>NC_143012.1:53014564-53757064 GCF_055824585.1 Amblyomma mixtum
GTAAAAAAAAGAATGCAAAGAAAGGAACAAAATAAGTAGGAAAAGAAGAAAGAATGAGAGAAAGAGAGAACAGGAAAGGGAGAAAGAAAAACCGAAAGAAACAACGGTAGAAAGAAAAATCAACCAAGCAAGGAAAAAATTTCAGGGGACATTTTAATTCCGCCTTAAGTGCATCACGTGATAGCGTAATGTGTTATGCCTATATTTGCAGAATTTGTCGTTTTGTAATGGAGATTCATAGATCCCTGGCATAGATCCCTGAAATATTAGTTCAAGAGGGTTGGTTCATAAAATGACTTTTCAGCGGACGCTATTTTTATGCCGCTTGTTTTTAGTCGACTACTTTGTCGTAAACTGATTCAGCAGTATGCAAGCAGCTTGCACTATGAGCAGTAGCCTAACGCATGCATTATTTCCGCATCCTTAATCAAGGTCCCGGCTTCGAACAGATGCGCACAGTTCTGCGAATGGCAGTTCGGTGTTTTCAGCCAGAAAATCTTCCGGCTGTACGCACCGTTTCACCCTCCGAGAGACGACACTGCGCATCCTGGCAAGTTGCAAGCCGGCGAGGAGAGGACAATGTTTGCATATAATTTGGGGGAAAGGGGATAGTCAGAGTTCAGAAAGTAGTGAGAAAAGTTCAAACTGGGTATTACCGGGAAAATGGTAGAGGGAATCCATAGGCTATATACGGACAGCATCCTTGTGTTTCAGTGTGGAAGCAGCGCTTTCGCTTCATGCGTAATCGAGTCGTATGTCGCGCTTCGCATGACAACATGGCGCTGGAGCCAAATACTTAATTTCTGTTTATTTGCTTCGGTTGACATCTCCTCACTATTTCGGCGCGAAAAAGTGCGCACAAAAGAAATATAATTTTAGCGTGCCGTCTGCATCTAATAATTTTTTTTAACTTTTCAAAAACACCAGACGCAACGCATAGGGCCGAAGTACAATTCTGTAGGGCCATAAGATAGGTTCTCTGCATTCCGCCTTACGTTTATGAGAAAGTACAAAAGCGTGCTTTTCGGATTGCGGAGCTCCAAAGGCCTTACCTCTGCACAAAATGGAAGCCAGGATTAGTGTGTAATTTTGCTTTATGGCACCTTTAAACTCAGGTGTGCAACTCTTACCTGTTCAACCATCCAGGGGCCTTTCGTATACGAGGTCTGTTAGAAAAGTATCCGACCTTACTTTTTTTGCGAACACCTAATGGATATGAAGCAAGCGCGCTGGCATCTGCCGACCTTGAACCTTCGTGCGCATGCACCAATTTTTCGCTGCCTGCTGATAGCGTCAGTCGCTGGGACGGAGCATTTGAGTAGGGTAGTGCGCAGTGCTCTCGTCGGTTTTTATTGCAAGGGAAATGGCGGAGCGACTGGAGCAGCGGTACTGCATCAAATTTTGCTAGAAACTGGGCCACAGGCAAGTGGAAACCATTCGGAATGTTCAGACTGCTTTCGGTGACGATGCTATGAGCAGCACACAGATTAAGCAGTAGTAGAACTGGTTTAAAGATGGCCGTGCATTGGTGGAGAGCGAGCCATGCTTCGATAGGCCATCAACATTACGAAATGTCCAGGTCACTGCCGAAGTGAACGCTGTGGTGATGCGGGACCGTCGTGTGACTATCCGAGAAATTACGGGAGAGGTGGACATCAGCACTTCTTCTGCAGGCTCAATTATCACCGAAGATTTGGCCATGAAGTGAGTTGCAGCGAAATTCGTGCCGAAGCTGCTCACGGTGGAGCAAAAGCAGCTTCGTGTTGAAATCTCACAGGACATGAAGGATTCCACAAACAGTGACCCCGATTTCATGAATATGGTGATCACTGGTCAGAGTCTTGGGTGTACGGGTGCGATCCGGAAACCAAATCCCAATCGTCACAGTGGAAGCATTCCACGTCACAAAGACCAAAGAAGACCTGCCAAGTGCGCAGCAATGTCAAAGTTATGCTCACTGCGTTCTTTGACTGCCGCTGTGTGGTACACCACGAGTACGCACCACAGGGTCAAACAATGACCATAGAGCACTACAGGGATGTCCTCCGTCGCCTACGTGATGCTGTGCGGCGCAAGAGACCGGAGTTTTATTCAACAGGAAATTGGTGCATCCATCACCACAATGCTCTTGCACATTCCTCGCACTTGATTCAGACTTTTTTGGCGGAAAAACAGACTCCTGTAGCTCAGCAGGCTCCTTACTTCCCTGATATGGCCCCCTGCGACTTTTGGCTGTTTCTCAAAATCAAGAGGCCATTGAAAGGAGCTCGAATTCAGACAAGAGAGGACATTGTGGCGGCAAGAACAGCTGAGCTAAACTCCATTCTGAGAGAGGGCTTTTGGGAATGCTTCCAACCATGGCAGCACCGCTGGGAGATTTGTGTAGAGTCCCAAGGAGACTAATTTGAAAGTGATTAGGTTTCCAACGCTCCAGTTATGCGTTTTTTTTCTTCGGCCAAAAGTCGGATACTTTTCTAACAGACCTCGTATACGTTCGCCGGCTTTACGAAAGAGAAGACGCGCTGCAGGAATTTCGGCTGGTGGTATGCCTTATAAAGTTCCGTATATATATTAGTACCTCGAGCATTCTTAACTTCAATCCCCCCCCCTCCCCATTAACATTAGTGTTTCATATATCGCCATGGCGTTTCCAGCCGTTCATTAATTTCACATCCTTAGTTTTGTTACTTCCACCAATGACCCCTTTCGAGTTTCTTCCAGTTTGTTTCAATATCTTTCCCCTGCACACGCGCTGCATGGACCTAATGACCTATCGTCAGCTTGGAAGTCCAACATAAAGCGCAAATAATTCACTTAAATAGTCACGGCTATATCAGTGCCCCTTGCACCGGAAGGCCGGAACGGAAAACCAGTCATTCATCCCTTACCAAAATTTCATCCCCTGCAGAGCAATAGCGACTCAAATGAAGCGTTCAGACAGGCCGCGACCGGAATTTGAGTTTTTCAGGGATTCCGACAAATAGCCGTCGCTGTCCGCTGCGCCTCCCCCCAAAACCATAACGATACAGAAAATCTCCTGGAATTTGCATGGTCGCTTATTTCTATCCCGGCTGCTAACTTTTTCTCGCACTTGCTCACGAAAACTCAGTTGTATTCTTTAAATATTTGCCTAAATATTATACTGCAAGATTCGGTATTTATAGCAGCAGCGCGATATTGTCTTCAAGAAAACGGCGATGATGACGGCTGCACCCAACTGCAGATCAGTGATACTCTTCTCTACATAGCTGCTTGCAGACAACTATTACTCGTTTGCATGGAATGAAACACAATAAAGCTCTTCTTTAGTTGTGCGAAATAACCTCTTGTAATGCGCATCAGCTGCAGTTTTACTTGCTTACATGCGGCAAAAACCCTGCAGGAAGCGCCGATATATGCGATCAGCAGACTAAAAAGTGATTTACAGCCGTGCTGTGCAGCCCGTCGAATGTGCATAGGACTGGTGCTTGGCGCTAGTTTTATGTGAATTGTGCTACACGATCGAAGCATTGCTTTAAAAACCCTTGTCAGAAATTACGTTGGGCCACAGCTTGAGTACATTATGACGACTTAACTTCCAAAGCAGCACAGGTAATCGGCCCAATATTGGGAACATACTCGCAAAGGCCACACTTACAAAAGACCACCGTGAAGCCATTCATTTCCGATATTGGACTGATTATTGGGCTGTCGGCCGCATTTGCATTGCTTAGCAGACTGAATCAAGTCGTCTATATAACTTGCCTGCGCTTCGCGATAATTCAGTGGGCGTCGTGCGACGAACAAACCATTAATTTTAGTTCACTGTTTCTCGGTTCCCATTTTCGATCGGCTAAACTGGTCAATTCGCTGTCTCGAATCGCTTATCTATAGGAGAGGCGATGGCTGTGGACTCCCATGGACTACTCATAGCGCAATGCGGCAGGCGTTGGCAGAAATTCAAGAATGTCGTAAGTACTGACTCTTCAAGGGGGAAGGCACACAGTGGAATTCTTTCTTTATTTGCTGTTCACGACGTCTCCGCGACGTTAAATTTTCGCTCTCTAATGATCAGCTCAGGACTGCTCGAGCGACGATCCGCAGAGAAATTCCGTCCTCGTAGCATGATTGAAAACCTTTGTCACTATGGCAATAGATGGTTGTGGTTCATGTGGCGTATGCGCCTACCTAGTGTGAAGAGTCGATTCGTTGGGGACGGGACCTTCGTAGTACACTAGCAGGTCATCTATGTGGGAGTGACCGGTAAAGAGCGCTTCCGACAGCGGCTGTTGCAGACTGGTTCTAAGATGTCACAATATTTCTGGTGTTTCTCATTATGTTTATTCGACGTCGAACTTTTACAAATTGGAATGTCGAAACGGCTTGCAGGCCGTTTATAATCCTATGCTGTGATCCACTCAACGCCAGCCATATCAATTTCCAAGAAGGTATCTCCTTACACTGAGGAAACAGACCCGGTCCTTTATCAGCCTGGAATTCGTATCTCTGCCTTTTTACCAATTAAACGACAATGGGCGGCCCTTTCGAAGCTGTTAAGGATTAGTTTTTTTCTCATTTTGAGTATCCCACAACTCACGAATAGCACGCGTTCTAGGCAGCTGATATTGTTGATACATATATACCAACACTTAAGGCTAATATAGGAAGCCCATGAGCGGTTGAGGTTATTTCACCTTTCCGTTAAAAAGCCAGACCCACAGTAGCCTCGGTCATGAACAAAAACCTTTTTTAGAAACTTGCTGACAAGATTCCGATGTGTGAACCTCAAGTGTAAATCTTATCGCATTTTAGCGTCCCTCATAAAATGATTACTGGCTTTTTCTTTACAGACTAACTTCAAAAATCCCGCGGATTTAAAGTAAAGCTTGCAGAAGAGCATCGCATTCAGGAAAAACAGCAAAACAAATAAGAGAAGTTATTCCCATTTTGAATTTTAATATTTATTGCTCAAAGAATGAAGCTTTTTCCAAGCGTCCGCTTTTCTTGAGAATGCCAAGACAGTTCCGTGTTGTGAAAAGTTTCAAGGAGGAGCTCAGTTTCTAAAGAAAAGAGAGCAACAAATGGTTTTTCTGTTCCTTCCGAAAAAAAAAAAAACATGTTTATAGCCGTCTTCAAGGCCCGGAATTAATCCCGGCCTTCGAGAAGCGACTGAGAATTAAAATAAAACTAAAAGTCTTGTTTTCCCACTTTCCAGCAGCCGATTTTATATTTAGCTTGTGAGGGCGGCCACCACCGAAGAGCAAAGCGCCAGACTCCTAAGTCGTCAAGGCTTATCGCCCTCTGGTCTTTGGCAACACAAGCAAGACTTTAGCGTCCTGCCGGTCGAGGAACAGCTTATGCAAATTAGGTTTATTGCAGGAAGCTGCTCGCACGAGAACGAAAGTAAACATTAGTGTTCCCAAATAAGGATGTTTGAAATCAACTATTAGGTTATTGTTAAATTAAATTCTTCAGTTGTTATGTCCCCTAGTTCTGCGAACGAATTTTAGAATATAGAGCCAGCAGAAACAACACAGCTCATCGTGTGAGGACCCCAAGTGAAGACTGCATTTAAAGTGTTTCTTGCGCTTTGATTCGCTTGACAAGTACTTTGTTGACAATTCTCTGAATGCTGACCGTGGTGAGGCACTTTATTGTCTAATAAAGCTTCATTGTTCTTCGCCAGCGTCCTAGACGCTATGGCCAAATTGGTTTCGGAATATAAAACCGGTAATCACCGGCTTCTGTAGTAAGTAGGACAAATATCTTTTACTACTACATGCACTTAGCACAGAGGTAGCTTCGTAGCTTGCACTTCATTTACTCATCTAGCCACGATTTCCATGGGAACAATTTCCTCTTTATTCCTCCATGGACGTCTAGAAAAAAAGCTACTGAAATCGTTTTGCAGTGAGAGACCTCCACTACTTTGTTTACAAGGTTCTGTACTGGTCAAATGTTTAGGGGAATCCCCCAAGGTGGAGTAGATTTGTAATAAGGGAGTTATTACTCATTGGCATCCACACGAGCGCAGCCATACGGCTACAAAGGAAAGCTATACAGCTTTCTCAGAAACTTCGCAGTTAAAGAAAAATTCGTCCTGGTCCGGGGTTCGAACCCAGGACCACCGCTACACCGGAGCAGTCTTCTACCAATTGAGCTAACCAGGACGGCAAGCTCATGGAGGGTATTCAGAGCTCTCGCCCTACCATGAGCTTGCCGTCCTGGTTAGCTCAATTGGTAGAGCGACTGCTCCGGTGTAGCGGTGGTCCTGGGTTCGAACCCCGGACCAGGACGAATTTTTCTTTAACTGCGAAGTTTCTGAGAAAGCTGTATAGCTTTCCTTTGTAGCCGTATGGCTGCGCTCGGGTGGATGCCAATGAGTAATTACTCCCTTATTATAAGGTTCTGTACTCCCACCCTCTTCATCAACGTACGGCGATGGAAAATAAAACGATTAATATTATTAATATTATCTATATCATTAATAAAAATGTGTACAAAGCACCTTGGTGGCTGCAGATGCTTGTCAACAACTCTATTATTGCATATTTATTTGATTCTAGTTAAACCTTGTCGCCTTCCAAGCAAAGTGGCTAACCTGGCTTATAAGGAGAGCATGCGAACCTTGAACCAATGGCTAATCGCGGATTGAAAAATTCAAATAAAATCAGTAAGTACTCTGGCCTTGCTCTGATGGCGGGTAGCCGCGAGATAGTTAGTTTCACCAAGCAGGTTCATTACCTTCTCCAAAACTACTTTTGTTTTCTTTCGAAGATATAATGTCTACGGTAAGACGCCTAGGCTTTGTATTAAGCTTTAATGCCAGGGTTCAAAGTGCGTTGCGTCCCCTGTCGTTGGAGTGGGTACTAGAGTAGGATTCTATTCACTCAGGATTGTCACACGTGCTCCTGTGGTAGCATTATACAGAATTCACAGCTTCCTGCGTTTATTTCCATCAATGCTGACAAGCTGACCACTACAAGGCACGATCTGTAATTCGGGCAGCTAAGAAATTGTATTTATTTCCTCAAACATTCACCACCCATTTATTCTGAATCTGGCGCGCTGAAACCCCCTACATGGTTGCGATTGCTAGGCAGCCGGAAATAATTACGTACTAATGCTTCTTTCTAAATAACCTTTGCGTTCTCTATTCCTGAAGTTTAAAGAGGGTATTCAAACGTTAACAAGGGCTTGCCCCAAATGTCGGGCTAGTGATCAGCGTTAGCGGCTTCGCGACCTATGACACTAGGCGCAAAGATACGGCGAAGCGTTACAGCCAGTGCTGTTCGGTTTTAGAAATCCGTCGCTACGTACGTGAGAATCTTTCTAGTGGTTTTTCTGGTCTTAAAAATCCGCCGCTACGGCCCTAAGAATCTTTCCAAGCAGCAAATTTACGGCCAGCGCTCGGAGCGTTCTTCATCTACACCACCTACCTCACGTTTCCATGCTTTGTCCTCCCGCCTGCTGCTGCTGTGTCCCGTGCACGGCTGCATCAAACGCATCTACGGAAAGCAAGAGGTTTGGCGCGCCAGCGAGAGTGGTTATATCAGCCCTTAGGCGGCCAATACGGCGCATGCGCCCAGGCAAGGCTTCTAGTCAGTAGTTGCGCCACCGCACCAGGACCCGGTGGATGAGCAAGCATAGTACCTCGGGAGCGCCGTATCTCGGGCGCGCGCGCGAGCAACCACTCTCGACATGCGCCTTCCGGTGTTCTCTCCCCCTTTCTTCCTTCCCCATCTCCCCCTCTTCTTCGAACAACTACTCTTTGCTTGGTCGTCTGTGCTGTGTGCCTGCTTGTGACTGACATGCAGCCGGACGCTGGCGACTAGGAGAAACCCGTCCAACGAAGCAAGTAACACTTTATTAACTGCTGTGGCTCCTTATAATAGTATTAATAAAGCATTCCTACAAGTCCTAGAATAGTATAACAGTACAAATAATGAAGTCCGATGTTTTTAGGGATAAAACCAATCGTGAATACAAAGTAAGAAAAGGGTGAGCGAGCGGTGGAAAAGAAAAGATCTGTAACGTTGGCAGATGGCCCATCCCTCAGCAAAACAAGCTGAAGTGAGCTCTACCTGACCAGATAACGAGTAGAAATTATAACCAGATATAACAGAAAAAGACATTGTGGGCAGCAGATTCAAGTGGAATGAAAAACATGCAATTAACACGTGTAGCTCCAACTGTACTACGGTTTCAGGTGCAGATTGCACTAGAAAAACACCGGTCACACGTCCTCTAGTGGCAGTTACCTGAAATGGTCTTGTTTATTACAATCTTTCGAAAACCTCCAAAGACTATTACATGCAGGCCAGGAAACTGGCAGCCTGACGTTCTCCAATTACACTGTCTGGGTGCCACGAAGGAACGATACAAAACGAAAGGTGCGGCTTCCATGGAGAGAAGCCATCTTCTTCTCGAATCACTTCTCTATTGCAGGAGAACCTGGAAGCAATTATATTTCCACATGAATTCAATTAACCCCTGTTAGGTATGGCAAATCCTTTTACCTGTCCTAGGTTTAACGAACTGGTCACTTCGCAACAGAAGCTGCTAAAGTGAATGCGAACTTGAAACACTGCCGTTCTTTTTTCGGCGCCAAACGATCAGGCAGTGAGGGGACCTCTGCTTATAAGAGATCCAAGTACGACGGAGTTCCAGCTTGACTCAGTTCTGTTTTAGCGGTAGCAGCCTTTATCCACGGTGACCAACGATGCTCATGTTTTCCTGTTCCAAATGACGTTTTGTTGCAGCATAGACGTTTCCTGTAGATGAATTTGAGTACTCTAATTTGACGGGCTGCATTGCTAAATAATTTCTACAGCTGCGTTCCAGTCGGCTTGTTTCCGGTTCGACGCGCTGTGAGGAACGGAGTCGCTTGTACCGAGAACGCAATCGGTTAAAGTACACTCTGGCTTAGTGATCATTACACGATAATGAATTTTAGTTGACGTTGAAGGACAGTGGTAACTTCCTGCTTACTCAATACTTATAGTTTTCATTAGGTACTCTCAGCTGCAAACAATGGTCGAAAATGGCCGGCTTCTTACACCCACCCTATTGAAACTTACGACCTTTAAAGGGACTGGAGAAAGACAACCTCTCTGTAAGTTATGATAAAGTAAACTGCAGATAACAATGTGTCTCGGAGTGTGCCGACATCGAGAACTAAATATTCTTTTTTTTAATGTTTTGTGTGCATGGAAGACCAAGTGACTTGGAAATTCCATGGAAAACAATACATCAGGGTATTGAAACAGAAAACAAAAAATAACAGATAATACAAGCCAATTGCTTTCTCTAATATTCCTCAGCTTCTGGTTCTTTCCGTAAAAACTCAAAGGTCAACGCCGCAGCTTAAGCAAAACAAGCTCTTTTCTTGACGGAAAGTGTCGCTCCTTAATACGTGATAGGCGTAGTCCTTAAAAGGTCAAGATCTCGTGAGTGATTGCCTTTTGTTCTTTCTGTGTGTTGAAAGCCTAAGTAATGGCATCCGGAAGACCGCAGAAAAGAATATATAAGTTATCCGCAGTCGACGTCAAAGCGGAAGTACCAAGCTGAGTGCAAATGCAGAGGGAGTACGCACCGTAGGACCTAAAGCCAATATAGCAGTACGCTTTCGAGGTCGAGGTGAACAGGAAGGAACCAACTTCGTAAAGGTCAAGAAGGTCAGTAATACACAGTCTGCATTCAGAGAAAAACCCCTAATCGCACGACTTCAACACTACAGCATGCATACACCTTGTCCTTTATTATCTATCACTTTCAGTGCATAAAAGGTCCTTTTTTTTCGTACGCCGATCACAAGCAGTTTCTGTTCGAACCCGCAGGGAGGCTGCTGGAGGCTGTAAATGCTATAATCTCTCGTAGGCGTTATGGCACTGCGGCTGTCAGGAAGGCAGTGAAAACGGCTTCCTAAAGAAACTGTTTATTGAGCAGAGTCGCGCCCACAATAAACTGCATGATATGGTGCCGGCAATACCAACAAGCGAGCTCGGCGGTCGTCGAAGAGAATGCTCGCCGCTCTCACGCATGCTGAACTTGAAGCTGACGACAAACTTTCTAGATATCATCATTTATCATCATTTATTATGCCTTAACGGCACCTAAGGGGGGTATTACATGAGTGGGGGGCGGGGGGGGGGGGGGAGGATCGATAACATATGTATTAATGGTCAGTAACAGAAAAGCGAGAACAGGCGCTACAATACATTAATACAATGACAATGCAAGGATACCATATATTGTAACTAAGCAAAATTCAAAAACTCCTAAAAGGAGTATAAGTACAATATTATAAAAAAACGCAACACGGACCACAATCACATAATACTGCAAAAATAAGAAATCACGCAAAAATCAAACAGATGTTGTTATTTGTTGAGATGGGTAGCAAGTTTAGTCCTAAATTTAAGTGCGTCGTGCTCGGAGGCTATTGATTCGGGTAGTTCATTCCATGCTGCAATTGTGCTGGGAAAAAAAGGACCTGTTGCAAGCATCAGTGTGACCATGCAGACGCCGAAGACTCATTGAATTAAAATGGCGGCGAGAACTTCGTGGCGGCGGCTGTAAGAGAGAGTTTGGTCGATGGGGAAAATGATAGTATAGTTTGTGAAACAAAGTTGTGCAATTTTTCCAGTGGGTGAATATTTCCAGTGGGTGAAGATCAAGGGAGGCTTTGATACTAGTTATGCTGAGGCGAGTGTCGTACCGGGATGAGATCAAACGGGCCGCATGATTCTGAATGGATTCCAAAGTATTAATTAGATATGCTTGATAGGGGCTCCAGATTGCCGATGCGTATTCGAGTTTGGTACGGTTGAGTTTCACAGGCGAGTTTTCGAACGAAAGCAGGGGAAGCGGAGAGGGATGTTCTGACGAAACCGAATGATTTACAAGCGTCTGCACTACGTTTTTGAATGTTGTCTGACCAGGTTTGTTTGTTGTTGATAGTGACGCCGAGGTAAATAAAGGACGGGGTTTCGGAGAGGGCTGTCGAATTTAAAGAGTACGGGTAGCTTAGGTTTTGCTGCTTTCGAGAAACACGCAGATACTTGCACTTTGAAACATTAAGTTGCATGAGCCATTTTCAATACCATGATTCAATGAGACTTAAATCGTGCTGGAGCAAAGACTGGTCAGAGTTGGTTGAAATGAGGCGATAAAGAACGCAGTCGTCCGCAAAGAGGCATATACTCGATGATACGCCGTTGCCTTGCCTGAAGAGAAGCCCCTCGCCCCCATCTCCTTCCCTCCCATTCTAGGCGGCCATACTCAGCCTTCTTCGATTCGAATACGCACCGTTGAACGCAGGGAGCTCCAAAAGCAATACGATAGGAATGCACGCTGGCTGATCCAAGTCGTTGGCGGAATGTCACCACGGAAGAAGGCGACGGAATACTGGGGTGAATTGATTTGCGTTCATTTTTATTTTTCAAGAACATCGGCATCGAATTTGAAACCGGGTGGTCGGAAGACGACAAGTTGACGTTGCATTTTCGCCAGACCGTAACATTTTCGACCGTTTGGATGTCTCTCCAGGCGTCCCTTGCTGTCATATCAGAGTTTCGACTGAAAGCATTCTCTGCGATTCTTGTCGGACGAGTGTTCCGAAACCGAGCATGACCGAATTTTGACCGCCTCAACGGGCATCGTTCTATCGTCTAGGCCAATTTTCTTTAGAATAGTTTGGGTGGTTGATGCTCGCTAGGCAGATATAGATATTTTTTTTAATAGCGCAATCCCCTCAAAGCATTGCAAAAAAAGTACTTGAAAAGTGCGTATTTCGACAAAGCCACTAGAATCGAAATTGTGTAGATTCGCTGACACGAGAGGACACACAAATGCTGTTCGATCAATGTTGAGACTTCATAAAACAAAGCCAAGAGGTAGACTTAAAAGCAATTCAACACAGAACGCGCGGCAGTCACCGCCACTGTAGCGTGCATGGTCTTTTCGTTTTTTAATGAATTTGGGGGACTATATACTGCTGGGAATTAACACCGAACCCACTCAGCTTCTGCAAAGCTTCAGCTTCTCTACGTTTCTACTGAATGGTTGTCGGCGGCCCAAGTCGAAAAGAACGGCTTCCAGCTACGAACTATCTTTATTGCCCAGTTTCGATTGAGGCCACGCGAAGTGAAAGAACACTCTGGTGATGATTTAAGCCGCACCTTCATTTCTTCTCTGTGCTGATGGGAGTGAAATAGCCGCCCTCTGAATTTTATAGGTATTCAAAAATAAGTTCTCGCAAAAGATGCCTTTTGCAGTAATTTGTTAACGCGATTGAATGAAGCCTCCCGTCCTCCACAAAATCCGAAATCATCTCGTGTGATGGAGTTATGACCGAAAAAGTAACTGACGCATCTTTCCACCTATGTCACGCGACCCTATGATATCATCAAAACGCGGCCATCCCGACAGGTGGCTGCCTGCTTAACGGTTTGTTAGGAAATGGAACATTATTGCATCATCTTCATCAGCAACAGCAGCCTGACTACGCCCACTGCAGGGGAAAGGCCTCTGCCATGCCTCTACAATTAACCCTGTCCTTTGCCAGCTGCCTCAAACATGTCCTCACGATCTTCTTGATCTCAGACCTCATCCGCTCACTTTTCTTCTGCACCCCCGATACGCTTAAGTTCTCTTGGAATCCACTCCGTTACCCTTAAGGACCAGCGGTTATCTTGCCTTCGCATTACATGCCCTGCCCAAGCCCATTTTTTTGTTTTGATTTCGACCTTTACAGGTGGAAGTTAATGATTTGTCGCGAGAGGTTGCTCTTTAAGGGCAACCTGGCTCTCACAAGCTCCACCGCCTTCTGAGGGAGCGGCGGCCCAATCAGCAGCGGTAATCAGCCCAATTTTGGAAACGTAGTGTTGGGAAAGGCGAGTCCTACATAGAATCACAGGGAAGCCACCCATTTCCAATACTGGGCCCATTACCAGTGCTGCTTGGGCGTCGCTTAACGGCTGCACCACTGCGCCAGGAGTGGTATGAGGACTCCTCGCATTCTATGAATTTAAAGTACCGAATAACAATTTCCGCATATTTGGACTGTTGGTGAAACCTATGAAAAATGATACGAGAAGAGGATTTTATGCCACTCAAGTTACATATTAACCCTACCGCGTTACACTCTTAGGACGAAACTGTTGCCCGCCTTCGGGTTTTTTAAATTCGAAATCCAGTTCGTAGAAGAAGTTCGTTGTGACCAAACTTTTTGGCTCAAATAATTTGCTTTACTTAGAACTGAGTAATAAGTTAAACCTTTTCGGTAGTTTATCGTTATGGTTTCGTAAGACTGTCTTGCACTTCATGAAGAGCGAAATGAAACGGAATATAAAGTTCGCCGCACTACGCGGAACATTAATGTCTGCAGCAGTGACACCCTGGCACCATCCTCATTTTTTATATCAAGGTACGCCAAAGTGTCTTTAATGGTTTTTACGCTTTTCACGTCACTACCCGCTCATTCTGTGGTTCTCGCACCATTATGCGAACGTTTTTATTAAGCCCGTATGCCTTAACGACCACGTTCATAACGGTTTTAGCTGTTCGGCCATAACTGTTTTCACATATAAAGCCTAGCATGCATGACTGAACAATATGCTGCTTACATCACTGCAAACTGTAGATATGTGTTTGTAACGCAAAACGACTCAACTTTGAATCAATAAGCTTTATATGCGTTGGGTGGCATGAGGGCAGTGTAGGAACATATTTTGTATAGTGTCGTGGCAGCACTCACCGCTTTGCTAGTGCAGAGCAGGTTTTCAATGAAGTGTTTTTTCAACAGAGAACCCATCCTTGAGTGTTGTTAAAGAGATACCAGGCAAATATATGTGTTAAGTTCCTGCTGGTGTAGTTTTGTTCTGATCAATTCAGCCAATCAGCTCCTCTGTGCGTGAAATACCCGAACTGTCTCAGTACCACGGCGGCGTCGGGTGCAGCGTCCATTCGTAGGCTCCCAGCTGTAGCCTTCACCACAACCTACAGCCTAGCTGTATGACTGCAGAGACATGAACAGAGAACGTTTGCCGACGCGACTTTACTAATATCGTGCGCATGAAGGAGTGATGGTGGTTCTCCTCTGAGCGTTCCCTTTAGGCCTTTCTTAAAAAAACTTGTACCTTTCTTCTCGGCGTCTCATCTTTCACGCTGTTGTTACACCATTCAGTCGATGTTTTTGACACTTTTTAAGTTTGACTACCATGGAACTCATTTCGCATTCTTCAAGTGTGTTGAAACTGCAGACCGCATGTTTTTCCTAAACAAATTTCTCATCTAGCCAGCAACCCTTGACAGACACCGGAAATAGCATGCATGGGGCTTAGCAACTGAGGTTCAAGAGCGGCACAGGATGTCGCTTCGAGCGTTCGTTTTCCACATTTTAAGATCAAAGTTCATGAATGCCAGCCACGTGCCATCATGCTGTAGCACGCTAACCTGACAAGCCTGGAACTGGATTGCAATTTCAACCAAGCTTAGCGTGTTTCTCCTAACATTCCCGCGATATCTGAGTTCCCTGAAAGTGAGTCAGAAGCGAGACTCAATACTCCTCTATACGCACGCACTCTTTTTAAGAACGGATGTTACAGTGAGCGAAAAAAATATCTCAGCACATTCTAATTGAAAAGCCGACACGTGCAGCGGCCCATACTGCCTCCTTGTTTGAAGCGCTTTTCTATTCCAGTGTTCTCCATCCTTTGAGCACTCACCTGAATTGACGGCGTACTCCCCAAATTAACAGCTTCGCGTAATTTCCCGGAAGCGAATATGAAGCCGAGCTAGCTCTCATTTCCTTTCGTGACGTTCTTTTGGCATCTTGCGCAGCATCTGCGGAGTGCGTGCTACATGACGCGGTAACAACTATACGGGAAGAAGTTTCTCGCTGAGCGCACATCTCGGCGCCACGGGCTACATAAACCCGTCTCACTTGAATGCCTAGAATAAAAAAAAATATATGAACAGTGTTAATGAGAATTAATTACTGTACCAACATGATGTTCGAAAAAAAATTGGTTGTTTGCGACGAACTGTACGCGCATAAATGTAAAAATTAACCAAAACAGCAGCTTAGGGTTTTCAGCCTTACTACGGAAAACCACCTACATGAAAAGGACTGACCAGCACTGTACTACGAGTGTCCGGGAGAGCGCTTACTACAACAGACTCACACTAGTACCAGAAAGGGGGAAGGGTGAGAGGTTTGGCACAGGTATAGTTGTCAACCCTTCGGGGAAAGGATAAAAATGCTTGCTCTTGTCTAACTCTGCCACTTTAGTTGATTAGCACACCGATGCATTTGGGCGTGCACGTTTACGCGAGGCTCAAATTGGAGCTCAATTAGGCGGAAGCATACTGCGTTAAAAGTTCAGAAATACAAGAACGGATTAATATCAGCCCAACGCACCGGTACCAGCTGGATTTTGTCTTCAGGGGTGACTTAGGACCGGGCAAGCAGCAGCAGGGAACGGCCTTCCCTTTTACCTTATTATTGCATGTAACATACGCAAAGGAAGCGTTCCCAGAATCCTCTCAGAAGTCGCCTTTTAACTGCTTACAGACTCGGCGAACACTCCTTTCCGTGTATGTTAATGATCATTGCCACGTGACACTAAAGAGAGAGCGAATGTCGCTTTTTGAAGCTGCTTCGTTCCTACCACTCACCCCTGAAGAAGAGACATAATTTATTCGGAAACGCGGGGCTAAAATGAGAAAAGGACGAAGCAATCTGTTTTACTCTCGCTTTTTGACATAATGGCATAAACAGATCAAGAAAACAACTAGATTCATATTTCCAGCACTGCGTTTTGAGGTATAGCAATTGCACCATCCCTACGTAAAAGGTTGTACTTTTCTGATCTCTTTAAGTTCTCAGTGAGACAAACACACATAAATCAAGAAGTGCTTGCGACTGGGCTAGTTGGAACATCTTCTCATAAATGCTGCCCTGCTTAGATGTACACGGACAAAGAAACTAGACAAACGCTGAGGTTAAGCGCAATCTACCAACTGAAGGAATAAAACTTTAATTGGTAGATTGCGCTTAACCTCAGCGTTTATCCAGTTTCTTTGTCCGTGTAAAACTAACCAGCGCAGCATTTATGAGAACACATAAATCACGCCGCTACAAGATTGCCTACAATACACTTCTAGCTCTTTTTAGGAGTGCTGTTATTTGAATCAGTTTGCAACGCTGCTGCCTGATTTACCAGTGCTTTGTTATTAAAAACGAAACAAAGCGACCCTCGTGTTTGCCAGCATGTTGGCCTGGAGGCAGTCTAGCAGAGCTAAAACTTGTTACACGCACGGTTGGCTGGACATTGGCCTCCGCGACGAATATGAAAGCGCGGACCCTAAACCGAGGGCGCAACCAACGTACAGCTTCGACGCGCTAGACTTTGATGCGTGAAATAAATTTTCGGAACGCTTAACAGCTTACCCATGCCCGACTAATAAGCTGCCTGGAGAGCCGAACGGTGTCAGTTCACCCGAAAGCTTCTTTGCTCCGAACGTGTAAAATTAACAATTTTTCCTTGCCGACGGCCACTTTTCCGGTGATATCCAGCTCGTGAATTCTCTTTGGATGCTCTTTTTTGCATCGCTACGCTGAGGACCGCAATTCTTTGAAAGCCCGACATGTGTGGTCAAAAATAAATTTAACTTCCACAGGCAAGACTTCGCTTAGGTTAAATTCATCACAGGCTGCTTCGATCCAAATTTTCTAAGCCGTTCTTGGTGCGCGGGCGAATGACTACCTAACAATCATCTCAGCTACTGTGCTCACGATGTGCCCAATAATATAAACTGCACTCAGAAAAGTGTTGAGGCACTAAGAGCAAGAAAAACAAAAGTTGATGCACGTCGAGGACGAATGATTATGCAAAAAGATGTCAAAAGCTCTAAGCGTTTATATAAGCACCTCACAAACAGCTAACACTTGTAGCTTAGTTATTAGTTTTGGTGGCTTCTTACAATAGAAATAAAACAACGCCCGTAGGTAGTTAGACACAGGTACGGTGAAGGTACGAGCACAAGAAATGCAGTGGAAAGTTGACAGAATTTTGGCCTCCATTTGGTGTGAAGTACTGTCATGGTAGTATGTCCGATTAGTTTGCACAAAGCAACAGAGGCTCTGTATAAGGGAGGCAGCCCAAAAAACAGTGATTTGCGGTGACCCGTTATAAAATGCATAAAAAGTTAGGCGACGAAGTGCGCTGTCAGGGAACACTTCGCGAATCGGAAAAGAATGGCATTTTTGTGCGAAATAAAAACGGTATGAATACATCTAAGCAATTCCGAGGCAAATTAAAAGACGGGAAAGGAGGCGAAGGAAGGGATAAAACCGGAAGTGATCGAAAGAAGAAACAAAGATAAATATGAAAAAAGAACGAAAAAATAAAGAAAAATTGAAGGACAAAAGGAAACTTTCAATGCGAGATTGAAGGCAAAAAGAAATAAAATCTCGGGCAAAGATCGAGACGAATAATGAAACAAGGAGGCATAGAAGACGGAAAAGAAAGTAAGAAATAAGAAGAGAATGAAATGGAAACAGGAGAGAAAGCAGATGGCTCTCCACGTAGCGCACAATTCGCAGGCGTGGTTTTTAGCCTAGAGCCTGCAGTTGAGTGTACGGGCACAGCTACCTTTTTAAAACAATTATAGGCTAAACAGGAGAGCATCAGGACCTTTTTATCTGTAAAGAATAACTGTTATATTTCGTAAGTTACCCTCACGCGAGAGAAAACTGATTGAACTGAATGCTGTGTGCTTGCCTTAGCAGCTCTGCGGCGCTGACGGATGCTAAACTGATTGTAAGAGCACCCCCACTGTGCTTGCTTGTAAATGGGTCTGGTATTCTCTAATGTTTTACTCCATGCTTGATTTTGTAGCTGCCGAGCGAATGCCATTGCTTGAGCTCTTTCCTTACATGATCGTACATTCAGCCCCGCTGGCTATTGACATAGAACGCAATCTTTGCCAGTAAAAAGGGTCACACTTAACACAGGATCTTTTTCACCTTGTCCAACTGGGCATGCAAATGTTATCGGCGTTCATAGCAACTCCTAATCTATTCCGTGTCGCACCGGCGAAAGTATGACGCCCCAAAAACAATACATCCAGAGTGTCCGGAGGCTGATCCAATTGGAAAGTGGAATGGGGCCAGACGTGAAGGCGATGGAATACCGAGTAGAATTTTTCTGTGTGTTTTCTTATTTCTTTGTTTGCCAGCTTTTCACAAAAAAAAAAAGTGAAACCCGGTGGTCGCAAGACGGACAAAGTTGACGCGGCATTTCGACCACGCCTTGACATTTTCGGTCGCCTCTGTATCTTCCGCGGCGACTCTTGCTGTCACAAAAATTTTTCAGTTGCTTATCCCCTTCCACTTTTCTTATGACACGAGAGGGAGCAAGCGCAACCGCACTTTTTACACCTCGAGGCGAGTCTTCCTGCCATGTGGGCCAAGGTGGTCGCAATAGCACATACCTAGTTCGAATCATACGCAAGAAATGCTTTCAGCAACATATTTTCAGAAACTCAAAAGGTTCAAAATCCTTCAGAATTGCTGGCATTCTTGAAGAGACTAAGAAAAATATGGTCTCAGCAATTTCTAGCATTAAGGTTTAAAAGTAGGATGTCATAGGGCTGTAAGTGCACAGTTGATGTAAAGCGTCCCCACAGCGCTCGCATATCGGTGGATGAGGAGGACATTTTCCAGAAAGAAAAAGCGCATTGCCTGTTTGGCAAACGAAGCATTTTTGAATGAATGCAATAATGGCTGGAAATAAAATATGTCTACAACATTTATCTTAGAGTGTATAAATAGAAAATGTCTACAGATCGGCTTAGCCAATTAGCTCAGCCGCGTGACAAAAGCGGGAACTGCCTAAGCATTTCGTCCAGATAGTTTCAGTTCCTGCCACCATGTTCTCTCTCCGTTTAAAAGCTAGCGCTTTTGAAAAATACAGTGGCATGCTAAATTCCCCTCTTCTAGCTGTTTGCACTACAAAAACCGGTTGTGGTCACAACTGGCATTCCAACGGCATCACTGCAGACACACATCGAGGAAACGTTTTTCGACGCCAGCCAAATAACCTCCCGAGTGTGAACGAGTAATGATTGTTTTCCGATGGTTTTGTTACGTTTATTCTGCACTTTTCTGTAAAATATTCAGCTACAAGTCAGCGCTGATTTTGTGCTTTTCTTCCGACATTACATTTTCATGCAGTCCTTCCAGCATGCCCAGATGGCAATGGTTTCGGATTTGCGGTAAGCGAACGGTAAGCGAACGTGAAACGCAGCCGCGCCTATGTCTTGTCTTGACTTTGAACTTTTTTCATTTAGCTCTAATGCGTGCTCCATACTGGATCCGGTGACAGCACAAAAATAAAAATGTGAGTGGTGTGGCTCTCATCGAAGCACTACGGAGATTGTAGAACCCTCTGTTTTACGTATGAAAAAGATTAAAAGGATTGAAGGAAAGAGTGTGTTAGTCTAAGAAATACTAAGGTCCGAACCAGCAGTGGAATAGAAGCAGCATGAGTTACAGCAATATATACTGGTATAAAAGCACTAATGACCAATAAGTAAGTGACTGTGTGTTCAGCAAAAGGTGCCCAGAACCGCCAAGCTAAGAAGCGCATCCCACTGCAGAATGCGCGATTGTTTAGAAGATAGGTGATAACTGCTAAAAAATTAGTACGGTACGAGCAAAGACAGAGGCACGCCTTGGAGCTGGTGCATACATTGTTGCAGGTTCTCCAAGGAAGAGATAGTTATGTTCTTTCTTTTGAGGCTACCCTGCATAAGTAGCTAAATATATTATTAAAGCGGGTGAAATATGTTATCAAGAGTTATGACCACAATAAAATAAGAAATGACGAAAAGAGGCGAAACGAAAGCAGGCAACTATTCAAATCATATACCTCGGGGAAGTAACACGAAGTTCATAAAGCTGTGCTCGGTCCCTCGGATATGAGTGGCAGCAGCGAAGAAGCATGCAGTTATAATAAAATGATAGGAAGCAACGTTTCAAGATCAGGTAAAGCGTTCTTAACATCTATCTGCTGGACCGACTCCACTCCCCTCAGAAATTGTAAAACACCAAAGTGTGATTGTTCGTTGTAAAACCATGCGTAATACGTCACATTTAATATTTCCTAGCCAGGTTCGACGTGTGACCGCCTTATGAACCAGACACTACAGAGAGTAAGCAAAGACTTACATCTCTGCGTTAATGCAGCAATGAACATCTCGGTGCTTCCGCAAAACCCTGCGCATCCAAGCAGAGAATATTAGTTCATGAAAAGCCTAGTTTTCACAGTGTCCCTAATGCACCCGTCCATCGTGAAAAATGTGGAACGCAGAGTTTTCCCACTCACTACATTCTTTTTTTCCTCAGTGAACTCTAGTGGTATGTAGGTGGTTCGAGTACGCAAATCTTGCTTATCGGTTGAACTTTAGAGTTCCCTATAGCCGAAGATCAGTTCCGGCCTCGCAGTTTTTTCTGGTTGACCAAATGAGAGCATGGTGATGCTACCAAGGACTATCACTCCTTTTGCTGTGCCTCTGAAAGCCAGGCAATGTCGTAAACAGCCGCTAAGACGCAGCTTATTGTCCGTACTTCTCGTGCGCCAGACTGGTGCCTTGATCACTGAACGTGACTGTACTGCAGGAGGCGGAATCTCGTATAGAACCAGAGGCCGGGCATGCGCTTCGGGTGGCATGCCTCGGAAAGGGCCAAGGTTAAGTGATATCAATAATGACAGTATACATATCACGTACTGTAGGCTCATAAGCTCTGTTTCAAAGGGTAAACAAAGGCAGGAATTTATCACGAGCACGAAAACAGCCAGAACGCAAGGAAAGAAGTTATCTTTGAAACAACGCCTCCTCTCCAATTTCCTTGCCTTGCCGTCCTTACGAATGAAGTCCCTCAGGACAAGCTTCGGATAACCATTTCTCCGGCTTTTGAACAACTCGCCAAGCTTATCTGACGTTCATAAAATACAATCCGCAAGATGATTAAGATTTTTGAACGCGCGTATCAAATATTTCACCAGTCCATTTTCACAAGAGAAGCTTTTCAGCTTTTTCTTGTAGTTTTGTGAGACATTGATATCAGAAATTTGCACGAACACTAGTATGAAATGTGATTTCGCGCCAACTGTTGCGCAATGATCCTGGTGAGGATTAACATATTTCATTTTCTTTCTGGTAATAAACACTGCTTTTGCATTTTATTTTTATGTTGCTGAGTCCAAGCATATAGATATGGCTAGTCGGCAGTAGTTATTCTTCGTTTGCTCTTCTTCGAGAGGAGGTCATTTTTTGCGGTAGACTAGAGGTATCATACCGTACGCAACTCTGTCCGACGCCGAAGTACGTCTTAGCGCAGAGTGAAATAATTTGTCGGGAATAACGGATACTAAAATCTACGTATAAAATAAATATATTTAAATCAAATTATTCGCATGTTTTGAAGTTCGTGGTCAAAGTCCTAATGATTGCAAGCTATGCATTACTAAATTCTGCTCAACATTTTACAATGCTTAGCAGACCTTTGTTTGCAATAAAATGTCAAGAATATAAAAGGGCAATTAAAAAAATGGTTCAGAACTTGTCGATGTGGTTCAAGAGGAAAATATTTTCAACCTGTAGCTGTGTCGGTATCAAGAATTCAACAATTTATGCTGCTGAAAGATACGTTACGAGGCTCGGGGGTGAAATGACTCCTCACAGCCGCCTTAGATATAGTCCCACTGCTTTGTTAGTATTCATTACGGCACCTCAGACGACGCAGCAAGGTACGCGATAAGCCAATGTCTTTGATTCCGCTCCCACGCATTACATGGGGCATTAATCGGCATTCTTTCATCAGCGTTCTTTTAAATTACTTGTATGTAAAATGATTACACGTTTTTTCTTGCGTCATCAGGAAAACATACGACAATTAGTAACCTTTTCTTCTCTTCTAATGTAATTTTCTCTGTGAGAATGCCACTATGGTCGCACTTGTGACTCCAACAAAACACAGCCGGCCAAGAGGTGCTGCTGCAGGCCTCACAAATTGATGCGTTTCAGCTCCGTGCACGGACAAAATTGCCCTATTTAGAGCAAATTCGCCTTTTAAAAGTCAACAACACAAGTAGCAGAACGACAAAGAAAGCCAGGTGACACAAATTTGCGAATCTTCCAGAAAAAGTTTACTTTGCCTCACAACTAATTATTCATTTAAAGTCATTTCACATTCTTTCTCCATCTGAAATGTAGCTAATGATGCCGCTGCGGCGCTGACGCGAAAATCTTCTAAGAAAAGTAATTAACGCTCTCTTGTGCGTAGCTGGTCTAACAAGCAATATTCTGGCTGAATGCGCTATCAGTGTGAAGCGCTCAAACAGCGTGCTAGATCTGCTGCGATCTAAAGAATAAAAGAACATCGTCCTCTGTGCTTTATATGTAAGAGATGACAAGTGCCTAGAAAGGCGCGCCAAAACCGAGTAAGCCCACATTACTGAACAGGAGTTTTAGAAGGTGGTTCCTGTGTTGGTATGTTGGTCAATATTACGGAAGCTAAAAGATTTGAAGTACGACTTAGAGTGCCAAGCATACATGAGAACTGTAAGCCTGAAATCTGTGTTCCAACTGCCAAGTTGAAGAATCTTACTTCGCAGCTATCAATATTTTGGAGCACATGACCCGTGCATCCAATAATGAATGTTTTCAAAGAGGTGGTTCTGGATGCGCTTGGATCACATTTAATTCTGAAACAAAAACAAACGTTCTTCATAGCCTTCTAAGCACTGCGTCATCCTTGTTTCTCGCAAATTTTCGCGCTATGTGTGTTGCGCACGTGAGCACGACAGAGGATGTGAGGGCACTAAGAGGCACATACTTTGTTTTTCGCGAAATGGGCCACGAGGCATAGGTTCAGCAATAATGAAGAGATTGCAGGAAGAAGAGGTAGTTGGTAGGAAATAGATGAAATGAAGGCCTGACTTAATGTTCAGGAGAGCAAGCTGCAGGGCTAGTTGGTGAAGCATGTTAAATAGAATTCAGCGCAAAAAAGACGGACAAGGGACGAAGTAAGGGACACAGAGACGTTCACGAGCGCTAAACGCTCGTGAACGTCTCTGTGTCCCTTACTTCGTCCCTTGTCCGTGTTTATTTTGCGCTGAATTCTATTTAACTGACTTAATGTGGTTGCCGCAAAGGTTGCGCATGCAGCGATTGTGCGAGATACACTTTTCATACAAACATTTGCGCTTCCACCGCAGGAGTATTTCCCTCAAAAGCCGTCACTGGGCACCTGTGCATGACATCTCCCACACCACGAATGTCGGGTGAAGCGCCACAGTAAAGCCACTTGTCGGTGAGCGCAACATAGAGAAGTAGAGGTTACCGGCGTGCCCAGAATTGATGTATTGCAGGGTGAAGGACGTTTCTGCTTCACTACGGAAAGAACCATTTTCGAGGAGCGTTTATAGCACAAAACCACTCGCTCTGAGAAAAAACCTTTATCTCTTTTTTCTTCAACATATTCTAAAGCAGTCGAAACGCTGAAACGCTACCTTCTATTTCCAAATTCTTGTCGGGGAACTATCGTTACTCTTTCGCTCACAGATATTTCACATCATGATATATCCTTTTTCAGTTGAGTGGTTGAAGACGACGTGAAACAAACACTTTAATTTGGAATGCAGAGAACATGATTCTTTTTCAATCCCTCATGACGATTGGCTCGAGGATGGTCGGGAAAGAGTACGCTATTTGGTTATTGTCCTAACTAATCCAAACTATTCCTTTGAATGGAGTAAGTATACACGTGGGAAAGGTATTAAGAGCAGAAATTCGCTTTGCACATAGACGGAAGTAAACGCCGACAAGGCAATGCAAATGATTTCTTTGGGTGTGTAGTGGGTAGCCACAAGAGTAGACACGCGATCAAAGCGGACTCAGGATTAGTTGTATTTACTAATCGTCATCTTCCTGGCTTCATATTTGCACTGTCGCTTCTTGCCACTTTAATGCAGGGTCTTCCTCCGTTATTTCTGGCAGGCCTTGCTGCGGGTCTTGCTCTGGCGGACATTCTGCGGTATTCCTTTCAGATACTCCCCAAACGCATTTATTCTGCTTGTTAGGAAACACCCCAATTCTTCACTCTAAATCATGCAGGCAAGACTAGAGCCTTCCTGCTAGTTTTATCCTCTGGTTCTTTTTTTTCGTACCTGTTTCGTTTCACTTTATTCGTAGCCCACAAGAAAAAAATTATCATGAGTAGCTCCCTAGAACGAGTGGGAAATACACAGTAAGTCTGCATCATGCGATAAATGCGGGTTAACTTGAGAATAAGTTTTATTTTTATTGTGTCATGGTTACCGTCGTTAAGCTGCCATCAGCTTTTGTTTGCTTACACACGAAACTCTTGCAACTGCCCTTGCTTGGAGTGCACAGCGGAGCCCTCGTGTCCATATCTATAGAGATTGTCTCGCTCATACTAGTTACTTCCGGGGTAATATTTTACCATCTTGTAAACTCGCAAATATCATACACGTGTTTTCTGTGTGCCTGTCGGGTTAACTCACCGACCCTGTGAACGGCCGCGGTTCTGTCGCAGCGCTAATGCAGAATATTTAAGCAGAGACACACGTTAATTAAAGGTACACTTACTCCTGGCGGTGTACGAAATTCCGTGCACTATTTAATTAAAAGTCGGCCGTCCTGCTTAATCGAGGCGACTGCGGCTCATTCTTCAGTTCTATGAATCTTCCCTAATTACATTCTATAGCTTAGCTTTAGTTCGAAGCATTAGGGTCGATTCAACGTAATATACTCTTGCTACAATCAGAAACTAAAATTACGAGCGGAAACTCATTTTAGCGCTTTAAATAGACACCTTCCACTTCATAGTTGTCTGCCAGCGAACGCTTCCTCTGTGCAACACAAGCAACGCTGTAATTCTGGCTGAGGATTAATTTCGTACAGTGTTCGAATTTATCTGCCACTGCATT
The DNA here is from genome assembly GCF_055824585.1 of Amblyomma mixtum. Taxonomy (NCBI): domain Eukaryota; kingdom Metazoa; phylum Arthropoda; class Arachnida; order Ixodida; family Ixodidae; genus Amblyomma; species Amblyomma mixtum. Next base: position 53,039,569 of record NC_143012.1, read on the forward strand.
TAGGGCTGACGAGACAGCAGTGCTGGGACTTTGGTCTGCCACTCTCCCTACCGGACGTTCATGCGTGCTTACTCTGGCGGTAACGCGTTCATGCTGTCGGCGCTCAATTACAGAGTCCCGCGACAAACACGCGGCAGTTTCAATAATGGCTAAATGTGTGTCTTTGTCTCAAAACACTCGATCGTGCGTAATTAAAATCCAGCCTCCCTTCAACTCAAAGGAGAGTCAAACTCATTTTCACTCTTATTGACATCCAGTAATTGCATCCCACATCACAGCCTTCTTTTAAAAGAAGAGGAAATGTGCATGAAATTAAGAATGAAAATGTAATTTTGATAGGAAACGTATTCACATGCGACAAGTTAGAAGCTTTCCACCCGCATGATATCCCACCGCTCATGTGCCACCAAACTCAACACAGCTCTATACTGTCTAATTTTCTGCCAGCGAACAGATGCGCGGTGGAAAGAAAGACATGCTGCAATTATGGCTGAGAGTTTCGTGGATTATTTCACTTTACCCGATACGGTGTTTACTGCTCACGTGGCAGGGGGTGTGAGAAGGTGTTCGCGCACGGTCGCTACCCAAAGTTCATGAAAGCTAGCTGCTGCGCACACGCCTTGAGCTATTCGGAATTTAATTGCAGAGTCCCGTACAGAGACCCGTAGTTGGAATGAAGCCTGCCGGCATTTCTCCGTCTGAAAACACTCGGTCGTGCTGCGGGTCGGGAGGAGGTAAAATTACGCTTCATTTATCTGATTTGACCCTGCAGCATAGGTGGAGGCTATTTGACGTCGGGAAACAGAGAAAATATACTTCCTTTCTGGCCTGTTGCAGCTGTTTGCCCTTTATGCGCCTATATAACTCTGTATATTGGTGAGTTGTATATCAATTAATTTGTATATACTGTCAATCTCATAGGAGATTACAACAGGAAGAGCATAAGTTGAACAATTCTAATAAAAAAGCAAGTGAGGAACAGAAAACAAACACTGGATGTCAAGGACTCAGCATAGTCAACAACATGAGTGCAATAGAATACAACAAAGTCGGGAAGAGGTGCCCTGGTATAAATATATGCTGACAATGAACATCATGTCTAGCTGTCTGGAAGATGTGCTCATTTCCCAGAACACTCGAAGGCTATTGTTTCATTATTTCATACGTAACAGGATTTCTACGAGGGCTGCAGAGGGACATAATAACGAGTAGTTGGTAGTGATTTGGTCAAAGCTACTCCATTCAATTATAGCAGGCTGTAGGAACTGTCTTTCTATTTGTTTTTTAAGAAAAACATAATGCAAATTGTATTACACCGATACAAAATGTGATCCCCTTGGCACTATTTACAGATAAAACACAGAATTATTACTTAAAATTCTTGAATATTCTAAGCCAAAAATGTTACCATTGAAACCTTTCATCGAAGACTCCGCGATTTAGCATCTAGGAGTGCGAAACCCGATTGCAGCAATTTAACATTTACCAACCTATAGGCGTGCGCATTGTTCAGAACGGAGACAACCAAGTGAAGAGGAATTTTCACGCGAGGCCTCCCTTGCGCTGCCAGCAGACTCCACTCTAAAAGCCGTCAGTGCGGTGTCGCCGCGGAGATATCTTCCTATATTTACTGTAGAAATGGTTCGCCAACGAATCACTTTGGTCAGCCAGACGCTGCGTTGCGCTACCACGTTTAGATAACCAAGCATTTGAGAAAGAACGTTTTCCCCAGGGCGGAACGGCGGCTGCGACGTAAGAAAGGGAACTTCCCCACCGTGTTCTGGGGTCTGAAGTCGGCGACGTTTCTGGAAACCAACCGACCCTCCTGACTGAAGTGGCTAACGATGGTCTCAATCCCCTTCCTTCAACTTGAGGCACCGCGTCATGAATCTTCATGATCCTTCGACTTGAGGCATTTCTAGTAAACACTAGTCAATGACCAATGCGACTAGTCCATGCTATCTATAGTCCTTCATCTCCATCACCAGCGGTGTTACTGAGAGGCTGCGACATATCGATATTGTTAAAGGAAGAGCGTACCCTCGCCACCGGAAGAGCAGCCAGACTACAACACTGCCGCCTTGTGGGGTGGGCGGCTTGCCAAAAATAATGACTGACCAATTGATTGGAATTTTAAAATGTAGCGATAATCTCTTGCTAGACATCTCGGCCTGATCAACCCTATTAAAGCATCCAGACGTCATATTTGCGAGCACTTGTTGATTTTTGTAAACATATAAAAAAAATCTCTTCTAAACTGCTCTTCTCGAAGCACACCCTCCTCATCACATCACAGCAGTAGCCTTTTGACACTAGACCCTTGGACCCCGACATGGCCTAGACGACCCAGGCGAAACAAGGGCCCACAACTAAGAACATCCAAGACGCCTGGATCTTTGCCGTTGTGGGATGTTTTTGAGATGTGAGTGATGAACTTCGTAAGTAATTTAACAGAAAGACATTTGAAGCACGCGTCTGGTTAACTTTCACTAGCACCCCTCTGTGCCGACTGCGCTCACCGCGGTAATTATAAATGATTCGCCTGCTTATGTGGCATTGCGCTGCAAACAAAAGAGCCATCCTGCTGCCTCAGTCGTCCGTCACTCAATCATGAAAGAAACTATCTTCATCAATGTTTCCTTGCCTTCACTGCTACTCCGTTTTCTGAAAGGTTTTCGCCGCAAAACGTTGCGAACAAGCAGCACAAGCTGGAGGCAAAAACTTCTTCCAGAGAGAACAAATAAATGAATAAATAAATATATAATCTGCATCCAGTCAAAACGCAAAAATTATGAGCAAAGTTTAGCAGGCTCCTACTGGAGAAAAGGTGATGCCGGACGTTGATATCTTAGTGTATTTGCGAGAGTGCACACTTGTTACGCGTATCCGCATGAATCTTACTGTTATCTTGCTCATCGATTTATTATCCCTCTATCTGTAGCGTTTATGCCCAAGGTGGCAGTAGAAAACTGGGCTCATTATGCCAGACAAGTACGCCTCCGGCAAAACCGGTACGATGAGCAGGCCACTCTTGGAGGAGCTTGTACTACGTGCCTGGCTTGACGGATGGAAAGCTCAAAAGGTCACGAGGACACTTATTCGTTTCTTTCGCTACATGACTACCGACTAGGGGTTCTGATCACGCGCACTGGTAATGTGCTTCTACTAGCCCAACTCTCTTCCATAGATGTATGCACCATTTATAACCCTCTTTTTTCTCCTCTTCTCCCTCCTTGGTGCACAGTATCAGGCCAGATTATTATACTCCTGGACGAACCGTCAGAAGTCTTCGAAAATATACCTTTCTCTCAAGGTTTCACAAGAAGCATATTAATTTCAGCCTAGCACGCTAATAAAATTTCTCCTACCATTGCGCCACATGTAACAAGTGTTCTGTTTCAGTTGTTATTCAAATCGTAAAAGGTCAGAAAATAGAAATAGGAAGCATAGCGGTGAGCTGCAAGGTCCGCGACGGATATAAAAAGACCCGGTATATTCAAACACACCTCATGCGCTCGATATTAATGCGAAAGCATTTCTTAGCTCATCAATGGCGTTCGTCTGAGAAGACAGATCCATAGCCAATACAGCACTAGCCGTAAAACAATCCATATGACTGGCTAAACTGGCTAAACAGCCCTTTCAGACTTTAATTAAAAACAAAAATTAAATAACAACATAACTGACATTTTAAAAGTAAGAACAAACAAAGAACAAGGAAACAACAACGAATAACAAAAATAAAAATAACAAATAATACAAAAACTACACCAAAAAAAACAAAAACACTAAAAGGAGAAAGAGAGGACCGGGAAAGGCTTTCGCATTTGCGCTCTTAAGCTGACTTAGGTATGAAGTTGTAATTTTTTGTTGGTGCTAGTCCTTCCCAAATAGCTATGTGGTGTTTCGTACAAGTTAATTGGGCAGTGGCTACGCCACTGCACTGGACAGAAAAAAAAACGGCGAGATAGATAGCAGCTTCTGTAAAATGGGCACTTAAGGATAATCCGGTGTCTAGACCGCAGCGTCCGCAAGAAATCAAGGCCGGGTAGCAAACACTGCCAAACCCGTGCACGTCTTTCTCTCCCACATGGCGAGTGTGCTGTCAGGCAGAAACAACCGCGCTCGCCGGCAGGTGGTGGTCTTCGATCAACGAACGCGAAACAAGACGGATATACAAAGAGAAGCGCACTATTTCGAGATGAAGCAATCTCTCCGTTCGAACCAAGTGTGGCTGAGAGAAAGCCGCGAATGTTTCGAGATTCGCGCATTTTTTTACGAGGTGCTGTTTGGTTTCCCAACGTTGGGCTTGCGCACGTTAATTATTTGCAGAAGCAAAATAAGTGCGCTCTTTTTTTTTCTCCGGAGCTCGCAAGGGGCGTCACTCAAAGATAAATAGAAAAGCGGGTCGATAAACGTGCCTCAGGGCTCCGGGATGAACCACAGCATTCAATATTGAGAAGGTGCGATGCTAGGGCAAGGCAAAAATTGTTTTGATTCGCTTAAGGGACGAGTCTGAGAGCATCTTTACGGATCAGTGGATAGCCGCTGCCCAAAATATTGCTAAGAGTTGGTTGCTGAATTTTTGTTTTCTGAAGGCGCGTACGTGACATATAATACAAGCAATTTAACACAAACCAATACCAGCTTTCCTTCTTGAGCTATTGCAGCCAGAGTGTGTCGCGAAAAGCAGCACTGCTGGCACAATGCGGCAAACTTCTCTAAAGTGTTTTTTGTAATTGCCCAGAATTCAATCAGAAGCGCACAGCAGTATTTCCGTCGAAATGAAATAGAAAAGGAACCGTGTGCTGTGTGATGAATGGGCTCGTTAGAGAACACCGGATTAAATTAATTAATCTCGAGCCTTCTACTACCGCAAATTTCTGTAAAGTGTCATTTAGTCCGCCAGAATTTAATGACGGACGCAAGGCCGTATTTCCGTCAAAATAAAATACGAAAACGGCTGTGTGCTGTGAAATGTGTGGTTCGTTGAAGATCCCCGGGTTAAGTAAACTAAGCCTTAGCCCTCCACTACGGTGTCTCTCGTAATCTACATTTCCCTTGGTTACATTAAGCCCTAAAATTCATAATTCATGGAGGTGACAAGAATTTAGAGTTTTACAACATTTTGAAAAGCGCAGTTTTAGTTTCTTTAGAACAAAAAACTCAATGATCTCTGAAGACGAAATTTTCCATGGTAAAATTGTGTAAAAAAAGTTTTTGATTTTATCTACTCATACGAGCGTACTAATTTGTGGCAATGCAAAAACGCTCCTTTGTAATCAACCGCGACGAGCGCACTGAGCTGATCAAATTTTTTTGCAGTGGATACTGTCGTGCCGGCGCCCACATTTCGCTGGCGGGCCTGTCTAAACCAGCGCTGCGCGTCCGCCGGCGCTCAAAGCAGGCCCAGACTTTATCGGACAAGTCGCGACATGCAGCGTGACTCATCCCGCCGCCGCGGCGCCGACACGGACCCTTCCTCCTCTCCTCCTCTCCGTCGGTGCGAATTCCTCCGACGCTCGCCGGCTCTCGACCATTGGTCTAATTTGAACGGTGGCCAGTGATTGGAGGATTTGAACGGCTGGCTGCCGTAACCGTTACCAGCGGCTATAAAAACGGAGCCGCGCTGAACCCGAGCAGCAGACGGGCAGCAGAAGAGCCATCACGCCGGAGCTACGCTCGCCGCCGGGGCCGCCCTTCTTCTGTGTGCCTGCCCGTGGTGCTCATGACCCTTGTATCATGTAAAAGCCCTTGTACATACTGTACATAAACGTTCTTTTACTCACCGTCGCCTCGACCGTTTCCTGGCTCGGACTCCCATTCCCAACAGTGGTGGCAGCGGTGGGATGCCCCAAAACCCAACAATACGGAGTAAATACGCATGACACAGAGCCCAGAACCTGGTCTGCAGTTCGTAGTATTGTCACTGCAATCGCAGCTTCCGTAAAAAATCGAAACATTAAAAAATTACGATTATGTGAGTCTTGTTCTTTTAATCGGGAGCTTTCGGATATTATTAGCCTGCGGACATTTTCGTTGCCACCGGAACCAGAGCAGGAAAGAGAGCATTGACATTTCGACCGCAGGCGGTCTCTTCCCCAGATGGGATTAGAATGGCCTTCAATGTCAACTTCTAATAACAGAGGTCAGCTGCAGCGGCAGATCGCCCCTAGTTACTCCAGAAAAAGAGACCAAACCCGTCCTGTGGCGTTGAAACCGGGATCAAGATATTTGTAACTTTTCTTTAGAATAGAAACCCAATGGGCCACTTTTCCGACGATAGCGAAAACGTTAATAGGAAAATACATGCAAGCATGCCGAGGGGAGATCTGTGGATATATTGACTGATAGCATGTTAAAACTAGTCCAGACGAGTCTGTTCCAACAACTGAAATTTTATTGAAGGAAAGCAGTAAAAGAAGAATCGCAAAGTGATGCGTGCGCACAAAACCTCAAAGCAGTGAAATGGCGAAAGGACAATCGAAAGTAAATGGCGTACCAGTGAATCATCGGAAAAAGCAAATTCCTTACGGTATATGTTCACCGGCGCCTTAGCCGCACGAGTGTCTTTATCCTTACCGATTTAGTAAACGTCAACTAACTCCCTACTTGCTTTTTGGGATGATTCACTAGTATGTTAGTGACTTTCGATTGTTGCTTCGCCCTTTCACTGCTTTGGGGATTGGTGCGGGAGCATTTCTTTGCAAGTCTTCTTTTACCGCTTTCCTCTAATACAATTTCAGTTTTAGTCCAGCCTTGCCTTGTGCCCTTCTCTTCGCCTGTGTAGTGTCTTCCGGTTGGTTTTATGATGAATCAGTAGTAACTCGCCAGTCGTCAGCCTTGTTGATTGTTACAGTGAAATGCTACAGTATGTGATAAAATTGCGTTCATAAACTCTGTCCCACTGTTAAATGGTTTTTGTACATAATTGCTGCGTATGCTTTAGTGCCCCGCTTTTTTGCCGGATCTTCTCGTATGGTGCGCTATTTACACGACTCCTTTCTATCAAGGAACTACGAGACTCGCGTGCTCACGCTTACGCTTCCTTGCGTGAACCAGTCCCTCAACGAAGGTGGGATAAGTTGAAGGATTTCCTCCGGTCATCAAAAATGGCGACAGTTTCACAAGTCTCACCTTTGTCGTCAGTGGAACTTTGGTCGCAAGAATGGGAAGACCGGTGTTGATGATCGATATTCTGTCACGAAAATCCCCAGGTTATATAAGGCGCATATACCCTGTGCGCAGAAAGTGCAAAGGTAAAATGAAGGGTTGGCTACAGGACAAACTCAATATAAGGCATATCCCGATTGGAGGGAAAGTTTTTTTCTCCTCACATACGTAGATCATCTAGAACATGCCACTGATTTGAAAAATGCGTAGATAAATAGGGAAGAATTCGATAAAAAAGAACATGTGAATCCTCCTACCCTTTAATCAAAAGTAGTACGCCCCTGCTCAACTGTTTTTGTTCATAAAAGCACTTGTTTACTTACCAAGCCTAAGATTCAGCTTGATCATTCCGATTTTGTTTCGATGTGATTTTGTGCCTAGTGCCGCGATTGCGTAATAAACATCTGAGTTGGCATTTATACAATTCCTCTCACCTGCTTCAAAAAGAACATTGATGAACTGTCAGTGTGTGCATATTATTATTGATGATACTGTAAGTGCGGAGTACTTGGGCTTCTTCCCATTTTTTTATGTCCCTATTTCAGATGATAAGGTATGCTCACAGAAATTTGCTTGGAAGAAGAGGTGAGGTAGGCAACGGCGTGCCGGTCATATTGCCAGCAGTTATTTCACATGTTTCCGACTCCAGTCTTTAAAGAAGTGGGGAATAAATCAGATTTCTGCATCGGCGCTACGTTTTCGTTCTACTTATCCGCACATATTTGCAATGAACCACTCAACAATAGACACCTTTAGCATATCGTGCGCCGTGTTACCGTTACCGGGGTACCGGGATCCCGCCCAGCACCGGTGAGCACGCGCTGGTTGGTCAGGATGCTGTAGGCCTGCGCGCAGCTGCCTACAGCGGCCGGGTACCTTGCGCCATCTGGCGCCATCAAGGTGATTTGCGCATGCGCATTGGCGGCGAGCGGGCTTCTGGTACTTCGGTTCCGGTAAAGGTAGTACGGTACACGGTATGCTAATGGTTTCTATTATCGCGTCAAAGCGCTCCTTTCTTTGTGTACACAAACTTACAATAGTGAGAGCTGTTTATTTTTTATTCAGAACAATGCGATTTGACAATTTCTTTCATGCACCGCCGCTTCCCACTACAGCGATCTTACCACTTTCCACGCAGCGCATTGCAATGCGCTCGAGAAGGATACAAGCTTCATTCATTCAACCTTGCAGCTGCCATAATCCCTTGCTTTTGTGAGTTTGCCAGCCTTGTGCACCCAGTGTCGTTTTCAAATTTCCCCAGAAAACAAAGTGCAGTGAAGCTAAGCGCACGTGTCATAAACTAGGAAGAAAACAAATGCGAAATAAATACTGACAAAGAATGTATTTCACAGGGTGTGCCTTTCGATGAGAGACACGGAAACAGCTACCGCACTGAAATGGGAAATACAAACGTGAAGCTGTGTAAAGCGCATATACACCGCTTGTTGTACGCTGTTGCTTTCAGTAAATTCAATCTGTTTTTTTTTTATTTCTTTCTGTAAACTACGATTTATTTTCCGCTACATCTGTTTGCCTTCTTCATTTCTGTTTTCTCACTGTTTTTTTATCTTTCCGTGCTCCTATGTCTCACCTGTTGCAGGATTTCGGATGAATAAAAACATGCAAGTCGCTTTCATGTGGATAAGAAACAATTGTTTACTGATAATTTTTAAAGGCTATGTTCCGGAGCAAAAATATTCCCGCCATGAACAAAGAGCAAATTCACAAACTTGCTTTTTTCGCGCATTTCTTCACTCGCTCATTTCAGTCCCTGTTGTGGGAGGCGACCTGCCAACTCTCCCGAAAAAGAAACAAATAACTAAATCTTCAGAATAGTGGATGGGGAGGATAGAGGCTTCTGCCAACTGAGCCACCTTTTTTTTTGCCTAACGACGCTGCTACTACTATTGCAGCAAAATGAACTGACAGCAAGCAAGATACGAGGAGCGATCAGTAATCTTATTCTCAATGTGTAAATGATTTTTATTCAGACTTATTTGAAAGACGCCACAGAGTTTGTGAAACTCTTTCTGGCTGATTGATGGGCTTCTGATCCTTATGTGGGGGCATTAAAATTACCTGCCATGCTAGAAATTTTCGCCCAGTGAGGAACACTATTTTCCACATCCTTTTTGGGAAATGAGAGTTTCTAGGCGCTTAAGTCGCATATTTCGCGCAAAGAAGGGCGTGTGGCCTGAAAACGTTCGAGTAAGACTCCACATTGAAATGAACATGCGAAGCGTTCTATTTACAAAGACAAAAATTGTTTTTTTAAAACACTGCCCAGAATTTTCTCTCCATTTCCAAACCTATATTGACTTGTCTCTGAAAGTCTAGATTTTAGGTGTTTCCTTATAATATAAATGCCCTGAAATCTCATGGAGCAAAGCGGGTGTTTTTAGGAGAATGGCGTGAGATGCTCATTCCTTCTCAGATAACATGCAAAGAACGAGTGTACCAAAAATTAACAGGACATCACGGCTGTTGAGGAGGTCTAAACGGAAATACGGTGCCCACAATAAGAAGCCCACAATAGGTTTCTAAACCTGAAATTTGCGTCGCGCAGCGTCAGAGTAACTGCCCAAGAAGAAATTATTTTCCAGCATTTATTTTCATGTTGTATACTTTTATGACGTCATGAAAACGCTTCGACGTTTGGCTTTGCTCTGAACTTCGTTGTTCCAAGAGAGAAGCAAAAGAAAACTCCTCTTGTAATTAGAAACTCGCTGATAACTTATTCTTTCGGAACAAAAGTGCATTTAATACCCATTTTACCATGCCAATTTCTTTATTATGTTACTAGCAAACCTGACCTCTTAGAGCGATGCTAGATATTGCATCAAAACTCTTTTCTGTATACGTGAGCGATCACCAGAACGGTTTTGGTAAAGCGGAGTGATTTCGGTATTTTTAAACTATAATGTAAACTCTCCCATTGCGATCAATGCAATGAAACTGTGAACTTTTTTTTTTGATAATTATTGCGTTCAATCTCTCATACTAAGAAAACATTTCCAGAACAACACCTTCCATCATTGTTTAGAATGCAGACATTTGCATTACCGAACAATTGCTTTAAGAATACAGCGCCTCATAGCCGGCGTAGCTGCGAAGATTCAAAGCCTAGAACGAGAAATTACAGCACTGATTTCAACAAAACATTCCTAAACAATGTTCCCACTCACTTTCTCCCAGCCTACTTCCTCTAGCAGAGACGCTGCCCTTTTTCGCAAATTTTGTAAATTTATCAAGAGAATCTATTTCAAGAAACCACGCTAGCTCTCCTTCGTTTACGTCTGTTGTTTCAAGAAGGTTTGTGTTACCATGGCTCTTTTCCTTTTCCTTCTCGTTCTACGAACAATTGTAATCACATTAACGGGTACTTTCTGCAGCAACTACGAACATGACAAAGAAAAATTTTTATTTTCAAAAATTGCTCCTGACTACCAAGGTTCTAAAAAGTGTGCTGTATTTTTCCCGAGAATACGGTATTACTACGATGTTTCGCACATTATGCAGTCATCACAATTCACGTTCACTTTCACTGACACTAAAAGCGCAATCAAGCGTTAAAAAGACGACCTGCATAAGCTTTTGTTCGCGGGACTACACGTTCTTTGCATAAGAAATATTACCCCGCAAACAAACTTACTGGATTTGCAAGCAACTATATTTAATTGGGTTGCTCCAAACTTGCCCGGCTTGAAAACGGAAACAAAAATAAAGCTGCAGTCCTGAACAAACTCAGTGATTAACACTTCGGTTTCGTTAAGAACGCAAACGAAGCAGTAAGTTGACATAATTGATGGCAGTCGGAAACTACAATTTTTGTAGCGCGCTCTACGAGTAAATATATTGTCTTGAATAAAGTTTATGATTAGAGAGAAAATCCCGCGAGCGTCGCTACAGTACACCACAGAACCACTTAGGTTTGGTCTCATTGCTTAGTTACATATGAAAGAAAAACGAGGTAGAAAAGACTGGTACGCCGAAAAAAGGTGCATACAGTGCGGCGCTCATTTCACATTCCTCGTTTTTTTTTTGTTTTTTTTGAGGACGCTGTTTTATCCACGACACTGCGGTTATTTATTTTCGGTCTATAGTCCACAGGACATATATTTGTACCTGCAGAAATTTATCATGTTGCTGCACATAGTTTTTTTTGTGTGTCGCTACAATGGCGCTAAATTCTGTCGCTTATGCTATTACATTATTTTGGAACACATGAGATGGCCGTACACATACAATTTTATACGCTGCTCCTACATTCCTGACGGCGATACTGAAGTCAGAAAAAATGTTTATTCGCCCAGCATCGACCCCTGCTGAATGCATACCTGGTGGTGGTCGTGGTCTGTGCACCGGATATTAATGTATGCCCATTAGCGAAGAAATGACTAAGATCGAAGGTAATAATACGGGACGAAGTAAAAGCGATGAGAATAGTCCGCGCCGCTTTTTTCTTGCCTCTCTTTTTTTTAACGCTTTCTCATTCAATGCGGCCTTCCAGCTATAGCTTAAGCGCCCACTAACATGGGTAAAACGCGCTCCTTTGGGTAAAGTAAAAGTATGCATTGTGCCAACTTCTTGTTTGAACTTCGCTCTCTGTCAGTACGACGACTTCACGAATGTCGGAATTAGATGTGAAATTGTGCAAGAATATGGCTGGGATCATATTGGTCGACACAGAGAATGAAACTTTAAGCGTACAATTCTGATCCTAGCATTTTTGCAGTATATCTATTTGCAGTTCAGTGCCAACGATTAAAAACGCTGCTGAAGACTACCTTTCGATGTCCCATCTCGCTGAAAGCTAGCATTGAAGGAAGTGAAAAAAATGATGTTTCTTTTTGACAGACTGGGAAGAAAGTAAAATTTTTCGTCTGTAGGCGGTGGTGTACTTCTGGTTGCCGTTCAAAGCCAGAACGGTTGGGCGAAACTTGTAAAATAAATCTCTTGCGCTGTTGCTCCAGATTTCTTCGCATAAAAGTGACGACCTTTCTGAAGCTCCAATCGAAGGTAGTTCAGGAAAGAATTAAGAGTTGTATGACGGTAGGATTTCCGAGCTAGACAAGCAAAACCTCAAACTGAATCGCTAATGACAAAACAAACAAGCGGTTCGACGGTATCTTTGGACCCCTATCAATGAAATGAAATCAAGCCTTAATCTGCCATCCTTAGCTTCACGTCGCAAAATGTTTCGTATCTGCCTATTCCCTAAGATCATTCCTCATCCACACCTGCCCAGTGAATTAATCTCTCCCCCGCATCACCTATCATCAAGATCATATCACGCCTACAAAGTCGGTACCCCATTTTGCAGAACTAACGCTTTTTTCAGTCGTTTTTACCTCGAACAGCAGCAGAGTGGAATCACCTCCCCGCAACAACAGCAAGCATCAAAGACTACCTGCTTTTCAAGAATGCCTTAGCTAACATTGTATGATTAGACACATCTGTAACTTTTTTGATAATAGCCCCATTTCGTTTATTGCATTGTTATGTTTTCTTTTTCCTGTAACCACTCCCCTCTCTAATGCCAATGGCTCTGAGGGTATATGAAATAAATAAATAAATAAATAAACTTTTCGACAAGTGAACTTGTGTTCGTCTAGGCACACAGGAAGACAGTAATGTCATTCTCGCTGCCCTCTCTCTGCGACATACCATTAAAGGAGAGACTTAAAAATGCGTCCCAAATTTGTTGCTGTTAGATTTTAGCATTCGCCGTTCATAATTGTTTAAATAACACTGCCAATGATTTGTGTTTACCGCGTCGATACGTCCCATATCAGGACACAGCAGCCGAGAATCATCAGCGCCATATTCTCCGTTTTAGACACAATGCCACTAAAAATATGATCAATGTGAAAAAGCGCCATTTAATTCTTTAATGTAGCAAAGCCTATTCATTCCATGCACTAAACTCTAGTCCGTCGAGGTTTAAAAACTGTGTACTGCAGCAGCTGACTTTAACTTAATTTAGATACATGATGCAGATATGCGCGTTTATGTAGCCTCCCGGGTGCACGTTTTATCTTCCCTTCACCTCCAACTGTTCCGAGAAGCTCTCAGTTCTCCTGTTTCATCGTGAATGGGGAAAAAGTTTACCAGCTTTTAAGGTATCGAATCCTTTGAAAAAGGGCCACTGAGAATTTCTTCGAAAAAGCTTTCAAGATGCATACATCCTTAGGAATTCTGCCGGGTACAACTTCAACGAGTAAAAGTTTCGTCGGGCGTTGGAAAACTTCTGAGAAAACACACAACTCTTGAATCAAATCTCTCGAAAAACGAAACCAAAGGTACGAATCCCGGCTTACGTGATGCATCGCAATATTCTAAGTACGGTGCAATACCGGGAAACAGTTGAGCAGACCGAACTCGCGAGCAGTCACGCCCTTTCTTAAAACCCAGAGCAAAACGTGACAGTTCAACAATGGTGCCTCCGTTCGTATGAGGACGTACTGTACATCCGTATAAAAATTAAAAAGTAGTCGTATTCCTTCTCAGGAAAACAAATCTGGTCAAATATACTTGACTGCTGGGGGCTTGCATGATGGGTATGCATGGGGGGGATGAATGATGCCATGCATCCTTCATGAGTTGCTATGCATGCGTATACACTTTTGTAGCTTGCAGGTGAAAGGAAGAAGCAGGGAGCAATTCAAACCTGGCTTACATGATGACTTCAGTATCTAGTGAGCCTTTATTACTTCTCAAGTTTTTTTAATCCTGTATATCTCGGTGTTTTATTTTATTCCTTCTGTATATTTTTAGCGTTAGCCACTTATAAACGATGTTGGACTTCAATAGAAGTAGTAACCAGATGTGGAAGTATACGCGTATCGCTTGCATAGCAGGTCTATATTCTGTACAAGAAAACCATTAGGGATATGCATTTTCCAAAAAGGATTCCTTATGAATATTTTTCTTGAAGAGCGTTTGTTACAGAAACTTTGAAAATAAAGATGATTCGGTTGCTGCTCCGTTGCGATAGATTATAAAGCAAAAAACGGTTAGAAAAGCTTTATTTTCTTTTCTGATGTGCTGCGCAAAATTCTAAAAACTAATATACAAAAAATTAAACGGGCTCAATGTTGAATAGCACGAACTGCATGCTGGGGAAGAATATCTGGTCGTATTGCACTGAACACGCCAGTACAGACGTGGTCAAAATTCTTAAGGCCAAAGGGTTTTCGCTTCAGCTTCATATTAGATCCATATTGCAGCACTGTTGAAGACCGAAGAATCTTGGAATGACAGCAGAAGGTTGCTTCTGGATGTAGAGAAGCTTCCTACTTGACTTGAGTTTTGAATGATCCACTACACGGGGCATTCTGGGAACACTCATTTCGCTGCCAGTGAACGCTGTGACATTGGTCTGTATATTATACGGTGCAAACCACTGCGATGCAATAAATGTCATGGTACTCATTTTTAAAGCTTTATCGCGGTCAACGCATCCTGTTAATGGTTTCTTAAATGCACAGTACATTCGTGTGCCCTGCGGTGAGTGACGGATGAGTTCTGGCGGTAATTGCATCTGATTATGTATTAACAGGGCTGCAGTACTTAAATAGCATGGTATGTTTAGTCTCATAAAGCACAGAAAAAAAGAGCATTCAACTCCCAGGAGTGCTACCGGCGATAAAATAGAGCCTCGAGCTACCATTCTCTCACGCCCACGTAATGTATGTGCTAAGGCTTTCCCATTGAAATAATAAGAACCGTAAACAGCCTGTCAGCAGCATCCTCTCCTATCGTGCAGAACGCTTCATGACACGCGTCTCTCTGAGTGAAAGGATTCTCTGCAATGAAACAAAAAAAAAACGTTCTGAACGCTTTCAGGCGAAAGAATTTCGTCACCGGTTCGCTTGAATTTCCGTTCCAGTTGCGGCGTTCGCGAAAACAAGCCATGCGATTGTCTTTCGAGGCGTCGTCGTTTTGAAGATGGGTTCACATTTACGCCATACCACCCAATCTCGTCTTGTACTCTGAGCGCTGGTTGCTTTCGGCCTAGCCTGAAGACCCGTCAAGACCTGTCTCGACCCTGATGGATTGTAGCTCTACTTTCTGCCCTACTATATTTTAATTAACTTGAAATATAGATGACGTTATAGTTAGAGAAAGGAATAGTACTTCGCGGCAGAGACACCTAAAAAGGTGAAAAGATTTACACAGTTCTTGCTTCATTACTATAGTTCACAGAAATTTCATTTTTATAAAATTGCCTTTATTTTTGTTTGCTTTTCGGCTTTTAATTTTTTGGTTCAGGTGTGAACAATGCTGAATGAAAGCGAGTATAGCTTGAACCACTGAATACAGAAGACAGGTTTGCGCCGTGAAAACATTTCATTTCAATTTTTCATTCACTGCAAGGAGTGCGCAGTTTTAAAGCGCACATCAGCAATCCCTGATCGGTAAAAGAAGAATGCCAAAATTATGACTCAGAATCCAATTAATTTAGGCACACATTAGGAATGGCTGCGCCAAAAAAACATAGCGAGAAAATATAATTGAGCACTGAAAGTACGAAACAATGAAAAAACAATTTAAGTAGAAATATACAAGAAAAACTAGATCGCGCCACTTTAGTGGAATATAGATGCAGCTTATAGCGTGTATTTAGCAGTTCAAAAAAATGTGACAACTACATTGCAACGAGCGGTATTTATAGAAAATAGTTCACAGTGGCCATTCAGTTTTCGTGAGCGCTGCGCCATGAATACATGTTTTCCTGATGACCGCGAAGGGGCGAATAAATGAACAAAACTTTAAGCCAATTGAAAATGAGTAAGGTTTTTTGACGGGCTAGTTGGTACATATTCTTATTTGAAAGGCTGTGCGCTAAAAAGACGTTCACAGGAAAAAGGATAGAGACGACAGGAAAGAAGCGCAACTTTAAACTTTAATGACGACAAAAGAAGCCATGCGCACTTATATGTCCGCTGATAACCAGAGATGAGCTGCGTGACGGAGCGTGAACCCAAGAACCAAACAAAAGAGAGCGCAAAAATGCATATCTAAGTGACATTAAAAGAAACCCAAGAATGTGAACATATGGAACACCTGCCGAGGTAAGGTAAAAAAGTGGGATTCATATCGACTGATAACAATGCATAAGAACATGGGAAAACAGAGCTGTATGAAAGATGACACTGAAAAAGATGATAACACCATAAAAAATGCCTGACAACATGACGGAATTTATAACAAAGTAAACAACAAGTGAAAGATGGAGATAAAAACCGTGTAAAGGGCGGCAAATAAAATACAAGCAGATTAAAACATCTAAAAGGACACTAAAGCATAGAGAAGCGAACGGGTTAATAGTCTAGATGTACCCATCCAAAAAGGTAAGTTTATTTCTATAGTCAGATACAACTTAAGTCTGCAGTGAAGCTCCGCCCACATTCAGCCTCCGCGCACAGAATTCCTCCACGACAAAAAAGTAGTCCGTTGTTGAAACTTTTCCTCTATACCTAAATAAGAAGCTTATCATAAGAAAAAAATGATAAGCTTTAGAGTTGGGATACCTGGCTTGTTTGATATAGTCATACATTAAAAAGCTGACTTCGTTTACTGTTCCGATTGGCCAGCGGACTAACACAGGACGCCGCGGACCGCGGCCCAGTGTTAGCAACTGCTGTTTTTTCAAGTTGTATCCTACTTTAGAAAGGTTAGTAGAAGGCGTGCTAACGCACTTGTCTTTCCTTAGGTGAATAAAAATGGCCTGAATTACTTCTCTTTCTGTCTTGTCCTGAGCCTTATCTAGAAACTTGGTTTCATTAAACTTGGGGTAGCAGTTCTGGCAACAAAACCATAAGTATAGGGAAGAGATTATGCTCTCTAGAAGACATCTGCGCACTCAGTTCCAGCGCAGTTACTCAATTCCACCTGTGCATTTTCTGGGGGTAAATTTCTTAGCTCTTAACACAGTGTTCGGACCAGAGAACCACCAAACGTCACAGGAGAATGATTTAATTTTATTTGTCGGCGGAGCTCCAGACTTAGTATACACAAGCGAAACAGCTCACTCCCGTTCGTTATTTATATTCAAACGAACATGTCCTCTTGAACACTTAGGGTTCATTATTTACATGTTTGTTGATGAAAGCGGGCTCAGCCTTCCTGAGCTCAACAGTACGCGACGAAAAAAATTGGCCGCATAGCAAGGACACTTTTCATTTTATTCGTAGATACTTAGTGCTCGTAATGCCGGTTATCTAGTGGGCGCAATGTCTCGAGAGAAGGTACTGGAGCATCTCGGGAGGAAGACCGCTTTTTTTTTTGTCCATCTAAAAAAAATGGCACAGAAAGATATCCTAAAGCTCTGTACCGCTGTTCGCGACGTTTCTTTCGAAAACGTTGTGTCGACATCCGCAAGACGCATAGATCCACTTGCATAGTATTTAGCAAAGTGGTAGTCTAGTCGTCACAGCTACTATAGCGCGTTAAGATATGATGGCATTTTTTGTTGATGTATTTGGCTCTACCTCTATTATTACTTCCGCATATACCTGCGAACAGAAATACTCTGCAAATTCGTTTAGTCAGAAAAAGAAAACAATACAGACCGGGTAACGCTTGAATGTTCTTCAGATTTGCGCCGGATGATTTTGTACAACCCTCACAGCCCGCAGAAATGAATATGAGGCTGAAAAAATGAACGATGGCGTCTGATTTGAAAAAAAAAATGTAATGCACAGTACATTTCATAGACACCATAAAAATTGGCGGGGGCTTAGCTTTGGTTAAGCCTGGTAGGTCGCGAATGCAAAAGGGCAGCGCCTCCAACTGAAGGAACGCAGTGCGCCGCGTCTACAGGTCACTCGTGGCTACCGGCCGCCGCTGTGCGACGACTCAAAGCGCCTTCGGTAATTTTTTTATATTTTGTTTTTGGTGCTGTTGCGACTGAGAGAAAGAAAACATAATCTACAGCTGGTATGACGTCAAAGCGGCAGTAGCGCCACAGGTGCGCAGCGCGGCAAGCACACACCGTAACTGCAGCCGGGCTCTCTGAAGGAGTCGGACCTCCAAGAACAAAAAGAGACCATCAGATATGCCTTCGAAGCCGCCCGGTCCCAAGGGATCTCGGCCGTCTGACAAGGACGGGATGGCGAGGCCGCCGTCCTGATTATCTGATATAATAAAGTTTGTCTCAGCCTAAGCCCATAATCTGCAGCTGGTATGACGTCACAGCAGCAGTAGCGCCACAGGTGCGCGGCGCGGCATAACTGCAACCGGGCTATCTGAAGGAGCGAGTTGGTCGCCCATATTCACTCCGCTAAAGGTCAAACGTAACTGCGGACGGGTCACGCGAAGGCTTGAAAGTGCGAGTAGTATTGCTTTCGCAATAAAATAAAGAAGGGCCGTTATGAAGAAAATGAAAATTGTATTTGAGGAAAGGAAATTACGCAGTAACTGTCTCGCATATGTCGCTGGACACCCGTCATTCGTTTGAAGAGGAAGGGAGGCAGTGGGGGTGAATGAAACAAACAGAAAATGGGGCCGTAATGAAAAAAATCAATTTGAGGAAAGAAAATTAAAGAGGAGGTTGCGTCGCTGCGCGGAGGAGAGGCCACAGATCGCGTGATTCCAGCGCACGGATGGACACCGCGAGCATGGACGGACACCTCAAGCATGAGTCTTTAAAGGCTTTCGCTTTAAAAGGCGTCCGTGTACTGTGCGATGTCAGTGCATGTTAAAGATGTAAATGTATTTATTTATTTATTTATTTATTATACCTCAAATGCCCCAGTTGGGGTATTACATGAGGGGTGGGCTTATTACAGGCGTTATGTTATTCTTTCGATGAATGACTTGAAGCGGTCTGGATGGATGTGGCGAACTGCTTCGGCAGGAAGGTGATTCCAGTCCTTTGCTGTCTGAACGAAAAAAGCGTTCATATGCGCAGTGGTATGTGCTGATGGCGGGTAGACTGCTTTGCCGTGGTTAAGGCGGTGAGAGGCTCGATGTGCAGGGACGATGACACAGCTTCCAAGTGATGAGTGGTAAAAAGGCATAGTCTGGCTATTTTACGTCGCGAATCGAGGGATGGAAGATTAGATTGCAACTTCATATTAGTGACACTTGAATGATAGGAGTAGTTCGAATGAATGAATCTTGCTGCACGATTTTGAATGGATTCGAGGGCGACAGAAAGATTTGTCTGATGAGGGTCCCAAACTGCACATGCGTACTCCAATTTGGGACGGACGAGTGTTATGTAGGTAAGCTGTTTTATAGAAGGAGGTGCTAGACGGAGGTTACGACGTAGAAAACCGAGCACGCGGTTGGCGTCTTTAGTGATGTTAGAAATGTGGGAAGCCCAGTTCAGGGAATTAGAAATGGTGACACCAAGGTATTTATAAGATTCAACAGCGGAGATTACAGAGCCAGAGATATAGTAATTTGGTGAAACAAAGGACTGCCTGCGATGAAATGTAATTAACGATGTTTTATTAGTGTTTAAAGACATGAGCCATTTGTTGCACCAAGATTCGATGTAGTAAAGGTCGGGATATTTCGGGATCGCTGGTGTTAGTGATAGGCCGGTAGATTACGCAGTCATCTGCAAACAATCGCATGTTAGAAGTGATACCAGTAGGCAAGTCATTAATGTAGATTAAGAAAAGCAAAGGGCCGAGTACTGTGCCTTGTGGCACACCAGAAACAACGGGGTGCAAGGGGGAGGAGTGTCCATTAGCATGTACGAACTGTTGACGGTTAGTGAGGAAGCTTCGTATCCAATCAAGAATGAGAGGGTTAAGGTTCAGTCGTGAAAGTTTAAGAAAAAGCCGTCTATGGGGAACTTTGTCGAAAGCTTTCTCAAAATCCAAAAATAATGCATCCACTGGTATGTTAAGGTCTAGGTTAGTACTAACGTCATTAATGAGGAGAGCTAGTTGAGTGTCACATGACATACCTTTTCGGAAACCGTGCTGACAAGGATGAAAGAAATTTACTGATATAAGGAAATTGACGATGTGAGAGTAAATTACATGTTCCATTAACTTCGAACAAATGCTTGTGAGGGATATGGGACGATAGCTCTTGCATGAAGATGGCAAACCTTTTTTTGGTACTGGAATCACCTTGCCTACCTTCCAGTCCTGTGGCACCACTCCAGATGATAATGATTGCTGAAATATGTACGAGAGTATTAGGCTTGTAACATTTTTTGTGTTCTTGAGTAGTTTGGAGTTGATCCCGTCGACACCGGCTGAGGATGAGACCTTAAGGTTGTCTATTAAATTCTCGATGCCAATAGCGTCAAAGGTAACGGCAGGCATAACTGGGTGATTGTATTGCGGGAAATCTGGGAGGTTATCATCAGTCTCATTAGTAAATACGGATGAAAATACGGAATTTAGAGCTTGAGGCACTGCCGGATCAGGAATAGGATTGTTGTGTTCGTCGAGAAGAGATAAGGGATTGGATTGGGTTGGGTTAATAATTTTCCAGAATTGTCTAGGATTTGTGACTAGCATATTAGGCAATGTATTTGAATAGAAGGCGCGCTTAGTTCTAGTGATCAGTGATTGAAGCGTTTTGTCAGTGGTGTAGTATTTTTCCCAAGCGGAAGGGGTGTTTAAGCGTTTAGCTGTTCGATATTGTCTTTTCTTTTTGTTGCTTAGGCGCTTTAATGTAGTGTTGAACCAGGGGGACATTGATCTTTCGGTTACGGTTATAGTAGGAACATGTGCATCGATGAGTTCGTGCATTTTGTGCTTGAAAAGCGACCAGTTGGTTTCAATGGAACGAGTGGTGAAATCTGCTAGATACGACGTGCTAAACTCAGATAACTTATTTAATTTTGCGTAATCCCCTTTACGATAAAGTGTTAGTTTCTTCTTAGCTTTTTTGGTATGAGGTAGCTGGCAGTAGATCGAGGCTTGTATTATTTTGTGATCACTAATGCCACGTAGATACGCAAGGGAAGATATTGATACATGCATTCGAAGAAGAGACAGAAGTAGCGCATGCGCTAGAAGAGGAAGAAGTGAGTTGGCTCCGCTCATCGATTACCTCGAAGGCAGTGACGCTCCCATTCCGTGTGTTTTTCTTCGAGGGCTTCACACCTTCACTTTACGGTCTGGTGTTCTCTACAAGCGCAACTTTGCCAACAGCGAAGAAGTGTTCCTACTTGTCGTACCATCACAGCTGCGGTCTGAGATCTTGAGTGCCTGTCATGATGCACCATCTGCCGGCCATCTTGGAGTCAGCCGCACACTCGCGCGGATTAGACAAAAGTATTATTGGCCCAGGTTACTCCCATCGGTGCGGGCCTACGTCAAAACATGCCGTGAATGCCAACGTCGTATCATCACTGACGAGACTACGCGACCCGTCGGCCAGCGCCCATATCGTGTTTCCCCGGTGGAGAGAGAAGCCATTCAGAATCAGGTTGCCGAGATGCTTGCAGACGATGTCATTCAGCCGTCCACCAGTCCGTGGGCATCGCCTGTGGTTCTTGTCAAAAAGAAGGACAATACTCTGCGTTTCTGCGTGGACTACAGGAAACTTAACAGCGTGACCAAAAAGGACGTTTACCCGCTGCCCAGGATAGATGACGCGCTCGACCGATTGCGGAACGCCAGATACTTCTCGTCATTGGATCTTAAAAGCGGGTACTGGCAAATCGAAGTGGACGAGAGAGACCGGGAGAAGACGGCTTTCGTGACGCCTGACGGCCTCTATGAGTTTAAAGTGCTCCCATTTGGTCTGTGCTCAGCACCGGCTACTTTCCAACGCATGATGGACACTGTCCTCTCCGGCTTGAAATGGCAGTCCTGCCTGGTGTACCTGGACGATGTCGTTATATTTTCGCCCACCTTTGACCAACACTTGGAGCGGTTGCGCATTGTGCTACAAGCGCTCAAATCCGCGCAACTCACCATCAAAGCCGAGAAATGCCATTTTGGCTTTGAGGAACTTCGCTTTCTTGGTCACGTTGTCAGCGCACAAGGTGTTCGCCCGGACCCTGACAAGACTGCTGCCGTCTCAGGTTTTCCACGCCCAACTGACAAGAAGGCCGTTCGCCGGTTTTTAGGCCTGTGCTCCTATTATAGGCGCTTTATTCAAGATTTCTCGAAAATCGCGGAACCGCTGAACGCACTGACCCGTGACGACACGCCCTTCCTGTGGGGGCCCGACGTAGAGGCTGCATTTGTCGAGCTTCGCAGCCGTCTGCAAAGCACTCCGATACTCGGCCATTTCGACGAGCATGCTGCCACGGACATCCACACTGACGCCAGCAATGTTGGCCTTGGTGCAGTACTGATCCAGTGGCAAGACGGTGCAGAACGGGTCATCAGTTATGCTAGTCGGACACTTACGCGCTCCGAGACCAATTATTCTACGACGGAGAAAGAATGTCTTGCAGTGATATGGGCCATCTGCAAGTTCCGACCGTACCTCTACGGACGACCCTTCCGTGTGGTAAGCGACCACCACTCCTTATGCTGGCTGGCGAGCCTCAAAGACCCCTCAGGACGCTTGGCTAGATGGAGCTTACGCTTGCAAGAATACGACTTAACAGTAGTTTACAAGTCTGGCCGCAAGCATCAGGATGCGGATTGTCTGTCGCGCGCGCCTATCCCAATCAATACCGAAGAAACCACCGATGATTTTCCTTTCCTGGGCTCTCTTAGTACCACCCAAATGGCGCAGCTTCAGAGGGCGGACACGGAGTTGGCGCCGCTCATCGATTCCCTCGAAGGCAGTGACGCTCCCATTCCGCGTGTTTTTCTTCGAGGGCTTCACACCTTCACTTTACGGTCTGGTGTTCTCTACAAGCGCAACTTTGCCAACAGCGAAGAAGTGTTCCTACTCGTCGTACCATCACAGCTGCGGTCTGAGATCTTGAGTGCCTGTCATGATGCACCATCCGCCGGCCATCTTGGAGTCAGCCGTACACTCGCGCGGATTAGACAAAAGTATTATTGGCCCAGGTTACTCCCATCGGTGCGGGCCTACGTCAAAACATGCCGTGAATGCCAACGTCGGCAGACTCCTCCATTGAAACCGGCCGGATTTCTTCACCCCGTCCATCCACCGAAGTCCCCTTTCCATCAAGTGGGCATGGACCTCCTTGGCTCATTTCCGAAGTCTTCGTCTGGAAAGCGTTGGATAGTCGTTGCGACTGACTACCTCACACGGTACGCTGAGACCACGTCTCTTGCCAAAGGCACTGCTGCTGAAGTGGCGCAGTTCTTCGTCCACAACATTGTCTTGCGTCATGGAGCACCCGCCGTTGTTGTTACTGACCGGGGAACTGCTTTCACGGCCCGCTTAACCCAGTCCGTGATGACTCTGACGCACACGAGCCACCGACGTGCTACGGCGTATCACCCGCAGACAAACGGGTTGGTAGAGCGACTCAACCGCACACTAGCCGACATGCTATCAATGTACGTTGACGTCGAGCATCGAACTTGGGACGCCATTCTGCCGTACGTAACGTTTGCGTACAACACCGCCCTGCAGGAAACAACCCGACTGACCCCCTTTCAGCTTGTCTTCGGTCGCCAGGTGACCACTCCGTTGGATGCTATGTTGCCCGTCGACCCTTACTGCGACTCTGACGCTGACATCGACGTAGATACCTTCGTTCAGCGTGCTGAGGAAGCGCGTCAACTGGCCCGCCTGCGCATCCACCGTCAACAGGAGGCTGACGGCACTAAGTACAACTGTGGACGCCGTTTCGTCAGTTATGCTCCCGGCGACCTTGTGTGGATTTGGATACCTGTTCGTCGCCGCGGGCTCTCTGAAAAGCTGCTGCGCCGATACTTCGGCCCTTACGAAGTAGTGCGCCGCATCAGTGATGTGACTTATGCAGTTGCTCCCGCCCCGACAGCTTGTTCATCGCGCCGGTCGCACCGAACTGAAGTCGTACACGTTGTTCGCATGAAGCCTTACCACGACCGGCTACCTGACTGAACTGCGGTCCACTGCAGCTGTGTTCTACCCTTTCGCTGACTTTTCACTCCCAGCCGCATCGTGTCGATGCTGCAGAAGAGGGGGGCAGTGATACATGGATTCGAAGAAGAGACAGAAGTAGCGCATGCGCTAGAAGAGGAAGAAGCGAGTTGGCTCTCTCGCGCGCGCTCGAACCACTAGGGGACCGCCGCAGGATTTTCGTCTCTGCGCGGGTGTTCTTTTTGGCGTTGCACGCTACAATATGTTGTCGGGGTGGGAAGTGAGCACTAAGTCTAGTATGTTCGCGGAATGGTTATCTTCTCTAGTAGGGATGGAAACAAGCTGGGATAACCCGAATGTAAGGCATGCATTGACGAAATCGCTTTCGGCGTTATTTTTAGCTGTTGTTAATGTGACGTCAGACCATGTGATAGCAGGAAAGTTAAAATCACCAAACAGGAAAATGGAGGCTTGGCGGTATGACGATGTTAAAAAGTGAGCGGCGTTGTAGAAGTGTTCAGAAAACGAGGGATCTGCGTCTGGGGCTCGATAGAAGGTTCCGATAATAATGGGTGGGTATGAGATGTTGCATATTACAAACACGGCTTCTAAAGAAGAAGTGATGTTAATTAGAGTGCAGTGGAGGGAGTGGTGGGTAGCTATGAGTACACCACCGCCGCGCCTATTTTCGCGATCACGCCGGAAGATATTGAATTCGGGAAGAAATGAAAGAATTTCTGTGTCGTGGATGGCTGAGTTTAACCATGTTTCGGTTAATATCATAAGCTTGCTTTCCGTCGTGCCGATTAGGCTACGAAGTGTGTCAAGCTTGGGTAGTAAACTTCTTATGTTAGTGTGCAGAAATGATACGGCATTCGTATTATGAGTCGTGCTGGTGTTGCGGTCTAGCTACGGGGTTATTGGGAAGACTTTCTGCATAGTATGGTTAAATATGTACGCTTTGTTGTTGATAATGAGTTTGTTATGACGCAGCTTAAATGTTTTCGGTTGTGCCTTTCCATATTCGACGAGATGTTTCCGTGCGGTACGGGTTTTCAGTGAGTAGTCCTGGCTTATGCGGTAGTCCGTGTTCTTCAGCTTGTTTGCGTTTGAAAGTATCTGTTCTTTAGTCTTGAAGCGTGCGAATTTTACTACAATAGGCCTAGTTTTGTTAGAATCAAATTTTCCCAGCCGGTGCGCCCGTTCGATGTCCGTAGGTGTAATTTCAATGTTCAGTTTAGTACTACAGAAATTAACGACTGAGTCCTCAGACTCCGACCACGTTTCTTGTTCTTCATCGGTTAGTCCAAAGAACAAAAGGTTAGAACGACGTGCCCTGTCCTCCTGATCGTCAAGCCTGCTTGTTATGGATGATATTTCATGCGCGTTCTCCTCAACGAGCGCCTGGATGTTTTCGACTTGAGATTTTAGTGCTGGTATTGAAGAAAACTCGCTTTCAATATTGGATAGCCTCTGCCTGATTTCGTCAAGTACTTCATCGTTCCGTGAGAGTTTAGTTTTCATCGATTTCATTTCGTTTAGTATAGAGGTTTGCCCTTCTCGGATTTGATTGAGTGCCGCCATTATGTCATCAGACGCTTCAGTTGAGGATGTACGCGTGTTAGGGCCGGGATTCAGTTCTACGTCGCCAGCTAGTGCTAGCAATTCGAACAATACATGCGCACAGTCGCGAACAATATCAATGCAACAACAGGGGCTCGGCAGCACTAACAAAGCAGAATAGTGCGTACGCCGTGCGTACAGAGAATGCTGGTTAATTACCTGAAAGGTGAGAAGATTGCCGGTGTAAGACGACCGCATTGCAGTTGTGCTGCCGAGCCCACTGAAGGGTGCGATGGAATGGGGGGCGTTTTTAAAGGGTCTGGGTGATGTCGCTCTCGATGCGGAGGCCGGGTTGCGACAGGCGGATGGCGACAAGCTCGGCGTCGATGTGTCCAAGAGCGCCACGGGGCAGCGATGCAAGGAACTCTGTCCGCTGGATGGTTCGAATGACGGACTGTATGACGAGGCAGGAACTTCCGCACGGGCAGCGCACCGATCACTCCATGGCGCAGAAGCAGCAACACCGAAACCGCCGGTATCGCTCGGTGCTGGCGATAGGGCCAGAAAAAGCACCTGAAAGGTGAGAAGATTGCCGGTGTAAGACGACCGCATTGCAGTTGTGCTGCCGAGCCCACTCCCAAATTGGTTTTTGAGGAAAGGAAATGGCGCAGTAACTGTCTCACATATCTACGCGGACACCTGAACCGCGCCGTAAGGGAAGGGAGGAAGGTGGGAGTGAAAGAAGAAAGAAAGAGGTGCCGCAGTGGAGGTCTCCGGAATAATTTCGACCACCTGGGGATCTTTAACGTGCACTGACATCGCACAGCACACGGGCGCCTCTTGCGTTTCGCCTCCATCGAAACGCGGCCGCCGCGGTCGGGTTCGCCCCGGTGGGGAAATTATTCCGGAGCCCGCCTCTACCGCACGTCTTTCGTTATTCGTTCACTCCCTCCTTTATCCCTTCCCTTAAGGCGTAGTTCCGGTGCCCACGGAGAATTGAGATAGTTACTACCGCATTATCCTTTCCTAAAAAAAAAAGAAGGGATTTTGAATGACCCAGCAATATTATCACATATCTCGGCGGACACCCGAAGCGCGCCGTAATGGAAGGGTTAACGGATGGAGTGAAAGAGAGAAAGGAAGAAAGGGTTGCGGTAGTGGAGGTATCGGGATTAATTTCGACCATCTGGAGATCTTTACCGGGCCCTGACATCGCACAGCAAAGGGGCGCCTTTTGCGTTTCGCCTCCACCGAAACGCAGCCACCGCGGTGGGGTGCCAACCCGGGTACTCTGGCTGAGTAGCCGATTTGTTGTTGTTGTTGCTAGTGACTATTTGTTGTTAAGAAAAAGCATAAATGAAAATAAATATGGAAGGAACACATGTTGTTGGCCGCGTCATCTCAGACCGTGAAACATTTCAGAGCGTGAAATTGTGCCGCCGGGCTAGAAAATTGTAAGAAAAAGAGAATCAAAAGGAGGGGGCGTCGCTCTGCTTATTAAAGGTGACATAAAATATTCAGTCATGCCGGACGTTCCAACAGTTGAAGCAGTTAGGTGTAAGATTTATCTGACAAATGGTATCGCGCACGTTGGCGCTGTTTATCGGCCACCAAACGCAGAAAACCCGTACCTAGATCCCTTGTTTGATTACATGTTAAAGCATATAAGCGTGACATTTCTGTCGACAGCTCCTGCTTACAACGATGAGGCATTAAAGGCTTCCGCCTTAATATTAGGTCGAGAATTGTTCTGGACGCTCCCTGGATGCGAGTGGGCGTGTAAAGAAGCTGAGTTAGATTAAATGTGTCTCCATTAGTATCCTGATGTCTGGCATCAGGATACTAATGGCAGGAGATTTTAACTTTCCGGAAATTGACTGCAGCTCTCTGGGTTCAGGAACTGTGACAAGCTCCGAGATGCCTGATTTTTTATTCACATTTAATCTAACTCAGCTTCTTTCCAAGCCCACTCGCATCCAGGGAGCATCCAGAACAATTCTCGACCTAATATTAAGGCGGAAGCTTTTAATGCCTCATCGTTGTAAGCAGGAGCTGTCGACAGAAACGTCACGCTTTTCAATTGGTCGGAACGGTCGTGACGTCACAGTGCACGAAATTCATACTGGGCCAATTGTACTTTGGCTACTAACCATCCAACCAATTAAAGGGATCGTATAGTGATGCTCCAAGTAAGTTTGACTGAGTTTAGTTAATTGTTTACTTAACCAATTAGTCTAATTAACCTTTCTAGTCAGACCGGATAAATAAATAAAAGCGAGTAAGAAATTGGCCGAGCTTGGGAATCGAACCCCGGTGTCCGGTGTACGAGTCGAGCACGCAACCACTCCGCCATGCCAGCTCGATGGTTTGGAATAAAGAAAGGTGCGTCTAGTGAATACGGTGTCTTCGTTCACTCCCATCTTCCTCCCTTCCCGTTACGGCGAGGTTTAGGTGTCCAACGAGATATGAGAGACAGATGCATTTCCTTTCCTCAAAAACCAATTTACCGACGAGCAAGGCGTATTTGTCCGCGTTTCAGATTGGTCCAAATTGTCGTGACGTCACCACGCGCGAATTTTGACGGGTGTCCAGCGAAATATGTGAGACAGTTCCTGCGCACTTCCTTTCCTCAAATACAATTTTCGACTAGTGTCTACTGATATATGCGAAACAGTTAATGCGTAATTTCTTTTCCTCAAATACAATTTTCATTTTCTTCATTACGGTCCGTCTTTCTTCTTTCACTCACACTTCCTCCCTTCCTGTACGGTGCGGCGCAGGTGTCCACTGAGATGACAGAGAATTACAGCCCAATTTCCTTTCCTCAAAAATCATTGCGTTCAAAGGGCAACGCATCGCGCCGAACGGGTGGTGGCGTTCCTTGGACTGCATGGCAGCGCTACAACACGCTGTCGCGTTCCACTGCTAAAGACGAAGCTTAAGTGTCATTAATTGGCAGTTCAGGGGACGGCAGACAGTTGGGTGGGTGGATGAGATTAAGAAGTTTGCGGGGATACAGTGGCGGAAACTGACAAAGGACAGGGTTAATTGAAGAGACATGGGAGAGGCCTTTGCCCTGCAGTAGGTGTAGTCGGGCTGATGATGATGATGATGATGAAATAATGCACCAACAAAATGCGCAGTGTACAATCACGTAGCAGAATGCAGCACTCAGGCTTTCGCCTTTCACCACTTTAGGCGCTAAACTTCCTCGAAATATTTGTTACAGACGACTTGGACGCTACATGGCGGTTCAAGCAAGCGGACGCGCGTCGCATCGGTTCCGCACATTTTGAGCAAATTCCACCGGACCAAATCATTCTCGCCACCGGATTTTATTCGGAACGGAAAGATATCAAGTGCTGGATCCCCAGGATAGAAATTTCAAGAGGTAGGACCAGTTTTCGGCTTTCTACCGGACTTGAAAGTTATAAAGCGGGCGCCGGCCCGCTAACCCTAACGGGCCACCCAGCTCGACATCATGAGAGCATGGACCGCTAACCTTGTCGACGACGCCGACGCCTAGCATCGACGCCGTTTCAAAGACGGACCATATGGCGGGGCCCAGCCAAGACAACGATGTGCCAGCACAATCGTCAAACGTCCTTCTCAACGAATTCCAAGTGATGGATGAAGACGACTTCGGAGACGCCGACTTGGGAAGTGAGGACGAGATCCCGTCCGACTCCTCGTCGAAGCCAGCCGGGTACAACAACGATGGCAGCTGGGAGCTTGTACAATCCAAGCGCCAGAGAAAACTTCAAAGGCGAAAGGAACGCAAAGGCACGGGAACCGGCCCGGACGCCAATCCTCAAGACGGAAAATTACCGGGTGATGCGACCGGCTGCAACAAGTATGGATCAAGGGAGCAGAGCAGGCCTAGGCGAAGAATGCCGCCACTCCCCAGAAGCGACTACAAGATCATTATTCGACCCAAGAAAGGACTCATGGTGAAGTCCCTCACCACCCACCAAGTAGCGCGCGCAATTGTCATGGCGTGCGGCCAGCAATGTAAGGACGAGGACCTACTTGTAAGGCTTCGCACCGGATCCAATATCATTATCGTTAGCACTCCACACGAGCAAACGGCTCAGCTAGTGCGGCACATTACCCGTCTCAAATTCGACGGAAAGCCTTATGATGTAAACGCTTACGTGGCAGCACCGGAAGACGTCCTGCGCGGCGTGATCCACGGTGTAGAGCCAGGTACCCCTCCCGAAGAACTTAAAGCACACCTACGGGTCAGAACTCAAGGAGTGACCATACTTCAGGCAAGGATGCTCGGAAAATCCAAGACGGCAGTGCTCACGTTCGACGGCCCAGTCTTGCCGAAATTCGTCATTTATTACGGAGGTGAAGTACCATGCTACCAGTACCGCCCCACTAGGCAAGTGTGTTACGTCTGCTTCCAGCAAGGACACCGTTCCGACGTGTGCCCCACACCGAACATTATTGTGTGCGGACTGTGTGGAGTTTCAAACCCGCCCGCCGACCACGAGTGCACGCCCAAGTGCATAATCTGTGGCGAGGCACACCGGACCGGATCCAAGGAGTGCCGAGAGAGATTGAAAAAAGCCAGGCCAAAACCCACAGGAGAAAGAGGACGGAGCGACCAACGCGGGCGACCACCCAAGCGATGGCTCAGCTCAGAGGGAGAGACATCGAGGAGCCGATCGAGGTCCAACTCCTTCCCGCCTCTACCACCAGCCGGCCCACAGGAGGGGGAGAAGCAAGAGAAAAAGAAAAAGAAGAAGGTTTCCCAGACAAGCGGCAGCAAGGTGAGCTGGGCTTCTACCACTGCTTCGCACT
The DNA here is from genome assembly GCF_055824585.1 of Amblyomma mixtum. Taxonomy (NCBI): domain Eukaryota; kingdom Metazoa; phylum Arthropoda; class Arachnida; order Ixodida; family Ixodidae; genus Amblyomma; species Amblyomma mixtum. Next base: position 53,070,037 of record NC_143012.1, read on the forward strand.
CGGTAGGAAAGGGTAGTAACATAGACAACACAAACAACAAAGACAGTCGCGTCACAGAACCGAAGGACGCGAACAGCGATGCGCTCAGACGCGAGCTAGAACTCGCTCGAATCAAACAAAACGAGCTCGAACGCAAAGTTGAGGAACTCACAAAAACACTAAAGGACCAACAGCGGGAACTCGACACGACTAGAGCCCTTCCAAAACAACAACCACAGGCATCGAATGAAGGAGACCTTGAAACACGAATGCAACAGATGATGCAGCAGATGATGCAGGATATCATGCAGCAAATCCAATCGCAAATGCAACAGATGCAAGTACAATTCCAAGGGCAGATCGCAGAGATCAGAAGCGCTTTTCGAAAACAAAAACATACCGAAAACATTAGGGAAAAAGCGTACAACCGTCCAGCGCTAACAGCTTTCGCAAGCGAACAAGGCAACAGCAGTGACGCGTAAACATGATCAATACGTATCGGCAAGAACAAGAACACTTAGATATTTGGCAATGGAACTGCAGAGGCTACCGCAAAAAGCAGGCCCTTTTAAAACAATATATAAACACACAACTGACACCTCCTGATGTAATTGCGCTCCAAGAGACTGGAATCAAGCCGACCTTACAAGGGTACGAGGTTTACGAGAGTCAAAACGAAGGTAAAGCGGCCGTCCTAGTCAGCAAAACCATTACCGCCATCAGGCACGATACCATCGCCGACACCGACATCGAGCACGCGCTTGTTGAAATTATTCCGAAAAAGCGACAAGGAAGCAGCACGTTCTTACTTAACGTGTACAGCCCGCCGAGACAAAGAAAAGCCAAACTCTTCGAACTGTTCTATGGAGCGCACAAGCTGGCCAAAAAGATGCACTCATCATCGTAGGAGATTTCAACGCCATGGACAGGAGTTGGGGATACCAGAAACAAGACATCAAGGGAAGAACATTAGTGGAAGTAGCGGAGTACTTTGGCTGCAGTCTAATCACAGATCCTGCGACCCCCACGAGAATCGGAAATAGCGTGAGCACGGACACATGCCCGGACCTCACCTTCGTAAGGAACAGCAGGGAGTCACAGTGGGAAAACCTGATGGAAAATCTAGGCAGCGATCACTTTATCCTCCGGACACGAATAGCATCCGACACCATAAGACGCCAGATTGGACAGGCGAAAATCACTGACTGGAACGCGTTTCGCGGGGCTTTCAACAAATCTGAAGGCGGTATCCAATCACTGGAGGAATGGAGCGGCATGCTGAGAGAAACGCGACAACGATGCACAAAAAGTCTAAGGAGAACGACAGCAACGCCTGAAGTAGACGCCCACCTCCTCAGACTATGGGAAGCGAGACGCAGTCTCACCAAAAGATGGCGGAAGCAAAAACACAACAGGAAACTAAAACTAAAGATAGCAGAAATTACGGCAAAGGCGGAAGAATATGCGATGCAACTCGCGAAACAAAATTGGGAACAACTCAGCGACTCGCTTAGGGGAACTCTAGGCACGGCCAGAACCTGGAATCTCTTAAGAGCACTAATCGATCCGACCAAAATAAAATCAGAAAACAATAAAGCCATCCACAGGTTCATCCACTCCTTCGAGGGATCAGACATCACCCTACTGGAGAAGGCACGAGAAAAATGTTTCGGCAATCACAACCCCCCGCGATACCAAGGAACGTATCGAGGAGCCGAAAACGAGAAACTCGACCGCCCCATAACTGTGGAAGAGGTTTACGCGGCCATAAGAAACACCACCAGAAACACGGCAGCCGGAGCGGACAGAATCGACAACGCCCTAATCCGCAACCTGAGCGACGACCTCATACAAGAGCCCGTCAGCTTTCTTAACAAACATTGGGAGGCGGAGACGGTTCCCGAAGATTGGAAACACGCCGAAGTAATAATGATACCTAAACCTGGTAAAAAGCTACAAATTGAAAACCTCAGGCCCATATCACTCACGTCGTGCCTTGGCAAACTTTACGAACGGGTGGTAACTTTAAGACTGCAAAATTACATGGAAGACAACGACTGTGTACCACATACCATGTTCGGCTTCAGAGCGAAGCTCTCGACGCAGGACGTTCCCCTCCAAATACAAGAAGATGTCCTGCGAAACGTACCTCGGACGGGAGAAAATGTCATAATGGCCCTGGACATCACAGGGGCATTCGATAACGTCAGCCACGAAGCGATCCTTACGGGCCTAGACAAGCTGGATTGCGGGCGCAGAATCCACGGCTTCGTCAAAGCCTTCCTGTCCGACAGAACTGCCACCATCGGCATAGGAGACCTTCGATCGGACAAAATTCGCACTCCAAATAAGGGAACACCCCAAGGGTCAGTTATCTCCCCCTTACTTTTCAACATAGCTATGATAGGCCTAGCTCGAAAACTAGAGAACATCGAAGGCATCAGGCATGCAATGTATGCTGACGATATAACAGTCTGGACAAACACGGGTTGTCTCGGAGAGAAGGAAGAAAGGCTACAGCAAGCGGCCTCTTGTGTAGAGCAATACCTCGCAGAAAGAGGACTCGCATGCTCGACCGAGAAATCGGAACTGCTGAGAGTCTGGAGAGGCAAGCAAAACCGGACCGTCCCAACCAACGAGGACCTAAAACTCAACGTCTACCTTGACGGGACACCCATACCCGAAAAGACAACAATAAGAATTTTAGGCATGTGGGTTCAATCCAACCAGCGCAGTACTCACACTTTTACCCTGCTCAAAGCAACAACACTACAAGTCTCACGCATGATCACCCGCATCACCAACAGGCGACATGGCATGCGTGAAGAGGACACACTCAAACTAGTCAGAAGCCTTGTAGTTAGTAGAATCACGTACAGCCTACCCTACCAGTGCCTCAACAAAAACGAAATACAACAAGCGGATGCCCTGCTACGCAAAGCGTATAAGACAGCGCTCCGACTTCCGCGCAACACGTCAACCGAAAAACTCATGGCCCTGGGATTACATAACGCCTTTGAGGAGCTACGAGAGGCGCAGCTTGAGTCGCAAAAACTCAGGCTGTTGCAGACAACGACTGGAAGAGCGCTCCTGCAGAGGCTCGGATACCGCGAGCAGATGCGAGAAATGACGAGGACGGCAACGATCCCCGACGAGCTTCGCAAGACCCTCAAGGTAGCGCCAATACCAAAAAACATGGATCCCAACCTCCATCGAGGCAGAAGAGAAGCGAGGGCCGACTTCATCGAAAGAACATACGCTCCTCAAGCCACGACCGTGTATGCAGACGCGTCTTGGAGAGGAGGAGACACCAAAATCGCTGTGGCGGCGGTAGTCGATTCGTCTTTACGCGAAATGACCAGCGCGTCTCTCCGAGGCTGCACAGCTGCAGAGTCCGAGGAAGTAGCCGTTGTTCTAGCGGTGGCGGAGGGCTATAGAACCGGGCGGTCGCTAACAATACTCACCGACTCTCAAACAGCCTGCCGAAATTACATGAATGGCAGGATAGGTCGTCACGCGCTCCGTATACTCCTCGCAGCGAGCGACAGAATTAAAAACCAGGAAGAACAAAGCGACAAGATCCCACACAAAATTGTGTGGGTACCGGGGCACACGGGGGTGGCAGGGAACCAAGAGGCCGACAGGATAGCTCGAGGATACATTACTTTCCGAGGATCCGATGAGCCCGCGGAACTCGCGCCAGCACCCAGGGATTACTCGGCCATACTACAAAACTACAGAGGCAGAAGATTGCGGTATCCCCCACCGCACAAATCTCTCAGCAGAGAGGAAGCTGTCACTTGGAGACAATTACAAACAGGCTCTTTCCCAAACCTACATATACTAAACAAAATGCACCCTACCATATACGCGGACAAATGTCCCTGGTGCGACGGAAAACCTACTCTCTATCACATCACATGGGCCTGCCAAAAGATAGACGTGGTCCCCAAAATACAAAACCCGAGTGCGGAGCAGTGGGAGACTCTGCTGTCCAGCGACCGCTGTGAAGACCAAGGAGGTCTGGTACAGCGAGCTCAACGGGCGGCAGTGGCCAGCGGAGCCCTGGACTGAGGGCAACCGACCACTGATTAGAGGCGGACGACTTCGACAGAGAAGACTCCTGGGGGTAAAATCAAGGAGAAAACGTCTCTGAAGATGCTCCGAAACCGCAGGAAAAAGGACTAGAGTAAAATAAAGTTTTTCCTTCCTTCCTTACAGACGACTTCCTACGCGGTAAAATTAATATTCATACACATGAAGGCCTTTCTGACCATGAACTGGTGGTGTGCACCTTGCGCTTACCGAATATCATCTGCTCTCATCGTCCATTTAAAAGTGTACGCGTATTTAATAGAGCAGATGACGCAGCCATACTTACATACCTTGCTCACGAATTTCCAGATTTCTATGATCTCTGCACCAATGAACAAAGGAGCATTGATGAGGTCTGGCTTCAATTCATAGCTCATATTTGGCATTGCATTGGCAGTTTTGTACCCTAAACAAAAAAGGTCATCCGTAAGCAAATTCCTTGGATCACGCGTGATATAATACATACCAAGCGCAAAATAAAAAGGCTACGCAAATCTAACAAGTTACGAGCCGTCCCAGCCTATCATTCGCGGATCCGGAAATTAACAAAGTGACTTAAGAATAAAATTAATTACTCGAAAGAACGTTTCTGCAGTAGCACTTTAAACAATTTTATCAAAAGCGCCCCGTATAAGTTTTGGCATTGTATAAATAAACGTCCAAACCCTCATCTGCCGTAATCTCCCCAGGAAGGCAGAGAAAAGGCAAATTCATTCAGGCGGTATTTCCAGTCATTTTTACGCCAGACGACAACCAGCTTCCTGAATGCAGGTCCAGCACTACCGGCCGCGTCAAACTGTCAGGCGTTCCTATTATATCTGAGAGCGGACTGTTATCGCTTCTGCTGAGTCTAGACCAGAAGAAAAGCAACGGACCGGACGGAATCCCAAATGCTTTTCTAAGATGGAATGCGGAACCAGTAAATTTCTATCTCTTGTATATTCAAAATCACTCCGGGAAGGACGTTTACCATCAGAATGAAAAATACCGTAAGTATTCCCCGTGCACAAGTCAGGCAACTCATTTTCACCGATTAATTATCGGTTTGGTTTGGTTTTATGGGGTTTAACGTCCCAAAGCGACTAAGGCTATGAGAGACGCCGTAGTGGAGGGCTCCGGAAATTTCGACCACCTGGGGTTCTTTAACGTGCACTGACATCGCACAGTACACGGGCCTCGAATTTCTCCTCCAAAGAAATTCAACCGCCGCGGCCGGGATCGCACCCGCGTCTTTCGGGACAGCAGCCGAGCACCATAGCCACTGAGCCACCGCGGCGTCCCATTTCACTGACCTGCACGTACTGTAAATTACTGGAGCATATAATACTTAGATACATGACCCAGTTTGTAGAAGAACACAACCTACTTAATCCAAACCAACATGGGTTTCGATCCAGTCTATCTACCGTTACCCAGCTAATTGAAACATTCCATGACTTCGCATTTGGCATAAACAACCAGTCACAAATTGATGTTAACCGCCGCGGTGGCTCAGTAGTTACGGTGGTCGGCTGCTGACACGAAAGACGCGGGTTCGATCCCGGCCGCGGCGGCTAGAATTTCTTTGGAGGAGAAATTCGAGGCCCGTGTACTGTGCGATGTCAGTGCACGTTAAAGAACCCCAGGTGGTCGAAATTTCCGGAGCCCTCCACTACGGCGTCTCTCATAGCCTTAGTCGCTTTGGGACGTTAAACCCCATAAACCAAACTAAACCAAAAGAAAAAAAAGCGAAAGACTCACTTTATGTCCATAACAATTTATCTTTACATAAAACCTTCAAAGTCTTCATCTTCGGGTGCGCTATCGAAAAGGCAACGCGGCTGAAGCATCCTCTTCGCACTACGAACTTGCAAAGGGTGACTAAAAAAAACGTCGGCTTCTCTTGGCTTGTCTTGACAATGGCGAGAAGCGCGACTGTCGCCATCTTTTGGCATTTCACATTACGTTTGCTTGGGGCCTCCGAAACGGCCGCGTGTTTAAGATCCCGGAAGTGGTCATCCCCGCCGTTTCATGATAAAATTCACCTAAAAAAGACAGCGCTCCGACTACCACGCAACACGTCTACAGAAAAACTCATGGCCCTGGGATTACACAACACCTTTGAGGAGCTACGAGAGGCGCAGCTTGAGTCGCAAAAACTCAGGCTGTTGCAAACAACGACAGGAAGAGCGCTCCTGCAGAGGCTCGGATACCGCGAGCAGATGCGAGAAATGTCGAGGACGGCAACGATCCCCGACGAGCTTCGCAAGACCCTCAAGGTAGCGCCAATACCAAAAAACATGGATCCCAACCTCCATCGAGGCAGAAGAGAAGCGAGGGCCGAATTCATCGAGAAAACATACGCTCCTCAAGCCACGACCGTGTATACAGACGCGTCTTGGAGAGGAGGAGATACCAAAATCGCTGTAGCGGCGGTGGTCGATTCGTCTTTACGCGAAATGACCAGCGCGTCTCTCCGAGGCTGCACAGCTGCAGAGTCCGAGGAAGTAGCCGTTGCTCTAGCGGTGGCGGAGGGCTATAGAACCGGGCGGTCACTAACAATACTTACGGACTCTCAAACAGCCTGCCGAAATTACATGAATGGCAGGATAGGTCGTCACGCGCTCCGTATACTCCTCGCAGCGAGTGACAGAATTAAAAACCGGGAAGAACAAAACGACAAGATCCGACACAAAATTGTGTGGGTACCGGGGCACACGGGGGTGGCAGGGAACCGAGAGGCCGACAGGATAGCTCGAGGATACATTACTTTCCGAGCTTCCGACGAGACCGCGGAACTCGCGCCAGCACCCAGGGAATACTCGGCCATACTACAAAACTATAGAGGCAGAAGAATGCGATATCCCCCACCGCACAAATCTCTCAGCAGAGAGGAAGCTGTCACTTGGAGACAATTACAAACAGGCTCTTTCCCAAACCTACATATACTAAACAAAATGCACCCTACGATATACACGAACAAATGTCCCTGGTGCAACGAAAAACCTACACTATACCACATCACATGGGCCTGCCAAAACATAGACGTGGTCCCCAAAATACAAAACCCGAGTGCGGAGCAGTGGGAGACTCTGCTGTCCAGCGACCGCTGCGAAGACCAACAAGGTCTGGTACAGCGAGCTCAACGGGCGGCAGTGGCCAGCGGAGCCCTGGACTGAGGGCAACCGACCACTGATTAGAGGCGGACGACGTCGACAGAGAAGGCTCCTGGGGGTAGAACCAGGACGTCTTTGAAGATGCCCCCAAACCGCAGGAAAAACCATTAGTGTAAATAAAGTTTTCCCTTCCTTCCTTGGAGGAGAAATTCTAGAGGCCCGTGTACTGTGCGATGTCAGTGCACGTTAAAGAACCCCAGGTGGTCGAAATTTCCGGAGCCCTTCACTACGGCGTCTCTAATAGCCTGAGTCGCTTTGGGACGGTAAACCCCATAAACCAAACCAAACCAAACAAATTGATGTTATTTTTTTAGATTTATCAAAAGCCTTTGATCGGGTGTCCCACATGAAATTGTTATTTAAACTATAGAACTTAGTTGGAGACGGCCCGATCCTTCGCTCGATTAAAAACTCTCTTAAAGATCGCTACCAGTTTGTACAGCTTGGTGAATGCGTTTCAGACACGGTTCCTGTTCTATCCGGCGTCCCACAGGGCTCAGTACTTGCTCCACTTTTAATCCTACTCTACATTAACGACGTTACCAGGGATATAAATGTCAAAGTTCGCCTATTCACAGATGATTGCGTGATTTATCAAGAGATAAAAAATTCCAATGACCAAGTAAACCTTAACGGCCTGAATCGTGTCGCGCAATGGTACAACAAATGGCAGATGATTATGAATCCAGACAAAAGAGTTTCCATGACAATTAGCAAGAAAAAGACACCGTTAAATGTTGAATATCGCCTCAACAACGTCCCACTACATAAAGTGCAGGAGTATCGGTACTTGGGCGTATCGATAACATCAGATCTTAGTTGGTCAACGCACGTTCGAAACGTCACAAAAAAAAGCTACGAACAAACTGTTTTTTCTCAGACGTGTGCTGCGTCATTCTGCTCCCTGCACTAAGCAACTCGCATATATCGCCCTTATTCGTCCAGTTCTTTAATACGCCAAAATAGCTTGGTTTCCGTACGTGAAAAACGATATGACCATGTTAGAGAGCGTGCAGCGCAAGGCTGTTCGTTTCATATTCAACAGATACCGCAGCACCGATTGGTAAATTGGTAAATTGGTTTTTGAGGAAAGGAAATGGCGCAGTATCTGTCTCACATCGCTCGGCGGACACCTGAACCGCGCCGTAAGGGAAGGGAGGAAGGTGGGAGTGAAAGAAGAAAGAGAGAGAGGGAGGTGCCGTAGTGGAGGTCTCCGGAATAATTTTGACCACCTGGGAATCTTCAACATGCACTGACATCGCACAGCACACGGGCGCCTCTTGCGTTTCGCCTCCATCGAAACGCGGCCGCCGCGGTCGGGTTCCAACCCGGGTACTCCGGCTTGGTAGAGGAGCACCTTACCACTGAGCCACCGCGACGGTCCCCAACTGAATTGCTGCATCGCGCAGGCCTTCCGACGCTGACTAACCGAGCCAAGGTACACCGCTTGAAGTTCCTATTTGAACTGCTTAACAATTCCTTTAAGATTGATCCCTTAGCTTTTGTTAGTATCAACCGTTCTAGAAACACACGCCGCAAACACACTCTCACGCTTCAGGAATTCTCGTTAAAAACAACGCCTTTCTCTACTCCTTTTTGCCTCTCGCAGTGCGCGAGTGGAGCAAACTTGATCCAATAATTGCTCAACAGGGCTCGCCTGAGAAGTTCACCCAGCTTGTAGAAGAAGCGCTATTGTGGCCAAAGGCAGAATAAAACTATTGTATGATATGTGTTTCATTATTACATTGATAATTTTGCTTTCATTTTTTGGTGCTGCATTCTTGCATGTATTTTATGATCCGAATTTTACAAATTGTGTACTTACCATTGTTATATACGCATTCTGAAACATAGACAGTTTTCTGTGTTGCCTCAATAATTCCTTGTACATATCCTTTGACATGTCCTGTAATATTGTGACCAGTCGATTGTGCCGCTCTCTCTCCGGTATAATTCTTTGCTAGTAATACTGTAATTTTTGTTTTCTTGTATCCACCCCTGTTACAATCCCTCTTGGGATTGACAGTATATTTAAATAAAAAATAAATAAACAAATCTGCCATCCAAACTAGAAACACCTGCTCTGCGGCTAGCGGGAATGAAAGGACAGGGAGAGGTTAAGAAAGGGCGAGTGAGGGTAAGAAAAGATAGGGTAGGGCAGCAATATGCAGCATGTACAAACACAGGATACTGAAATATAGGCGAGCCTGTAGCCTGCTTCAAAAACCAATTTTGGCACATTATTTTGTGCTTAGCAATGCTATGCCAGATATTTTTTTAACTGGCCAGTAATGTTTACACAGACAAATTTATTTAAATATCTTGAGTGATGTCACGAAAGGCATTCGATAATTCAAAAAAAGGAGGAAGTTAGGTTACTTCAATAGATATTGCCTATATGTGAAACTTTTATCCAGTCAATATTCTTGGGTTCGAGACGGTGACGTACATGTTAGGGCCAATTAAACGTGTTGCTTCGTAAACTATATTTTAGAGGTGGTCAACTTTGAGCATAAATCCGAAATTGTTGCTTTGTGGTTTAATGATTTCAAATAACATTTTCAACTACTGTCCAATTCATTTCTGAACACATCGAATCACCGCAGCGATTTCACGAATACTATAAAATTACTGTAGGTTAAGGGTAGTAACTGAAGCCCACTTATCCAAACTACTGTACAATTCATTTCCGAACACATCGAAGGAACGCAGGAAGCCCACTTATCCAAAGTACTGTACAATTCATTTCCGAACACATCGAATGAACGCAGCGATTTCACGAATTCGATAAAATTGCTGTAGGTTAAGGGAAGTAACTGAAGCCCACTTATCCAAAGTACTGTACAATTCATTTCCGAACACAACGAATGAACGCAGCGATTTCACGAATTCGATAAAATTGCTTTAGGTTAAGGGAAGTAACTGAAGCCCACTTATCCAATCAGCAAAGCACCCAGACAAACACCCAGCGGGCTCCCCTTACACAGAACCCGTCAAGTACCCCGAGCTAACAACCCTCACTTTTCAGCTACAAAGAAACCTGTAGCTGAAACCACTGCCCCGAAACATGCACCCACAAACCCTGAAAAGTCACCAGAAAGCGCGTATGTCCCATTTGACAGAAGTACACAACGCAAGGCAGGACATTATGTATATCGACTCAACATCGCAGCCACAGTTTCCAGGCATCCACACAGCGCCTTCCTGGGCACAGGTGCTGCCCATGGTGCAGGCACCCTCAGAACAGCGAGCGCCCCAGAGCACCCGGATCAAAGCTCACACCACCATCTCTAGAGACTGCAAAGCAGGATACAGACTCTTCAGTAAATGCACTGTTCCTTCATATTGAGCCCACATATTATCTGTGCTGCCGACATCACTGCAACCAATCACCATTACATGTGGCCCTGGTCATGAGGACATCCCCGAAAATGATCGCTGCTCGCGTTTTCTCGCGAACATAAGGCGAGGGGGTGATGGATGGCCTCCCTAACACACAAACATACTCACACACTCAAAACTAGGCTCTTGACTATCATATTGTCATACTGCACCACAACCAATGTCGGATGATAAACCCTCCTCCGCATTCCACACTAGACCACTTACAGAGCATGCATTGGCGTCCAGTTCAAACGAACTGACTCGTACCCCGTCCTTTCGCTATCTTGTTTCACCCCACCCACTTCCGTTCATACAGTAGCACCTGCGGAGCCGGCCCCCTCCCACCCCCATGCTTATATCACTACATCTGGGCATGCCCACATCCCGCTATGTACCGCCCATTCACACACCCGCTCCAACTTCCTCAGAGACCGTACCTTCTGGCCACACGAACTCGTGAACAGCGTAAGCTGATTGACAGAGCTAGACTGGACGGGACGACCAGAGGGCCCTCGGACTGACGAGTTCTCCCAGTGAGGTTATCATTATTAATAAATAAACTGTATCCTCCTCTTGTCAACTATTCACTCCCGAATATATCTGCGAACAGAAAGGAGAGTTTTGCGCAGCTGTTGCATCCAAGGAGATGAATTTTACGAATTGGCTACAATTAACTTATGAACACGTCTTCTGACGGCGGTGAGGGTAGCTTCGTCAGTCAACGCAGCGTCTCGTACAAAGCACTGAATTAAATGTGACTAATTCTCTACGGTTAACTCACGAATAGATCCGTGGACATAGAGGAGGTTGGTGTGAAAGTGTTAGCGCCAGGGAAGCTGGTGGCTCTTTAAGCATTGCTCCGCAGCGCTTTCCTGTTTAAGGTGTCGATTGCATTTGAATGTGTGTCTGTTGTTACTTCCGAATATATCCGCGAACAGAAATGCACTCCAAATTCACGTACTCACACAGAAAACACTGCATACAGAGCGGGTAAAGCTTCAAAGTTGTTCAGATTTGGGCCGGATGATGCTGTACAACGCTCGCAGCCCGCAGAAATGAACATGAGGCTGAAAAAACAGCAGATGGCGTCAGGATTGAAAAATATGGCGCACAGTGAATTTCAAAGGAGTCATGAAATTTGAGTTAAGGTGATTAGTATGCGTCCTCGTGCGCCGTTCTTGCGCTGTTTTGAGGTCGTCTTCTTAAGCATTCTGCGTTATCTGCGTGTGGCAAAAACTTGGCCTTTCGGAATTCGCTGCACGTTGAAAAGATGGCAAAACCAATCCAATGATTTAACACGAAACGGGAAAACTTCAGTAAATCTCGTTATTTCGTAAGTAACGAGCATCATAGAGAGCAAAAAAAAAAAAACCAAGCGCTCATTTGTAAGCTAATGTGCACAAGCCATGCTATTTTTATTGTAGGTTTGTCGTAACCGCACGCGAGCGTCATGAGACGGAACTGTGGAAATGACGAAGACCTAGACTCATTTCAGCCTCGAGAATAATGCGAAGTTAGCGGCGCCAATGCATTTCTCCGTCTACTTAATCTTGAAGGCACAGCGACAAAAAACGCATGGCCATCTTCATTTGAAGTGTTTAAAGCTACACATTCTCAAGTAACACTTGTTATTTGGGTTGCGCGAGCTGATTTTGCCTCTTAGACGCAATATCCCAAAGCTTGTTAGAATACTGATTTTTTCATCCTCGAAGAAGGAGCAAGCAGCGCTTTGTGCGTGTGCCATTGCTCAATATTTTTGTTTTGTCATTACCTAGTAATCTGCCAAACATTACTGTATACGTTCAGTGCCCAGTAAAAAATCATATATGATAGTGAAATAACGACACATGAAACCAGAAAGGAGTGCGAGCTATTATGCATGCTTCATGCACGATGGAATTAATGCATGCCAACATTTTTTTCTTTCAAATAAAATCATTTCTGCTCAGCTCCTGTTAAGAATAGATTCTATCGATTTTCTTCTATCAGCTGCTCGAAGGTTCTAGCCTGTTTTGAAGTCCGCTGTGTGTTGCAGTAACTTTGACCTACTTTGTTGCTTTGTTCACAATTTAGAGAGGTGAATTTTTTGCATCAAAGAGGCTTTTTAAAAATGAGCGGCGACTAGCCAGGGAATTACTTCCTTGCTGTCGGTAGCGTTGAAAAGTCGTAAGCTAGAACCCTAGTTTCTTGTATTCTATAGAGGTGGGACATCTTATTCGCTGTGCTCGAAGAGATACGCACTACATTTCAAGCGAAGCGCCTTGGACCACGCCCCATATGAAGGTCTCTAGGAATGCACAAAGCTGCTTTTAGAAGTCTGTAGAAAGCGTGCCTAATAAGTAGGCTCTGAAAAAATTTCTCACCTACACTCTTGACATGTGTCCTTGGAAATCTTTTCTGAAATGCACGTGTTTACGACAGTGAGCATGTCGGCGGTGAAATCTCCATGCAAGAATGCACGCTCTGTCTGCCTCAGCGCCTCTTTAGAAAGTTTGGAATCATTGTTAATTACTTCACGTGACTATTCCGACTGTCAAGATATGTATATGCACCCACTTGATGAAGCACAGAATCAGTCTTCAGCTTTCAAATTCTTCGTTTTAAAGCAAAACAGCCTACACAGCTTTACCTTCGCCAATTCGCCCATAATTAAAATGGGACTTGTTTAGCTCAAAAATATGGGGGGGTAAGCTCAACGGGAAGGGACAGCCCAAAGTTAAGAAAAAGGTCCACCCGGAGCCGCTGCACCGATTTTAACTGAAATGTAAGGCCACTGAAAGGCTGACCTTTGGTCTTGGTATTAGAGACGCCGAAAACTTCGCACTGGCCTTGGCGCGTTGTAAGTGACGTTTCCAGTCTCCATTTGCTTCATGAGCCGTATGGTTGCGTTTCGCTTCTCAGTGTTTGCAACACTGCATTTTATTCTCAAGTGTCCTTTGGTTAGAAAGCGCCGACTCTCTAGTTCGGTTCACTGACGGCTGTTCGCCGTTAGTTCGATCTCACAGTTTTTCTTCCACATTGGGGTTGTATTTATTTTGTATTTTTACCAGATATGAACACGGGATAGGAAGAGTCACGAAAGCAATGTGTACCACATAGGGCTCAGACAAGAAGCAGGACCTTTTTTTTTGAGTCAGCGCTGGCAAATTGACTAATTATAAGCTTGCACAGGCCAAGCTGCCAGCGCTACTAACTGAGCGAAGGTTCTGGAGTGTCCAGCGATAAGGAGGACCAGCTAAAACGATCGCTAGCACTTTTTAGAAAGTAAAGGTTCCTTTATTTTATGTAAGACCAAATGACTCGGCTTTGATAATTATTTTTTGATGCTCGCCTTCGCGATCATGCGGCGATTGCTTGCTAGGCCTAGATAAAACTGTGGAAAGTTACTACATTATGCCTGCCTTTTGAGCACGCATCTTATTTGTTGATGAGATGACGAATCGTGCCCCTAAGCCCTCATTGGAGCATATGATGCCACTGCGCTCGTACAATCAACTAGAGAATTTGATTGGGCTCCTAGGTGCCATTCACGGATACTTCGTGTGCCCTTCGGGTCTCTTGGCGCTGTCTTACCCTGTAGTTTTCTCTTGCTCAACAACAAACGCACCTTGTGCATGCCACAAGTGACAAAACGCCTCGCTCACTGTATAAGGCACCTAGAATTTCGGGATTGCAGTAATGGTGGGTACATTGTTGAAAGATACTTACATCCTGTACCCCTTTGCTTTTTGCCATTTTCAGGGAAGGCATAAAATACCTTTTTTTTTTAGTCTGAGCTTAAGAACATGGTACATAGCGTATAATCCATTTACTCGCCATATAAACTGCCCACAATCTTAAATACAGAGGGCAGGTTGGTTTGTTCCCTATTGGGGCAGATGGAATGGACTCTTACTCATCGCCTTAAGGTTATGACGCGATAGCTTAAATGGATAATTTCTATATGTGCAGAAGGTCATTCTCTACTTTCCATTCATAGATCCCTGGGAGTCCTTATGACCCTCCCGGCGCAGTAATGCAGCAGTTAAGCCATGTGCCACGGTCCTGCGATGGCAGGTGCTCCCAACGGTGAGCCTTGTGCAGACCAGGTTTTACTTCCCGAGCGACGAATGATTAATTTAACCGGCACCTGCCGCAGTGGTCAGTTTGTTCATTACCCCGTGGGCAGGTTGTCATGACGTTGCAAGGACACATGAGCCAGGTGGCCCACCTGCCTCCTAGGTTGCACTCTGGGCACCACCTACCTTTGTCATGCTCCTGACTTGGCGCTAAAACGCCGACGCCGAAACCGGCATTTCTGGACAACGTGACCTTTATCGCTCTCGCGTTAATACCCTGTATCGGCTTTAGGCTTAAGACCGCGACACACAACGTAGATGATTTAGCCGTGATACAAACTGCCAACAATCTCAAATACAGAGGACAGGTTGGTTTGTTAACTATACGGGGCTCCACTTGGATACGCAGCACTTGCAAAGTGAAGTGGGGAATAGAAACAGTTAGAGGAACGGTGCGTGTTTATAAATGACGTTTGGCCCAGTGCTCAAGCCCTGGTAAACGCAGGGTGAAGGACTAACGTGAAAGGCGTCTTAGCTATGCGACAATATATTATAAGAGCCCTCCGACTACAAATGTCTTGTATATCAAAAGAGCTACTACTGGGCCTACTTAGAAATACATTCTTGAAGATATTGGTGAGCGCCATTAAAATACGGAAAAGGGACGAACACACAGGACGAAGCACTTTCTAACAACTGTTTAACCTCTGAAGAAACATGAATATATGCACATATTGACATGATATCATACACAAAAGAGGGAGGAGCGCAGGGCGCTGAGAAGAATGAAGGAAAAGGAAAAAAGGAAAGGGAAGGTATATATTCCCTTAACGCGTATAATCTATTTTGCTCATTCCTTTATCCCAGATACAGTCTCTTTTTCATCGACACCAACAATTAGGAACGGCTAAAATATTGGAAACAATTCTTCACCCGAGGCCCGGCTTCAGGAGCAGACGACCTACCCCCGACTTCGTCAGGGAGGGCCCGGCTCCGGGCGCAGCTATACAAATTGAATACGATACGGGCTGAGCGCGTGCATTGCGTAGTGCAGGGAGAAGGAATAGCAAACCCTCCGAATTCTTTCCTCGGGACAGCGGGATGGCGCCATTCTTGTTCTCGAGAGTTCGTAAACACTGTTTAACACTGGGCGCGGTAATGGACCCGTAGAAGCTTTCCCGTGTCGAGTAAAGAGTGAACCGCGAACCAGTGAGACACAACCACCCCCGAGACTATTGGAGAAGCCTGAATGCTTCCTGAAATAGCTGTGTGAGTTCTTGAATACAGGTGCCGAAACAAAGCACAGTCAACTTTCCTGTCCAGCTGAGCGCAGCTGGGGCAATGACCAATCGCTCCGCTGCTGTTTAACGTCACCGATGATTATATTGCGAGGAACCATTAGTCATCAAAATAATCGCAGCACTAGTATGCCAGAAAAGTTGCCAGTAAATTCTACAGTGGAATCAGAAGCTCCAAAAATATGCGGCGCAACACTTGGAACTGGCCGCTACCTTGTTGTGTATCGATTACGTTATTGAATGGCGTCTTCTATACCGTATTTATTTATTTATTCATTTTAATACTTTAAACGCCCAACGCGGGCATTCCAAGGGGGGGGGGAATTAATCAAAGAAAGCTTAAAAAATATACAACAAAGACTATAAAGGGCTGAAAACAAAAATAAACAAGTTAACAAGCCAGGTAAAAGTTAATAAGAGAAAGGGAGAAAAAGGCTAGGAACAGGCACTTGAAAGTATGCAGATGTGGCAAATCTCACAAAACAAAAATCTCATCTCCGGAAGTTACAAATCATGGCATCTAACATCTTGCGAAACGTTACGGCTGACATGCACACACTGAAGCAAACGAAAACAAAAAGTGAACCACACAGCGATAAAAGAACACACATCATTATATGTTGGAATTTTTTAAATAGGACCAAAAAGCTGTTTGAAATGATGATGTTTCAGCGATAACCGCAATGCTAGACGGAAGAAAATTCCACTTCTAAATAGCCAGGACCAAAGGTGAGTATTTGTATCGTTTTGACCGAGCGAAAATGGATTTAGTCTTCTTCGTGTGACCTACACGAGCCGATGTGTGCGGTGCCGAGAGAAGATGAGAACTTGAAAATGCTGTGAAGCTGTGTTGCTGTGATAGAGAGTATGGAGAAAAGAAAAAGGGTGAATTTTCTTCGCATGACCAGTCGCAGGAGATGAAGCTACATTTTCATTGCTGTTACACTTTGATACCGAGGGTAACGGGAAAGAATAAATCGAGCAGCTTTGTTTTGTATAGATTCCAGCATGTTAATAAGATAGGTGTGATGAGGGTTCCAGGTCATCGACGCGTATTTTATTGCAAGCCTGATTAGCATGTTGAGTGCGTGTAGTATTGTCTCCTGGTTGGCTTGGTGCAGTCGGCGTTTCAGAAGACCAACTTTTTTTTAAGGCTTCGTTAGTGATCAGTTCAATATGAGTGGTCCAGGATAATCTAGAGTTAAAATTTACACCGAGGTATTTTACCGACGCTGCAGTTTCAATGAGAATATTATTAACTGCGTAGGCATTAGGGCTCGTGGTAGCGACGGAAGTAAACTTGAGATGGGTAGTTTCATCTGCGTTAATTACCATTTGCCACCTGCCGCACCAATTAGCTCAAAGATCAATCTGGAGAGCAATGATGTCGCAAAGGCTCGATATTACTCGGTAAATTAGACAGTCATCTGCAAATAATCTAATTGTTGATGCTATGTTCGACATACTTCGGCAGGTATTTTAGATTAGAATTCACGTTGCTGATATACGGAGGATCAAGTTCATTCTATTGCTCTTTGCCGATCAATTTAGAAAAGCATATGTATTGTGAAAATTACTTCAAATAATGGCGGAATTTCCTAAATAGCGCCCACTAGGTCGGTTCATTAGGATTTTATGGGTGTTCGAGGCTTTCCAGTCTAGCGTGCAAGTAGTGTGCGTGCTGCAAAAAATCAAAAATGAGCAAAATAAAGCTGCAGAATGCTAAAATGTACAACAGTAAAATAGCTTTAGACAGTGGAAAGGCGAGAGTGCCGAAAAATTTTTGACGTTACCGTTACGGCACCAATGTACTACGCAATCAGCGATGGGTGGGGCAACCATTACATTCGACAGTGGAAAACGCTGCACCAGCGAGAGACGGTAATGCGAGTGAGTGAGTGAAGAAACTTTATTTCCGCCAGAAGAAGACCCGTGCCCCTCCGGGTCCGCACGCAGGCGTCCGGGGAGGGGCAGCGTCGCAGCTGGAAGACTAGCAACGGTATAGTCGCGCAGCTTCTGCTGCCAGGCGGGTAGCGTATCGTTGTATGCTAAGGTCGGCAATACTGAGTATGGTCTCCCATTCCTCTGCATTATTGATTCTGCCATATCCTGGGGCACTGGGAAGACAGTGGAATGAAAACTTTTCCAAACTCCAGCTATCGCTTACACAGGAAATAAATTCAGTCGAGCCATCCTCTTGCCGCTTGTGAGACACTATAGCTCCTTTTTCTTTTGCTTCCCTCTGTTGCGTGCCTGTTCTGGCGCGCGTGACACGAAGAGCGAGGTCTTCAGGCCGCATCTTCTTTTTCTACAGCTTGGGGACACGAATGAGAATGTCTTGACGGCGACGCCTTCTGGTCTCATATTACTCGCAGCACAAAATGCTCCATCTTCATGTGCTCGACGTTGTCTTTGCTGTCTTTACTGGCTGTTGAGCAAGTCTCAAGGCTAGCTGTGCAAGAGCAGGATCTGTTTTTGCTGCTTTTGTTCGCATCGAAGGGAGTGCAGGCTACACAGCCGGCTGATCAGCCTCTCTGCCCAAGCAGGCGACAGCTTGCGAGTGACCAACCATGTAAAGAGAACACAAGTGGGCAGAGACCAAAATCTCGGGAGTCTGGCTTACTAACAGCTGAGGGTGGAAATCGAGTCATGCAACATAAATACCGGCTGATGTATTCCATGGACACGGTTTAAGTATTTTTCCTGTACGCTGTGCAAAAATTAGTTCTTTCATCATACGCCTAACATTCCTGTCTTCGTGTTTTTTTTGTTTTATTGGGGTTTTAGGTCCCAAAGCGACTCAGGCTATGCGGAACGCCGTAGTGGAGGGCTCCGGAAATTTCGACCATCTGGGGTTCTTTAGTGCACTTACATCGAACAGCACATGGGCCTCTAGAATTTCGCCTCCATAGAAATTTGGTCGCCGCGGCCGGGATCGTACCCGCGTCTTTCGGGTCAGTAGCCGAACGCGGTAACCACTGAGCCACTGTGGCAGGGCCGTGTGGTTCATCATCTGCCCGAAAAGTCAGAAGTGGCATCCTCAATAATCATTCAGACGCATTTGGAAGGAAAAAAGCGTTGGGCATCAATCTACAGCACGGTATGATTTGCATTTGCATCCGCAACAAAACGTTCTGCAGCGTTCTACAACATTACTGGATTCTGATATGCACCCCTGAGAAGGACCAACGTGATTTCATTGCAGAGGTACTAAGCCTTCCTGCATACACAGCAGTATTTCGAAGACACAACGTTTCCCCAAAGAACTGGACAATAGTACAAAGACGGGTGAGGGTTCTTGCGACTAGGTAATTCACATCAGTTTTCATTTCACCAAAAAACGAAGGCAGCAGAAATTGTGTCTTCTCAATTCGTTGTTCAGCGATAAGGAACATAATGAGGTTCTCATGAGAAAGGTAAATGTCTTGTAAGGCAATGTTTTAAACTTTGGCGTGTGTGCAGAGCTTACCACGATATTAAAATTTCAAATCGAGAATTGGGAGAAACTGGTACACCAAATTAATCTTGTCAGCTAAATATAGCCCTATGAGTGTCATATGCAACTTGAAAATCCTGGGAACAATTTCAAACTTTTCATTACCTGAGCTGTCGATATCCTGTGATTGGTTCGTGCTCAAGAAAGATCGCAGAACCGTCTAAGAGGAAATCGCGGAGAACACGGTTTCTATTGCCAATGAACTTGATTATTGCGTTGTTAACTGATTCTGATCCTTCCGAAGGAACTAGCGTGACCAAGTCTGTTAAGGCAGTCTATTTCTTGGTTGGGGGTTCTTTTGTTCTGTCATTGCCCAGATGCATAAAAGAAATAATTTTGCGAGGATCGCCTCAGCATTCTTTTGCTCTCGCTGTCTCGCACGGCCCATGCCAATGTATTAAGGGATACCACGGTGCGTATCGTATCAGATGTAGTTAGTAAACCGCGAAAGAATGCAACCACGAACAATGTTCCACACTTGCGCTGTATGTGCAGTTCAAATAAAAGGTGATGATGAAGATTATGGGTTCCATGCCATAATACCAGAAAAGCCACAGAGCTCGATGACCATGTAGTTTTAATCTGCAGGAGGCCCGGACAAACAGGTTTTGTCTTATGAATGTTACCTGAGAAGCATCCACTAGCAGGCCAAGGAAAAAGTTTTGAAGTTCAAATCATTTCAACTCCCGTTCTCGGCCAGTTAAGACGAGCATCGCCCAAACCTTAATAGCATGAACGCGAACCTGTACCAAGCATTCGGATATTTTCGGTCTCAGTGATAGGTTGGAGAAAATACACTCAGCCTTCCAACAGCCCGAGTGAGTGGAAACCTGCGCCTGCGCAAATTCAAGCACATCGCTTTCCGGAGTCCTATTCCGATTGTTCATTGCCTCATCCTCTGGTGCTACATGTTCTAAGGGGGGCTTCTCGAGCCGCGTTTATGCAAATCCTCGCCTTTGTCAGCTGTCACACCTTCGTTCTGCGCTTGTAACGTTTGTCAGCAGGCTGCTTGTGAAGATTTGCTGGTGAAGACTTCGCAAGAATTGGTCTGTCAAGAGCTCGTGCTTCACATGAATCAAATGCCCCAGACATTCTGCACAAAAAGCGCCGAGTTTCACAATAAGTACAGATTGTAAAGCAAAGGTGGAGGCTAACGAAAAGGGTTAAGCTTAAGTTAAGGACAGCGCAACGAGCGATGAAAAGCAAATGATAGCTGCAACGTAAAGAGACAGAAAGAGGGCAGAATGGGTCAGGGATAAAACAAGGGTTAATGAGATCCTAGTCGAAATCAAGAAGAAGAAATGGGCTTGGGCAGGGCACGTAATGCGAAGGCAAGATATTCGATAGTTCTTAAGTGGAACAGATTGGATTCCAAAGGAAGAGAAGCGTATAAAGTGTCGGCAGAAAGTTAGGTTGGCAGATGAGATTCAGAAGATTCATAAGACACGGTTAATAAGAGAGATATGGGAGAGGCCTTTGTCCTGAAATCAGGCTGTTGATTACGATGCAAAACTAACCTCGCAGTGGTTGGTGAACAATAAATCATATAAGACACTGCATCCACTAAAGAAAACTAAACCGGAGACAGTAAAAGAAGAACGCCAAAGCTCATCCTTGTAACTCCTTGCGGACGCTTCTGATACTTCCGTAACGAAAACAAGGAGCCGGAGTGAACTGATTAATCCCTCCCTCCTGAGGTTGCGTAACTTCAATCACACTCGGCCGGGTGCCGGATCTCTGCCGGATCTCTCAGAATTACTGTACAATCCCAAGCAACCAAATCCCCTGCGCTGTAGAGAACTTGCTACGTAGAGGCTTAGTGTTGGCGTTGGACGTAACGAATGCACCAGAGAGTGTAGTTCCAGGCGCAGAAGCAGATGCCTTCTTTCATACAAAGATAAGAAGAACCAACGCCGGCCTTGCGGGAAATGGTCTGACAAGGAACTTTGCGCAATGCCGTCTCGGAAATTAAATCCGCCCAGTTCGCTTCCTTTTCCACGATCTGCCATGCGCATGACGCTACAGCTCCAAATCATGAGCCGCTCGTTAATCGCGTATAACAAAGAAAGACTGTTCCCCTGCACGGGATACTCATTTTTGAATGGCTCTTTCCGAGAGGTAGTTTCGAAATTAATGAATCTTGCAGCCACTTTTACTAATCATATGTCACAATCTGCACACATTGATGCAATATGCGGTAAAGCATTGAAGGAACTTTTATATATGAATCGTGCACTCTCTAAGGCCCCAAAATAAGCTAAATATCCGACACTAGTGCATCTAGCCCGCGCTGTTATTGAAATATGCGTCATTTGTCTGTAGCCCGAGATCACAAATCTCGATTAAGGAGTTTAAGGCAGTGCACTGGGAACAAGTTTATTTCATTTCATTTCATTTCATTTTATTACTTAAAGACCCCTCGCGGGGTATTACATAAGGGGTGGGATTAGCAAAAAAGGTACAAAACAAATGCTATTTGTGATTTGTGTCGTTTCGCAGGGATACGACCATAATTTCTCTATCTTCCGCATTTTCATCCCGAAATTCAACGCAACGTTCAGAAGGGCACCGCATTGATTTGATTCTCTAAAGTGTCTAAATTTCATTCCCAATCCACACTAGCACCTCTCACAAAAAACTAACCTAACGTTCGCTCAACCAACTTCGTCTCAAAGCTACTATTCGGTAAACACCGCACCTTTTTACGCCCATAGTAACTGATGCATATAAATAGCCTTTTCTCGAAAAACACACATTTTTAAAACTCGATTTCTGGTAGAAGCCGCGCACTTCCACTCATTCAGTTTCATGTCACTACTGAAGCTATACAGCGCATTTCAAGAAATGCTTCGGCGCGGTAGACAAGGACAAAACGTAGAAAAAACACCACAGAGCGCCTACGTTCTACGTTTTGTCCTTTTCTGCCGCGCCGAAGCATTTCTTGAAATATGTATGACCAAGTCGCCTAGAAAACAACCCTTCTAAGCTGTACAGCGCGCTATTTGAATGACTGAACGCACATGATAGGTAATAGTATGTGTTGTTTGTTTCGCTTGTTCATAATTTTCCCGTTACCATGTTGGCTACACAAATCCTTCAATTTCCACTCGCCGCTACTATAGCCCTGAAAGAGCTCCAGTATGCAGAAAAATAAATACTCAGCTCGTGCCTCCATTATAAACAGCCCCACCATGTTACTTTCCTATTCGTGCTCGAATGACCTTGCTAACACCATCATCACCTGCCTCTGGCAGGTCGCACCGTATTCCGAGCTGCAACTTCTGAAATAGAGATGTGAGAAGCAAGAAAAAAATTCCAGACAAGCCTTCAAGAATTCTACCTGTCGATCCTTACCCCTTTCCTTCACTTAAACTGTGCATATCTTCGTCGTGCTGTCTGTCTTTCGTGCTTCCTTCGCGCTATATTTTACATCAACTTAAACTGCAGCCAGACTCCTCCCCTTGCGTCTTCGCCGGAGTAGAATTTACATATGACGTCCACTAAGGCACCTAATCGTACACAAGGCCAAAAAAAGAACGTCCGAGATGTTTTCCATTGCATGTCATAGAAAATTCAGTAAACTGACATCAGAGCACACAGCCCTGCACGTATACAAAAGCCGGCCTTTCAACACTGCAGCGTTGGTTCAGGTTCACTGAAAAACGTGGCGTAGTCCATCAGCGTTTGGGCGAGAAATTCTGGATTGGGCGATTAGCCGGCTACGCCACTCGTCGAGCGGAGGGTTGAAAAGTCATTACAGCATTTAAAAAGGCTGATTAGAAATCACAACATGACTCAAACGGTTTTAGGTCATGTAGGTATAGAAAGGAAATGAATTGCTCTGAAAAGAAAATTGAGGTAATTCGTTTCGAATCATTCCCTACCCTATGGGATGCGAGTCAGACCCGCTAACCCTTGACAGTGCAGCGAATTTTTCTTTTCTTGATAGCCTATTTCGACAGCTGGCAGCAGGTTTAGTCAATGCAGGCAAGTTCTTTCGGGTTGGTTAAAGCGGTGCTTGATAAGTTTAACGCATGGTCTTTCATATAATGACAGTGATTGTGAGAGAGGAAACAGTGCCACAATGAAGCAGTTAAAACTGAAGTTCGACAGATGGATTCGACCACAAGTTTTATTTGTGATTAAATTACATATAGACACAGCTAACCTTAGCATCCTTTATTTTTGTTCACTGAAACTTCAATGTAGACTACATGGGTGCCATATTTTCTCCAACGGGACGCAGAAATCAAACTCACTAATCGCAGCTTCAGAAGGTCAAGTGGAGCCGCCCCAGTGGCTGAGTGGTTATGGTGCATGGCTGCTAGCCCTAAAGACTCGGGATCGACGCGGGCCGCGACAGTCGCATTTCGATGGAGGCAAAAGCTAGAGGGCCGTGTACTGTGCGATGTCAGTACAGGTTAAAGAACATCACGTGGCAGAAATTTTTCGGAGACCCCCACTACGGCGTCTCTTATAGCCTGAGTCGATTTAGTACGTTAAACCCCATAATATCAAAACAAACAACCGGAAGGGGCATTCATAGTGAGTCGACCTTGATAGCCTGGGGCATATTCGGCAGCGCCGAGAGTTAGCCAGACGTGAATCGGTTTCATACTGCAGGGACCACGTGTCGTACCAACTAGGGTCAGCTTCTGAGGTGGGGAGAATTACGTCATATGTAGTCTTGAACAAGAAGGAGGGATCCCCCCTGATGCACGTTTGGAGAGATCAGGCCGAACAGCGTGCACGCTGTGAAGATCACAATCTTCTGCCTTCAAGTTCGGGCGAATTTATTTGGACCCCGGGCTCGGATCACCGGGCTCGTGGTACTAAAATTCAGTAACGTTAAAAAAAATTGGCATTTATTAAAACCTTGCATTTGAATGTACAGGAAAGATTTTTACAAAGAAAGTTTAGAAATTAAAATCAGACTCCTAAAAAGGGGAGGAGAAAGAGGAACAGAGATTATTTTTAAACTGTTTTCTTGTGCATTAAAAACCTTCCTGACGTCTCTTCATGTAGTAAAAATAAATTTGGTGATCGAGTGTAATAACTGATGCTGACCACACCGATTATGAATGAAATTACATATTAGCATCTGCCACAGCGCCCATTTTTCAATCTGAAAGGTGCGTGCTTATATGTCAGTCCCTTGCGACAGCAAATGTTAGTGTTAGGTTAACTGAACCATCATAATATACTCGCAATATTCTGCTCACAATTACATCCGGTTACGGAAGTGGTGTATGATCCGGTTAGGGCCTTATCTAAGGTTTAATAAGAGCCATCGAAACATTACCATGCTTTAGAGTACACGTGCACGTTACAGGGAAGACCGGCCGCCTATTCCTGCCTTCCGAAAGCGTCTGTCAAGCCAAAGAGCGAACTTCTTGCTCGAGTTGATATAGTTGACGAACTAAGATTACACTATGTGGATTACTGCAATTAGAACACTTCTCTAAGAGAGGGTGTATTGCTACCAGGGCAAATCTTACTCAAACTCAGCGCTGCAAGTTATAAGAAGATTGCTACTTTTACGAAAGGCACAAACGATTTGCTGCGATCTCACGGCAGCTCGAGGAGACTCATTAACATAATGATTCCACGCTTAATAATTTACTCTTGGAGGTCAGATTGCTGCCATAAATAATTCAGCCTCGATATCTTAAGCATAATTGCCATTTCGATTATTATTATTGGTCTTGCTCGTAATATTGGCGCCTTTTGTATTAACAGGATAGAAAAATAAAAAAAATCATAAATCATAAAGAAAGAATATGCTATTTCTATTTGGCTCTAGGACCTCGATATAGCGGCGTAAATATAGAAATTGAAAATTAGACTTCTTTGAAACATCAGGACCTACACGAGGCCAATGGCTAGTCAGGGGTCTGTCCAAGAAAAACAAAATAATGAACTGAACTGGTTGCTTTCTTTTTCTTTAGAGGTTAGAAGAAAACCGCATGGCAAAAACCAAAAATGAAACGAACATTGTCTCGGCAACAACTACTCATTCCTGAACAGCTTATCACCACTTTTTTCGGCCGGTGCAAATTCTATCTCATGGACTTTGTTTTCATTTATGCGGTATATCAAATCCATCGGCATCATCAAGCTACGGATAAGAGAAGTTCTCTCACATTTCACGCTATGCGCGGTTGATTGAATAATACCTTACATAAGGCAAGGAGCTCTTGACGAATTCAAAGCTCCTCAGCGTGAAACGAATCCAGCCGGAGTTCGGCTCTACTCGAATTCCGGAAGCCACTCTTCCCTCCCGTCTCCTTCTTGTTCCTTTCAGCTTCTTGTTAGGCCCTGCCTTTTACGTTGTGGCCCACATTGACGTCTTCATTGCCCAACCTCTCTTCGGAACCCTTCATTCTTTCATTACGGCTACGCTACCCGTGCTCCCTGTTTTAAATGATTACGCCTACCTCTCTTTAAAATGTCTTTGATTTCGTATAATTCTTTAGGACTTCGGGAGGTCCAAGTTTGACACTTCACTTCTTCAGCAGGAAGTTGGGTGAAAGCCTCGAGGCAATTCAATTGGAAGAAAAAGTGCACTTTAGTGAGACGAACTATTCCATGCTCGCTTGGAGTTCGATAAGGTCACCCGGTCCTCCAGGCCAAATTCGTTTTGCGCTGTCTTTTCCCTTCTTCCTTCCAAATGCGATCGCCTTCTTCCGGGTGCGAATCTCGGTACGATCCGGGTACGAATGTTCATCCACCGACTCAGCAGTCAATTAGGCTCCCAAGAGAGGGAGTCAGAGTCGGCTGGAATTTGGCGAATCGTGTTCTATGATCAGAGGGATCTGAACAGGCTCTCGGTGGGATTTACTATATGCAGACAAGTGAAAAAGAAAGAAACAAAAGGCAGAATTAGGAAGTCAAGAACCGGGTACCAGGAATTATAGATGGAAATGCGCGGTTTTCAAATTATTTCGGCTTCGGCTTTGAAGGATCTTCCAGCCGTGCAGTGAACGCGCCTCAGGTTATAGACTTCCGTGTAGTACTACTCATTGTGAAGCTTCGGCAAAGTATGTTTGCTGGCGTTTCGCTCACAGCAGTAAAATATTTTATGCAGGCCACCACCTTTCGTAGCGTAATTGCTTTCTCTCCGTTTTCGTTGGCAGATTTTTTCCATACATTTACAGAGAATATCCGGCTGGGGTGTGGAATGGCGATTAAAACTACTTATTTCTAGGTTATCAGAATGTCGGATTTTCCACCATGTCATTAATGGGGGTGAGAAGAGAATTCTGCGTCTTTTATATGGGATCCTTTGGTTTGACCATGAAGGTACCTTCAAGGATTTAGTGGTTTGGTTTGGTTTATGGGGCTTAACGTCCCAGCCACTCAGGCTATGAGATTCGCCGTAGTTAAGGGCTTCGGAAATTTCGTCCACCTGGAGTACTATAGCGGGAAATGATAGCGAACAGTACACGGGCCTCTTGATTTTCGCCTCCATCGAAATTCGACCGCAACCGCCGGGATCGAACCCGCGTTCTTTGTGCCAGCAGCCAAGCGCCATAACCACTGAGCCACCGCGGCGGCTCAAGGATTTAGTGTTAGAACGACTGGATTCTCGTCCCCTAACGCAAGCCACAATTTTTAGGCCTTGGCTTAAACCTCTGCCTGTGAAGGAGGTCGTCAAGAAAATTTCCAGATACTTAAAGGACACTGGCTTGAGCAGTAGTTCCCCTTCCCATTGGTCCACCCCATTCCTCTTACCATGAGACTATAAGTTTTTGAAAAAAGAAACAAGTAACTTTAAAATAAAAGCAAGTTTATCAGCATAGCTGCAAGCACATTGTTTAAAAATATTTGCTTCACACGTTCATGATCATAATCATCTATAGCTTGACTTCGCCCACTGCAGGCCAAAGGCCTCACCGATATCTCTCGAATAACCCTGACAGTTGCCAGCTGCCGCCCCCCTGTCGCCGCAATGTTCAAACGTTATAAAGGTGTACATACAGAAAGAACATATTTAAGGCACTCTTCAATGCATTAACAGTTGTTCGCTAAAAACAATGATTCTGCCGCCATTGATTGCGAAATGCCGCAGGGATGAGCTACTGCAACTGCACGAAAACTCAAGGTAAGGAAATCAACTTTAAAGTGAATTCTCGAATTTGCCTCGTTGATCTCCTTTTATGATGCTGTTTTTCTCAGTGAAATGTAGCACTGCGATTGAAGGAATTTTTGATGCTATGATATCTCGTCATTATGGTGATACCAAGAAACTAATACTCCGTCCTCGGAACCCTGCCTACTTTGCAATGCATCGCAGTACATTGCGAGAAGCGTAATGTCACAAGACATTAGTCTTGTGACAAAACCTTAACGATATGATAAGGTATGGGTAACTATATAACAGTTGCGTCTGCGCTTGCACTTGCACTGAAGCTTCGAAGACTATTTCTTCTATCCCACACAACTGTTAGTAGAGAAGGTTCCTTTTCATAGCATGAAAAGTTTAATACTTTTTTCGTCATTAAAAGTTTAAGTATGTTCACTGTCTGCCTCTGAGTGTCAGGGTGTGGTTAGTGATAGTAGGTAAGTGACCTGGAAGGAGCGCAGACACATCTGTTAGCATCAATTTTCTAACTATCAGGGCGGCGTTCAGGTAAGACGTGAAGAGGAGGAGAGGGAGAGCAAAAAGTAAGTGAAATAAAGAAACGAATGTTGAGATTAAGCACGTTTCTCATCCCTTTACTCCACTTCGCCCTCCCGTTCCCCACATATTTGCCCATTTTTGCAAAGAAGACTAACTTGAATATGCGCGCTTACTGTTTCAAAAAATTGTCAGCTTCGTTTTCACCGTGAATTTAGAAGAAATTGAAAAAAAAATCACCTTTGACGTTGTCTTATGCATCCTTCTTCTACGTACAAAAGTTAGCGCGAAAAAACGAGACAATCACAAGAAAGGTAGACAAGACAACGCGCTTGTGAAGAAGGTGATGAAACACTTGGAAAAGGGCCCGCAGTATTAGAAAGGTACTCAGTAACACTTGTTGCTGGGCTAGTCGATGCATAGTTCTACGTACAAAAGTTAGCGCGAAAAATGAGAGAATCACAAGAAAACTGAAATCGTGTTGTCGTGTCCACCTTTCTTGTGATTGTCTCGTTTCTTGCGCTAACTACTGTACGTAGAACTATGCACCGAATAGCCCAGCAACAAATTTTACTTGAGTATCTGATGCATCCACTGGAACGGCTTTTCCGCATCTGCTCTTACAACAGATGAAGAGGATCAGGTGGCGTGTTTTTTTCTTCAGCCATTCAAGTGAAAAAATAGCTAATTTCCAGAATAAGATATCCGTGCAGGAAATAACTACACGAGCAGGAATAACGAAGAAATGGATTGGAAGCGTCAGCAAAGAGCCTGTATGCGGTACAAATAATTTATATTCCTTTTAGGTTCCAGTTCGCACTCACTTTAATCTTGGACTGATGTTTGCTCGCTTAAAAACAAATAATAGCGCACAAAAGAACAAATGTCTGTCTTTTATGTATGTCTGTTTTGCCGATCATATTTCCAACATCTATGAAGTTGATTCTTGCGCCCAGCTCAAGCCAGTACGGTAGTTGCACGATAAGCAGACGCAATTGGTGCCACACTACGGGTTCACCCTCACTAATAGTCGCATACACGAAGCGACCGGAAGACTCTCACGTACAAGAACGCGCACAAAGTATGCTAGCATGCAAACTGCAAGCACTATGAGAACCATAACCAAGCAAACTGTGCTATCGTTAATGACGTACTACCTGCCAGAATGTTCACACGTTGCGCAAGTGTAACTCGCTCCGTTTCTGCCGTTCACGTCACTTGTCATTCCTCGCCCATTCCCTGTTGACCCTCGCAGAAATGAAATTAACAACCTTGTTCATTCCAATAACAATGCAGACAGCTCCGGCGGCATCGTGTCTAATTAATCGCCGTCAGCTTGTTCCCGTCTGCAACGAAACGAACGAGAGATTTCATTGGAGGACGGTTCGCGCGTTCCAGTCGGTACATATTGCAGTCGAGCTTCCCACGGTGGAAGACCAACTTGCCGCAGCGAAAGCAGGCAAACAAGCCCGCCGTCTGGTGAGACTTGAGTGACGTCCTACGTTTAACGCCCCTGCTTGTTCATCGAACTCCTGCTCAGGTGAGAGTCGGTAACGAAGTGCTAATGAAGCGTCATTCAGTCGGCGAATACGGTAAGTTGAAAGAAACGGAAAGGTATATGGGTAACTAGATTCTTTGTTTATGTGGACGATAAATGTGCCCACTCTGCGCTCTGAAAATATGTTTGCGACAACGAAATTGACGACAATTAATTATTCAATTACTAATTAAAAGAGGCGAATTAAAATTAAAATCACGAAACGCGCCTTCCACAGATCAAAACGGGCGGCAAAATTTATGCACTAAGTGTTAGGCATACTGCGGGATGTCCGTGCGGCAAAGAATGAAAGTGTAAGTGGGGAGAAGAATGTTTTTCCTTACTGCGTCTTTCAGTCTCATAGGTACAAGCATGGGCTATGTTACCAGTTGATGGAAATGACCCTATCTTGAGATTACTAAGGGAGTTTCGCGTAAGAGCAGATTAGTGAAAATGTTGAGTGCGGGAAGATGTAGATGTTGCGCATCTTCGCCGCATCAGTTAAAGAAATACGAAAAATTGGACAGGCCAGTAATGTACCTTTTCTTCTTTAGAAAGCACTACGACGCGAAAATCTTGAGTGCTGTGTATTTCTAACTAACCTACTGTTAATCTCAAATTCAGAGGCAATCAGTGAATTACGAATGTTAGCATAAACTGCCATCAACTAACACAGAACCAAACGATGCACTAAATTTTTAGCGCGCAATTCGTTGTGTAGACGCTTCCTACGATAGTGTTCTTGCGTAGTGCGCCATTGCACATCTAAGCGTTTTCTCTCCGTCGCTGCACGCTTGAAAACAGCACTTGGCGGTCGCCAGAACAGAAATGGCGGTGGCCTTAGGACGCAGTCCTGACCTGCCACCAGAATATGTGCACTGCTGCGCGGACCTTATCTAATATTCGGCAGTGTAGCGGTTTTAAAAGGAAAAATAGCCTTGGGCTCTCTACTGCACATAAATTACAACGCATAACTGCTAGCAGCTCGACATGCAGCTCCTATTTATCAAACATGGGAGCCAAAGTGGCCTGCTCATGGTTATTTACGGGTGCTGAATGACCCTTTTTCTACGAGCTTCAGCCTCCGAACATCGCACGAAATTCAGACTTGGCCCTTGGCAAAAATAAAAGCCTGGAATTTTGTGAACCAAGTGGAAACTGCTATTGTCCGCTATTTCTCAGCACGCTGTGGGACTGAGCTTCCCACTTTAAACATTTTAGGACATTCAACCAATCATCCCCCAGGAAAAGCCACCGCCAGATATATGCGGACCATAGTGGTTTATAAAATATGTAAATTCCAAAGTGTCGGAAGGCTGAAATATGTGTATTGCTTTTTTTACAATTTTTACAGCGCTTGAAGTATACGAACCGTAGAAGTCTTCAACCTACGGCACGATGAGAAATGAGAAAACCAGTTCCGGATCCGCAGCGTATAGAAACGCTGCGAGGGAGTCTTCGGTGCAGATACATCTGCTGAATAATCTCATAGCGAGCGTTAATACCATTATCTACAGTTTGTCTGCTTACAAAGACGACTTTGCGTGTTTTTCCGAGCAATGTTTCTAAAATCGACATTGCTGACATACGCCTCACTCCCCAGCGTTGAAAAGAAACGCTGTCGGATGATTGTTCAAAGTTCTTTAGGTCACGTAGGTCCAGCAAAAATGTGACCTGCCACTCAGCTTATTTCCGTTCCGCCATCAAACTGGAAATATATAGCAAAGAAGGGTAAGAGAGAGTGAGCTGTTTACTGTCGGTCACTCACTACTTTCTTTCCCGCGGCAAGTGCAGGCAGTAAAGCCGCCGTTGCTATTCCTGGGTGACGTTTTATTTTTTTTTTCTCCGTGGCCGGAAATTATGGCCCGACGGATGTTGCCCCGATTTCCTGCCTTCCACAATAGACCTATGATTTCATTATTCTGGAAAACGGCGGCCTGTGACCGCCGTTGTGCTCCTTTGTTTTGGGGAGAGAAGGATTGTCACAAGCGGTAAATTAAAGTTCATATATTGCGTAGAAAGCTAGAGAAGCATTGGTAGCTTAGGAAAGAAGAGAATAACAAGCCTTGCTATGTTCAAAAGCGAATGCTAGTTAATAGGCCTGTACGGATGTTCGAACATTGCAAAGTGCTCCGCGAATGTCGTTCTATTCGAATATTGGAATGAGTCAAAAAGTGCAAGTTCAAAATTATTCCATACGAACGGAATATGTTGTCATCTTTTCGAATAATTTTTGAATAATTGTCACGAGGTAATAAGAAATCCTGCCAAATTTATCCTCGAAAACTTTTCTAAAACACGGACCACACTTACGCCGGCTACCACCCAAAGGTAATACTGCCGCCGCGGTGGCTCAGTGGCTATGGTGCTCGGCTGCTGGCCCGAAAGACGCGGGTTCGATCCCAGCCGCGGCGGTTGAATTTCTTTGGAGGAGAAATTCGAGGCCCGTGTACTGTGCGATGTCAGTGCACGTTAAAGAACCCCAGGTGGTCGAAATTTCCGGAGCCCTCCACTACGGCGTCTCTCATAGCCTTAGTCGCTTTGGGACGTTAAACCCCATCAACCAACCAAACCAAACCAAAGGTAATAGGAATGCCCTCGTTGAGGGTTGCCGCGCCACAAACGGTGCATTTGTTTCGCGCCTTAATAATACTTATACAGGGTCTCTAAAGCTGGATGACAAGACAGGGCTAAGGCAAATTGAGAAAAAAGTGCCTCGATTTAGGACACCATAGTTCATATGTAGCTTTCACGTCTGTCTTCTGACCGAAGCTGCGGCTGTAGTTTATTGTACTTCGTCATCAATAGTAAAAAGTGATTTTCACATGTGCACGACTTGACGGTCATAGATTTAATATACTGACTTTAGTTTGCAAGCCCTGGGTGGAGATTAGTGTTTCGTCTTTTAACAGTTATGGCTTAAAATTCTTGTTTCTTAAGCTAGCGAAAGTTAACTTTATCATGTTATCTTGAACTTTAATCTTTCGCACGATTGCATTTTTTGTCCAAATATTCGAACGAGTAGCCAGTATAAGGAGAAGTATTCCATTCGTATTAGATTTGGTTCTCTCAGTATTCGATCCGGTTCTTTGTTGCCCTGTTCGTATTCAATTCGGTAGGGAAAAAGCAATATTTGAACTCCTCTACTTGCTTACGTTTTGCACTAAGTGCACTTGTTTAGGTCCTTTAGTTTAGAGAGCTAC
The DNA here is from genome assembly GCF_055824585.1 of Amblyomma mixtum. Lineage (NCBI taxonomy): Eukaryota > Metazoa > Arthropoda > Arachnida > Ixodida > Ixodidae > Amblyomma > Amblyomma mixtum. The sequence goes on from NC_143012.1 coordinate 53,102,862, forward strand.
AAATAAATTCGCCAGTTAGGCTAAGAAGAGAATGCGGAATAACGGTTACAAATATAACTTGTTCTGCTTAAGCTTGCAAAAAATTAGAGCTCGTATTTGAGCATTGCTCCATAAAGGGTACTCTGTAGAGCAGCTAGTTTTTTTTTGCCCAGGTCTTGCTTTAGAACTGCGAAAGCAGTTCAGCTGCACTTCATAATTTTAATCCCATAATTTTTCGCTTTAGGAGTACGGACGCAATAGCACTAAAGGAGTGTTTTTGTGGTTAAAATATTTGATATTTCTCTGTTTCATTTAAGGTTACCTGTCATAACGTTACTTCCAGACTGTTCTAAAACATTTAGATGATTGTTGCTGTGGTAACTACAGTTGCAGTGCATTTTCGCGCCGCGAAATTCTTCCTTTGTGATTATCACTAGTACTAATTTAAGCTAGCCATACTCGTTCTGGACTGAAAGTGTAGAAAATTTTAAAATATTCACTAAGATATCTTTTATAATTCGTCTGAGCAGGCGTATTTGTTCAGCACCTTTAAAGGTGTATGGGTTCCCGCTGAGAGCTTTGTCAGGAAGCATTTTTCTGCCCTACTACGAACTTATGTGCCACCATTTTCTGTCATTCTCTGGTGCAGATATTTTACGAAGAAAAACGCTCGAGATATTTCTGGCTGACCCCACATTTGTCTACGAAGAGGAAAGTCTAGAAAATGGATCCCGGCAATTTGTAACAGAGTTACAAATAACCTCGTCACGGGAAAACCCTGGTTATCAGGATGTTATTCGGGCTAACAAGAATGCCGATCTTGTACCATTGCGAATTTTTTAGTGATATTTTTTGGCCATTTACCTCGTTCGTAAGCCTGATACATATATTAGCACCGTTTGATGTGCCTTATACATTTCAGATAACGTAGTGGTTTCCATCTACACATCCAAAAATGCAGAGTCCTACACTCCAAATGGTACATAGCAGCATTTTTTTCTTTTGAATTTTCTTCACCGCAGCGAATGAAACGGAGTGTGGTGTTATTTCTCACATGCAGTGGCTGACCCTTGCCCAACCGTCCAGACACGGAGAAACGTACCGACGTAGAACGTCCTCATGAAGCAGTGTTGCAACCGAGGCGCCGGAGAAGTACGACTCGCTTCAAAGAGGCAAATAAATTCTTACGGTGCGAGTCCGCCGTTCCAAATCCGCCTTACACCTCGTACTTAGGCCAGCAAAGGAGGCCAGTGAACTTAAAAGCTTCCCCTTCATTAAACTGGTGTGGCACGCCATCCTGTCAAAGACGACACGTTGATTCCAAAGTTTTGCCCATGTTCCGCTTGGCCTTTGCTCTCTCTCTCTTTTTTTTTTGCTTAGTGCGTATGAAGCTTCCTTTCTGTCGAATAACTCAAAGATGTCCAAAATCGTATGTTATAAACGTTTTGGTCTGCGTAAAGGGAATAAGGTCCTTTTGATGCATCCTACTTGTAGGCACACCAAATATTATAAGTCGTATTTATTGTAATATTCGCCGTCGTTTTTTCCTGTAACATGCAGGCATTGAAAGTCATAAGTAGAAAGCGTTTCAGAGTTTCAGACTGCATAGTACACGTTTTTACGCGTGACAAAACGTAGAGTACTGGAGCGACAGAATTCTGTCTTGTAATTCAATTGAGGGATGCCAAAAACTCTGGAAAGCAGCTAACGAAAATCAGAAGTCCACGCTACGTACCGCTTTCTGCTGTTATGCGGGCCATAACCAACAGAAAAGAATGTCAAATGTCAAACTGCGTCGCAACATCCTTTTACACGGTATAACATCCCACAGCTACGCCACATATGTCACGCAGCACAGCGTCTCATTTTTTTCAAGACAAGTCTCTTCAAAAAGGACAGCCGCACATCTAAGGGTCACTAGAAGTATCCTTAGCTTCTAGGAAGAAGTATAGAGTGCGATTTCTATTGCTTCACTCGGGTTTAAAATCATTCCCGGTTGCACTCAGGAGGAGTCGTTCAAAACAAGCATACTGAGCGTTCATTGCATGGCTGTTCACCGAAAACCACTCGTCTGTAGCTTCAGCGCAGAGTTTCGAGAGCACCTTTAGAGACAAAAATCAGGCGATTTTCAAGGATGAAATTCTCGCGAATTTTGTGGACCTTATGTCGGCCTACCGGCTAGTGGCGTCTAAGCATAGAGAAAAGTCCACTCTAGTAAGACGACGTTGAGGAAAAATTATTTTGAAACATTATGTGCAAAACGGCGATGTAGCCTTGCAGCTTAGAGATTTTAGAGCGCAGCTCTGAAGCGCCTGTTCGTGGGTTGAGCCGGGTTGCCGCAGTCTGTGTACCTGGGATAAACAGTGAATAAATCAATAAATAAAATAAACAATGCCGCGATTTCCATTCGAACCCGCGGTGCCGCGAACAGATCAGATCACTTTACTCTCCACTGCTGGAGAGAAGTAGACTATCGCCGCAGCCGACCACGCCTGCAAGACACTCTCACACTCTGCATTGTACATGGTCGTCGTGCGCTAGTAATACGGCTAATGCATATTCTCGCGCGCTGTGTATTGCACATTGTCGCCTTCTTCAGCTAATACTACTATTAAACTAATATCGTCGCCACATGTGCCGACGACCTATCAAAGCAAAACAGTCAGCCAACAGAGCTCCAGACACAGCCACAGATGCGCTGAATTTCGCATTAGGGAGAACCGTAATCATCCTTCAATTTTATCGTTTTTTTTCGCCAGAGAGAACATTTCACTCAGGCTACTGAGCGGCATGGAACGTAACAGTAAGTGCTTATTTGCCCTGGAATGAAAGATTAAAAGCCCAAGCATTGCTCGAAGCAACAATGAAGGCAGGAACTTCTTGCAAGTGCCAACCACTCCACAGTATTTCTTGTAAAGCTAAAAAATATGCAACCGTAATATGAGTGGTGTGCATACAAAACTTATCAATAATACAACATAAGTACAAGCAAGCTGGCATTTTCAGGTGGTCTTCCTTTCGTTGCGAAGAATAGACACATCATCCGTGCGTTGACATCGCTTAGAATTTAAAAGGGCCGTATAGTAGGATTAAATGCGCCCGCTGTTTAGAATTAGGGTTGCAAAATTTTTAAAACATAGGGCGGGTGGGAGGGGAGGGGTGGCTACACTAAGCTGTTACTTTATTTTGATTACGCGGCCAGGAGGCGACCTATTGACAGAATATCCATTCCCGCAAGTCTAACAGTCATTAAAAAGCAATTTAAATATTGAGTCAACATATATATGAAGCACGACCATATTGGAAATTTATTTCCAATATTGGAAGCCTAGTCTTGCAGAATATTAACCACTTCACGTGACTTGTCGCTGTCTGCCAGGCGTTCGCGACAAGCCCCATGAGGCTTCTGGTCTGAACTTGTGAAATAGTTTATTGATTTAGAAATAAACTAATTGACTGACCTGCCAACCGACCTACTGACCGACAGACTGATTGACTTTTTGATTGACTGATTGAATGATTGATTGATTCACTGATTGAATTTCTTATGTTTTTTTAATTTGTCATGCGACAAATGCACCTGTTCTCGTTCATTGACTTGACACACACATGGCGTTCCTATAGCAAGTTGCACAAAACGGGAAAATAAAAAAATAGATATTTATCTATTTATGAAGCATCGCGTTCATCCTGCTAAACAGCTGATAAGCTGGTCGTGTTTGGTGTCTGTATATTACTCGATTCGTTGTTTAGGAGCAGAGGGCACGGCGATATCTGGGCATGTTCTCACTTTGTGCATCAAGCATACTGCGGCGAGAACAGGTTTTTAACTCCAGTTATCCCTGTCCTCTTTTCACACCCATATCACTTTCTCCGATTTCAGTCTAAATAACACAACGCTTTTGTAGCTAACCTGAACGCCATTCCTCAGCCCCCTTCCTCTATCTCTGTGTGCGACGTAGCAGCCACAGTATTCCACCTAAGATTACAGTATAAAATTGAGCACGGTGTGTTGCTGTCGAAGTTGGTTTGACATTCTGAGCACTGGCGGACGATGGACGAAGGAAGAACGAGACGGACAGGGCGCTGAGTGTTTCTGCACACACAGCGCCCTGTGTGTCTCATCCTTCTTTCGTCCATCGTCTGGCAGCACTACAACGTTGAGTGCAAAATTGCAGGCAAACCACAAACCGCAGCACTTACGCTTAATACCATGCAGGCACCAGTTTGCCAAACTGTACCGCTACCGGAAAATCGCGGTGCTTCCTTCGCAATCAGCGTTCGCAGACCATCTTGAGCGACGCCGTGAGTGACTTCCCGCCATGCATTGTCGGCTAATATCTGTAGATTGTCTTCGGCTCGGACTCGTCTTTCTACAGCTGTACTCATTTGCTTCCGCAGTCGCGTATCTCCTTTGCACGCGTACAAACGCCTCGGGCGCGTGCGGGTAATCTCGCAGATGCTGTCACCGCGCGGGCGTAGAGCTTCTTGCGTTCCCAGGTCTGATTGCTTCCACGGAATATGACGCGCGGCCAATAAAGACGGAAGATGTCCCGTGTCCCGCTCCTCATTCTCTCTATACCTCTCGCTGCTGCCTTATAAGCCTATCCGGTTATGAGGTTGCGGTGTCGCCGGAAAGAGGATCGCTAAGCCTAGCTATGTCTCTTCGCAAGTGGATCAAGGCTCGCCTAACGCCCTGTTTACTATATCTATTGAGTTTTCGCTCTTTACTTTGTCAGGTGAGCTGTGTTAATGCCCTCAAAGTCTTGAGGAACAGTACGGGATGAATTCCATGGAACAATTGCGTAAGTGCAGCTTTCGTGGAAGCAGAATCTCTGCAGAAGAAGCGTTCAGGGTAAGATTGACGATTGGTTCTGCGTTGCTGCTTTCATTATCTCATCCTCCTTTCCTGTGGCCGGTACGAGAGAGTAGGTTACAGCAGAGGCTGTAGCTCCTAATTTGAAGAACGTGTGGGCTGACGTGTTTACTGGGAAAACTGTGGCTTTGCTATCCCTCCTAGCCGTCGTACGAAATAAGGGCTATTTGTTTAGCTGTCATAATTAGTTCACAGATTTCAGTTCATGAGACGATATGGTGAGAGCTGCAAGTAAAAGGAACATAATCATCTAGATTTAAACATTGAGGCAAAGCAAACTAACAATTACAAAGAACATTAAAAATAATTCAAGGGCACGTGCGAGAACTTGAGAAATAAAGATACGCAACCATAACCTCACGAAAAGATATTGTTATGAAGTTGTGTTGAGAAAATGTGGTTTTTAAGGCGAAAGCCTTTAATGTCTCATCGTTGTAAGCAGCAGTTGTCGACAGAGAATGTCACGCTTTTCAGTTGGTCGAAACGGTCGTGACGTCACAGTGCACCAATTTCAAACGGGGTCAATTGTACTTTGGCTAGTAACCATGCAACCAATTGAAGGGACCATATAGTGATGCTCCAAGTAAGTGGGACTGAGCTTAGTTAATTACTTAATTACCCAATTAGCCTAATTAACTTCTCTAGTCAGGCCATATAAATAAATAAAACTTAGTAAGAAATTGGTCGAGCTCGGAAATCGAACCCCGGTCTTCGGAGTGCGAGACGAGCATGCCATCCACTCCGCCATGCCAGCTCGATGGTTTGGAATGAACAAAGGCACGTCTAGTGAATACGGTGTCTTCGCTCACTGCCATCCTCCTCCCTTCCCTTCCGGCGAGGTTTAGGTGTCCACCGAGATATGAGAGAGAAATACATTTCCTTTCCTCAAAAACCAATTTACCGACGAGCGAGGCGTAGAACCGAATGGGCGATGGCGTTCTATGGACTCCCTGGCAGCGTTGCAGGACGCTCTCGCGTTCCACTCTTAGAGGCGAAGCTTAACATCTTAACCACACATCAGTGTCCACACTTTAGGTAAAAAAAGTGCACCCCACCCCTGAATTTTGACGGGTGTCCACCGAGATATGTGAGACAGTTACTGCGTAATTTTCTTTCCTCAAATACAATTTTCATTTTCTCCATTACGGGCCATCTTCGTCTTTCTTCTTTCACTTCCACTTCCTCCGTTCCTCTACGGTGCGGTTCAGGTGTCCACCGAGATGACAGAGATTTACTGCGCCATTTCCTTTCCTCAAAAACCGTTGCGTTGAAACGGCAAGGCATCGCGCCGAACGGCTGGTGGCGTTCCGTGGATTCCCTGGCAGCGCTACAACACGCTGTCGCGTTCCACTCCTAAAGGCGAAGCTTAAGCTTAAGCTTAATTAGCAGTTAATTAGTATTCAGGCATTAATCAGTAATTAACCATTAATTAGTGATTTGTCATCACTTAGTAATTAGTACTCAATTACATGTGACGCCACCAGTGCCACAGAGCACGAAAGTGGTGCGGAAAACGCTTTCGCCTCTACGCACTTTAGACAGTCAAAGTGCCCCCTGAATTTTTGCATTTCCTTGTAGCTGCAAAAAAGTCTAGCGTAAATTTCGAGTTGGCTGCCGATTTTGAAAATTTCAGTTCAACAAATATAAATAGATAGAATAATTTTGCAATGATTGCAGGACGTTTGGTTAAGCGTTGCTACTACAAATGAGCCTCCAGCTTTCATTTTCTATATGTAAAGGAAAGGATTGTAAGGGTTTCTGTAAACAAAGATGTTAATTACACGTACTTATGCACACTCCAGCCAGGAGGACGCAGAAAACGTTCTCGGTAAAATGCTTACGAAGCCTAGAACATATCGGTGTCACCAGGTAGAAAACCTGGCAGCCGCCAGCAGTCAAGACCGCGTAACTTGAGAGGGAAGCTTTCTGATGTAATGCTGTGAAAAATAGAAAGTAGGAAGTAACAAAAAGTAGGAAGTAGGAGCTGCTCTGCCTCCCTGCCCCAAAACATGTATAATAGAAGGCTTGCTGCACTCATTCTAAATAGTTCGATGGCCAGTGTCCGGAAATGAGATACACGAAATATTCTAAATCTCTGCGGTATGAGGGGAAGTTGAAAGCAATGGGGAAGAACATGGTCGCTGCAGCTCGAACTCAAAGTGTCTTTATGTTTATGTACTTTCTTTTGCTTGAACAGCGTGCACAGATTTTGCAATAATTACCAAGTGGCAAACGTTCCACCCCAACAATCGATCTTCTTAACAGCGCTGCATCCATCAAGGGCATGTCGACACATCGAGGTTTCGCATTGGGCTTGGTCAGTGTTGGACCGGAAACCTGCATTCTGCTGCGACATCATGGCTGTGGCGGGATCAACAGGCTACATCTAACCACCGCAGCCGTGATTAACCTTTGGCCTGTGCAGGTTTAATTTTTATTAGAGTGTTTTTGAGTATTTATTATATATTCCTTCAGGTAATGACACTGAAATTAGTGAATCATTGCTTTGAGAGTTGTCCGAGGAAAAGTTTTATTGTAAACTGTTCAATCCACGTTCTCGGCTTAGCCATGGCCAAAAAAAAGATAAAAATACTCTTCCAGGCCCTCACTTGGCAGACGTAGTGCAGCGCAGCCTGTTTTCCCTCTATGACTGCGAGGGCTTTTGCAGGTGTTGGAATGCCTCCTATTGAAATGTGTCGAGTGCACGTGTCGAAGTGTTTGTAGGAGCGATGCATTGCCAATAAAATAGATGGATTAAGGTATCTGCACGGCTTACCGGCGTGCTCAGAAGTGCAGACCGTACAGCTACCGTCTATTAAGATAAATCTGAGACCGTACACGTGACAGCGTTTCCCTACGTTGTGGGTCCCATACGAAGGCACTGTGTTGTTAACAAACCACACGGCCTGCTTAAAGTGAGTATCCGGAAGTGGAACTTTCATGAATTCTTAAAACTGAAAGGAGTAGTTAGGGTCCTCTTGGTGCATGATTCAGAATATGAACATTAGTCCAGGTAACAGTCTTACCTTCTTAATCAATGTGAAGTTAAATGTATTGCATTGTTTCATTTACAGATTGTCTTTTTTACGCTAAAATCCTATGTGCACAATAAACTATGCTCACTTGTCAATATAAAAACCTTGACTCTCTTTCAAAACCTTGCTCTTATTATTTATTGCCCAAGTTATGACTTTTCTTAGCATTGGTGTCATGGAAAGTCTACTAAGATTCCGCCGCAAAGAAACTAATTTGTGGTTATAGCATTCAGTCGCCCATCCTGATAGAAAAAACAGTTAAAGTGGCCTTAAGCAGCAGTCGTTTTTTTTTTGCGATAAAAGGCTAACAAATTTTTCGTTCTACGTGGACACTACAGAGAGAATTTCAGGCATCAACAATGGGATGTATTGCTCAAGGCGACCACGGCACTTGGGCTGCAGCGATGGCGACGCTGGAAAGTCCAAGCAAAAAAAAAAAGAAAGTACAATTCTTTCTACCAGTTTCTTTTCGCAATTTAGAATAGCAATTACAAGCAATTTATTTCATTGCATGAAAGGAGTGTTGCGCGAAACATGCATCGAAGACATCTTCTGTAGAAAAAATTACAAATATTCTTGTGTAACTGGCGTGCTGTCGGTCGTATTGCGCCCTCTCGTGCTGTTGCGAAAAAATGCCGACTCTCTAGCGAAGGCACCAAGGCCGTAGCTGCGAAAGGTACAGTATGGTAAAAATGAAACATAGCCCTATCAGAAAATCCAACAGGCTGTAGGTCTGTTGGCAATCCGTAAATTGGGACCCTGCTGGTGTCGGGCCTGCTGGTGTTGGGCCTATTGGTGTTGGGCCTATTGGTGTTGGGTGTATTCCTGTCGGGCCTATTGGTGTTGGACCTAATGGTGTCGGCCTACTGGAATCGGCCTACTGGTATTGGCCTGGTGGTGTCGGCCTACTGGTATTGGCCTGCTTTTGTGCATGCCTGAAGGCCTGTTGGCCCGTGAGCATGAAGCTCACGCAGACACATGACCATGGCACCTTCACATTGTTTCTACACACAATCCTGCTGGTATCTTTGGACAAGCTTAAAACGATTATCTGAATACTTGAAAAGGAGAACTTGGATAAACTGGAAAATTATTTCTGCATGCTGCAAATAAATGGTGCAATAACTTTTTTAGCAAAATGTGTGTCTCTAGATAACAGTCACAAAAAATTTCACAGAACACCTTTATTATATTGCGCACTATTTGCGCTGTACATCACCCAGTTTCTGAGCAAGATGCTTGCGCACCGCTTTCAGCCGTTTTGCAGACTCCTCTGGGCTTGTGTCCCCCATGTAGAGGCGGAACAAAGCTGCAGAAAGAATAAATATTAAGGGCAATGTATGGATTGAGGGGCATTACACAAAAATTTCCACAAGCAACTCTCAAAAGAAGAAGTAAAGCAAAGAAGCCCAATGCAGTCAAGGACTGCAGTTTCAAAAGTTGCATATAGTGCATTATATATAGCCAAATGAAAAATTGCTTTGTGACTAAGGGCCAGCCCAATCTGGAACACAATAGCCACTGGTGGTTCATACAAGTGCATTGTAGCACTTTGCCTTTGGCAACATACATTTTACACAATAAACTGACAAAATAGTGGCAGCATAAAAGCACCATCATGTTACTCTGCAAGATAGAAACTTTTTTCTGAGATGATTCGACGCGGTCAAGAGCTTTTAGGTAGTCAGTGCAGACTGCGACATATTCATGAGAAGGACTAGCTGTAGTTGCTTAGTGGTTAGGATTTCAGATACCGAGCCTGAGTATTCAGGCTCGAACCCAGTCGCGGCCACCCAATTTCGATGAAGGCAAAATGCAAAAGGCGTCCATGTGCTGGACGATGTCAGTAAAGGTTTAACACTTCTGGTGATGTAAAATTATTCCAGAACACTCTACTACAGCATCCCTCATAGGCTGAGTAACCTTGGGACGTTAAATTCCACACACCACAACAAATTTATGAGAAGCCTTCTTAAAATATATGAACTCAATCTCAAACTGCTGAGCTAAATCCAGCTAGGCCAACTTCAATTTCTCCTCCGTATCTCTGTAAGCTCTGCCACAGACAAACATTTAACGCTTCAATAATAACTATGGGCAGAATACAATGAATTTTTAGTTAAGAACAGAAGAACAAGTTTAAGTAATACAGCTTGCTGCAGAACCAGCTTCATTAACTGCTGTGGTATAGCGCAGTGTTCTGCATTGAAAAAAATGCACACATGATAACTTTAAAAGTGAGTGAGCTGCCATTAATTACAGGACACAGCTCTGGATCTGTGAACTATAAGCAGTGTTGTCCGGTGGTGAAAATTCCTTGAACAATGGGTCTGTCATGACTTCCTAAATTTGTTTAATTCCAGTTTTATTAACATACTTTGCACGTACACGATGATGCAAATGATGATGCATTTAATGTGACCAGTTCCAGCAAACAGCTTCCTGCTTGTCTAGTGTTTGTAAATAACCTGTGGACAAGTTGTATCCTGAAGTGCAGTCATTGAAACATTTTTCCTTCTGTACCAAAACTCACAGCCCACAAGGTATGATGAGAAGTTTAGGTTCCAAATTATTGCTACGTCGCCATTTACTAACTGAGCAACGCTAGACATAAAGCAAAAGAGTCACCAAAGGGTCAACACACCTTTCAGAGAAGTCAGCTTCTGCGGCGTCAATGCAGGCTTTGGCTCTGTCTTGCCCAGAGACAGGCTTCTGTTTGAAAGCGTTCCAGTCACACTCCTGTTTTTTAACTCTTCTGTGCTCCAGTACACCTGAGCCGCCATCCGGCAGAACATCGAGTCGGATGGCGCCTGGAAGAGCCTAGTCCACACCTGTGGCTCCACCCAGGCACCGCTTCCAGCATAGACCTGCAAAATATGTGCACACAGCTGTTAATACTTTCCTGCGGCCTATTTTTTTCAGACCTCTTTCTGCGCTCTGAGGCTATAAGTACCTTGACAGAGGAGCTTTCAGTAGCACCATCAAGCATTACATAGTACTCTAGCACATGATGGCGACTTAAGGTCACTTGACAATGACGCAAAACAAAAACTGTCACGCTATTTAGCACTTTTTGTATAGTCCCCTCAAAGCCAATATGACAGGCTGGGCAACTGTTTTCTCCTGAGTCTCATGGTATGGAGCACAAAAAATGCAGAAGTCATGAATATCACAATAGTATCCATATGAAAGCAGTTCTACCACACCTTATGAGTTTTTAGAGTGTTGCATTGTCACTTTTTTCAAGCGTCACATTAATGTATTGCCCACATAAGACTTCAAACTCCAATAACAACAGCAACGCGTAATATGACAAAACATTGCTCCAAATTCCATACTCCACAAAAGCTTGAGCTGTCAATCAGAAAAAGCTACTACGGGTTCTTTACAAAAATAGTGTTCCAGTTTAGACATGAATGCAAAAACGACTGCCTAAATTTGTCTTTGAGCAATATAGTTAAGGAGAAAGTGGATTCTACATCTGGCCCCAAAATATTCAAAGCTAATACACCACTGATGATAACATGGGCTTATGCAACTTGTTCAATACATTGGACATTGTTAGCAGTTTAAGCATGATCAATGCACCTGTGTTGCGAACAGGCTTACCAGCTGCACAACTAAAGTGCCTGACAGCAGGTTAGAAATGCAGGAGAGGCTTTTGTAAATTTACTGCTCACATGAAACAGCAGTTCAGTATGACAAATTAACTCTCCTTGCAAGCACCCAATTAGCAGCTTGAAGTCTTCTGCCACATCGAAAAGCAGCAATTAATATGCTTGTGTTACAGGTTATTCCCTTAGAGGTGCTATCTTCCTGACCTATGCACTCTTAAAACTAAACAAAAAATTAAGCAGACTCAAAATGTTATTGAGTAGGCTTAATTTAACATAGGGTCGGATATACGGCACTCTCTTGGGGCAGCAGTCACATTTTAGCCATGTATTTCTTCGCCTTTTGTTAAAAAAAATGGTGTTCTGCATGTTTTCCTTAAACGAAATTTACCAATGCCCCACCACCTCCCTCCATAAATGCTCCCCTGAGGCTCATTTAAAATGAATACTATAGCTGTCTGCCTACCTGTTCACATCTATCTATAATAATTCAAAAAGCCTACTTTAGACCATAAGAAATTTGTCGTCCCATTTAAGCTGACAAGATATTTTATATTTTAAAGCACAGTCCTTACAGTAAAACTGGGAGCCATGGAACACCATCTCCACCAGATGTTTACATGCTTGCTTGTAAAAAAGAAAGGTGATTACTTTTCCATCATCCCTGGTAGAGCCCACTTGTATGTCAGCTTCAGTGACAGGGCAGTGGCCATGGCCTCCTTCTCCTGCACAAAGACAAAAATTGACTTTTTGTTTTGGACACCAAAAAAAGTATAAAATGTGCATGCACAGGGATGATCAAACCATAAAATGATCAATTAACATAGCTTCTTATATACTTAACTTTTTCATGGGGGCTGGAATATTCAAACACTGCATGTGGTACCTCTACTCCGAAACTGATATAAAAAAAATCAGTGCTCGTCGTGGCTTGTACCACAGGTACACAAGTAAAAAGTAGTTGTAGAGGCGTTGCTCTTCAGTTAAAGCTTGCACTAAGGTGTGCAGATAATCTAGACAGTTGCGTGGCTATATTAGGCAAAACAACCATGGAAAGTCATTCGAGGAAATGGTAATCTTCTGAAAGCGTTCCATTTATTCTCACTCTAAAGGAGTTATAGCATTTTTTCGCACTGTATGGAGAATGCAATGGTGCTAAATAACTGAGAAATACCAAAATTATTTGACACTCATTAGCTTTTAAGCATTAAGCAAACTCTCCCAGGCAAGTCAGCTTCAGCTTATAAACACTATATTTTGAAGTGGATCAAAATTGTCAAATCACCAAACCAACAATCGAGTAATCTTACCACGTAGACCTGGGCTCTCCAGGGGACCAGCACTTGTCGAGGCTTGTCCTGCGGATGGAGTGAGTAAAAAGGAGTTCCAGATGTGTTATTCTTCCACTATTACCTGCAATAAGGCACGCAGGCACTCCAGACTGTTGCATGGCTAATGCAGGCAAAGAAGCAGTGCAAAGCCTTGGCAGTAAGACGAACAGGTAGTCTTCAGAAAGTGCTTTCATGTATTGTTGCTTTCAAAGAATTAATCATGGCATTCTTTTCGTACTGCATGGGCCGTGCAATGGTGCTAAGTAATTCTGAGCAACATCAAATTGGTCTGATGCTCATTGGCTTTCAAGCATTAAGCAAACTTTCCCAGGCGAGTCGGCTTCAGCTTATGAACACTATATTTTGAAGCAGATCAAAATTTTCAGATCACCAAACCAACACGGGAGTACAATGAGAATCTTACCAAGCAGACCTGGGCTCTCCAGGGAAGAAGTGCTCGTCAAGGCTTGTCCTGCAGGTACAGCAAGTAATAAGTTAGCCAACTACTGAGGCTTTTTTCTCCCAACATACGACTACGATCGAAAACAGCGCTAAATTGTCAGATCACTAAACCCAAAACATGAAAGAGTATCTTACCAAGCAGACCTGGGCTCTGGGAAGCAGTGCTCGTTGAAGCTTGTCCTGTAGGTGCAGCAAGTAACAAGTTAGCCAACTACCGAGGCTTTTTTCTCCCAACATACGACTACGATCCAAAACAGCGCTAAACTGTCAGATCACTAAACCCAAAACATGAAAGAGTATCTTACCAAGCAGACCTGGGCTCTGGGAAGCAGTGCTCGTTGAAGCTTGTCCTGTAGGTGCAGCAAGTAATAAGTTAGCCAACTACCGAGGCTTTTTTCTCCCAACATTCGACTACGATCGAAAACAGCGCTAAACAGTCAGATCACTAAACCCAAAACATGAAAGAGTATCTTACCAAGCAGACCTGGGCTCTGGGAAGCAGTGCTCGTTGAAGCTTGTCCTGTAGGTGCAGCAAGTAATAAGTTAGCCAACTACCAAGGCTTTTTTCTCCCAACATACCACTACGATCCAAAACAGCGCTAAACTGTCAGATCACTAAACCCAAAACATGAAAGAGTATCTTACCAAGCAGACCTGGGCTCTGGGAAGCAGTGCTCGTTGAAGCTTGTCCTGTAGGTGCAGCAAGTAATAAGTTAGCCAACTACCGAGGCTTTTTTCTCCCAACATACGACTACGATCCAAAACAGCACTAAACTGTCAGATCACTAAACCCAAAACATGAAAGTGTATCTTACCAAGCAGACCTGGGCTCTCCAGGGAAGCAGTGCTCGCCGAGGCTTGTCCTGTAGGAACAGCAAGTTATAAGGAGCTGCAGAGGAATTTCTCTTCCATAATTATTTGCAGTAAGGCATGCCAGTACTTCCGACTGTTGCACGGCCACATCAGACAAAGCAGCCGTGCAAAGTCTCGCCAGTGAAAGGTATACTTACGTCAGCACTTTCATTTTAGCCTCACTTTCAAGGAGTTAAGCATAGCATCTGTGTCAGTCTACATGGTAATGCAACGGTGCTCTATCATTCTGATAACTCTCAAATTGACCCGGTTCAACTAAACAGTGTTCTCTCCCTAGGTTCAAGAAGTTTACAGATTCTGCTTACAAACACACGTCCTGAAATGTCATGAAACTGCCACCAGCAAACCCCATTTCAACAAACCAATACGTGTTTAGAATGTATACACCTTACCATGCTGAACTTGGCACTGTGGGGATGCAACGCTCGCCGAGGCTTGTCCTGCAGATATTACAAGTAAAGAGCTTCAGAGGCATTCAAATCAGTTTAGAAAAGTAAAAGAATGCAAGTGGACAAATAATTACTTACCATTCTTCTCCATACTATCTAGTGCGGGCTGATACACAATATTCAGTGGAAGATCAGAGGCAGCTGCATATATCAGCCTCACTTCTGAAAAAGAAAAATAAATTTAAAAGTAATCCCTTCTTTCCCCCTTACATATCATAGCACATAAGAGTGAATAATTCGGTTTTTAAGTACATAAGTTTAGTTGCCTAAAACACTTCTGTTAATTCATTACTCCAGCTTCCTATACCTGAGGATATTAGTGCCAATCAGGTATCACATAAATTCATCAAACACAGGCCAGTGAGCTGGCACTTAATGATTTTGCTCACAGCGCAACTTAATACCGAGAAAAGATTACTGATAGCATTACCTTGTTATTTGGAAAGCCCATACAATTACTTCCAATGTCATAATTGAGTAAACATTGCCGTATCGAACAATAAATTTTCTCTGAAGTAGAGTTTAGAGAAAAGGTAAAAATTTATTGTCCCCTATGGCAATGTTCACCAGTGCCACGACACTGGAAGAAATTGTATCGGCTTTACAAACAGCAATGCAACGCTACCGATAATCTTTGCTAGGTTTCTTCATACAACTCTTTTTTTACCTGTATACAAGAGTTTACTTCCACGTTATCCAGCTTGTCGCCTTCCACCATGCTATCCAAATCTCTGCTATAGTTGCAAGCAGTACCTGCGTGTCATGAAACTGAACTCCTGATGTTGGATACTGTTTGCAAACGAAATCTGCCTTGCCTACTCTGCAACACTGAGGCCGCAGGAGGGATAATTCCATGGTTCACAGGCTGCAGTACTGGTACATACTTTAGCAGAAAAGTTGCGATCTGGGTCAGCTGGTGCACTGTATTGAACAAATAACCCAGGCAAACGCTGAAGGACAAGGAAGGGACGAGGCGCACACTGCAACTGGAACTAACAACAGTGTTCTAATGAAGCACATCCATCTCCCAAGAAAACTTGCTGCACAGTTGTTAATTTCAGTCGCAGTGTGCACCTTGTCTCTTCCCTGTCCTTCGTCCTGTGGCTGGGTTATTTGTTCAATACAATGCTAACCTTCCTGCTTCAGTCTGGCAACTTCTATGACATACTCAGGCTTCTTGTTTATGATCAAAAGCCTAGCTATGTGCATGGAAAAATCAGACCTTTTTCACTGATTTCTAATCAGCTCAGTCCTGTGACAGCCGCAGCTAGCCTATTTTAGAACATTTCTTTTGGTGCCGGCACTGCATGGTTGTGGGCACACTGCATCTTCCAAATAACAGCACTATAGAATGCTTACACCTTGTTTATTCTACTGCACTGCAGTTATAATGCATGAACGAGGAACAATATTCAGCACTTATACATGTTAGTTTCATTTTTTTTTGTAGTCTTCCTAAATTAGAAGCAAAGAAATATCTATGAGGAATATGTTAAAGGGACGCAAAACAAAAATTTAAGTTCACCTGTATCAGTACGGTAGCGTGTTCAAAACAAACTGAAAACAAAGCTTTCATAAGCTAGAACCTAGAAACGAAATACAGGTGTAGCCATCACTGGCCGTTCTCATGAATGAAGCATGTGTATCAACATCAATTTTATTGCGCGCATCTCAGAGGATATGCTAGACCATCATTAACTTCAAAACGGTGGCAACCTGTCCTTTTCAGCAAAGACTTCAAAAGTTTGAATCAGCCAGTGGAAAGATTTCCAATCTGATTTTACCAGCAATAATTATGTCCTTTGCTGCCAAATTAACAACAACATACCAGTGAAGAGGCTAAGATTCAATTTTCACTGAAAACAATACAATTGTTCTTTATACCCAATGGAAATCTGGTACTCAGCACGAAGGGCTACATAAAACACTAGATCATTTCTGTAATGCAGCTCATCAGCTTATAATGGCCTAAATAGAAGCGAAACATGCTCTTTCTTCTGAGCTCCCAACAAAAATACTGCAGATTACTGTTTCATAATGCACTAATATTTCACTTGGCCACTTAGCAATGCGCGTCCACCATCAACTAGCCTCCTTTCCAACTTTTGTTGACATAAGCAGTGCCGAACTGTGTGCTGGCATGCCATTAATGTGCGCTACCAAAGTCATGCATATACCACCCTGTTTTTTTAATGTGCAGTGAAAATGAAAGCTAAGAAATTAAGGAAGCTTCCGCTAGCTAAGATATTGAATGAATGAATATGCAGAGCATGCACTGATATATATTCTGAACGCGATGAGCACATGCAGAAACAAAAATTTCCGATAAATGAAAAAACCTGGCCTGCCTCAAAAAAGAAAAAAAGATTTTAAATTCTTTTTTAATGCTTAATGATCTCCCGTTGAGTTAAAAGGCACATGATACACCGAGGGTTCTTTGCACAGACCAGCTGCCTATCCTCTTCCTGTCTTTTTGGAAACTTATAGCCAGCGAGTTAACTGGAAATTTGAGGAAGCAATCACGACAGCAACAAGCATCCCTCCACACAGCTATGATGGATTTCAGAAGTTTAGAAGTACCTGTTCCCCACCATCTTCACAACACATTTACAAGTGTGTGTCTGTGTGGGGGAAACAAAAAAATTGTTTCACACTACACATGATTCTGTAGATGGATCTGAAAGTATGCTCTGCATCAAGACATAACAGCTCCAAAGCTAACTTTTCAAGAAAATTTACCAGCATCGAAGAGCTTGGAAGTAAGGCTGCGCTGCAGTTCCATATTCAGAATACGGAGCTGTCCAACTTCGTCCTTAAGAGCTTCAAATTCAGCTGTAGCTGGCTGGTCACCCCTTGCTTGCTTCAACGCAGCCAGTTCAATCTCCAAGGCCTTTGTTTTGCGCTTCAGCTCGTTGTGCAATCCAACAGGAACCATGTCGACGGCTCCATCCACCACTGCCTCCTCAATCAACTGCAGCTCCTGTTGGCGCTGCACATCAAGCCGTAGCTTTTTTGCTGACTTTGTCACCTGCAACTGAATAGGCGCAATTAAAATTTCCTACTGAACTGTTTCCTACTGAACACACCAAAATATGCAATCCATCAGGATTAATCCTGACAGCAGCATGCCACAGCATAATGGGGAAAGTTGTGCAATGCACTAGTACAGGGGGGAGGAGGGGGGGGGGGGGGGGGCAAACTGTAGGTCGCGAGCTACATGTGGCTCTTCACAGGTCCACGTGCAGGTCGCAATTCTCCTATATCTGCAACTTGCAACTTCCGACGCAAGAGCTCAACTTCAAAAATTCTTTTCTCCCTTTAAACAAAAATTACCTCGATTAAAATGTAAGAAATGAAAGGCAATAAATTGTTCTATGTAACCTGTCATTGTTTGTATTTTTACTTGGATCACCTCAGGGTGAAATTAACCAGTGTTTTTGGCTCAAAATGCACTTTTTTGCAACCTTAGTATTTTTCTTACTTCAATGTACACAGTTTCATCACCTGTAACATTGGTTATAAGTTCTAGACATCTAGAGAAGCCAAACGGCTATTTCTGAATATGCGAGAGCAAGTTGGTATAAAAAAACAGCAGAAATGGTGCATTTTCATATTTTCTTTAATTAAAAAAAAGATTTGAGCCGTAAAAACCTATACGCTCTGATTTATGCCGAAAGCCAGAATCTGCGCAAATGTCACTGAAAAAATTGTGGAGTGTTTTCTAAAAACTTGTTTTTCATTAATCTTTTCTCTTAATTGGTTTGTTCACAGAAGGTTGTGGCCAAGTACTACACCAGGGTGGCCAAATCCTGCTCTGGTGAGGAAGTGCGTTGTCGGTTCTGGTCACCGAGATCAGGCCGCACTTCAGGCCTGGTTATGCAGTTCCATCGACAGGCAGAGTATTTTTTTTGTGGGGGGGAGACATGGGAGAGGCCTTTGCTCTGCAGTGGGCGTAGGCAGGCTGATGATGATGATTAATCTTTTCTAAATGTTATTATTTTCCAAATGTTAATATTATAGTAGAATACAACTTAAAAAAACAGCAGTTGCTAACACTGGACCGCAGTCGCCGCTTTCCAATTGGAACAGAAACAAAATCAGCCTGACTTTTGTAAACGGAACAGTAAACGAAATCAGCTTGAATGTTTGATTTTATCAAACAATCCCCATATCAAAATTCAAAAGCTCATAACTTTTTTTCTTGCAATAAGCTTGTTTATAGGTAACAAGGTATGTTTAAGCAACGGACTACTTTTTCGTCGTGGAGGAATTCTTGCGCGGAGGCTAAATATATGAGCGGAGCTTCACTGCAGTCTTAAGTTGTATCCGACTATAAGTGTTTTTATTAAAGCCTTCTCTAAATGTTCAAGCTGCACTGACCTCACAAATAAATTTTTTCAACGAAAATGTTTCAGGCTTTGATTAGGCACATGGGCATAACTTGCCATGAATATTTTTGAACAAACTGTAGATGGCTGTGTGCAACGTCTGGGGTGTTTGGCATGGAATGACCCAGTAGAACTGTGTTTGGTCACTCAGAGTCAACCCCTAAGAAGGCTGCTAGCCTGGTGCACAAAGGTCAGCTGACCTTGCAAGCTGATCCAAGTTGAGCCAGGAATCACGTGGAAGAGTGTGTGGGGAAAGGAGCATACTAAATGTCAGCACGGCATCCTAGTAGGCAGTGTATTTAATGTGGAGCAGTCCCTGAATATAGATTAGCTGTCCGTTCATCTTCGTGTGTACACCTTCTTCCCATGTCCATATTTTTTAACACTGCTTTCAATAAATGTAACTCACCTGCCCGACAACCTACTTAGGATCAAATATTTTACAGCTTGAAATAGAAGTGGATATCTGGAGGCAATGATCTGTCTTCAAGGCCAGTCACAAGCCCCACCTTGTGAGCTGTTCATCAAGTAGACACACACTTTTACAGTGCAAAACTGCACATTTGAAAGTAATATTACCAGCCTTTAAAAGCTATGACTTTACCTTTCCTTTTGTCCTTTTCTTCCCTTCGGGTGGTATAAGAGGTCTTCGGTGTCGTTTTTCATTGTAGATGTCCATTTCCTCCTTTGATTCTGCACAGCACATAGAAAGTTAGAAGCAATGTGCATTGATAAAAGGTTAAGAATGTATCATGGAGCTGCACCGCATATTATTTTGAATTTTTCCAATCTGATATGCACACAACCTTTACAAAATGTTCAATTTTTTTGTATTGTAATGGAACAAACCTGCATCCGCGAATTCTGTGTACAAGTTCCTCTCCGTCTACTGCAATCATACTGTATGCAGCTTACCAGATGATGATGATTGCAGATCTTACTGGTTTAAAGGCAGCTTTGTCCAAAGAGCACCATGGCACAAGGAATTTTCGTCTACTCAAGGTGAAATTAGAGACACATTTTTCGAGCATTTTACCGCACATATGCCATACACCAGGCCAAGGGAAACCTTGTACACACTGCATCATCTCTAAGTACCTGGGGGCACTGTATGGGGATTGAACCCAACACCGCTTGCACGCAAGGTGGATGCTCAAACCAAGAGGGCACAGCTGCGGTACTTCACGCTGCATTCATATGTCCTTTGTTGAGCAAGAATTAGTTGAAGACACATTAATTAACGTCTTAAGCAGTAAAAGCTTGATTACAATTTCTAAGCACATACACACTTCATTTTAGTGTTTGAGGTTGAGCACATATCCCCTCCTTTTGTCCTGCCTTGAGGGCAAGAACTCTGTATGGTAATAAATTATAAAACACTAAAAACAGAGAAACACATGCTCGGCTGAGCCACTATAGCAACATGTACCCCACAGCGTTTTGCCTCAAGGAGGGCATCCCTGCTGAAAAAAACTTCTATGATGCAATAACCTCATAGAGGCTTCATCATAGAATATCATGCAATCTGAATGATATATCATACAATTTGTATGATATTCTATGACATCTCTATGATGACTATGATTTATAGAAATGTATGACATTTCTATGATAATTTTCTATGATTTGTATGATAAGTCTATGATATTTGTATGATAAACTGTATGAGTTTATTGCAACATAGAACTTTTTTCAGCAGGGATGGCAGTTAAAACTATTACCATTATTTATAAAATATACCTTAATTTAATATATATATGTGTATACATACATACTACATAAAACTTTGTATGCTGATTTCACATTTGGATTTTACGCTCCGCTAGCTGCAACAGTTACTGAGTCATTAAAACTAATAAATACCCTCATATAGTCCTCCCCGGGACATCAATAGTTAATAAGGAAGTATACAAGTGTATAATTAGTAGTACACAAAGCCTTGTTGTGTGCAATAAAGCCATTTTTTTCTTATACATGAAGCCCAATACTCACTGAAATAAAATTAAAAACACGAGCAGAAACCCGCGAAATACACGAGGCACCGCGACCCGCGAAACCGGCGGCACCGGCACCGGGAGGCACCGGCGGGGTATCAGAAGCGCAATTCGTTGACAATGTTAGACAACTACGCATGAGAAAACAAGTCATTTTATGAACTTCGCAACCTTTCGTTATAATTATTCGCTAGAAGACAGGTGAAGATACGAGAATTACAAAAAAAAGAGAAATCGAAACTTTAGAGCACATGTTTTCCATTCGCCGCTTCCCGCGACCTCAACTTGCGCGCTTTGCGTGGTTTACTTGTCATGCCTCAAAATATTTTCACGAGCCCTTGACGAAGCGACAAATATCTATAATATAGCCAATGGATCCCCGAAAGTGCTCCATTTTGAGCTCTCAAGACGGTTGTGTCGTTGCGTAGAGCAGCGCGCGCACAGGTGCGGAAGTCATGCATACTTAGGGCACGCGCTTGTATATACACCTTCCTAATACCGCAAAAAGTTGTTCAGCCGCAGAAAAAAAAATACAATGGATGGCCTTTTGGCGACTTACCTGTCATGTGTATGATTCTGGCATCGTAGTAACCGCCAGCGGTGAAGTCGTCGCCGCACCAGTAGACGCTGTAGTTTTTTCCCGGATCGAAATCCGCGACGTTCTTTGGTTCAAATGACTGAACTTTAGTGTGTTCAACAACAGCAGTTGTATGATCACACACGTACTCACAGTAGACGAACATTTCGGGAACAATTAAAACGAACCGCAAATGCGCACTAAGTTTGCAACGCGACGCGCCTTGATTTGGCAATGGACGCATCTCAACTACGCGGACAAAACTATAAGGCGTGCATAGGCTTTCATGCATCATGCGCAGCAAAATATAGTGCCACCTGTAAGCGATCGTACGACGCAATTTCTCATCGGCGCCTACTCCCGTCGAGACGGCGGCAGTCGTCCCCTCGACTCAAGAGGCTCACGTGAATCTGGCTCGGTTCGCCGGTCGGTCCAGAGTGCACACCGCATCGCCTGCCTCGAGTGGCGCTCACGTGAATGTGGCTCGGTGCGTTGGTCGGTCCGGAGTGCATACCGCATCTCCTGCCTATCCTCTTCCATTTCATCCCGGTGCCGTCAGGACGTCGTTTGTGTTTGTGATGCTTTGTGTTTTCGCGAGTGCGGCGCGTCGACTCATAAGCGTCGGCGGCAAGAAGCGCAGCGAGAGTGCGTGGTGCGCGAGCGATCTGAGCGGACGTGCGTGTAAGACAGTGCGAACCCTTTTGAAGTGCGCGAACTTGAATTGTAACCACAATATATCCGTTTTTATTCCCCCAAAATTGTGTGTGCGTGGGTATTCTTACTCGCTCCCCCTTCCCATTTTCGGTCATCTCTAACACACCATACAAGTACTTTTCCCACGTAAAACGTGCTGTTATAATTTATAGCTGTACTCGTATATACATGCGTGCTTTTATGTACGAAAAGGCAAAATGTCCAAGCAACCTTGCTCAAATAGTTTATGATTTTTTATTTCGACTTCGAAATTCATACGAAGTACATGCAGAATTCAGTGTCGCCATTTTAGCGATTTTCCCGCTAAATTAAGTGACTGTTGTTGCCTCTTAGCGGGAAAAATGTTTGTCTAGCGGCTAGCAGATTTTTTAGCGGATTTTGAATCTTTATTTCGTGGGTCTCATTGTTTTAGCGGATTTCAGGACGTGAAGTGTATCTGAACGAAATGAGCAATTCTCTTCGTAGGCTTCAGTAAAAAAATAGTGGCCGGCGGGTTATGTGCGAGGAAGGGAATTTATCAGCGGTGCCGGCCGCTGGCTCGTTGGTGTGGCCAGTCAATTGGCGTGGGCCGTTGCATGGCAATAGTGTACTAGAATTAGTACACTATAATGGCACGCCTCGAAGAAGCCCACGGAGAGATTCGTAGCTTGCGCCTCTCCGCACCTGGCTGCTGTAGGGTTTCAACTGATTCTATGCATGACACCATGCATCGACCCTGCGAGGCGCGGTGAAAGGCGCCTAGGCGCCTCGGTCACTTTGCTACACCCTATCTCGCAGATTACTTCGGAACCAGCGTCTTAAAAAAAAAAAAAGTCAGTCACTCTACACTTTGAACGCTCACTCAGTGCTTCCTCCTTGCTTCTTTGAGCAGAATAAAGCAGTCCGCTTGGTATACAGGGTGTTTCACCTAAGACTTTCTGCAATTTTTAAAAATAAGCTATTTTAATTAGATGCGCGCTTTCTGTGGCATAGCATTGTCAGTGGTGTACTACATCATAATGCAGCTAAGGCGTGCTAACTAGCAGGCTTTATAACCAACATTTAATAATTAACTTTTAAACTATTACCGTTGGGCTCCTTAATTATTGAGAGGCATGTAGCCCATCGTAAGTAATACCCATATCAGTTTTTAGAATTTCGAAAATGCGGTTACCCTTGGCGCTGTGGCCCAACAAATTTCGCCTACATGTACTGAGCTAGTCCGAGTAATGTGTACTTGGAGTTATGGACACAACTTGAAATGTAGGAGACAGTGTGTCCTGTTTTGTCTTAATTCACATTGAATCAATCAACAACAATATTTATTCTAAATAATGTGCACATGTATGAACTACATCTTGAGGTGAGGGTACAAATATGCTTCCCTTCCTTTTTTCTTTATTAGTAAGAAAAAAGCGTGCAGATTCATGCTGATATGCATCCTTTAAATTAAGGAACTATGAGTGGTACTTTACTTTTGGCTTTGGCAGTGCGCTGCTAGTTGCAGGCACGAGAATTAGCTGCATTGATGTGCGAAGAAGATGGACGGTTCTTAAATGTTCTGTTCTCAGACTTGTACAACTGTACACACATATATACTTCACGGCACGGGCGGGCACATTACAATATTTTATTTTCTTATCCCGCCAGATGGTACTGGTCCGCAAAACCGGAAAATCAAACGAGCCGGCAACTGCGCGTAACGTGCGCGTCGACGTGAGCTGTACGTTCCTCTATGTATGTAGCCAGCGTACGCTACGCTTCAAACTAGTCCAGACATGTAATTGAGTTGTCGCATATGCGAAATGACCTCGTTGGCACGAATTACGCGGTCTGGATACGCTGTACGAAAGGATCGCGTCGATGAAGAAAAGTATATCGCATACAGGGCAAATGCATAGCTTTAATGCGAATTCGTATGATTGCTGAGCGCTTGTCAGTCGGCCGCGAACCGAAACTTGGCGTCAGATATAATCTTGCCAATATTTGTTAAAGAAATGCAATCGCGGGATTGGTTTTGACTGTTCGATGCCACCATCCCGCTGGGTCACGGTCGCTGTTTGTTACGCGTTCATATGCAATGCACATTTCACAAATGTTTATACGTAGGAAGGAACGCATATATAGCTGCGCGGCGAGCCTTAACAGCACATTGTCGGCTTGCATATTCATCGACCCACTGCAAGGAAGCATGGCGATATGCGTTAGATCTGCGCGCTACGATAACATCCAGTGCTATTCGCACTCTTGCAAAACACATCCAGCAGCCGTCGAATGAATTGCGTAGACGCGAAGGCAATATATGCGTGACTGAGCTCGGCGATGCATAGAGCTAATCGGCGATGTATGCATTGATCAGTGTGGTATCTACTTTGACAAACTGATTCGAGCTTCACTGCCCATTTTAACGAACACACCGCACATGCATGGAGACTGAATCGCGTTGATATGTTGAAAATCGAGCCGCGATTCTTTTCTATTAGTGCACAGAAAATTACCTATGACACGGAAGGAGACCATCCGAAGCAAAGCATGCTGACTGAATAACCGTACGGGTTGTCTTCATGGCATACAGTGTCAATATTTTGCTGCGCATACAAATTTACCTGTTTGCACGTTGCTATTGGCTACATGGCGTGTTCACCCAACAAGTTTCCTGCTTGCGATTCAAGCCACTTATTGGTGTTGGCTTACTGGCGTCTTTGACCAACAGCTGTACCAGTCAGGATTTTCTTTCCAATTCAAGCCACTCTGTTGGTGTTGGCATAATTTCGCGTTCCGCCAACACGGCCCAATAAGGAATCTGTTGGTGTTGGCTTACTGGCTTGTTTGACAAACAGAGTGCCAATAGCAATTCCTGTTTGCCATTCAAGGGCCAACAAGGAGAGACTGTTGGATTTTTTGATAGGGAGAGACTCGTAAATATTTCAACGCTACAGAGAGGAACGCCGCTACGACATTACTGGTTGTCGTTAGAATCGGGTAAAGAAATTTCTCTGCGGCTGTTTGAGAGGGTTCTGTTTCGATATTTTCAGCTGGTCTATGTGCACGATATACGAATCCGAGCACAACGAACATGCATTACGTTGGGGCTACCTAAAAAGAAATAGAAATTATAAGCCGCTGCCTCCATCACATACGTACAATAGGCTTAGCACAACAAGCAGCTGATGTGTTCCATTCTCCGGAGACCTACGTGAAGGTGCACCCGCTCTGAAATGCGGCGCCCTTCTCTGCATTATAAACGATCGCCATTCGACATGCCCTTTGAGACGGTCCTTTGTAATGCGGGCGGCCCTGATTACCCGTCTACAACCATGCATCGTGAAAATATACGACGCACTTGTCCCGTTTTTATCGCAACAGAATTTCGCAATAACGCCACACCGCAGTACCCTAGCAGGAAACTAACGGCTTCCCAAGACGTCCCGAATGCGTGACCCAACGCAATTATGGAAGATGTCGTCGGGGAACTGTAGAAAAATGGATTCAGTTTTTATCGATGTTCGAGACCAAACTCGATATGCTGGCGTACATTCCAAACTTATACACAACAAGCTCAAGGTTCATAATAGATGGTATCGTATATGTAAGATTTACTGTTTCGAATAGGGACAGGCACCGTAAGAAACGTCGTATCTGAGAGCTCCCTGTTATGCTAAACCACCTCAAGTTCGGCACCCAAGAATAACCTTGAGAAGACCGTGGGTGTATTTGTATTTTGCCGCCATCGATAAGCAAACTCTGGGTTTATGCGGGGGTCTGCACTTTAAACGCCGTATTCTTTGTTTTAGTGCAGCTTTATCCGACTGCCGATGGCACCTGAAATTCTCTAGGGCGTGTCCTAGTGAAGTTTGACCACGCGCGCCTCAGGATCGCTTACGATGGCGATGGCGCGGATACCTGTCGCACCTTTTTTTTGGATATACATTTTCCTACAATTTTTGGCTTGTTTAGAGCTTTCGCATTACCTTCTGTTGTTGATAGCTGCCAACAACTGATATTTTTTGCCTGAATGGCTGCAAATGAAGCCAGAGGCACGGAAGCAACTCATAGTACGATAGTAGGAATATATTTCTTTTAATGATTCAAAAGAAGCCTCCTTAGTATGGCACTAAAGAATAGTAGTAATAATAATATTGAACTTTATTTACACTATATTTACAGACTGCACATAACTGCACAAAAAAGCCACATATGGGCTTGTGGAGTGTCGCGTGGTAGCAGCAACAATCCAAGTACACAATATATCAAATAGAGAATGAAATATAACAAAAGAGAATAGATAGCCTTGCACAGGTGCACTAACACGTGTACACAAAAAATAACCAATGACGATTACATATACACAGTGTAGGAAGCAAAAACTTCGAGAAGGGAAGGAATATAATATTCAGAAAGTTAGAAGCTCTTCCGGTTACAATTTCTATAGCGATAACCGTTCATTTTAGTGCGAGAGGTCAAATAGGATACCTGTTCTGTCAATTCATTAAATATAGACTGGACGTAATAGAGCCTCGTTGCTTCCCCAGAATCAGTGGGCACTTTTGGCCCAGCGTATCGCGGTATGTATCTGAATGGTTTTGCTTTAACTATAATATTATTATAAGGTCTGTGCCTAATTGAGCCTAGAAGATCCGTATTCATTCTCAGATTTCTAGCTTTTTGGCATCTATCACTGCCTTGAGTGCACTAAATATCAGAACTTATAAAAGGTAGTTTGAACGTGCTAAAGTGCATTTTTATTGAGGATTAAGTGACGCAGTATTGAAGAGTTTTCTTCTTAGTAAAACTGCAATCCTTCGCACAGCAATGGCCTTGAGATGGCCGCAAACTGACGTTATGGTGGCCGCATGTTATGGTGGCTTTAATGAACAAGCTTCGCGTTGGTGAAGTGCTCATCATGGATCTTTTAACATGGACTGCACCGCCCCTTAAATCCCTCAGCGGTTCTAAGGAAGAGGAAAAGTCTCCAATTTGGCGCGTCACACGACTACTTGAGCTTTCAGAACACCGCTGCTCCATAACCGATACTGCCACAGTATATTTACCCTACAAGCTGAGGTTTTCTGCACTCACTCAAGCAATATATCTTCTTCTATGAAATATTCTTCTTCAGCCCCACGACAAAGCAGTGTCAGAACTAAAAAGTGGGCACTGAAGGTAAAAGGAAATGCAACCACTGCAGCGTTTTATCTTTTCGACGGGATAAATGCATTGATCACAGCCTACGGTGAACTCTAACATTGCAATTAAGACCAACACAAGTGTGCAACAGAGCCGCATTTAAACCTCAACTACGGGAAAGCGGAACTTGCGAAACGTCTTAGGTGACAGTATTGTCTTCTGCACACTACTGCTTTACTGAAGCCTTAGAACTATTCCTCGCATATTCACCGATGAGGGCATTAACTCTTCCTCCTCTAGTTTCATTCCCCGTCCGCCTGTCATCTTCACAAAAGAGCGTCGTAGTTTGACCCACACCGCTCTCGTATTCGGCACGGATCGCTGATGAATGTGGCGCCATGAGAATGGCCTAGATCCTTCAAGAATGGCAGATCATTGCTGGTTTCATGCATGCTTTCTTTGTAGAGCTACATTTCAGAGTCACTGTGGTTTTAGTCCCAGTGTTCTTGCGTAGCGTAGCTCATTTCTGAGCGCCATTATGCCCCAAAAAGACAGGCAGCGGGCCGTGTTATCTGTTTCTGCATCATTGGCGCCCTTTGTTCCCACCCTGACTCTCTGACCCAATTCATCGCTCCGACTAAGACTTCTTCACTCGATTTCCGGAAGTGGGCCGCCTAGGACGCAGAGAATTACAACCGAAGTATTTATTGCGATGAAGCTCAATTTTTCACTTCTGCCCTGTTTAAGACAACTTCCTGTTAGGCTACGTGTTATGGTTCATATTTAAATACTTAACGCATTTCATCTTGTTGTCTACGTATGTGTTTTGTATGTGTTTTTTTACGCCGTTAAATAATTAAATATCTCCTGTTTCATGGTAAATAGTTTATTAGCGCTGCTGCCTCTGCAGCAAGATAAAATAATGATGGACGGATTAGTGTCGTTAGGCCAAACGAGAATTAGATGAGCTAGCACTTCGTTTTGATGTCCGGATCCATTGCGCACAGATGGAATTTGATGAAGACGAAGATACCCAAAACGCAGTGGTAGGGACTGTCTTGGTAACACGCGGCATGGTCCGCTGCGGCAATATTACGTTCAAAAAGAAAAAAACAACGCTTCGATGGCGTAGTTGCCTAATGCAGTGGCCAGAAGAGCTGATACGTTCCCCTCTTGCGACTTTGAAAGCCACTCGCGATTATAGAGCTGTTTATTTCAGTTTCTTTATATCTGTTCAGGCTGGCTTCAGCCATACATTTCAGCAAAATCGTTAAGTGGTAGCCTTCGTGCTAGCGCCCACAAATCACATAGACCAATACACTGAAATAAGTGCACAAAGAGATAAAAAAGAAGGTAATGTAAAAGCACTGCGTGAGCATCACAAGTTCCCGCAACGTGCTAAGAAAGATTAAAGTTAGGAGAACGGTAGGTATTGGCCAAGATAGGGTGTCTGCTATTTGTACAGTCTTTGTCAAAAATACCCACTCCAAGAGGTTTTCTTGCAGTACATGCGGTGGGACTCTCTTGCGACAGTGGAAATCTGAAACTGCGCAACAATAAGGATGAGAAGTCTTGCTAGCCTGGAGCGATTTGAAACGTTTTTGGTAGAAATCAAGCTGTACCGCATAGCGCAAAAGCACACCTAATGTCCCCTTTTGTTTTACAAACATCGCAAGCGAACACAATTATCAGTAGCAATTCGAAAACTCCTTGATGTGCAATACATAATTCGAGTCATAAGAGAGATTTCGATAGTGACGATGATGAAGATTATGCAAAATTAACGTACTAAAAGCGTTGAGAAGTGCAGTGTTTTAAGAAATTCTGAGCCGCGTCGTTTATTGTATATTCAACGTTTTAGGAGCAGCCTCGGTAGATGCTTTAAAGATACCTTGCGGACCGGCAAAACATCGTCCTAGCTAAATGGCCTGCGCCTAGCTGCTCTTTGGTCATCAGTTCTCCTGTTCAGGCCTGTTTCTCAGAAGATGTGGAAGTTACAAACCGCTACTGTGCTTTGCATTAGTTTGCCTCACTGCGCTGAAGGCCGTAAATAGTTGGCAGGCAGAAAAAGTTTGTATTATAGAAATACGTAAACCCTTCCAATGAGAAATTTAAAAGTGATGAAATAGCGAAGTGAAACAACATTTTATGGGCAATTTTTTTTTTATTTTCGGCGCTGCTTTTAACCGCACTATTGAATAGATCTCACTTAGGTTTATGGGATTTTAACGTCCCAAAGCGACTTAGGCTTTGAGGGACGCCGAAGTGAAAGGGACAGGGAATTTGAACCAGCTGCGGTTTTTTAAGTGCACTGACATCACTCAGTACACGGGTGTCTAGAATTTCGCTTCCATCGAAATTTGACTACCGCAGCCGGGATCGAACCCGCCTCTTTCGGGTCAGCAGCCGAGCACCATAACCACTGAGCCACCGCGGCGGACCTGTCTGAAGTTGGTAACGTTCTCTTTATAATACCGAAGGAAGTAAGACGTTTCCCTCTTGATGGACTAATAATTGCATTTTTATGCATTAAAATTCAGTGCTGCTTTAAGTCGAAGTGGATGAAGCTAAGGGTTGCAGCAAAGGCCCATCTTCGATTTTTAGAGGGGTGCGCAAAAAATTCATGCTCAGCAATTTCACAGTTCTCCTTCGCATAGATTCGGCAGCCAAGACCAGCGTTCAAATCCGAGCCGAAGCGCTGAGTATTTGAACGCCATAGCAACACATCGACGACGGTGGCTATGTTTATCCGCGTTCCTAGTTATGCTGAAAAGTTCAAAGGCACATAGTAATGACTAATGTTACAAAGTTCTTGTAAGCATATAGCACGTGTTCCTATCCCGCAGCCTCTATTTCGTTGTCGGTCTTGATTCTGCATCAGCGCAGTGCATCTTCAACGGTTGCACCGGCTTCTTGCGCTGCAGACTCCGCTGGATCAATGGAGAGTTTATGAACTAGGCCTTCTAAAAAAGGTTATCTGTGGGCTTTAATGTTCTCTGATCACAGTACCAATTATTTTGTACATATTTTACAATTCTCTAATCTATTTCCGAACACTTGTGCATTTATGCGATCGATTGCTATCGAGGAGCATTATACTAATCAAGGAAAAAAAGCAGCCTTTCGGAGAAGGTCAGATGAAAGGAGTGGCATTGTTAATCTACTCAGTCCTGGTCAGAAGTAAGCCGCTTTTGCTTCTTCAGATATCTGACACACCACATTCTTTTTCCTCCTTCTATCAGTGCCAACCTAAATTGTTACTGAGTGGCGTTTTTACTAAAGATCGCAAAGACAGAATTTACATGAGTCTATGATCGAGCCTCCTGTTATTTTAACACAGAACAAAAGTCATTTAACAAAATTGCAGTTCTAGGCTGAACAGCCCTTGCACTACCTTGAACCAATATCTCTCTACTTCAGGCATCTCTACTAGATCCTAAATCGATGAGCCTTCCCCAAATTCCCAGGCTAGTTGATGTTAGCAGTTCGCACGTCTCTTCATGGAAGAAATTCTTATCAGGAGTTATATAAAATTTTGCCCTTATACACAAACGAGTATCGGTAATTTTTACTTTTGTCATTCACTTATCTAGGATCGGGGCAAAACCGTAGCGAAGAAAACGATTCATTACCATCTAGTTATCTTGCGATTTAATCTTGCCTAAAGATGGAGGCACATATGGATTCATTATTTTTCCGGTTTTGCATCGCCATTTTTTTTTTGCAGATAATCTGCTCACTCGGATGTGTAGAATCAAAACAAAATTTGTGAAATTTTTAAGCACGGCCTTTAAAAAAGACGCGGATTGTAAAAGCCAGTCAAGTTTGCGTGGTTCTTATTTTGAGTTTACGCGTTTGAGTTGTGCGGCATTGTGGCCATTTATTATCGAAGTATGGCGCTTAAATCTAGTTATTTTGTTAAGCGTAGTGTTCTCTAAAGTTAAGGAAAAATCGAATGCCATTAAAGGGTATGCTCTCCTTCATAGATCGTTGAGTCTTTGATATCCATGTTATGAAATAACTCACATATGATTCAAATTTTTGTTTACGAACGCTCCTTTGTCGCTGCAAACACTTCGTAAATCTGCTAAAGCTACTGCGATTTCTTTAAAGGAAAGAAACACAATAAAATTAAGCCCATGGCAAACTAGATCAAGTCGGCCACACACCCGTACCTAGTAAGCACCAGCTCAAAACACAGAAATAAAACGAAGAAATGCACAGCAAACATCTTTTAGCGGTATCTTTTTAATTTATAACGAAAGACCGACGTTGTCACATAAGCAGGTTTTTTCAGCCCTCACGTTTGCACATTTCCTTATATTTCATGTTTGTTTGATCCATTTTCTGTTTGTAAACATGCTAATTTTTTTTTCTTTTGCTTCCGTGTGTTTGCCCAAATGTACGCTTTGCGTCAGTAAGTTCTGAAATATTGTGGCTGAGTGTACTGTTGTGAGGCGGCCAGTTTTCTCAGAATGCTTTCAGAGCCACTGCACCTTACAAACTGTTTCAGAGCTTAAAGGTTGTGCGATCTAACAAATAGTACATATTACAATTCCCCCTAAGATTTTAAGGCCTCGGAGTAGAAGGCGACCCATGTATGAAGAGGAAGAATGAAAGAGAACCTAAAGGTGCGCCTTGTACACGAGCTACTCGAGTAAGTTACGAAAGTTTGCGGCACTAGAGTGGCTAAAGGTGCCGCACGATACTCCTGAAAGTCTTTTTTTTTTTGAATGAAATACTAGCGCAGTAAGAGGCACTCACAAAAGGCCAAGAAAGACAAGGGCACGCACTAAAAAGAACATGACCTTCTCTTTCTCGGTGACTTTGCGAGTGTGTTTTTTTTTTCGCTATTATTTAATTCCAAAAAATTATGCGCCATCTGGCTCATCTACACGTTTTGCTCCTTATATAGCATCTCTCCAAATCAGATGACCCTGAAAGAACGAAGGCCCTAAGAGACTTAACATAAGCAGAAGAGGACTGATAAGATGCAGGCCTCGAATAAAATTTTCCGGAAGCCTGACGCTCCAAAGAACTATGAAGCTAATTATTTGGGCTTCTAGCTATATCGTAAACAAATGCAGCAATATTCATTATGACAGAGACTTCAAGCGTTCCTCTGAAGGCACTTTAGAGATGTACAACTTGAGCAAACTTGAGAAAGAGGGGCATATGGCTCGGAGACCATGCAATCCCTCTCTGCGAATCTGGTGTTGTTTTTGAATATGCAACCCTGCTGAAAAAAGTCTATGATGCAATAACGTCGTTCAAGCTTCGTGATACAAATGTATATTTTATTTGATGTTGTAGTACATCCAATGGACAAATGTGTGGTTTCGCAAACTTCAATGATATCTTTATGACATTTGCATGACAAACTGTATGAGGTTATTTTATAATACAACTTTTTTCAGTAATCAATTCGTGGTTACTGAGCATCATGATATGAGCAATGGTGCTCATCATCAAATAAACAGAAGTAGCATCTTATGGGGCATCTGCAATGGAAAATTCTGTTGCGTTTACAGCTTTATGCAGTTATAAAAAAAAAACGAAAATAATTTAGAAATGTGTTTCCACGGTAGTAAAAATTATAGGGGACGCTTAGTCTACGCCTTAAGGGTACGACGCAATATCTTAATTAATGTTTTAATGACAACAACAGAACTGCGCGAAGACGAGGGGACAAACGAAGGCTCGAATACACACACAGAAAGCGCAGCCTTCTTTTGTCCCGTCGTCTTCGCGCAGTTCTGTTTTGCTCTAACCATGAACCGACTAGCCCAACATCATGTCTTACTTAATGACCATATATGCAGAATTGATCATTCTCTACTTAAAATTCATAGATCCCCGAGAGTCCTGGTACCACTTCTGGCGCAGTGACGCAGCGGTTAGGGCATGCGACACTACAGTGTGATGGGAAGCCCTGCCACCAATGCAGCTTGTGCGACACAGGTTGCTCCTTGCCGAGCAACCTCCAGCGGCAAAAGATAAACTGCCACCTTCTATGATGCGCAGATTTCTCACAGTCCAGTGGCCAGGCTGTGATGGCGCCACAAGGTCACGTGACCCAGGTGGCCCACATGCCACCTAGGTTGCTTCTCTGGGAGTATTTCATGAATTTTTCGCTTGCAGTCAACGACACGCCGATGGTGACTCCTGATTTTGTGCGGCACGAGCAATTTAAGGCTATCTCGTTAAAAAGCAAGTCAGCTGAGGAAGATTTTTCCAGAGCGCGCGCCGTCTAGTCGTCACGTGTTCCTGCTGTTAGTCCCGTTTTGCGTCGCGTGAGTGCGTTTGAACTACGCCGGTCATCGCTTCGCCGCAGAGATGAGAGAGTAGTTGTGAATTTTGTAAGTCTATTTCACAGCTGCCAAGTAAGTCTTGGTCAAAGAGGCATTCAATGTTGTTTTATGACTTGTTTTTCAATGAATTTTTGGACGAGTGTTTTTGCGGACTTCCTGTTTACTTCGCATTTCAACCAAACGCCACCATGCCAAATGGCGGAAGTTTAGTGAAAATAAGAAATTTGTTCTCAATAGGTCAGACGCCTTTGGGCGTGTATTTCGATACTAATGTTTCAAAAATGCGTTGCTTGCTATCAGCACTATCGAATTTGGGAAGGAAATATACAAGAAGGATACTGTTCGAAATCACGAAGCTCGCAAAAAACTGACCGTTTCTGAAGACCGAAAACAGTATACTAGAATGAGTAAAGCTTCATTAATAGGTGCGTCATGCACCGTTCTAGGTGTAAGTGCTTGTCGGTAGTCTTCAGATTCTGCGTTGTTCCAATGCTAAATAATAGGGAAACCGGTGCCGATACAATCAAACGAAAGATGGTAATAATGAAGGCGTTTAGAAGGAAACAAGTGGAACCAGGGCGGACGCGTGGCTGGTGTCCGCGAACAAAAGTGCCATCCACATCGGCCGGATGGCGGCGACTGGACGTGAAAGAAGTCACGGATGCGGAAGCTTTCGGTCCGGAAAAACTTCGCGAAAACAGTGAACCAGCGACAGCTTGTAAGGAAAACGGTGGCAGCTTGTCCGTTTAGGCCGCCATTCACGCGGTTGAATGGGTGGCTCTATTTCGAATTCTTGCTGAACGTCACGTACTATGAAGAGCGATACGCGAAGGATGAAAACCTATAGACACAGAGCGTGGAATGGACTTGAAGACTACGAAAGGAAAAGAAGAAAAGCATCTTAGGCGCCCAAGATGTGGTCCGCGTGGTTATGCATGCAAAGTATTCAGAAAACTCTCAATACCTACTTTTATCACTTTTTTCTCTAAATGTTCTTGTAAAGTTTCGTTCACTAAAACTCATAGCTGGAAAAATACTGTGGGTATGGTTGGAAGAATATTCCTATCCAATGCTGCCTTTTCAGCAAGGGCCAAGCAGCCACCCCTGACATCTAAGGCCCATTTTTTTTTTGCTCTTTGATTTGAACACTTAATTCAGAATTAGCGCTTGAGAACCCCAATTAGGCTCAACACGCACGTTCTGCAACTAATCGCCTTGCATGGGACACCATTATAAATGTGCCGCATGCAAAACAAGACTTCAAGGTCACGTTTATGGAAAGCACTGTTGATCTAATCAGCTATGTTATCGAAGGTTTTGCACGTTTGTGTTCTCGATTTACTTTGGTGAAGCGCTGCGATTGCTTAAATACTTATAAGTATTTAAGCAATCGCAGCGCTTCACAGCTATCACCACGTTTTCCCTCGCCACAGCTTCGTACCGTGTTTGCGTTGAAGGAGATGCAAGTGAAGATGCGGAAGAGGCACTGCGCCTGTGCTTTAGCGGTGCTCAAAGTGGGGGCTGCTCTCACCCTAGCTTTTTCCATACTGGAAGCTCCTCTGTGGCTCAGTACTACCGAAAAATGTAACAAGTCAAGAATGAGGGCTTATAGTGCTCCAATTGCCGTGCACCTTCCTCACGCAAAGCCCTTGTTACCGCAGTTGAGTACAGCGGGCCGCTGTTACCTGTTTTGTTTCTCTATACTTCTCTTTATAGTATCGGCCGCCGAACATGAATAAAAATTAATATTGCCTTGCCTGAAATTTCGCATGTACAGTCGCTGAGGAACGAAGCAACTTGAGTTCTCGAAGCTGTAAGCCTGCACACGTTACACAGAATTTACTCAGAGCGCGAAGCGGTGCGGCCCTTTTCGCGCGGGGTTTTTCAGTCCCGTGCGATCAGCCATTGCTGGTCTCTCGAGGAGGAGGGTAGTGCGAGGGTTTAAATTGGGCGCTCCCACGTGGATTGGCATAAAGTGTACCGGGCACTTTTGCATGGCGGGCAGTGTGCAGGGAAAGTGTGCTTGCGGTGCAGGTTCAGGAAGCTGGTGATATAATTTGGGCGCCATTTGGGCTAGCGAGAACGTGTCATTCAATGAGTGTGGAAACACATCGGTGCAATGCTAAACTTGAATTTTTTTGTAGCTCGCAACAATAATCCCTCTGAAACCTCAGAGCGAAACGCTCTTAATGCTAGTGTGTTTTAGCACCGTCGTACGGTACATCACTGTTCAACTGCACGTTAAAATATGAGCTATCAAGAGTTACAACAATAGCAACACCAACGTGTTTCGAATTGGCAGAGTTGTTGTACAGCTCTGCTGAAATTCTTTGTTAGTTCTGAAATGTTAAATCTGTTTAATGACTGCCTCAGTACAGAATTTAAGGACGAATACGCAGCAGAAAGCATTGTTTTCGTGTAGAATGAGCCATCAGCGAAACTGATTCGCTGTAACGAAGTCATCATTGCGCTTATGTAACACAATATGTCACTAGCTCCTATTTTTTCTTAAAGTTCTTTTAATTTCCTTGAAGTGCGAGGCAATAATACTTGAGTATCTATGAATTCATTCACTTTGTACCAAAATTATTTCGTTTGCTGGTAACTTTTTTCGTAGACTTCATACAATCAAAAATTGTCACTAAATGTCTTCAATTCAAGGCACGTTTCTGAATTTCGGGATAAATGTTCTGTTATGAACTTTGCCCTTTTCCCCGCACTCGAAAATGCGAAAGCAGTAAAGCTAGTATTGAGAAAATTGAACTGAAATTTCTAAAAATCCACAGCGTGCTCGGCTATGGGAATGTGATTGCAAATTTTTGTTTCGTCTTCAAGGTTAGTTAAGTTGCCGCTTTGAAGTTGTCGGCTACAGTACTTGATTATTTTAGGCTGTTATTTGTTTATTCGCATCACCAAAATGCTTTCTCGGTTCGTAGTATATTGCTATTGACAGCAGTATATAAGCAGTAAGAAAATTGTATGAACTTTCTATCAACAAATGTTGATAAAATATGCCCTAAGAAAATGTGACTGCAAATGTTTGTTTCGTGTTCAAGGTTGCTTTAGTTGCATTGACATGTTAGGCTAGAGTACTTAATTAATTTAGGCATTTATTTCTGATTATAAAACGTTCTGTCGGTGTCTAGTATGTTTCTACTGACAGCAGTACATAGAAAGCAGTAAGGAAATTGTATGAACTTCCTATCAACGAACGTTAATAGAATATGCTCGGCTAAGGGAATGTGAGTGTAATGTTTGTTTCGTGTTCAAGGTTGTTTTAATAGCTTTGAAGTGTTCGCCTACATTACATGATTTGAGGCATCTATTCGCATGACCAAAAATGTTTTGTCACTTTCTAGAGTATTTCTGCTCACAGCAGTCCGTAAAGAACATAAGTATTAAAATGGAATATATCTTTTGTTTTAAAACGTTTTCCCACCCATATCCTGATTACATTCCAAACGCATTTGCTGCGAATAATGTTGGTCGCTTTTCGATATAGTGAAATTGTTGACTAGCTGCAACAGATTCCACCATGTAATCATGTAAGATGTCGTCACGATTATGCGAACAAGATAGTGTTAATCACCTCGAACACCATGCAGTTTGTTCATTTACTTCTCTCAACGTGTCAAACTGCACCCAGATTTTCTAGTAACTTTCTATTGACAGGAGTAAATACAAAGAAGTAACAGTCTACCAACTTTGTATTGACAAAGGTACTTAGAATGTAAAAATTATTTTCTAGTAACTTTCTATTGACAGGAGTACATACAAAGAAGTAACTTCTACCAACGTTGTATGAACAATTGTTGATAGAATGTAAAAGTTACTACAAGGTTACTAGAGTCAA
This sequence comes from Amblyomma mixtum, assembly GCF_055824585.1. Classification (NCBI taxonomy): domain Eukaryota; kingdom Metazoa; phylum Arthropoda; class Arachnida; order Ixodida; family Ixodidae; genus Amblyomma; species Amblyomma mixtum. The sequence continues at coordinate 53,140,424 of NC_143012.1, forward strand.
TAGAATGTTAATACAAATTCTAAAGAAAGTTGATATCCATTTTTGTAAGGGTAAGGCATTGACGTAAATCTGAAATCACTGTGCACTGTTTCGAGCTGTTTTCTAGCTATTGAAATGCATTCAATAAAGCCAGCTTGTTTGCTTCTAAAGAATGTTACAAGTAGCAGTAGAGAAATGGCACAAAAACAATAACAGAAGCTGGGTCCTCCTTTTAGGACGATTGTAGTACTTGCGATTGTTGCGAAAAATTAATGTATAAGCCCATTCCTCATAGAAGAAAAGGAGACATAAGCCATTATCCTGACTTTTTCTTTGGTTCTCAATATCTTCAGGAATTCACCTCACAAGGCTGGGGTGCTTATCTTCCTCAGCTAACAATAAACCGAGATCACTCTTTCAGGAGAGGCGGGATATTGAATTGCTAGTGGATTAAAAAAATAATGAAGATGTTAGCATGATTGGCTCCCGCCGCAATGATGAAGCAATTTAGTGCAAACAACGTGACCTGTTCCCACTGGTCGTTTCGGAAAGGATGATAAAAAAAAAAATAAAATATTCTATTTTGTTCTCCGAATTGTTTAGCACGAAGTAGTTAGGTCTTGACATATTTGCGAGAATCACAGTGAGGAAAATACCTATAAATCTACCATGAAGTTAATTTCAAGTTTACAGGACAGATTCAAAATTTTAGTTTCACTTTGGTTGTCGTTGGTAGCTCTTGAATTTCTATATAATCGCCTTCGTGCCAGAAATTTCCATACGACAAGGTTACCTGTCGAAAAATAAGCGCGCAGGAGAACGCACACATGACCGTCACAAAATATGAATTATGCGCATCACCGAGCTTTAGCCGCCGTGCGACGCCTAGTATCCGGTCTATTTCAGCGTAGCAGCAGGGTGCACCTTTACTAAGTTTCTCTCTTAATATCCAACCCTTATTTTGTTCCTACGTACATTCAGATGCACTTAGTAGCAGGCACGCCTTCACTATGGCGTTCGCGGCTTTTTTATATTTTATTTGTTGCCTTTGTACCCGTAACATCATACGCTCGTTATGGTCCCGATATCCAAAGGACGATACTGAAAATACACTTACAAGACACACAACTACGCTGTGTGGGGAGCGAAGCAATTTCCTCCTTCTTCGCGCGTTCATCAAAAAGGCCACGGGAACTGGTGCTCCGAGTTGCCTCACCTTTCGCGTTCTTCGTGTAACGTCCTTTCGGCTTTGCTCTTTGTGTCTTTATATGCCGCCTGCATTACCTCTCTTCTTGCTTCATTAGATGTAGCTCTGGCGAGGGTACACCCATCTTTGTCTTACGCGTTCCTGAAGCCTCGCCGTGGCGGTTTAGCGCGTTGTCCTACCGGTTCCCGCAAATGAAAACCCGCAGAGGAAGGGAACAGGGGTGTAGTGCAGGCTATCAGGAGCTGGAAGCTCGGATCAATACAGGGGCCGTCAGGGATAGCGAAGCGGGGCTCTTCCGAAATCACGGGCATCTTCTTTCGTTTTGAGCCAACTCATCAGGTCATTTTGTGGGTCGCCCGTTAGCCCGCTCGCCTCTTAAGGCAATTGCGTCATATGGCGTAAACGAGTAGTTTGCGGGGAGGGCCTGGTTAGTTCACTGGAGACTGTTAGGTTCTTTGTTTACCTTTCATTACATCGTCTATGCTCTATAAGTTTCTCTTCATTACTTTTTCCTCTCTGCTGTTCACCTGTGCACCGTGGATTCGTTTGATATTGAATATCAGGAGGAGACAGTGCACTGAACTACACGCCTGTCTTTGCCTGTTCCCGTGAAGCAGCTTTATTTTCCTGAGATTCCTGACTTCTAGTCCATTTCGCTTAAAATTAATGCATTAAAGACTACGCTCAGTAAAATTACGAGGCTCGCAACTTAACATTCCCATTAGCTTTGCTGCATTTACAAACACATTAAATAAAACACAGATAGGCTGGCACAAAGGGTTGCAAAACGCGGTTGGTGTATTTGATCGACACGTCATCAATACCTGCAATACATAGAGATTGCAGGTGTTTTCCTTCACCATGGTGGAGAAGAGAAAATCCTACAAAAATCATTTTAACGTTCATCAAAATTCTAAGACATTTTTCTTTTCATAGAGCTGAATTTTAGTTTCATCCGACCATTCAAAGCGACAACTTAAGATAGAGTTCCTCGGGTAGAAGAATGAAAAAAAAAATCAGCGAAAGCTCCGGCTTTCTTGGTGCCTTGCACGCACCACAGTTTCTTTCATGCAAGACAGCTATATAAAGCACGAGTTTGGACACTGCCCATGAGCACGAAAGCCACGCAAGCATGTATAGGCGTCTGCTTGTTCCTTTATTTTAAGCAGCGGCGAACATTTCCAGGACTACCTCGGGCGCTCAAGTAATAACAGTGCATCACCTAGAGAGACAGCAGGTGTTGCGGCGTAGCTCACTTTGCAAGGTACCTTCATAGCGACCTCTGTGGTCATGAGTAAGAAAACCAAAGCTCATGGCTGTGATTTACTGCAACGGCAAATAGGTAGCTCCGTCTACCTCTCTATTCCTGGCAAAAAAAGAAAAAAATGGAGAGAAGCCTCCTGGCGCTCGAATGCGCAGAGGAGCAGCGCATAGCATGCGGGTAATCGCATTCATTAAAAAAATCTCTCAGGTCTTTCAGTTAGCGCCATGTACACTGAGTTATCGGAGGCTCCACGTACACAGCAAAAATTAGGCTGTGGGACGACCATTCGTGTGAGCTTGCCTGCCATAAAGACTTCTTGCATGTTGGTGCATTTCAAATCAAACAAATTAAACTTCCTTCACTTTTTACATCGGCCCCGCCGCGGTGGCTTAGTGGTTACAGCGCTCCGCTGCCAGCCCGAAAGACACAGGTTGAATACCGGCCGCGGCGGCCGAATTTCGATCGAGGCGATATTCTAGAAGCCCGTGTACTGTGCGATGTCAGTGCACGTTAAAGAACCCCAGGTGGTCGAAATTTCCGCAGCCCTTCACTACGGCGTCCCTTATAGCCTGAGTCGCTTTGGGACGTTAAACCCCAATAAACCAAACCAAACTTTTTACATCACAAGTTCTCCTAAGGCGCGGCTATGTGTTCACTGAGATGTGAGATAGTTAGCGCGTCATTTCCTTTCCTCAAAACCAATTTTCTTAACAAAATTGTGAAGCACCCATTCGCATTGCACATATAGGATGTTCTTGGCACACGCTCCATGAGCTGTACTTGGTGTGCGTTAGTTTCGTCGCTGTCAAGGATCCTGAACAACGCTGTCACTCTTGAAGCGTTACACTGTCAACGTTGGACGAATCCTTCCGGGGCTTGACGCAAGGTCGGTCGTAAGACAGTAAGCTAAGCTATGACGATTCAAGAAACGGAAAAGTTTCTCCGCCAGAAAACTGCGGTATTAGTGAAGACGTGACACTTCCAATGTGAATATCGTCAATTTTGAAAAGAGAAATCATGAGATGAATTCCTCTAAAATTAATTATTTGAAATTCTGAGCTAATTTTACTTCTGATGACATCACAGAAAATACGGCACTTAATTCGCGCGTGTGGTGAGATTTGCTTAAGCATACTCCCCTCCGAGCCTTCCCAGCGTGTGCTCATAGCCTTAGCGGCATCGTGCCTAGTTCCGCATCGCCCTTGCGTCCACGCTGTACGATCTGCCAATATGCTGTCGTGACATGCAAAGTGAGACAAAGTGCGGCTGAGATTGCTTCCTCCTATCTGGTTACCCCTACTGGTTCTTGCATGTCTCGCAACGGATTGTCTTGCGATGTTCTCTATAAGATGCCTTCATAGAAGCCGGTTTTCAGCTTCAAGGTTGCGACACCAACGCATAAATTTAGTGGGGTGTCACCGCCGGCATTAATTAGTTTAATTCCAGTGAGCTCGGTGCATTAATTTTGTCGGAAAAAGCTGTTATTATGTAGAGCTTGTAGAGGAACTCTCGAGGTCCCCATGTAAGAGGTGCTGCGAGACGGGGACCATCTCTTTATTCTAAATGTTGACGCAGCTTCTATTTTGTTATCATTTACTTCTTCACTAAGAATTGGTGGAGTTAATGGCCCAGTTTTTAATGAGCTTCCTTGTTATATCTCACAGGAGAAAAACAGAAACAAAATAAATCAAGAAAATGGCTGAAAAACTAACCCTGTAGGGCACAAATCAATCGTGTGACCGAGAATTATTGCTATATCGGTAATGAGGGCTTTCACTTGATTCGGTGCAATAAGAAGCCTTGGTATCAGTGAACTGCTGTTCTGTTGAACGAAGATTGCAGATGTGAATGCAGTTTCATGTTGTAGGCAGTAAATATGTTCCTGGGTGACTATAATCGAAACACGCCCTTATGAACACAGCAACGAAGAAATAAAATTGATATTTCAAATCCAGTGGTGCCGCATATGTGAAAATGGCCGAACACACTTGCTCCGTTTTGATAAAGGTTTTTTGGCGTCTTTTTGTTTTTTTGCGACTACCCTGATCGCGTACCGCGACGCAACAGCGGTGCATGAAAGACCGCTTCTTTCCTATAGGTTAATCTTTCTCTCATTCCTCTTCTGCTATCACACTCCACTTGAAGTCCTCCTCCCCTGTTCCTTCTCTCTTCTTTTCCATCTGTTTGCAAAGTGGGAAGCTCTCACGAATGCGCAGCGGGCGCAGACACTTACTAAGTGAATGGGCGAAAAGCCGCCACAGGGTCTGAATCTTGAAAATCTAGTTCTAGAAAACCCCTTCGCCATCATGTGAGAATCCGATGAGCAGCGTTGAAAGAGAACGCGTTGGTGGCACCGCTGAAAGCGCAACCTCAGAAGACACTTCCCTTCATGCCTATTTCTTTTCCCGCTTTGTTGATCAGACACCGGAAGAGCCTGGGGCAAACGTTGTCTACACAGAGAACGTTCGCCATTTACCTATCGCCTACCGTCAAGCGACTGAAATAATGTTTCATTCAGAACTAAGCACTTTGAAAGTTGGTCGAGAATCGAACCCCCTGTCTGCCATTCCCAGTCGATTAAGGAAATTTCTTTGGCCTCTGCGAGCACATTCCCATTGCGTGTTTTCGAATATGCCCTTAATGAAATTTAATACTACAGCTGGATTCTGAGTTCCCCTTCTCACGCAAAGCAGTTTAACTCCACACTGGATGAATCTCAGGGTTCGGATGAACTCACGAAAATATAAGGCGAATATTTTTAGTTGCCCAGCTGCAATATACCTTTAGTTTTCACCTCACATACTGCCAATATTTAGCAGTTAGTGAATTATATTCTTACACAAATAGGCGAAGGGTGGTTGTCAGGTTCATCAAAAGATTGTGAGCATTGATATATGTAGGCTTTTGCAGTGATGTTAAATCGAAGGCCACCCTGAGAGTGTCACGAGGTTTGCACTCTCGACCTGCACGCTGAAGTAGATATTGTATAAAATTTTAACCAAACGAATGCAGAATTCGGGTCACATTGGCGTTGTCTGGAAGAGAAGTCGACGTCTTCTAAGCAGAGCAGCCTTGTCTAGAAGCAGCTATTTTAATTTTATTTTAACGGAGACATGTCTAACCCATTGAAAAGAGTCACACCTAGAACGAATCGCTGGTATTGGTTTTATTTTTTGATAAGCCTCGAATTCAGGAAATGTTTCATGCTTTATTTCTTTCCGAGAGCCATAAGAGGGCAAAATAAATTGCACCCCTATTTTTCTTCGGAAGACTTTGGTTTAGTTTATCGGGGTTTAATGCCCAAAGTGACTCAGGCTATGAGGAACGCCGTTGTGAACGGCTCCGGAAATTTCTACTTTATTAACGCGCAATGGCATCGCACAGTTGTCTTCTGATCTGCATACACAGCGTATCGGCTTCAGCCAGGACTGCTTTTTTTTTTTTGGGGGGGGGGGGGGGGGGGAGGGGTGATTATCTGTTCTTAACAAGTTACTTTATGAATTACGTATTCAGATTTTTCATATTACGAAACATGAGCAATGAATAGCGAAGAATGAGTGGGTAGCACTTTTATAATAAGAGTGTTTGTTTATATTTTCGCTTAGTGCCTCAATTCTCTCCTTTACCGCAGCTACAAGACAAATCAAAATAATTGCAATAGTTTATTATTTGCGTTTGCTGAGGCTCTAAGTCTATCCTGCCGCTTTGAGATTTGAGAGGAGGATAAACCTTGTGAGGTTCAGAAGTTTTGAATTCGTGCTCATGGAAAAACGCATTTTTCTTTTATGTATCATTCCCTCTAGAGCAATTCGCATAAAAGATTCCTTTTGCTGAAATCATTTTCGTCCAAAGGTAATCTTCATTCCTTTCTTCTACAACCGAAATCCGCGTGCATCGACCTGGAATGCTGTGAAACAGGAGTGTGCGCATGTGTGCTAAGAATCAATAACTTCGTTTGTTGCTTTAACTCAAGAGAGCCGCAACACTGGGTGGCGGCGTATTCCTCAGGAGCAAAAACCAGCTGAATGCCGGCGAGGGCCCTCCGGCTAAATTCGCACACCTGAGGAACCCGAAGTTCCCCAACTGTTTGCTCATTTTATTTGGAGATTCTCCGCTCCAGCAAGCCTTATTCAACTTTGCAACCCGCGATCTTTGCATCTCTTGCTTCTTGTGAACAAAAGTTACGTCGCAAATTGCGTTTATCAGATGCTTGCCGGTCTTTTTCTGAGTTTCGCTGCGCCCATCCCTTCGGATGAGTCTAAATATAACACGGAGTTCAAAGCAGCCGCTTCCCTGCGCGGTTTTTGAAAGAACTTAAGAGAAACAGTGAAATGTCTGTCAGTAGCCTTTGGCTATACTGTCATTATTGTTATTTTATTTTTGTGCAGCCTCTGCCTTCCGTCCTCCTTCAGTTCCACAAAACTACCTTCTTGAATAGACAGCTAAAAGTCGTGCTTTGAATAAATACGTTTAGCATGAAACAGTAATGCTGACGCAGTAACGAAAGTAAATCTCTTGCTGGGCTCCACCGCTGCGGTAGCTCCGTGGTTACGATGCTCGACTGCTGACCCGAAAGACGCGGATTGGATCCCGGCCGCGGCGGCCGAATTTCGATGGAGGCGAAATTCTAGAGGCCTCTGTACTGTGCGATGTCAGTGCACGTTAAAGAACCCCAGGTGGTAGAAATTTCCGGAGCCCTTCACTACGGCGTCCCTTATAGCCTGAGTTGCTTTGGGACATTAAACCCCAGTAAGCCAATAAAACAACCAACCTTACTTTGATTACTTGTTACTTTTCTCTAATTGTCAACTAATGTGGACAGTCATTAAAGACGGATGCAAAGCAACGACAGGTAGCTGAACGCACTCGAATTCTTCATTGAAATATTCGTGCAGCAGCATTACTTTAATCGCACATGCTCGTTCACACACCGCAAAGCACATTCGTCTGCATCTCTGAATCTTACAAGTACTAAAAGAAAGACTAAAACTCTGCTATTATGTTCAGCGCCCAATAAGTTTCAAGCGCCTTCGGTGATATTCGCAGCCATACTTTCAACACCTTAATATGAAAGGTCCAACCAGCAGACTGGGAAAAATATAATACCATAGGGACGCTGCAAAAGCGTCGATTCAGGACGGTGGTTTTCATGGAGATAATGGAAGACACCGACATGCACGAACTCAGCATATGCGCTCTGGGAAGGAATATATATTTAGAAAACATGACCAGTTTTCAGGAGCCATATTCCCAGCGCAAAGAATGCAAAAGCAGCTCGCATTTGAAGTCTGTATTCTAGATTCTGCTGCCTACCTTCGTTTATTATGCAAGGAGAAGGTTAGGTGTCTTACGCATATTACCTGAAGAGCGCTATCGCGATGAAAGTCAGCACATCTCCCTCTATGGGTGATCGTTGTGCCAATGCAGAAACGCAGTGTTAGGTTAATTCTTGAAAAAAAATATTATTTCAACTTCTGTAATCCATAGAGGCCACAAACTCGAATATGATTGTTCTTCCGCATAGCAGGTCAAGTGCAGCTTTCTACACTCTTGCAGCTTTCTACTTTCTACACAGGTTTTACACTCTTCTTTTACATTCGCCTTGGGTGACAAACATACTTATCGCTTCGTTAGAGCGACCAATTGCGTTGTAAAGTCGTACTCAGCGAACGCATGACAGATGTAACAAAAGTAATAAGAAGAAGAACAGCCCACTTTGAAGTCTAGCTGAAACACGCACCGTGTCGTGCGTTTTGAATTGAAAGCATTCCAAATATGTAAAAGCTAAGGCTGGTTCCAATTATTTCGTTCATACATACCAGCCTGTATGTATAGAGTCTTATCTACAATGTCCTCTAGATCTACAAAGCGCGATCGTAACGACGGCTTAACTAAACACAGGTAGTTCATTGATGCCTCTGAAGAATACAACAGCCCAGAGCAGGCTTGAGCATTATCACAGGCTCAAAAGTGAAAAAATGCCATTATTTTTTTGGGGGGTGGTGCTGCTCAGCAGGCGAAACGTGACGCCAGTCATAATCACGCAGCCTTAGGCTGGCCCCATCACACTGCTCTTAGAAAATTGGCTGCCTGAATTCCTTCGCGATGTGAATTGACTTAATTTCACGGCATTAAAAATACCACCGTTATGTGCGCCCGAGTGCTGACGTTTAATGAACTAACGCGGGGATACCCGGTCAGTGAACAAAATTGTATTTTTGCTTCCGCGCAGTTCACCAAGCCTACTATTTTGTGTGCAATACCTATAACGAAAGAGCGCTCCAGTCTAGCTTCCGGATCGAGCCAGCGAGGAATTCTCGCGACCCAGTGCACCTGGTCATCGATATATACGCATCAACACGGCGCGTGCTGAAATGTCATGAAACAATGAAGCAGCATGGTACCATTTAAAACCCAGTTTTCTACGTAGAAACAAGAAAATTATGAAGTCAAGAAAAAAGGCCAAATATGGTGAGAGAGATAAATTGGCTCTATTTAGGAATGAGGGATAAAGAACTCACGATCCTCGACATCAAGTACCAGGGCGCACGGGTCGTCAGGATGGTCATACCCCGACCCCGTACTATTAGAGGTAGAAGGAGGACGGAAATAAGGAAGCTAGGATGCTTATTGGGGACTTAGAAAGATATTATTGAAGATAACTTTAAGCTGCCGTGCCTGGAATGGTCATACCGAAAGTGCACTTCCTTGAGAGGCTGAAAAAGTTGAAACAACTTCGTTTAATTGCACTCGGAGAGCTTGCTTTGGCAGCTCGTTCTTGAGTTAAACTTCTTGCGTTCTTATTGCGATTGTGATGTGCAAGCCTGGAGGGGGTGATCAAGGTTACTTTGTGAAACATGAAAAACCAGGACCAACTAGCTGAACTTTTCGTTTTCTTGATTTTCATTTTTGACACCGACATCCAAATTTGACAGTTAATTCAGGCAAATGTTGCAAGCTACACCTCGCCTGGAAAAGCGCGTTTATACAACGTGCTGCAGAAACTAAGCACTTAAGCGTTATTGCTGCCTGCTTTATTACTTTTCATTGTTACATATTCGTGTAGCTTTATGTAGGCTCTGTCCTATTGCCATTGTCCAGGGGAAGAGGGCTTTCGAGCGGTTCAATTCAACTTTTACCTCATGTTCACTATTTTTTTATTAGAACTAAATACAAACAGAAAACAGTGGATGTATGAGGAGCACTGTCTTCAAAGACGCCGCTCACACCACATCTTATATTCCATCTGCTCCTAAGTCTAGAGTGCGGCCATGGTTCTCCTATACCTTTAGAATTGATGAAGAACGAAGACGAACAAAGGTGAGAGTTAACGCTGTGTGCATTATATAACTAGTATTAAAATATGCACTTCCCATTTTTTTTGGTAGCCGCCGCGGGTGCTCACTCGTTATGGCACTCGGCTGCTGACCCGAAAGACGCACGTTGGGTCCCGGCCGCGACGATCGAAATTGGATGAAGGCAAAATTTGTAGAGGCCTGTGCACTGTGCGATATCAGTGAACGTTAATGAAGCCTTGGTGGTCGAAATGTCCGGAACCGGGAGGCCTCTCACTGCCACGTTGAAAAGAAACGGTGACAAGACCGAGCCCTGACCCGTGCCCCGCCTTCCCAGCTCAATCGCGGGGGATTCTAAGCTTTGGAATGGCAGACAGGCTTTCCTGCCGGATAGGGAATGCTTGATATATTTGAAAAGATTTGCAGTCTTGACAAAAAGGTAAAATGTAGCGTCCTCAGAGTGGTCTACCAATACACGAATACCCAGGAGAGACGACGGGATGGAGGGAGGGGCAGTAGGCAGACTCGTAAAGGGGGATAAGAAAAAGATTCTGGGGTGACTCTATCTTCACTGTTTGCGCCGATTCGGTGTTGGCATTCACTAAAATCCGTCCTAAGACCAGGAACGTGAAAGGCTCCGCACTTTTCCGCGTCCTCTGGCTGTAAGCGGCTCTGTCTTCACGCACGCAAAGAACAGAACGGCTGTTTGTCGGAAGCAGCGTCCACATCCTAGTGGGCAAATCCCCTTCGCAGACGTTAGATGTCGAGCGTCGGGAGGCCGTTAGAGACCAGAGACCCATCTCACGAAGACCAACGTCAAAGCTGGCTCACACAGTTGAAGAGTAAATCCAAAAGGCGCAAGTGAGCAAGGGATGTTGGGTTCAACCACTGCAGAAGTTATTCGCCATTAGTATTGAAATGAAATTCAATAAAGGTGCATTAAATAAAAGGGTGATATGGACAAAGAGCTTGATATAGAGACGAGACTCCTAAAGTGAGGAGAGTGTAACGCGACCATCGATGGTATATTACAAAAACGTATTAATAAATCGTGCTATTATTCGCCGCGAGAAGAAAGGAGGTAGCAACACTAATACAATAAGCAGAGTTCACTGTACTGAGGAACTATCCGAAGTGTCTTGCAAGCCTTCCATCTCAAAACGATCTTTATTGCAGCTGGATGCAGGATGCACGGACAACTGGTGATATACCTTTCGCATAAACTGCACGTTTTTGAAGTGAAAGGTTCACTACGCTAGTTAAAGCCCGTTTGTAAAGCATATAGTACTTGAGCAATCTCGCTGGCGACAGATAAAATACTTTTGAAAAGATTTTTACCTGGAAGAAAAGCGTACGTGAAAACAAACGCACTGGAATAAATAAGATTGCGAAAAACGTGCTTTAAACACCTTATTTAATGCCTAAGAATAAGTTCCGTCCTAGCAGATTCGCCTATATACGCGCAAACAGACAAATAGGAAAAAATATAACACTTAGAAGAGTAGACGGAAAATCTGGGGCCGCGGGTCTTTGATAGGCTTCATTGCTCAAGTGCACGCAGCAGAGGTTGGCATAATGAACACCATGCGCTCCTGCGCTTGGTAATCCATTCTGCACCACTGCGATAAATCTGCAGGTCCTACTGGCACCTGAATACCGTGGTCCAAATACGGACCGAAACAACGCTAGGGCAGTATAGAGAGCATGCAATTAAGTAAACGGATTTGCACTTCAAGTTATCGGAACCATGGCTGCGCGTAAACCCTTTCTTAAGGCCGCTATGTTTGTTTGTGACTTTTTCTTACATTTTTTTGTTTCCCCTATCTCTCTATTACCAGTCATCAGATGCCAGGTAGCAAATCAGTCATGTTGACCTACCAGCGTTCTTTTAAGCTATCTGTTCTGCGGGTCATGCCTTTCTATCCATTCGGAGGAATCCCTGCGGGAGAGCCGAAAAGTGCTGCAGTAACGCTGCATGAGCTGCGATGAGGGGTAGCCGGTAGGCAAATAATACATTCGAATGAAATTGTTTTCCAGACCGGTAATATATTAGCGGAATTTGAATTTTTGTGTGGTTTACAACCCTGCTGTTTAAGAACATTAGGTTCTTCTTCATACGCCTTGAGGTTTCAGTATGTGGAAGAGTGCCTTTGGGTAAGGCGAAACAGCGGAATTTCGGTGAGTAGCCTGATGGAAAGAAGGAACGTCAGAGAAATTTTGTGGTAAACATACCATTCTGCTCGTTTAGCAACGTATATGCTCTGGTCACCACCGGTGCATCATGTTCTTCTTCATGCGAATTCACCAGACAAAAGAGCAAACTCATGCTTCGCCTTTTTCTAAGCTTACTGATCCTGTGTTTCCCAGACCACATATGAAACAGCTGCATATTCTGAGACCAAGGACAAATAAAAATTTCTCCAATTGAGAATCGAACTACAGACAGTGTTTGCAAGATGTCGAATGGGGCTGCAGTCCTGTAGTTGCCAGATTTTTGTTTTGTTACGTAATGGGTGCCTTATATAGATGTGGTAGTAGTTAGGCAGCGTTCGTAGGAAAGGAAGCACGAGAACTTGGGTTACATAATGGGCGCCTTATTTAGTTATGGTAATAGTCAGGCAGCGTTCGTACGAATCGAAGCACGAGAACTCTGGCTCTGAGAGGGACCTTACTGCACAATTCACAGCTCCTATCCTGGATATATCCTATGTTTCCTATAGCTGTCTGGTTCCCTGACGAAACCGGATATTACGGCGCGGGAACGGCAGCACTATATCCGGCCCGGCAATATTAGACCTTCTGCCTTCACTCTGGGAACCCAAGCAGTCGCTTGTGCTAGGTAAGCTTGGCTGCTCGTTAGAACAAAACGATCGAGGCAAATGAAGGAAATAATTTAAAGCTGGACTACCGAAGTTGCACACTTGTGATTTAGTTCAACTACACTAGATTCTCTTGAGTGTGTGTGATTATGTTTTTTGTTGCTCTCTTCTACAATGTAATAGGGCACTGTGTACACTTCTCTCGTCCTCTTAAGTGACTTGCTACGCGTACAATGCGCTTGATGACAGATTTGTTGGTATTTATGCTTTCTTTTTTCCCCACCACTCCTGTAATGACCCTTCAATAGGGTTAACAGTATCAATAAACAAACAAACAAACAAACAAACACAGTGTTCTTTCAGAGGCTGAGGGACGTTTCAAATGCAAAGATTTCTCGATATAATTAATAGCTTCGCGCTGTCGACTACGAGTCCAAAAACATTAAATAGTAGATAAGTTTTAACTTAAGTCATGGCCTAAACATAGAATTGGACGTAAGAAAGTTGACCTTTAGAGCCAGCCTGCGATGCGATGACATCGGGTACTTTTGGCATGAGATCTCTATTCTCCGGATGAAGAACACTTCGCCTGATTCTCGGATCGGAGAACAATATCGCCTGATTCCTTGAGAGATATCAGTATTTTTAATCCTCCAATGACACTATTTGCTATATCCCCTCTGCCTGCTTTTTACTGGCGGACCAATCTGTTTAAGTGGCCACCCTTGTCTGGTAATTATGTTGAAGTGTCATGCGCAGCCTACAAGAACAGAATATTTAAATATGTCCTGCAAGGAGTCAATAAAAGAATTTGCAGAGCTAGTTGGTGATGCATTTTCTTTTCTTGAAATTTAAACAGGCCTAAAGTTTTGGACGAATACACAGCGCCCGTGCCGTCATGTCTTTCTGCGTGTCTGTCTAAAAATTTGGCGATGTTTAAATTTCAAGAAAAGAAAATACGAGGAATCAAGTGCGGCAACTTGTCTTAAATGCACTGAATGTGTGCCCATTTGTTGATATTTGTTTTCGGTGGTGTTGGCTTCCGTCATGTATGACATCAAGAGCGCCTCTTCTCTTTTTACTTGTATGTTTCATATGTTATTTGAATTTTATATTTAATATGAAAATGTACAAAGCTGATTTCAACTTAAGTAGTACAGTGTTTGTTTCACAACAATCTATCCTTCACTTTCACTGCTTCTTTCTTCTTACCTGCATTGAATCGAGCTCGGAATCACCCTCTGAACCTAGTGCGCCTAATTTGTGAATCCGAATGTTTGTAAGTATATGAGGAGAGAAGAAGGAAAAATACGACACTTATTATTTCGCAGCGGCAAACCAAACAGCGGAAAGGGACGACGGATGACTATGATAAGATTTAATGGCTGAGAGATTAGCGGAAGTGATCACCTCGAGTTATTTTCCGCTTCGTCATCTTCCTAATCCATGACAATATTACACTCTATGATTATTTTGTTGCGATTGCAACACTACGCTCGTCGCCGGCCGCTTTCGCGAAGCCCAGAAAAGGCCATACTGCGCATGAGCGAGGAGCAGTGACGTCACCGGGAGCACAGCTGGCGCGCCGCCGCCGTAGCTGCGCGGTTGACTCAGAGGTGCCGCCTCCGCGCTCGCCAGTTGCGCATGCGCAGTAGCGGCGCATAACTAGCGTGCCGCCACCGCCGCCGCCGGGCGCTCTCCATCGCCTCGCTCTCTCTCCTCTCCGATGCGCAGCAGCGGTGCACAGCTAGCGTGCCGGGGCCGCCGGCACGCCAGCAATGCGTAGTGACGTCACTTGTTGCTCCCGCATGCGCAGTATGGTCGTGCAAAAGCACACGAAACGGCGACACTGTGGGCAGTGTACCTCACACAATATAAGGCTACGGCATATGCTGCTTTCGCAATCCTCCAGGTTTAACCAGAGCTAAACCACACCCAATTTTTTTGTCATGTGGAACGCTCTTTATGGGTAATATTAGCGGCTCCTATTGTTGTCTGTCCCATGAATTGGTTTTGTAAGAGGGCCCCTATTGTGATAGTTTTTGTTCTTCCACTCTGAGTGCGGAATAAAACGCAAGCTGAATCATTGCAACAGAACTAGCGAAGTTTGCGAGTAATATATTATGAACACTGAATATTAGGACGTTCAAAAACGTCACTTTTATGGCTCTAACAATGATGCGTATAAGTGTTAATGTACCTTCTTGAGATATCATTTATATCAGCCATATTTTTCTCTTTCCGTTTTCGCGTCCTTGTTTTCTTCTAAACGTTTCATTTGACGTACATAGTACATAGTACAGCAGGGTCGCATACGCCTTTTTATTGATCATTACCAAGGTATTTGCTGTTTTCCCTTCCTATGCGTTATTAAGATTGATACCTACTTAATTACCTGCATTCGATTTTCATTGAGGTGGTGAAAATTGTCACCGTGCTATTAATTCCTTCCATGCTGAAGATCTTCGGAATGTTGGTCAGTTTTCACCCCATTGCTCTCTTGAGCTTCCAAACAATCCTGTAGTCGCCTTTATTTGTTTCTACTTTTTGAAAATTGGGCATGTTCTGGCCCAGTCGGTATGACCCCAAAGAAAGCTCTGGAAATCTTGATTTTTCTGTCTAAACACGCAGTTGCGAACTGAAGAGTGCGCTCAGGTTTTTCATGTGTGCCCACCGCCCTGCACTCCTCAACGAAAGGCAGCTCCTGCAACAACATAGCATAGTGGGCGAGTTGGTATTGCATCTGTAAAGAACGAAACAGCACAACTAAAACGAAGGACCAAGAAAAAGAGTTACATGGACACGCGCTGTTCGTTTCTCTCTTTTTCTTGGTCCTTCGTTTTAGTTGCGCTGTTTCGTTCTATAAAGCTCCTGCAAGCAGTGAGTAAATCCAGCATTTTCTTAGCTGTAACGTTCTTGAAATTGCTGCAGCCACTTGTGCCTATAACTACGTACTCGGTTCAATCGTACATTGAACGCAATTAGTCAATGTGTCACGACTACCACAATTGCAATAGCGTTCTTTTCAGCCTATATTCAATATTTTCTCCGTTTTAAAGTAGACAGCCTTTCAGGGTTCTGTGCTGCAGACCGGAAGAAATGTAACATGATTGATGTAATTCCTCAAAAATTTGCAGTGACGGACAAGCTTACAAAACGTGATTTTCTCAGTCGTGTTTGATGAGAAGGTAAAAATTAGAGTTTGTATTTTTCTTCTTCCTGGCTTAGAGCAATTTTGTTAGCGATGGACTTTCAGTGACACGGTAGCACTTCGACGGAAACCATCTAGCCCATTTATTCTGGTCCGCCCACTTTAGTAGAAAAATGGACGGTTTCAAGCAGACCAGCTTTAAACTGTCTTACGAAGTGTAAGGAAAACCTCGGCGTTCTGCAAAACATTCTGATTTCAAACTCGTCATTTCAGTCAGGCATAGATATGAACAAGAATAGCTATCAAGGAAACCTCCCCGAGCGTGTTCGCATTTAAAGTTGTTCACCTTTAAAAGACGCTCCACAAGAGATGCGATACTTTATAAAACGAAGAAGGCAGCCTTAAATCTTTGGCTGTCTTCATGATGAGCTCATGAATTTGAAAGCTTTTCTTCAGTGGTATCGAGCTTATGTCGCAAGAAAGCAGGGATCCTTGTTTTGTTTAACAATTTTGAAAAAGAAGTATCACTGCTGTTGAAGCGCCTGCTGTCGTTTCCTTTGAGATCGCGCGCAAAGCATTCCATGCGGGAACTGAATATTATAAATGGACGCTAAGGTGAAATAAATATTCACGAACTCTCTGTTCTCAACAGCGCCGACATGTGGAGTTAATAAAGTGCTTGACGAACATACAGGCGCATCCTTTATGTCAGAGGTCTCAAACGCGCGGCCACGGCCCTCCATATTTCACCTTTTAATTCGAACTCTCCGTCCGGCTTCAGAAGTCACCTTAACTGTCAGACTTCTTTTCCAACTGAAATCCCCGAGAAAGTTACGCCTGCGGACGGCACTGAGTTTTAGCGGAAAGGAAAAGAGGCAGGGCACATTCATCTTCGTTACCTTAAGACGGATCTCAGCTGCATTGAAGAGCACACAAGCAGCGAGGCGCCGGACAAAATATTTGTCTTTTTCACCCTTCCGCACCCCCAACACAAACAACGGACCCACGAATGACTCACGCCTTCTGTTCCTCCTGCGTAGAATTCACTGCTGAGAAACAGGGAGTTGTCCTGAAGCGGACAATTTTTACATCAAAGTGAAAATTTTTAGCGTGAAGCTCACTTGAAAAGCTGTAACTTTATAACTTAGAACATGAAAACCAATAAATTTCAACGTTGCCTGCATTCTGGCCATTGAGTCAATAACTCTCGTCGTGTACGAGGTGAAGCTACTGAGGTGGTTATAAAAGGCACGGACAATGCACTTCCAAGCAGCCACGGCGGAGGTAATCTGTAAATTGATCCATTAAGTCTCCCGGCCGCTCCAGCAACATTGATATTTCGTTCACTCGTTGGAATCGTCTTCCGAAGACGAGACGGACAGTTGAACTACAGCACATCAATGAAAGATCTGAACTCGAAGAGGGCACACCTGGGATCCTACACACAAGCAGGTATATGTCAGTATGCCGGAAGAGCTGCATTGTTTATTTTTTCTGAGTGGGGGAGAGGGTAGTGACACATGCAGCCCTTGTTAAATTCTCACCTCCTTACTGAAACGCAATTTTTTTTAAAGGGGCACGTATTTGCGCAAAAGACGGGATTCAAACAAGGAAACACAAACGACATGTACAATGCGCAATTTCCAACTAGTTTATTTCATAGAGAGCGGCACATTTGTACCTTAGAGGTCAAACAGAGCTATAAAAACCATCGTATGCGCATTTCACGTCAGCGCACCGACCTCACAGGTGCAGCCTGATTATATCAAAAGTTCCAAAAACCCCAGCACTGCTATCAAGAAGGAAAGAATAATCATGAGGTGAAAAAATGAGGAAAGGTGACATTAAAAGAAATCGTTGCAAAGCAGTGTCAAAACCAATACCAACAAGCAAAGGCATGTCAAAGCGTAATAAATAATCACCGTAGCAAAATCAGTGTCAAAAAAGGCAAAACACAACACTAAAAACAGCCGGTCAACAAGGTAAAAAACGCATTGCAACGAAGAATTCAAACCAGAATCGAAGGCTAGGCCACCCAACAACAGTACGAGCCGAAATAAAATGCAAACCTGAGGCGCAGCAAAATTTACACGTGTCCGTCTAGAAAAGACACCTCTTTGTTAAGAAGTAAGATAGAAGCAGTGCTAACGCCTTTATCTCCGGAGTTAGTAATGTGAAATGCCTCAATAATTTCCCTCTGAAGTTTGGTCTTTGTGTGTGCCAATATTGCGGTGCCTCTGAGCAATGGCTTGCATTTGTGATTGATAACGTGCTCGGGAAGGCGTCGTTTTTCGTTGTTTTTTACATTCTTCTTGGGTTCACGCAGTCTCTCGTTGACGCAATTTCCTGTTTGTCCTATGTATACGCTACCAAAAGACAAAGGAATGCTGTATACAACATTGGTAGCACATTCAATGTATTGTTTTACATGTTTCTTATTACATGATTCACGCTTTCTAGACAGGACGGAGCAAATGCCAAACAGCTTTCTGCGGCAGAAAAAAGGACCTACACATTTCCTTGTCTTTTCCATCTTCGCTAGTGTCTTCTTTTGTTTCTTTCGTGCCATATTGAACAAGCTACATCAAATGGCCCGGCAGTCAGCCTTGGTGTCCTGGCTGTGCGGGGTGTCTGGTTGCTTCTGTCTCTTCCTGCTTCCCTGGAAAAAGATATGCCCATTCAAGATGCCCAATCAAGAGAGAAGTTGTCTAGCGTTACTGGCCGGCTTCTCTTTTATAACCCTTGTTCTCTTGATCTCACCTTCAGCTCTCGTGTTCAGTCATCGTGGCGCTCGCGCGAATAGGACACCGAAGTCTTCTCTCATTTTGATGGTTGCCTCTGGATCAGCTGTCGTCCCTTTATTACGTTTGTTGCGATTTTGTTATCTAAATTAGCGGTTGTGCGGAACTAATCTTCACAACGCTTGAAGGATGGATCCAATGACTTGCGTGGAGCAAAGCTAAAGCTGTACTTTTTCTTCGTGGGACCTCAATACAATGACGCAACAGGAAAGTTGGTGACACATGTAAATCAAACTGTTACAAGAAGTAGAGTGTAGGAACACAAAGGAAGGCTGTCTTGTAAGGGGAGGGCAGAAATTTAACAAAGAAGATGGCACATGTGCTGTGGGTGGTAAATCAGTAGAAATGATTGAACACCTCGCATACGAATGTGATGGTATCAATCCGGATGTACATGAACGCACAATCACTCTTCCTGAGGCCCTAGGGTTTAGAGATAACAATGTTCATGTAAATAAATCTACGGTGGCAGTTAGCAAAAAGCTATTGGAATATTGGTTGCTCAAAATCTGAGAGTTGACATCAGGTTAGAAGAGTAGGAATTAAAACGTATGTAAAGAAAATAGGGAGTTTTAAGACCAGTTTATAGCACAGTTAAATGCAAATAAAGAATACACCATGCGTAGCGAAAACTACCACCACCCCACTTCAAAAGCGAAGCTCCAGTCTCTCATCCATCCCATCCATATAAAAGGTTTCCTGATCTATTAAAATCAGTTATCAATTTGTGCTCTGTGCTCTGTCTACGTTCTCTTTTGTTCGTAAAAAGTTTATAAAGGTTCTTCAATATGTGTAACCAACTAGACCCAATTATCGCTTTTCTTGAACAGAGTTCTTCAGTTGTTGAGCACTCGCCATCTGTGCTGAGTGGCAGGTAGAAATTTCTAGTCCTAAGCATCATTACGGCATGCCCCTGATGCTACATGACATTCGAATTACCTCGTGTTTCTTCTTTACTGTACGGTCCTTTTTGGCCTCTTTCTTGGAGATCACTTGTCACTTCCATTTCTATTGAGCCCTGCCTTATTAACTTACTTATGTTTCCGTACTCTGCCTCCAGCTGCTAGCTGTTAAGCCTTTAAACTTCCCTATGGCTTTGGCACTGGGCCATTGAATGCAAGATCGCGGGATCGATTCTCATCCATGACAACCGCATTTATTTGGATGAGAAATACAGAAATGTCTGCTCGAAGAAATCAGCGCAGCAACAGGGACAAGAGAGAAGAAGACGACGGGACAGGCGCTGCGTAAGTACCCATCCGTCCTCTTTCATGACTGTGAAATATCGTATCTTGACCATCAAGGCTGATTTTGACATCTTCTCAGTGTTGTTGGGGTAGACCATGCGTGCTCCTGGTTGTTAGGAGAGTATATTTTTTGTGTTCCTTGCCAGCGCCTGTCCCGTCGTCTTCTTCTCTGTTGTCCCTGTTGCAGCGCTGTTTTGTTCAAGTATGTACTAACTCGCTCAGCTCGCCGTTTTACACACATATCTGCCATATGCACAGCTATATTACTGCTTGTTAAGGAAGATCCAGGTGGTCTGAATTATTCTCCATCTTCCCATAACTCCACAAATCAAACATTACCAATTTGTCTTTCATATAAACTATGCAGAGTCTTCATTACGGGTCCACAAACCACATAAACGGGCTCAAATCTAAGCGCCAACGTTTTTCCAGGGAATTTTTTTTTTCTCAACATAAAAGGCTAGAAATTAGAAATGGAAGAGAGGGGCACTTTATAATATGGAAGAGGCGGGAACTGTCAAAGCTGCATCATGAATTCAACCTTGTTCACGTTAATCTTTTTCAATTCGGATTGTGGAGTTTCGCCGAGGTGAATTGCGTCCTGCAACAGTACTAAACGGGAATAGAAGAAAAATTACAGCGAGGCAGATAGGAGCAGCACTAAAGCGTGGTCTGACACATAATCCGCTGTCTAGACCACAGTGCCGGCAACAATTTGAGGTAGGTCTCCGTGAACTGCCAACTATGTGCGTGCCTGTTTCTTTCTATCCTTTTCTCGCGCCGCACGTGTCGGTTGTGAACCGCAAAAAGCCGCACTAACAGGCCAGCTCTGGCCTTCAATCTCCGAATGCGAAGAAGAAACGCTTAGGGCGACGCACCACTCCCCGATGAGTGATGAGGCAATCTCTTCGTTCCTGCCAAGTGTCTGCGAAGGACAGGAAAGTATGTTCTGAAGTTCGCCCATTTTTCCTACGGGGTTTAGTTTTTTCCTAACTTTGCTTTCGGGCGCGTTCCTTTATTACTTGCAGAAGCAAAGGCGTGCGCTGGGTTTTCTCTGTAGTCGCAGGAGGCATGATGTTGGGTGAAAGATGCTATCGAGGGACAAACGTAAGTGTGGTTTCGATATACTTGCGTCGAGGCTCAGAAATAACCCGAACCCTTCGATATTTATGTGGAGGGATGCCAGGGCAAGGATCATTCTTACTCATTGCAGGGGGCTCGCCTGAGAGGAATTTGGTTGAGTTGACAGGCACTGCGGAAAGTATTGACAAATACTTGTGCGTCATTTTTGTCTACACTGCTTTGCGAACTTTCACCGGTGTAATGAAAACTTAAGAACTTTAGTATAAAACACTTCGTATTCTTTCTCCTCTATTCTAAGGGTATTAAAGGGTGTGGTGAGTGATGCCACTGTTAGGAAACACCGGCTATCTTGTTTATGTAACACATCAAACAAGCCGGCGAAATTTAAGACATACGAGGTCTGTTAGAAAAGTATCCGACCTTTGGCCGAAGAAATAAAGCTGGCATAACTGGAGCTTTGGAAACTCAATAACCTTCAAAGTAGTCTCCTTGGGGCTCCATATACATCTCCCAGTGGTGCTGCCATTGTTGGAAGTATTCCGAAAAGGCCCTTTTCGGAATGGAATTTAGCTCTGCTGTCGTTGCAGCCATAATGCCCTTTCTTTTCTGAAATCGCGCTCCTTTCAATGGCCTCTTGATTTTAGAAAACAGCCAGAAGTCGTAGGGGGACATATCAGGAGATTAAGAAGCCTATTGAACTACAGGAGTCTGGTTTTTTGCCAGAAAAGTCTGAATCAAATGCGAGGAATGTGCAGGAGCAATGCCGCGAGGGATGCGCCAATTTCTTGTTGACCTCAATTCCGGTTTCTTGCGCCGCACAGCACCAACTAGGCGATGGAGGACATCCTTGTAGTACTCTTTAGTCATTCTTTGATCCTGTGGGGTGCGTACTCGTGGTGTGCCACACAGAGGGAGTCAAAAAAGCAGTCAACATCACTTTGACATTGCTGCGCACTTGGCGGGCCTTCTTTGGTCTTGGTGACGTGGAATGCGTCCTCTGTGACGACTGGAATTTGGTTTCCGGGTCGTACCCGTACACCAAAGACTCGTCACTAGTGATTACGGCGTCGCTGAAGTCAGGGTAACTGTTTGTGGAATCCAGCATCTCCCGTGAGACATCAACACGAAGCTGCTTTTCTCCACCGTCAGCAGCTTCGGCCCGAACTTCGCCGCAACTCTCTTCATGACCAAATCTTCGGTGATAATGGAATGTGCAGAAAAATTGCTGATGTCCACCTCTTCCGCAATTTCTCGGATAGTCACACAACAGTCCCGCATCACCACAGCGGTCACTTCGGCAATTACCTGGTAATTTAGGCATGTTGATGGCCGACCGGAGCGTGGCTCTCTCTCCACAGATGTGCGGCCGTCTTTAAACCAGTTGCACCACTGCTTAATCTGTGTGCTGCTCATAGCATCATCACCGAAAGCCGTGTGAACATTTCGAATGGTTTCCATTTGGCTATCGCCAAGTTTCTGGCAAAATTTGAGGTAGTAGCGCTGCTCCTCTCGCTCCGCCATTTTCCTTGCAACAAAAAACCGACGAGAGCACTGCGCACTGCCTCATTCAAACGCTGCTTCCGAGCGACTGACGCTATCGGCAGGCGGGAAAAAATTCGTGCATGCGCACGAGGGTTCAAGGTCGGCTGCTGCAAGCGCGCTTGTTTCATATCCATGAGGTGTTCGCAAAAAAAAAAATAAAGTCGGATACTTTTCTAACAGACCTCGTATATTGTGGTGTTTACCGTCCAGAAGAGACTAGTTAGGTATGAGTCAGGCCCCAGTGAAGGACTCCGGATTACTTTCGAAAACCTGGTGTTCCTTACGTGTGTGGCCGCCACGGCCGGCATTGAATCCGGCTGGTCGAGCTTGGTTTTAGTTATTGAGACAGCGCAGTGGTCTGAATTGGCAGGTAATTAGAATTTCTTTTACGTTTTTTTGTTGGGAGAGGAATGGGGGAGGACAAAAGGGGGAGCGAATTTTCTTCCTGGTATCTTGTTCGGTATTCCAAAATCTTCCACCATTTGCTCAAGACAAGTGTGACGAGTTGAGGCAGTTGTTCCACCATGCATAATCAGAAAAGAGCGCGGGAACGATGATGTATGATTTATGTGTTCAGTACAGAAAAAAATCAACTCATTCAAATAATCGAAGCGCACATTCTCCTGCACTGTTTTCACTCTTCTGGCGCCACTCCTCCCTTCGTCAAATTGGAACATTCGGAATATTCGGATTGTGTGAGCCTTTCATTTTTTATTGGAAGCTTGTGGGAACAGTTCGACATCGCACACTTTCTCAACCTTGAAACCAGAGCTAGCCTGTTGACTAAACAGAGTTTCGTCATCTGCAGACCGGCTCGATCTTTACCTCAGAGAGTAAGTAGGATGGCCTCCACCACTATCTTTCAAGCAAAGCTGTCACCTGCTGCGGCCGAGTGACCCAGCCACCAGTGATAAAGCAGCCGCACGGGCGGCGTCCAGATTCTCCTCAAGACGTGCTTAGAACCCCTCGCCTCCATGCTGTCAGTTTGAAGCGTTTTACTTTCTCCTAAACTGTAGAGTCGATGACCTACCGAATGGCGAAGATCAAGGAAACAGTTTTATACGCGGCACGTTCTGACTAAACCTCCACCCAAGGTCGTTAGCCTCCCTTTTCAGTATTTTCGTTCAGTGTAGCTGCTTCTTTTGAAAAAGATTCTCTGTATTCTGCCTCCGTAAGGAACACAAAGGGCTAGGTCATCCACGCTATCTCATCCGCGTGCATGTTTTGATACCTTTTTTTTATACGTGAGTTCACTGCACGGATGAAAAGATTGTTGAATCGATTTTCTATGCCGGTCATCGACCACGGTGTCCACTCATGCGAAATACTACCGGCCGGAGAGAAATCGATACTTTTTGCGGGAATGCTTTTATTTTTCCTTAATCGATTCTCCTTCCCATGGTTGCTCGTGCCGTAAGCATCAACTCGTCCGTTATAGTGGTGACTTCGATATCGCACAGTCTAACAGCTTACAGACGTATACACAGCCGCGCGTAATGCAGGTGCTATAAAAGTTGCCGTATGTCATATTTTATTTACTTTCTCTCTGAAAGGAAGCGGCTCAGATTGGTGATATTACTTTTTTCTTCGAGGTGCGGGGGCGCACAAATCCATGCGCCAGGAATGTAGGAAGTAATGGACGCTGGAGAGTAACTGGTTCTAAACCCCAAGAGAAATGCTTTTGTCGAATACGATGAAGGTTGGTTGCGAAACAGTTTTTCTCGTGTTTTCAAGCACCCCTTACAAAAATTTTTTAAACACTTTATAGACTGTCCATAGACTTCTGTCGATGAAGACTAGAGACTTTGTATAGACTAATCCGATACAGAAGTGCCTAGGCAACACAAATCCTCTATAAAGTCTACAGAGAAGCTATAGATTTAGGGCCATTCAGTTTTACTTGACTTTTCTCTATAGACAGTCTATTATCCAAAAATAGACAAAGGCAAATATCTATAGAAATGCAATAGAGTCTAAAAGACGTCAATAGACAGTCTATAGACCATTTTTATAAGTGACGTCAAAGACTAACTCCTAATGGTGAGCAGAAAAGCGACAAAGCACCTCCACAAGAGACAAAGCGCCCTATGGCAAAACACCTGCCGTCCATATTCGCTAACCTTTATTTGTCGTCTACGTTAGCCTCTTGGCTGTTTTTACTGAATTGGTCGCTGGCTGTTGATCATGAAACGGTACGCGTGGCTTACTTGAGAGGAAGATACGAGGGGCCAGCTCCAAGATCTAAATACAAGATATAAAATTCTGGGGAGTCATTTAAACAGGAATAAAAATAAATACGAGGCATAAGCAGCATTATTAAAAACTGCCAAAGAATAACGGTGGAAATATAACAGCGTTGCTCTCAATACTCCAATGGATGCAGTGGTCTCAGCCGGGCTAACATGTACGGATATGGTGTTGTGCAAAGCGTGATTGCTGTATACATGTGTGTGCGTGCGTGCGTGCGTGCGTGCGTGCGTGCGTGCGTGCGTGCGTGTGTGTGTGTGTGTGTGTGTGTGTGTGTGTGTGTGTGTGTGTGTGTGTGTGTGTGTGTGTGTGTGTGTGTGTGTGTGTGTGTGTGTGTGACCAATGACACTGAGCCCATTTCTCAAAACTAATGTGAGCCAGTAAAAAACGTATATCTTGTGTTCGATTAGGCTTTATCATCCAGTGAGTAAACACAATTCGCCGCAGTCTTCATGCGCCGTGATTTCGTTGCAGACAAGAAGCGTGTTTTTTTTTTATTACAGATATAACTGTGCCTGCAAGGCTTACCCTTTCTTCCACATACAATGGTGGTTCTCCCCTGTACCTAGCTTCTCATCTACTTGAAGGTACAACGTGATCTTTTCGGGGGTGTTGTAACAATCTGAGCTTTGACAAGCATCACAAGTGAAGTCCCCACATGTTGAAATATTATCCTTTATACACTTTAACCTTTTTACCAAAAGAAAACCTGGCCTGTAGTAAATTTCCTTCAGAACTCAGTACTTGTTTATGCAATCTTCTATCACGTGGAGAACTGCTGAAGCATCTCTGTGCTAAGATAACCTCTCACGATTGCACGTGCCCCGCAGTACCCTTTGTTAAATTTCTGTTTCAGCAAACTCTCTTTCAGCAGACCTCTTTTCTTATTCCTTCAAGCACTCATATGTTCCTTGTAAGTTTCGGCTCCTTAAGAATGCTCCAAGTCTGTGAACATTTTTCAGTCTAAGGCTCTGGATAAGGTTTTCGTTCTTAATGGCATGTTTTTGCACACCTCTGGAGCTTTTCTCATATTGCGCAAAAAGACTCCACTCCACAATGGAGAAAGGCTGCGCGCAAGACCTGCAAGTACACATTGAAGGCCTTTAAGCAATCGCTACGACCCATTGAGGTTGCCAGTGCAAACGGCCAAACAAGATTACACAAGAATCACAACACTATCTCTAAATCAGAGCTTAAAAAACTTCCGGATCTCTGTTTCGCACCTACCACTTGAGCCCAGTACTTGATACATAGCACCTTCCCACGCAGCCAAAATCTCTTGTAAAAAATAGCACGTTCAGAGAGTCCTCATATATCGCTCACTTCGTTCGCTAAGTCACGTCTTGTTCTCTTTAGAAACTGCGAAGGCTTAAAGTTTTATGGAATAATCTCCCTCGCTGCTCGCTTCTCATGTCCGTTCGAATTAATGATATCTAAATAAGTTATTGAGCCCTTAAAGTAAGCGCGCTAAAAAAAATCAATAGCGCTGACGCGAGGCGTCAATTCGAGGCAGATTGCACGTAATCAAGGCTATGCTACGACTGAGGTTATTCAAATGGGAATTTAAACGGCAGAATGCAGTATTACATAGTGAGCAGTCTGTTCAGATACGAGTGAAGAGCCCTGGGAAATTAATCCTGGAGTGCCTGAAAAAACAGCAACTGAAATTTGTGGAATGTAAAAAAAGAACTTGCGCATTTCATTCCTTTCTCTTGCAACAGTTCTTACACTGGCAAGACCAGGCAGTGCCTTAATGTTAGGTTCAGGCAGCCCCGTAACAACGCTGAAAATTCATCTTCCCGAAACCTTAGTATCCAAGGTCGCGAGTGCAAGTGCCTCCCACAGTCCAAATGCCGCCGAATTGTTGGAAAAAGAAGGATATTTTGACAAATAATTGAGGCGACAGAGATCTAGATGAAAGGTGATAGCTAAGGTCCCCGTCGACATCCTTATCAGGAGGAGAATTTTGTTTCTTCAACTGTGCGCCTTTAGCATTGTTGCCTTGCGGGATTCCTGGTGCATGAGTATTCTGACTCGAGTATTTATCATTTTTTTGGCTCCCTTACCCTGATTTTTTCGCGTTGCGCGCCAAATATATTCCAGTTTTTACTTCAGCAGTGCGCTGTATCCGTATCTTTCCTTACCTGTGTCCTCTTTGTAAGCAATAAGCCGTTGCTCTATTTCACGTTAATCATGCAAAAACAAGTAGCCAATCACTTCCTGCTTTCAATCCTTTGAATAGTGCTAACCTGCGAGCTTATTTCTGAGAAAGCATGCGGTCACGACAGTGATTTGAACTGTCGACCTGCAATCGGAGAACCAGCGACCTATAATCGGGGGCTGCGTATCATGCGCAGTTCGTGCGTCCACCAAGATAAGTGAGACTCTTACTGCGTCACTTCCTTTCCACCACATCTCGGTCAGAAGTGAACACTGCGTGCTGGCATTGGTTGGCCAGCTGTATGTTTGCTCGCGACTTTTCGGAACATCCTTCATAAATGCCGGATGTTCTGCCAATTTATATGATCCATTATTGCACATGCTATGGCGAGCGCTCCGTCCGTCTGGTATCATGGGTCTTCCATTTCACCGCACTATGACGACGAGCTTACTTCAGTCTCTGAGCCCTTCCTGCCTTTACTGTGCCATCTACATCAGGGCGAGGTGCAAGGAGGACAATTTGCGCTGGGCTCAACCGTTCGTTTATTGCCATCAGTAGAAACAAGTTGATTTCTCGGTTGCATCTATGTGGAGGCGGACAGCCTATGCTGCCTTCTCCTCCTTCCGTTGCGGAATTATTCATGGGTTCCCATTTTCTTTACATCCGCTGTTCGGCAAACAGCTGAAAAAAAAAAATGCTGATGGCCGCCCTTAGCTACCATCAAACAGTGCCCGATTGGCGCATTGCGCTTTGCTTCTTCCTGCAAATCGGGCCATTTTGGAGCTTCGGGCGCTCTACCGGGCTAGGAAAATAGCTCACAGCACTAGCACGACGAAACATACGAAGAAGATTCAGGTAAATGCAATGCAACTTGTTTCCCCGTC
Source organism: Amblyomma mixtum (assembly GCF_055824585.1). Lineage (NCBI taxonomy): Eukaryota > Metazoa > Arthropoda > Arachnida > Ixodida > Ixodidae > Amblyomma > Amblyomma mixtum. The sequence goes on from NC_143012.1 coordinate 53,168,104, forward strand.
AAGGAGTGTTGAAAAACATGTAAAATATTCACAGCTGCAGAAAATTGGCGGCCATGACCAAAAAACCACTTTTGAGAACAATGCACAGTGCAGCCGAAGGATAGTACCTTTCATGAACTAACATTACTACGTCCAAACCTAGAATACGCCGCATCCATCTGGGATCCTCATCATGAAAACCTTATTTATTCACTAGAAATGGTCCAACATAACGCAGCCCGCTTCATTCTCTCCAACTATAACAGTACCGCTAGGATATCTTCAATAAAATCGAGTCTTAATCTGCCATCCTTAACATCAAGTCGCAAATTGTTTCGTATCTGCCTATTTAATAAGATGTTTCAGCATCCACACCTGCGCAGTGTTATAATATCTGCCCCGCATCACCTAACGTCAAGATTAGATCGTGCCTACAAAGTCGTTGTCCCATTTTGCAGAACTAACGCTTTCTTTCAGTCGTTTTTACATCGAACAGCAGCAGAATGGAATCACCTTCCCGCACCAACTAGAACCCTAAAAGATTACCAGCTTTTCAAGAACGCTTTAGCTAACATTGTATGATAAGACATATCTGCAAATTTTTAATAATAGCCCCATCTCGTTTATTGTATTGTTATGTTTTGTTGTTTCCTGTAACCACTCCGCTCTCTGATACCAATGGCTCTGAAGGTATATGAAATAAATAAATAAATAAACAGAGGGAGAATGAATTCTTTTAAAGCAATATGTAAGTAAGAGGCTGCAGGGCCCTAAACCTTGATTTGTTCCAGGGTAGATGAGAGGGACTTGTTCCAGCGAGTGGTTCCAGAACGACAAGGTTTATGTGGACTAACCATGCCACATTATTTCTCCATTTGAGGGGCAGCGTTGTCATTGGTTTCAAAATTAAAGTATTTGGGGTAGGAATTCCGGACCGTTCTACTGCAGCCACCCAATCAGGGAGCACAATACAGGCCTCAGGACACAGGAATTCAGCAATTCTCACGAAAGTTGCTCGTCGCCATGTCTTGTCTTAAGTGGTTCATTGAAGGTACCTTAACAACAGGGAGAATTCTGACGCAACCTCTCAAGGACGCGCTGTGGAGCGTCCCCAATTTTTTTGGAAAACTCTACACACTCAAGTAGTCAGTGCCTTAGTTTTACGCAGTTTTTGGAAATGCATTTAATTAAGTTGCTGCGCCCAATATTCACAAATTTCGCAATGCAGGATGTATTTACACGAAGGCACAGCTCCACGAGCTGTCGCAGTAATGGGAAAATTCAAAAAATGAAAACCATGATGACATCTTGGACACAAACAATTCTTTACAGTGGATATTCCTGTTTGAATGTCAGCAAGCGAAGCGTACTACAAGCATATTGAAGAAGCTAATCAAACGGCTTACCTTTTCCTTGTTTCTTCATGATTATATTTTATTGTACTTTCTGTGTGGGAACATAAATTTTAAGCGGTGCCAACTTTAAACAGAGTTAGGTGGTCACTAGCTCTGCCCTCGTTTTTTCCTATCTTTAATTTTACCTACCTGTCTGCGCCCGGAAAATTCATGGCATTGATTGCTCTTTTTTAAGTTTTTTTTAATTCAAACATTTTCGACAGCTTCGGCGCGTGCAATATTATTTTTACCTCCTGCTTACATCGTAATCGAACTATTAAGCGTGACAGGTGTTAAAATGTGAGAGCTCTTTGGGACACACAAAGAAGAAAGCGACACTAACGACTAGGTGGTTCCTTTATTCAGATCCTGGTATACCACTAAAGATCTGCGTTTGATGGTAAATCTTTCCATCCAGATGTCCATCTCAGATGCACAATCCAGCACCTTATTTTTGAGATGCCTTATTTTGTACGCAATTATCTTTCCGTGTCATTGGGAACCGACACATTCAGTGCAATGAAGGGTGCTGCACATTTAGTACAAAGCAATTTTTTAAACCTAACTTTAGCTCACAACATTCATCCAGGAGTGTGCCCACATTCCGGTGAAGTCGCATCCACCCAACCGACTCTCTTAAAATTATTCTATTCTCTCTTTTGAATCAATTCCTTCCGTTACCTAATGAAGCCATCCGTTATCTTTTCTTTACATTCCATGGCCTACACATGCCAGTATCGTAGTAATTTGGCTTTGAATATCATTAACTCGGGTTCGGCCCCTGAACGATGCGGCTCTCCCTTTACTAAAACAGCAAGTTGGGCTTTTTCGGGATGGATCAGGACTGGAAGAACGCCACTGCGCTAACATGTCCGGCAGTTGTCGTCGTTTTCTTTCTCCAAAAGTGTTGTAGCATCGTTCTGCTATCTTCCTCTGTCTTAACGGCACACCTGCCATTCACATAGCTATTGATTGCTGCGCTTTTCATTTATGAGCAACCCCTTTCATTTCGATCCGTGTTTCTTCTGAATAGATGAGTACTGGTAATATAAAGCTGCAATACACTTCCCTCATATTGAATAAGGAATATTACTGAAAACTACTAACCGGTACATCCTGTGACATATTGTAAATTGATAACAGTTAACATGATTATATATATTTTTTCCTTTTTATAATTCCCTGTAACCCAACAGCACGCATCTGAACAACTTTGAAGCTAGATTAACATTGTTGTACAGTTTTTTTTGTTTTGTTTTCCTTCTAACATGCCAGCAAGTGTCATGGCGGCCGCTACATTTATTGTATTTGTTTATTTTGTTTATTTTGTGTGTATATATGCTGCTTGCAATTTGCTTCCCCCAGGGAGGAAGGCCCTCGTCAGGCACCACGCCTTTTGGCCTCCTTTATGAAGTGTATGTAGAGACACACTTCGAATAAATACTTTTCAAAATACTTCTCAAGTCCGCGCTGCAAACTTTATTTAAACCCTGGACGGGTCGACACAGAGCGCTGCGTATTGCCTCGTTCTCCTCGGTCCTTTCATGTGTATCCCTGATCGGCATATTTTTATGAGTCTATAAAAACCTCTTAACGCCATATCATTGTTATTTGACTCTCTGGATAGAGGCATTAAATGCAGAGGTCCTTCTCCTACTGCTTTCTATTTGCCAGAACAGGCCTTCTTATATGCTAAACAGAAGAAATGCTTGCGCGCAGAAAAACCGCAACAGCGAAGAGCCGTTTCATTACAAACAATGCAAAACCAAGGGCAAAGTTTTTCCCTAGACAGTCTTGCTTTTATTCTTCTATTTGCATTCCTGCTCCTTCATCTTCTTTGCACAAGAAGCGAAGCGAGGGGGTGGATGGTGAGGGAGACGTGGAAGGCAGAGGTGGCCTGAAGGGGAGATATTTCTTAGCCATTGCTTTCATCGGCTATAGTGAAATGCTAAGCCCTTCACGGGCATTGTCGGCCAAGAATACAGCAAGTGCAGTAAAGCCTCACTTATCGCAGATTCTCCATAAATCCGGGACTGCGGGAAGAAGGAGTGATGTGAGTTTCAAGGAAGACGCATTCCTCGGACAATGTTGTTCAATAAAGAGAGAGAATAGATCGATGTCGTTTCGCGAAACAAGGCAGGCACCCTCGCCTGCGGTTACACAAGGTATTTGATGGATAGCTTCGGTGTTTTCTTCACCGCTTCATCTTACACCTCAAACATTGGATGCTGCACGCGCTCAATTCTGATCGTTGTATGTAGTTTTTTTTTTATTTTTTGGCGTGGTGAAGCGCGGTAAACTTTTTTCAGACAGCAGTTGTTTTTGGCTCTGTTTATTCACGAAAAAAGGCACGCATTGTATAAACCATACACAACGAGGTACCAGAGCTGGAGGCTATAACGGGACCTCCTATAAAGGAAGGCATAAACTTTCGTCCAATAATATTTGAAGACGTCTTTCATACGAGTCTCCTGCAGTTATCGTTAAATACATGAAAGCTTTGGAGAATTTGATAACGCTTCCTGGCACATGAATGAAATAACTCAGGTATGCAATATGAACAAGCCTATAAAAAAAAAAAACCAAAAACTTGTTTTCTAGAAGTGGTACGGTAATGGGGGTATTAAGTATAATAGTTCGAGCTGGCAAGGAAACAGCGATGGTGATTGTTTGAGTTGAGAGAGGAAGTTATTCTTATTATGTAAAGATGCAAATAGAGCCGCCTCCTTCCTAAAGTTTCTGTCATTGGTTTGTAGCAAAATATTTTTATCCCTGGCAGATCTTGTTTGGTTTGTATTGGTGAGGACCTTTAGTATTAGTATTGATTATTAGCATTAAATAATTTTTGTTGAGGTCTTTTGTTAATTACACCATTCAAGTGAAGTGAATAGCGATAGTCTGCAAGTGCATTCGAAACCGGCAAGGTTCCAGATATGTTAGTAGTTTGCACCAAGGCAGAGCCTTGACCCTACTGCTGCGTACAAAAACATTGTTTTGGAGTGGGGCCGGGAGTCAAGATAGTAGAAGGGTTTTAGAGAGAATTTTAACAATTACTGTATTCCCACACAATTGCGATTATAATAAAACGGGTGCCATGACACACCATTTCCTCCAATTCACCCGCGGTGGCAGTAATAAAGCGCATTTCACCACGCCTTTTACTCTCCTTTGCTATTAATAGCGGTAGCTGCGTAACCGATGAGAAAACAAATTCCCTCACGCAAAAATTGCCGATGAAATACTGGAAGGAAAAAGATATTTAGTTGCCATCAACTCTGGTTCGGGTTACCTGAACGAAATAAAATACGCACGATAATTTGTTACGTTGCGGGATGTAGAATTTATTCGCTTCATTCGGCAATTTCGCCTTTCCTACCTAAGACACCAATGATGAAAATTACATTGACGCTTAGCAATAGATCTTGGCATCCCAGATGGTTGCTACCAATAGCAGAGAGGGGAAAACAAATTTTACAAAAAAAATCAGCAACAAAAGCAGCATGAAACGTGATTTAGTAACAGCATTTCTAACCATTTGTGTCAAAGGCGATGGGCACTACCAAGTCATAAGGAAACTGGTCAAAATTATAGCCACCAAGACCGACTGCAAATCCTTTCTTAGCTGGAAAGTAAGAACTATGCATCATGAGTTCACTGCGCACTAGTTAAAGATAGCGATCGGTAAAAAGAAACAAACTAGAGGTTTTTTACTTGAACTGGCAAATCTTTTGATTAACGAGAACAGAAAACTGGGCAAGTTGGAACGGATTCATCTTAAAGCAGCGCGATACACAGGACGAGAGAAAGAAACAAGAGACAACACGAGCACAATCTAACAACTGGTTTTTACTCCTAGAAGGGTTAGTTATATACGCACCTAACACAACGGTAAAACCCAGACACATCGCGAATGCCCCCACTGCTTTAAGATGAAGAAATCTTTTGACGGTACGCCGCGGGCCGCTTTCTGATCCGTCCCCGTGTATAAAATATATCTTCGGTGATGACTTGGCAGCAGCGGCAGCGACGCGGCTACATCGGTAACGCGCTTCGCCCTTGTTGCAGATCGAGCTCCCCGTTCTCAAGTGATCCTGCTGCTAGGAACCGGCAACCGCTTCTGCTGTACGCCTTCTTATGCCTACGCCAAAGCTACGCCTTTCCATCATCAAGCTCAACCATCGGACGTTTGGCACGCTTCGGGGACAATCTGCGCAGACGCCGACCGGAAGGCCCTGCAAGATAAACGCAAGCAATCGGACCAGCGGTCACTTGGCAGCAGCGGCAGCGACGCGGCTACATCGGTAACGCGCTTCGCCCTTGTTGCAGGTTAGTGCAGCACTACGTTGAATTGTCATAGTTTTTGTGGTTCATGCCATTGTGTCTGTCGCTGCTGCTGCCACTGCTGCCATTGTATTTTGGTGAAGCGTGCTTTTATGTCGTTTGGTGAAGTGTCCGCCTACGAAAAGAAATGTCTAGTGTGTGTTCGTCCTGCGAGGGAACTATTCATGTCAATGTGCCGAGTGTGACATGCACGGAGTGCCAAAGCGCTTACCATTTCGGTAAATGTGCGGGAGTGACGGAGAAATCTTTCAAAGCAAAAAACAATGCTTCAAAGAAAGCGTGGCGCTGCCTCACATGCCGGGAAAATGGGTCGCACACGAGTAGTAGAGCAGACAGTGAATCAGAACTAGATGTTAAGCTAGCTCTTGCCTCTATACTAGAGAAACTTGAGAGCTTGCCAGAGCTAACAAAAAAGGTGGCAGAAATGGAAGAATCTGTCCAACATATGTCTAAGAAATTTGATGAATTTGAAAGACATGTTTCCCGCCAGGACAATGAGATCAAGGTACTGAAGAAAAGAGTAGCAGAACTAGAAGAAAAAGATGACATGACGCAAGTTGTGCAAACGCAACTTCAACAAGATGTTAATGATCTTGAATACCGAAGCAGGAAACTTAATCTAGAGATACACGGTATTGCTGCTCTGCCCGATGAAAATCTGCTTACTTTGTTAAATGACATCGCCCCGAAGCTTGAAGTACCACCCCTGACGGCAGCAGACATTCAAACAATACACAGACTGCCTGCCCGACGGGATAAGACGCAAGGAATACTCGCTCGTTTCACCAGACAGACGACAAGAGATTCGTGGCTGAACGCTAGGAGCAAAGTAAAAGATAATGAACCGAGCATTGTCATTCAGGAAAACCTGACACGGTATCACAGAGACTTGCTTCGAAGTGCGAAGCAGAAGGCAAAAGATACAGGTTATCGTTTTGTCTGGTATACGAATGGGAAAATTCTCGTTCGTAAAGATCAAGGAATGACTGCAATACATATCAAAGGAGCAAGCGATCTGGACCAGTTTACGTAGCACTGCGCAAGCTCAGTACCAAAGGAAAATGGAAAAGAAAAATGGCACAGTGCCCGTATCACCTTCCGCATGACTTGAACCACATCGTTTCCTCTTTCTCATCCGCATCCGTTAAAGCTATACATGTTAACGCACGCTCAGTAAAAAATAAAATGGTCTTGCTAGATGAATTTTTTAGCGAATTTCGGTTTATGTTTTCAGTGATAATGCTGAGTGAAACATGGAGCACCAGCGCGCACAATGTTTTCAGAATGACCAATTACAAAACCTACTATCTCAACAGACCCGTCGGGCGTGGCGGGGGAGTGGCTTTACTTCTGAATGAAAATGTAACTGGTGAAATGTTAAACCCATACAGTGTGGTTACGCCGGACTACGAGATAATATCATTATGCGCAAAGAAATGTATTTACTCTGTCTGTTACCGCCCACCCAGTGGAGATTTATCCGTTTTTCTTAAATTCTATGAACACTTTTTGTCTTTTGTAGCTGATGGAGGTTATACGCTTATTGCTGGAGGCGATTTCAACATCGACATGAGCAGTAACAATTTTTCTACGAGAGAATTTAGGACTGTTTTGGCTTCAAATGGTTTCATTAGTGTAATAGAAGTCCCTACCAGAGTAACAACAGGAAGTCAATCCACTTTAGACTTGTTCATTACCAATCTCGCCCATCCAAAAATTGAGACCGGTGCCTTATCATGTTCTATCAGTGACCACCTCCCAGTGTTCTTGTGCATGAATGAGCCAACCCATACACTGAAAGAGCCAGAAGGTATTAGGTACCAGCGTATAACCAGTGTTACACTGAAAGCTTTTCGCGATGCTCTTAAACAAGTTGACCTGGCCCACATAGCTCACCTCAATGATGCTAATGAAGTTTATAATAAGTTCCTTGGTATTTTCAAACAACTATACCAATTGTACTTTCCCTCTACAACATATAAAGCCTCACGAAAAACTCGGAAACCATGGATCAACCATGAGTTACGAAAAGAAATAAAAATGAAAAACAAGCTGTATAGAACATTTCTAACCACACGTTCAGTTGAAGATTTGAGGTTATTTAAAGAATTTAGAAATAAATTAACAAAGAAATTGCGATCAGCACGAACAGAATATTACTCTGCATTTCTAGACGTCAAGAAGGGTCGTCATGATGTGGTTTGGACGCGTTTAAACTCATTGCTGCACCGTAACCAGTCACATGGCCAAGTGCGGAATCTTAAGATCGATGATAAAGAACTTTCAGGGACAAAGCTGGCAAATGCTTTCAACGACTTTTTCACGAAAAAGAAAACGGATGGGTCTGCACGGAATGCATGCGATTACTTAGACTTTCATAACGATAATACAATATTTCTTGAACCTGTCACGACGGATGAAGTAGCATCGATCATACTCAGCCTAAAAAATAGCAGCAGTCGAGATATTGACGACATCCAGATAAAGCCCATAAAATATGTAGCCGATATTATAGCTCCAGCTGTGGCACATATTTTTAATGTTTGTTTAGCTACATCAGTATTCCCAGAAAAAATGCAGATTGCTAAAATAACTGTTTTATTTAAAAAAGGAGACCGAAATGACTTGGGTAATTATAGACCCATCTCTGTATTGCCTGTTTTCTCTAAAGCATTGGAGAAAATTCTACACTCTAGACTGAATAAATTTTTAGATAAATACAACTTGCTCACACCATATCAGTTCGGATTCCGGAAAAACAAGTCTACTGAACTAGCACTCTTAGAGCAAAAAGAATATATTCTGACACAGTTTGAACACAAAGAGCTCGTAATAGGAATATTCATAGACTTCTCAAAGGCATTTGACTTGGTTAATCATAAGTTACTTCTAGAGAAGCTATGGCACTACGGAATTCGGGGCCAGGCTGCAGAACTAATAAAATCTTACCTGTCAAAAAGGAAACAAACTGTCAACATAGATAATACATATTCAGAAATAAAAGAAATTTATTCTGGTGTCTCACAGGGAAGCATACTTGGGCCTCTACTTTTCAACATTTACCTTAATGATATTGTGAACATTAACCCAAATGTCAGGTTTATCATATATGCCGATGATACTAGCATTTTTTTCTCCGGAAGTAACATTCATGACCTGATACAAATGTGCAACACAACAATGATCACACTGGAAAGATGGTCACAATCAAACTATATGCGCGTGAATGAAAAAAAGACTAAAGCTGTAATATTTCGACCAAGAAACAAACCGATCACCCCACACGATAGTATTACCTTTAACTCGAGAGAAATAGAAATAGTTGATCACTTCAAATGCCTAGGTGTAGTATTTTCTTCGCACATGTCTTGGGAAGATCACACAAATCATGTTGTCCGGCAGTTAGCCAGGGTAACAGGCACGATTGGCTGCATTAGATACATTCTTCCTAAATCAATTAAACTACTTCTCTATAACACACTGTTCTGTGCCCACATTAACTACTGCCAGCTTGTATGGGGCACTGCAACGTATTCTTCATTACAAAAAATTCATGTTCTGCAAAAAAAGTTTCTTCGCTACGTCTTTAATGCGGACTATGGAGCACCCAGCAAAGCGTTCTTTCGTGAAACGGGCATAATCAAAATCTTTGATTTATATCAATATCGACTGAGTGTGCGTTTTAAACTAGAAACCAAAAATAACATAAATTATATTCGACGTCTGGCAAATTTGAAAGAAAAAGAAGCGAGTTACCCTTTTAGAGAGCCTGAAACCTGGTTGGTGCCTACACCACGCATAAATACCGGTAAACAGCGCCTGCAATATAGACTTCCTTCTCTTCTAAACACATACAAATCTGCCAATTTCAACTTGTCTACCTGTACTAATCGTGAGCTGCGTTGCTTATACATAGACTGTGTTACAAAATGATTTTTTTTCTTTAAACTGCACTAAGAGGTGTTTTTGTTTTGTTTAATTTGTATTGTTTGATTCATTGTGCTTTTGTTGTACTGCTGAAAGATACTTATGCAATGATGTTTGGATGAACATGTAAATTGCCCACATGTACAATCTAGTGGTAAGATTTTTTTTTTGGTGTTAATGTGTTTTTCTCTGAATTGTTTTCTTTTGTTTGTTTTGTTATTTTTTCTCGTTGCCTGTCACTGCTGCCCGGTATAATGGGGGCTGCGGCTCAGTCAAGCTGTCTATGACAGCTTTTTCTGCAGCTCCTCTGTCACTTTTTTGAGGCAGAAATAAAATTGATTGATTGATTGATTGATTGATTGATTGATTGATTGATTGATTGATTGATTGATTGATTGATTGATTGATTGATTGATTGATTGATTGATTGATTGATTGATTGATTGATTGATTGATTGATGTCTGTCAGATAACGGATAGTTTGTGACGAACGGCGTCAGTCAACAGGAAGCTGAAGGGTATAACTTTTGTCAAGAAATAAGAATAATAATCAAATATATTAAGAACCAAACCTTACAACTACAAACGCCTTCTATGACAGTCCGGGCATTTCAAGCTGCCGTCTATGTGTCCGAAGTGAAACATCCCTAGTCTGTCACTTCCAGGCAGCACTGAAGCTCCGAGAGTTCGTCTTCAAAGAGATCACTGCTTTGATGCTGTCTTTCTTTTGGCCTCGCATCAAAGCAGAACGATCGGTGTCGACCATTGTTGGAATTCTTTACACTTTTCTTCGGCCTCTCACTGCGGGGATTCAATCCTATTGATCCAATTTATGCCATTAAAATTCTTTTGTATATATTTCTCTACTCAGCTCTAAGCCGAAGACGTTGTGACATCACTTCCTCTTGCAAGTGAAGGCGTTTTCAAACTGACGGACGCGAAATGAGGAGGAGACTACTAAGTGTAAATATGAATCAAAATTTTGGTGCAGAGCTCCTTGAATTTCAACGTTGGTAGCGTTTTCTTTGGTGAGTTTCAGCAAGAGCCGAGCGCCTCGCCGTTTGCGACGTAGAACGATGTTGCTTGTCCGAGGTTATTTCGCGAACTATGAGAGAACAGGCACGCAGAAATCTTTAAAATGCTGCCCTTCAACGCTCCGATACGGCATCTTAGCACACATGAGCTCATGGTTTCTATTTTTCTATTGGAAGGTGTAAAAAAACTCACACAACCGGTTCGTATAGTCTCGGAGGCATTCTCTTCCTTTAAAACAGTTAGTTATAGGGCTGGTTGATTTTCTGACAGCGCATTCGTCGTGTCAGCGCAAACACGACAGCACACAGAAAGAAAAAAGACAAACAGGGGCACGCGTGTTTGTAATTCTTTCTCTGCCCTGTCGTGTTAGGGCCACAAAAATGAAGGAATTCTCTCCCTTGCTAAATTGTGCTTTTGCGGAATTGAAGCTGTAGGTGTCCGCATGTTTTAAGGAAACTTCTCATAACTGTTTGAGCCAACTCTTCGTATTTATACTACCGGAAAGTGACACGGCAGTTCTGCATTCAGCTGTGGCTTCTAGGCTTTAAATTTTATTTGGCTTGTGGCATCCCAGCAGCTGGGCACAGACACAATGAAGGAAACACACAAAACCTAAGAGCTGGGCATGCTCTGAACGGTTAAAGTAGAGCAGTCCTTAAGTCGCCGTCTCCCCAAGGTGAAGGATTAATGGATGTGCAAGGCGCATATCCCATTTGAGCCGAGTTATGGCATGTGTGAAAGCTTTCTCTTTCCCCGCTATAGAAGGGTCGAGGAACTGAGGGTACAACTGATATCATAGAATATTTGGGAAGAGAAGGATAGCAATAGGCGGTGATTCACTTTGAGGTGTTCTTAAAGAGCTTATAATCATAGCTGCATTCTTATAGTGCCTACGAGAGTCAATACACGTTTTTCCGAAGCACGCACTCATAGTAAACTGCAAGTTAATGTACTAAGGCGAACTCCTTAAACGGTTGCTAGCTCTTTGTGTAAATAATACAGTAATGCCTTTCCGCACCTTTAATAGCTGAGTGCCGTTTTTTTTTTGTTCAAAGTGCCTTATGCTTAGTATATGCTTGGTTCAATTGTAGCGTCCTTGATACGAGCTCGTCTTAAGTGCAAAGCATGAATACATAGGAATTGACCTCTCAGGGTTGAAGTGGAGCGGGAAATAGAAGCTTTCTATAAAAATTTAGAGAACGTAGACAGCGTGAAAACAGTGCTGCCGTACAACCCTGATTTTTCGTTTATTCTATGCTGGGTATGGGAGAAGTTTTTGAAGAGAAAGGCGGATAGAGAAGAGTACAGAAACTAGTGAAGAAAACAAATTGAAAGCGAACAAAACATGCGGATATTGAATTGTGGAGAATAAATATCAAAGGGCAATGAAGGGAAGTTCCAAGCTAATGAAGGAGTGTAATGTCTTGCAACTTCACTGTTCAGGCTGAAAACGTGGCAGCGGAAGTTTTCTCTACCTTTTCTATGTCAAAACAGTTTGTGAGCTAGAGTAAAAAAGTGCGACGTATCTATTCTTTGCAATGGCATCCGAGTTGGTAATTTCCTGCTAAGCATTGCAGCACTGCCTTTACTGTGCACGTGGAGAGTAGTTCACCGAAACAAGCTCTTAATAGACTCCAAATAAATTTTATTTCTTCCGTTCACAGGATCGAGACATTATTTTGTATGCTGTCAATCTGTTTCTTCGAATCCTTCACTTTTACGAAGTGAACGAGCAATATATAACACTGAAGGAAAAGCAAAGCTAAGGGAATATACTCTCGGGGTCTGGTGTTTTTTTGTCGCTCTCCTCGCAATGGCGCTGCAGATTTTGGCGAGGTGCAAAATGGAGAGGAACGAACCGCCCAAACACAAGAATGCTGCCTACCCCAATCAAATAAAAAAAACGCATGCCAGATATAATGTTTTGCGCGCCCGATACGTATGCAATCTCATATGTCTGGCTAACTGGGTTCGTTTTCTAGAGCAATGTTGCAGAGAATGATGCAATAAAATTTCTCGAGTCATTGACAGATAAACCTAAGCCGCAATAAATAGCGGCAAAATGACGTGAAACGGCACCGATATAAAAGGGACTTCTCCGGAAGCGAGGGCAGCAGGTCGTTCTTCGCCGCATTACGGTGTTTTGAGATGATGCAACCACGGTTACTGCTCTCATTCTGCATGGAAACACCGTGGATGGTTCTGCCCGCTTTCCCCAACGAGTGCGAAGCCCGGCTATCGGATAATGTTTTTTTTTTTTATCAAATGGCTATAATATACTGTTATATTCTTTGAGCAAGAATAACCCAGAAGCAATCGCGCCCTAGCACCTAACGATAAGCGGTAACCCAAGATACTTTAAAAAATTAGCATATTTATTCAGGCGAAATTCTCACCTACGGAACGCGTGTTGCTGCATTTGAAAGTGCACTGAGTGGTTTGTAAGCTTACATTTTGAGGCGTGCCTGCTCTCAAAGGGAGGGTCTAATAGTACAAGGGAGGTTGGTGACCGGCACGGTATAGCTTTCTGCCTGAAGAGGCCTTCAATGGTATTAGTTCCCGTCTGTGTAGGAAGTAGGTATTGCTGTGCTAATTTCCAGACACCTTGCAATCGCTGTGTGTTGGTGGGGATGTTGAGTAGTTAATTCGTGCTTAGCAGACGCGTTGAGACAATTTTTGAAGGCAACAAATTGAAAGCACCGGTAATCTCTTTCTAAAGTAAAATCTTAGACGGCCACAACTACTGCCTAGATGCTGAATACCAGTTCAGTATAGTTCTTCTGTGTAAAGATTTCAATAAAAAGTGTGATCGAAAAGGAACAAATAGGTAGCCTGCAATACCAGATATCATGAGAGACACAAACAAGCTATGTATCATTAGACAATGTAAAGATTTCAATAAAAAGTGTGATCGAAAAGGAACAAATAGGTAACCGCAATACCAGATATCATGAGAGACACAAACAAGCTACGTATCATTAGACAATATTTCAAGTAATATTGTTTGTTGTGAGAAGAAATTCAAAGCAAATTTAGAAGGAAACAAGAATAGTGCCTTAGATGTGAACTAAACTCCAGTTATGCGCTACTCTTGAACAAGAGCTGTTTCTTTTGCTAGGACAACTCACTTGGCTAAAGGGGCTTTTGACTTATTTCCGTCCAAATGTAATCGTTATTGGCTTTCATTATGCCAGAGTTTATCTTTAATCATCGCTATTGCGCTGTGTTCCTTGCGTTGTGTTGCATTTGCAGAATATTTCACAGATCTGGATTACTGAAAGTACCGTGTCTGTGAGCGGTGCTTCTTAAGACACGATACCTCTTACCGCCAAGCTGGCTAACGCATACCTGGAGGAAAAGTGCCCTAGGGTTATTGTCCTTTTCGGTGTCTTTAAAAAAAAGAAATGAAAAACTCAGCAGCAATGAGAGACAATTGAATTGGCATTAGTCACACAAGAAGAACTTCTATTTCAAGAAATGCTTCGGCGCGGCAGACAAGGACAAAACGTAGAATAACACCACCAAGAGAAATTTTTGAAGCAGCAGTCATCCTTCGTTCGGGGACAAACACATGCGTGAGCAATCCATCTGTGACGCTTCTCAAGAGAGAATTAGAATTCCTATCAGAGTGATTAGATTTGGGGCATGACGACGTACGCGTGTGCCACACGTGCCATGGGTGCTGATCATTTTTTTTTTTTTGCCTGATGCTGTCTTCACTGCATGCTATCTTTTTTCTGTTGTCATTGATGAGCGCAAAGCATATATTCGTTGACGCGGGTTCCAATAAAATCAGTTGTTAGTTGGCGCTCTGTGGTGTTATTCTACGTTTTGTCCTTGTCTGCCGCGCCGAAGCATTTCTTGAAATATGTATGACCAACTGGCCTACAAAACAACCCTTCTAAGAACTTCTACTAGAGCAAGACCCAAACGTAGTGCAGACAATCACCAGACATACGTGCACTCGGTCCCCTGTCCTCTGACCTTGACAGACGTAGAAGGGATGGCTTAAGGTAGAACTGAATTGTGAGAGGTGAACTCCTTAGGCACGACTAATACATTGGTACTGCTTAGCGTCGCTTGTAATTGAAATTTCGTTCGGAGCACTCGTTTCGCCTTGAGCAATATCGCGTTCTTTTTCCCTCATGGAAGCGGCACGTTGACAACGTATGCTTAGGGTGGTAAATTCAGCAGAGCTGGGTATAACGTATTAAGCAACACACTCATAACGATGTCTAGCTGGTTACCATGTCGTAAAGAAAACATTGTTTCGGCCTTGCCTGCTTACAGAAGAACATCCTAGCAACGAAAGACGCAAGTCTCTATACATGCACAGTCCAGAGTTGGTACTCTCCAGGTGCCTTAATGTGCGCAGTGGCCCTGTGGCTGGCCGTAGGGAAAATTGCTGCCAGTGATTACTGTTTTAGGCATGATGGCGTGTAGGCAACCGGGAAGAAACACGCGTTCTATAGTGGCGGCGGCAGCGAGGCAGTGGGTGCAAAAATAACACCGCCAGAAGATAACAAATTCGAACAAGTGTGCGTGTCGTGTGATTCGGGAACAACAGGCGGCGAGAACCGCTACATTGAAATCGACTGTGTACTATATAGGAGGACGTTTATTGCCTTCAAAATGTTAGCCTAAAATAGAACCAGCACCATCATTAGAGCCAATAAGATAGCGGTGCGTTTGCGCAAGAGAAAAATTCAGTAGTCCAGTTCAGTTCTAATTAGTGCCTCGGTTGGGGGTCAAGGTAAAAGCTCTTGTTTTTGAAGGAGCCCCAACAGCTGTGTTTAGTTTATTCCCGTAGATAGCACCCACGCAATATCCTTTCGCTTTGGAGAAGTTTTGTGAAGTCACAGGCGTTATGCTTGAGGTGATAACGCGCATACTGTTTAGAAAAAGGAATTTTCTTAAGTGAAGCTAGCCCTTTGTAAGACATATGTGACGAGTAGCTTACACAGCCGGTAATTTAGTGCTACTTGGTGTGTGACTTGCAAACACGGCTCCTTGATCCAAAATTATCTGACCGCAGACGGCATACAATGATTTTCCTTCTACAAGCTTGAAACAAACTGATGCTGGCTCTACAGGCAACGATGAAACATATACTCTGAATAAATGCTTATCTAGACTAAGCAGGACTCAATCATAGTGTTCTGTAAGAAGTGAGCCGAAGAACTAATTCCAGTCAACTGGCGAGCACTGCGTAGAGTTAACACGGCTTTACCGAAAACTATGTAAGCAAATGTACTACCGTAGCCGAACATAGTAATTTCGGTTTTTTGTTTCGTAGTAATTTAGCCAGTTCCACTTCTGGTGGGTCAGCGGTTATAGCGCTCGGCTGCCGACTCAAAACAAGCGGGTTCAATAGAAGCGAAATTCTAGAGGACCGTGTACTGTGCGATGCCAGTGCACTGTAAAGAACCCCAGGTGGTCAAAATTTCCGGTGCCCTTCACTACTGCGTCTCTGATAGCCTAAATCGCTTTGGGACGTTAAACCACCAATAATTCAATAATCCAATCCAGTTCGTCTTATTTGTAGAGAATACTTTGTAGTGTTGAGGCACCACTGTGTACAAAATCTAATTTCCCAACTCTTACGAACCTCACATTATGTTCTCGCAGTTCCTTACTTTATCATCCGAAATCCTTCCAGCCTATCTCTGGCACGACTGGGCGGCGCTCTTCAAGTGCTGGCCCAATACCTCGCGGCCATCAACATAAGCTGCTTGGACTGACTTGTTCTCGGAAGGGGGCAAGGACCCGTGGGAATTTATGGATGCCGCCGAGAAGCTAGCTGATTTCTGTGGTGTGTTTATGGGGTTTGTTGCCACAACGATCTCTGAACATTTCGCGCGTTTTATCCCCTAGGCAGGATGAGTGAGTATAAGCCAAAACAAAGTTGGGGTGGCAATCGACCAGAAGTGTAGCGTTTGTGGGCAGCTGTAATTAAAATCCGTGCGTGCACCATAAAAACAACAGTTCTGCCACCATACCAGCGCTGACGGTGATTTCTATAGAATTATCACTGTGTGAAATTACCGGAGGCTGTTACAAAGGCTGGCAGCCAAAGGCTGCTGCCTTTGGCTGCCATTCATATAGCGACTATATGAGAGTAAATATCACACGGCACCAGTCATCAATTGACCTACGCTATTTCTTAAGAAATTATTTTTTTTGTGTTTTGTTTTGTTCCTTTAAAGACAAACTTCACTCCATTACATAATAACTTTTACGTGATTTATAAACAATTGCTGTTTTCGCATTACAAGTTCAATGCTTGAAAAGGTTAAATACGTGGTATCTTCAGGGATCTTTAGAAGGAAGTTCACGATGGGTTCATTTTCTAGTTCACACAAGTAATCTTGAATTCATTGCAAACTGCCATTTCCTAACGCTAAGTTTATTGGAGGTTCAAGAGCAGTGTGCATTTATGCTCAGAATTGTAGTTAAAGAAATGCTGCTTGTTCCTTGTACAGTACAATCAGCAGATTACGCATAGCACATGCTATAACATCTCTCACGAGACCGTCATCGTGTGAGCGTGTGCAGGGTGCTGCTGTCCCGTCTTAATGGAGTAATGAAGATGGAAGTCTCATTGGCAAGCGCTTCTGTTTCCTTGTTCCTTGCGCCCTCGGGACTTTAAATTCGTCTGCCTACACCCCGTTCGGCGCAACTTGCTTCAAAGCAAGGAAACTTCAAAGATTAAGCTAGCATACAATTGCAATTTCTGTTAGGCAGAAACAAAGAAACAGAAACGCATAATTATATTTCTGTTGTGCTTCCAAAGTGTGAAGTGTACTATATTCGAACTGAAACTCTCGACTTGCGTGCTGATGGCGTTACGCGAGGAAACCGAATACAATTTAAATTTAACCTTTTAGTTTAACCTTTTAGGTTTAGTTTAACCTTTTAAGTTTAACCTCTTAGGGCCGCCGTGAAAGGATCTATGGAGTTCTTTGCAAAATTTGCATGGATCAGTGCGCATTGGCAGCATCTTTCCAAAAACCCCGGCACAAATCCCCAACTCACGGAATACAGGCGCTTTGCCTAAACCCGACACGTGAGTTGAGAATAGCTGTGGAGGCTGAGACATGTCGCTCGCAGAATATGAATTGTTCGCTAAAGTGGTGCACTACACGACGCGAGAAGCAAAATTTAAGACTGGCGTTGGTTGAAGTCGTAGTGGAAGAATCGCGGCTTTCAAAAAGCGCATGCTGGTTGTTTAGAATCCGGGTCACGTTTTTAAAAGGACATTGCTACAAGCGCAACGATAGCGAAAACATGGGCGGATAGAAGTGCGTAGAATTGCATTCAAGCCGTTTGAAACGAACAGAATACTACCTGCGAGATTCGTTGCGTATGCGGCCAAAAAGATAGGCGAAAGCCTCCACAGTGATGATTTCTTTCGCTGAATTGCAAA
Organism: Amblyomma mixtum; assembly: GCF_055824585.1. NCBI lineage: Eukaryota > Metazoa > Arthropoda > Arachnida > Ixodida > Ixodidae > Amblyomma > Amblyomma mixtum. The sequence continues at coordinate 53,186,206 of NC_143012.1, forward strand.
ACTACTCTAGAAGAAGTACATCTTATCTGGAAGAAAATATGAATTAATACGGCCAATAGAAACGCTCCTTACGAGCATTTAAATGAATTGAGAAGTATTCTTTCTTGAAATACACTCATTAAAAAACTGTGAAGTTGACTTTGGAAAGTAATCTTGCTTTCAGATATGATCACTTCGTGTGAAAACCTCTTTTACAAAGGCCCATTGAAATATTCTAGAGAATTCGCACTCCACATGGCCTTAAGGGGGCTCTGAAACACCCTCCAAGGAGATATAAACCATCTCAATTGCTGCATTTTGTTGTCATGAACACCTGTACCAAATAATACGCTTCTACACGCAGCTCAGAACCCACAATCACGCGCGAAAGTTCGCAAACCCTTTCCGGCGAATTTTTCATCCTCGCGACCTTCTCCGTCGCTCGCACCTGCGTATACATGTTGAGAGGTGGCTATTGGTCAGATTCATTCTGACGCCAGAAAGCTGCCGTGGGCGCGGCCAGTAAGCCGCGTAGCTCCGGCTGGTCAGGACACTACGCCCCCTTAGGTGGGTCCGGCGGATGAGCGCCGACCTTCCAGCGAACAAAAAGTTACGAGAGGGGAGTGAAAGGCTCGAAAACGCTGAAATTTTAATTTTGACTACACATAGCTCACTTCTACATAGCGCATTAAAAAAATTCTTCCTAAAGGGAGGGTGAAATGTTTTTTTGACAATTCGAGGTTATTCGAGATTTCGAATCTATGAAGCTTCTTGGTAATGCGTGCAAAGTAGTTTTGCGCTAGCATTTAAATTGGCGACGCAATCCCCGATTAAAACCACGACGATTTTCAGGCTTCTCCTCACTGCGTTAGAGAAGTGCGAGAAAACTCGTGGTGACGTCATAACTGTCTACATTTCAGATGTCCACTGCCTTCGTCTACATGCTGCCATGCGTCTTCCGATGCCGCCAAATCATGCTTCATGAGCTTCACCTTCGACGGCATCCTTTTTCATCCTTGAAACAACCGCTTCTTCGCTGGAAACTTAGCGCGGCTGCAGGTGACGTTATCACTGGGGCCTCTGCCTGTCGCAGTGCACTGCAGAGAAGCCTGAACACCGATGTCCTTTTAATCGGCGATTACATGACCATTTCAAATCGTAGCGCAAAAAGATTTCGCATGCTTTACCTGCAAGTTTCAAGCATTCGTCTCTAAAAACTCTTCAGTTGAGCTTTAAAAATATTCGTGACTCGCGTGCTTGAATATCCCAGGCATAACGCAACTTTATTAGAGCCCTTTTCAGAACTCCTTTAAATCTTATGATTCGGATTCATTTGTGAAATTCCAGCGAATTTTTTCTTTTTAAAATTTGACATCGCTGCACCCATTCAGTAGTAGCATGCAAGACCTACGAAGAACAATTCAGTTCAGAATAACTTTATTGTTTCAACCAGCCCCCTCCTGCCCTCTCTGACATTTTTTGCTAAGAAAGGGAAGTTACTGCTAGCTTATGGAGATATCCAACGCTGTTCTAGTCAGCGCTCGAGGCAGTTCAGACGAAGTTCAAAGGGAAAAAAGAAACAGAGATAATGTCTGCATGTTGCTATTGTCTGCACGTTATAGTCAACAACCTGGATGAAGAAATGTTTTTCTAGAGAAAGTTCATCAAAATACGAACGTTCACGATGAATCAAAATAGTGCTTTGAACCTGCTGGCTGAGGGGCCTGCAGACGCCCACGAGTGAAGTGTTCATACGTCAAAAGTTACAGGTCATCGTTCAAAAGGAACTCGAAGTGTCCTTTTATTTTTGTTATGACTACTCCATCTCCCTCTCCAGGGAAGTGTTCCATCAACGCTGCTAAAACAGGCTGTCTTGACGTTGCTTTGACCGCCGACATCTCGCCCAAATCTGAAATGTTTCTTCTGCACACAGAGAGAACACTGTCCCTGTGAGTTGTACGCAACGAATACGAAAGTTAAGGCCTGCAGACGCGAACGCTATGTTCCCTATCACCACTGATTCTTCGCTATGCACTCGAACGCTAATATTATTGCCTTTTTTTACGCAGAGTCACAGTCGTGCTTCAAGGTCTCAAAGAAGGTGCTGAAGGCTTCTTGCTTGATGCGATGTTGGCTTCATGGAAGATTATTTGAATGGCGGCACTTTTGAAACAATTTCTCCGCATGATATTAAGCACAAACAATCTGGGCAGTGGATGAACGATTTTGCACTAATCTTATAGCCTTTGTGAAGAGAATTTACACATTCCGAACAAGCTGCCTATCGTTGTTTGCCTGCGTATCTGCACTCGCTGTGTATTCACTGTAATGTGAAATTTGTTGCTGGCGCTCGAGAGACGCGGACAGAAATATAAGAACCTCTCGCTCATCTTTGGCCTATTTTCGACCGTTCTCGTTCCGAATTCAGTAAGCTATTTGCTTTTATGCAGATGTCCATGGGGTATTGGATCCGAGAGGGTTTGCATTAATTTTTCGCCCTTTGATCGTTTTTTTAAATATGACAGTATAATTATCGCAGCTAAGGCAGTTTCATGACATGGAACTCCGCGTACCAGTATATCAGGCTACTACGATGACTTTGAGTCTGTAGCATATTTAGTGCTGCATTACCCTAGATGAAGACTGCCTTAACACAAAGCAGAGTTTTGTGATGCTGATTAAAGAGGAAAAGAATTGCGTTTTGGGTTAGCAAACGCAGACGCACGTATTCTAAACTAAAACTACGTTTATAACTAGTGTACTGCACGTGTAGCATGCTGGTTCAGTGAAGGTCTCGAATAAGAAGAGGAGCAATATTCATGCAATGTATGGATAATCACCATGGTAGATAGGATGGCTCCTGGCGAGTATAAATCGACCCTGTGTATGAAGCGGCCGGGGAACAGGGAGTCTACTCGACTTCAGGCAAAGCTGCTATTTTGCTTGTAAAATCTGCACAATGATTATAGCGCGGGAAGAACGCAGGACAAAGACAAGAAGGGACAAGCGCTATCCCGTCTCGTCTTTGTCCTGCGTTCTTCCCGCGCTATGATTACCGTGTTCCAATTGATTACCAACCTGCCCAAGCCTATTCCGTTCTCTAAAATATACTATGGAGATTAAAAGAGTCGGCAGAACTCCGAAATTCAACCGCATCGTCTGCAGCAAATTTCCTTACTCCTACCTATGCTTTCTTCCACAACGGGGCGGGAACAGTAGAAAATGGGACGCGCGCTCTGTAGTTACTTTGCTTGCGATTAGCCATGCTGCGGCCAGTTCAATTAAAAAAAAAAAAAGCCGTATTGTTATTCGCTCCACACAGGTATTGTGTTCCCTTGGAATGTAACATAGGCGCTGGTACATCTAAAGGTTCCATGGGGCCTGCGTTGCTTCTAACCCTTCAGATAGCCCGGTATTTCCTTTTCGGTGGTGCCATGTGGGCCTATGTCTTCTTCTCCCTTCTACGCGGTGGTCCCACGTTTGTGCTGGCACTGGGCATTTTTGACAGTGTTTTTGGGTTCTCTATAATCCGCCTGCTAATGATATGAAAAAAGTTTTAACTCATTATGAAGATAAAAGAGTTATGGTTCATCGGTATGCCTTCTTAATAGCGATAATTGTTGGTGGTAGTATAATGAGCTAAGAACGCAGCTCATTAAACAATATTTCTCTTCGACGTGCCTGCTTTCGTGTAATGTTTATTCAACCATTAGTGCACCATTTAACGCAAGGATAGGAGAGCTGCTTATGCAGCGTCGACATTTACTGTGAATGTCAATACGTTCCAAGCGGTTTTCGGCGCTCATAACTTTTTTCAAAAATGAGAAAAATTTGCATATTTGAGGTTTTTTAGCTTTCCATTTAATTTAGGAAATTCCCGCATTCTTGGCACCATTGCAGCACTAACACAGTTTTTTAAACGGGCAAAATATATCTGGGCTGCATTTAGCAGTTCTTTAGTTTCTGTTGTTGAAAATAACGAACATCACGAGAACAACACCCACGAAGGTCTGTCACTGAGCGGCTAAATATCACTGGGTCGCACTTCGCGGTGTCGGTCAAGTTTATACAACGAAAACTACACAACTACTACCTGCAGCTGAAACAAATATTGAACATGTAATAAAATACGCACATGCCACACATGCGCCAAATAAACTTGTGCTTTATCAATTAGAAGCCTATTTATTACGCTTCTAATAGTCATTGTTGTCATTTTTATTTTTTTTAAGCTTTACAGCGCCACTCAACTTCATCATCCAATGCAGTCAAAACAAGCGCTGCAGGAGTAGCCTTAGTCCTGATGCACTAGTTTATCCCAAACGCATCCTGCAAGGACTTCAGTGGAACAAAAGTATTGTTTTATACACTAAGTTTCTTGCTCATTTGCCACGCACCAACAATTATAGCTATTAACAACACATGTCTATGAAATGTAAGTGCAGTTATCCTTTCGATGAGATGATACTTGTTTTTCTTTTTTTCCCCCTTTCCGAGCACTCAAGTAGTTTTTTACTTGAGCGCGGGACTATGAAGTCGTCGGTTCCTCGACAAAAGCCGAGTATATACCATAACAGAATGTGGGAGTATGGAACGTAATTTCAAGTCCGATATATTTTTAAAACACATCAATATATATGTGGCGGAGTTACCTTGTGTCAAGGCACCGGCTCGGCCCACAGAAATAAATGTCAATAAAACTTTCCAAAATAAATTTATGATTTCACAATGCACCTTTGTAGACGGCCATTCGTTGACCGATATCAAGGGCTCTTAGGAGCGGCATGGAAAGTCTGCAATGTCCTTTCGAGGATGATATGAATTTAAATTATCTCAATAAATATTCCTTGTGATGCCAAACATACCCTCAACATTCGCTCTATATGCTGAGTTTTCCTCTGAACCGCATAAGCTTTCGGAGGGTGCATCCATGCTGCACCATGCACGATATTTGCTCACAAGTACAGGCGCTTGAACTATACGGCATAGACACCTTTAAATCAAAACATTGCCAGAGCAACAGGATAAGCGAGATAAAACTAATCTTGTCCCTCAGTAGACGAAGGCGCAACGATACAGCGGCAGCCACCAACGTCCACGACGGGCCCGTATATTTGCAAACACGGTGCTGATTTATAGTATTGTGGAATATGCCCGTCCGCATATGGTGCTCAGTTAATTCGCTGCTGAAATTAAACTCTGTTATATGTTTTCATTAGGGGTTGGCAATGAAAAACTGAGGCAAGCAATCTTTGTGATGGATTGGGACTGGCCGTGGCTACTGCTTTCAAACAGGAACCGAGAGAAGAAAAAAAATCTGTTAAATTAGCGGCGCTCCTTTAAGTGATGAAATAAATATTTGCACAACAATACCACCGCGATACAAAGACATCCTCTCTTAAGAAGGAAAACAAAATTTGGGTTTGCATGAGGCATCAGAATAGTGGAATGGAATTCTAAGGAACATATATCTTGTTAAATAGAGAAAAAAGTTCCTAGCGTAAACGAGAATACGATGAGAACGTTTGCACACCTGTCATGAAAATGAAATATATCGCACACAACGAGAGACAGAGTGGTTGGCCACTGTTATTAATTTTAGAAGAGCCCCGAAGAAAAATTCGGAAAGTTTTCCTTAGAGCGGAATGAAACGCACAGTCGAATATTTCATAACGACTGTTGGTTGAGATTACTTGGTGGGTTTCGATGGAGACTATTTCAGAGAAATGCTGCAGGCTACGCAATTTATCTTACCACTGAAGAAAACTGTATTCTTCAGGGAGAAGATAGAAATATATGTGAAACGAATATAATCATAGATGAAATTTGATGTATGGCGGGGCGACATGGGGGGATCGTGCACATGCGTAACAGAGGCGAAAGAGAAAGCTGGTGCACGTGCGATAAACACGGTGTAAAGGAAGGCAGCCAGGTATTGATCATTCGTTAACTGTGAATTTTGGCGCGCGCGCGCGCGCGCACACCCACACACCCCCACCCACACACACACACACACACACACACACACACACACACACACACACACACACACACATATATATATATATATATATATATATATATATATATATATATAGCAAACAGGGAAGGGGAATGAGGGGCTCGTTGTAAATATGACAGAAGCCAACAGCCACGTACACCAAGGGGCACAGGGGATTTTTTTTAATTATTATTTTTTTTATTTTGTGGTGTTGATCAATTTAGAATATTACTGAATGTGTCATCGCTTAAAGCTAATTGATTAGAAAAGCAGAAGAAAAAACAACCACATGCCGCCGGTGGGATCCGAACCCACGACCTCCGAATTACGCTGACACATTCAGTAATATTCTAAATTGATCAACACCACAAAATAAAAAAAATAATTAAAGAAAATCCCCTGTGCCCCTTGGTGTACGTGGCTGTTGGCTTCTGTCATATATATATAGATATAAATATATATATATATATATATATATATATATATATATATATATATATATATACACTAACCCTAAACCTCCATTGCAACTCACGCTTCGATACCGTGAAAATGAATAAGAAATCGCCAGAACCATCATCATCAGCCTGACTACGTTCACTTCAGGTCAAAGGGCTCGCCCATGTCTCTCCAATTAACCCTGTCCTTTGCCAGCTGCGGTCACCCTATCCCAAAAACTTCATCCTCATCCGCCGCCTAACTAACTTTCTGCCACCCCCTGCTACGTTTGCCTTCTCTTGGAATTCACTCCGTTACCCTTAAGGACCAGCGGTTGTCTTGCATTCGCATTACATGCCCTCCTTAAGCCCATTTCTTCCTCTTGATTTCGACTAGGATGTCATTAACCCGCGTTAGTTCCCTCACCACTCCGCCCGATTCCGATCTCTTAATGTTACAGCTATCTTTTTTCTTTCCATTGCTCGCTGCGTTGTCCTTATCTTAAGCTGAACCCTCTTTATTAGCCTCAACTTCTGTGCCCTATAGGGAAGTACCGGTAAGATATAGCTGCTGTGTAATTTTCTCTTGAGGGATATTGCCGAGTGGAACCATAGCCGAGTGGAATTAATAGCTGACTGCAGAAGTGGGAAAGCTGATTGCGCTGAGGCGTTCATGTGAAATCAACATGTCCACGAAAAATTTCCTTAGAAACAATCTAGCTGGCCAACGCCGGTCACGTGATTTTATGGCGCCGTCACAACCTGCCCACCCTGTTGTGAGCAAACTGCCCAGCATTAATGACTGGTGACGTGAGGTTGCTTGGGATGTGGCTTCTGAGACCGCGGTTGCTCGGGCAGAGCAACCAGGTTCGCACAAGCCTCATCGGTGGCACTACCTGCCGTAATAGGTAAGTTCCGCATCGCTCAACCGCTTCACAGCTGCTGCAGTAGTGGTGTGAGGACCCCCATGGATCGTTTATTGTAGAGAATGATCAATTCCGTATATATGGGCGGTGACCCATTAGCGCTGTGTGGTCATGCTCTGAATGAGGAGCCTAAGTGTCCGCTGCATTTTTTTTGTTCTTATTTCCGTTACTGGTATCATATCTTGGCACGTCTCCCCTTGGCATGCGCTTCTGGTTTCTTTTATTGCGAAAGCAATACTGCTAGCACTTTCCTGCCGTCGGTGGAGGTCGTTCCTTCGCTCCGGCGCAGCTGCGGCGCACGACCACGTGAGAGCGTGACGTCACGACCAGAGGAAAGCAGGGCCCCAACTCGTCTCTTCGGCCGTAGTCGTTCCTTCGCTCGGCGCGGCGGCTACCACGTGACGGCTTCCTAGACCCGCCGCGTGAGTGCGATCGCTAGGAGAGGATAAACGGGGCGTCGCAGGTGCGCTCCGCTTAGTCATGTCTGAGGAGTTGTACAAGGCGTCGCTGTGCTGCGCGCAAACGCCGGCGCCGTGCCGAGGAGACAGATGAAGAAAGAGAAAGGCAAGAGCTGTTGGCTAAGCAACGCGCCTATGCCGCAGAATGGCGAGCCCGGCGGCGTTCTACAAGTTCAGTGAGCACCAGCAGAGCCAAGCGCAGCCAGGGAGCTATTGCTTTCGCAATCACTCAGGCTTAACCAGAGCTAAGTCACAGCTAACTTTTTTAGAGACTCAGCCCTATTAAAAAAAGAAACAATTTAACAAAAGCCCTTTCTAAAAGTAGAGGCTAGCAAGCTGCTCTCGATGAAAAGCTATAGGTTTCTGTACGGGAAACGTCTATCCTGGTGACATTCATCCATCTGTCCGCACCTATAGCGAGCAAAATACACAAGCTAATGGTTCCTTCTGCATGCTTTAAGTGACACCCAAGTTAGAAAAGGCGCAGTAGAAGTGATAGCATAGAGAAAGCACAAGGACTATAGCCTGTCCTGCGGTTAAAGGAAAATGCCAATCATCCCAAAAAGAGGGGCTTCTAAGCAAAGACGCTAATTGGTAGCGCTGGCCGATCCGGCATCTTATCTGAGACTTCAGTTCTAGACGTACAGATGGCGAATAATTTGTAGGGAGATGACTTCGCACCCGTAATCTATATAAAAGTTCAGAACAACCGACGTCCAACGTCTTCAGCAAAGGTCCTGTTCCCCTGAATGTACACCTTTAGGGCACCGCTACTTTGAAACAACTCGAAGGCTTTGGACCAGGTATTTTTCGGAATGGAGTGCAGTGATAGCAGGTTAATTTAGTTCTCCTTATGCGATGTGTTAACACCCGTCTCCAGTAGGCGGACTTCTCCTCAACGGTGATTTCGTATCTGGTTTATTGAATTTCTTGACAAAACTTTAAAAATACTTTTAGGGCTTCTAAGTGAAATGTGTAGTGATTTCCATATTTACATAGACTGCTTTTATGGTCTAGCTTCGGCCTCTGGGCCATCATCTTTCGATACTATATCTGGAAGCCTTGGAATAGTGGTTAATGGCGCCAGTGGAGCCGTTGACTTCCAAAACTAGTCAGAAACGCCCGTTTGTGTGGTTTCAGTTAGTGTGAAAAAGGGGGAAAATGCCAAACGTATGTTTCAAAGTGACTGGCTTGAGAAAATTGGGAAACATTTTTTCCATATTCGTCTTTATTATGCAAGGAATTTGTCGGTGGAGTTAGTTAATGAAGGCGTCGGGCACGATAATATGAGGTGCCGTGGGGGTGTTGTGCAGCACTGCTCAGCTTCCTGACAAAAGTCCTGATGAGACCGAGCATGTTTTGCAACGAAAACTTAACATTCACCTATTCGGATGCTATTAGCGAAAAAAAACGGCTACTACGCTTCTGACAACTCCTGACGACTCACCTTTTTTTATCTTATAGGACTACGTTGTGTACGCTGTTTGGACAGCTCATTTTGTTTTGCACAGAACACCTCGCTTTTATGTTCTGCGTTTTATTTATCAAGTTATGATCGTGTTTAGGGCACAGAATGCTATTACCACCCAGCTCCATGTAAATTACAACATTGCCATCACGCAGTGTAAGCCTAGCACACTTTGTCACCACAAACTGGTGTGTTTGCCTCAGACCCGAAACAATGGCATCTGGGTGAGCCAATGGCGTACTGCACGCAAATGTTTTCTGGAGAATATATGCTGTCCAGAATATGGCTAATGTCATGAGATCATTGGAACTCTTGAAGGTACAGGTTGTTTACTTGAAATTTTAGTTACTTCATTTTAAGAAATGTAAACTCTGCGAATTATATTGACGAAAAATGAATGGCACCGACCAAAAAGAAAGATGGAATGACGTTTCGGCTCCCACACGGGAGCCTTGTTCACAATGAGGCGAAACGGGGAACTGTTGCCTTATATACGGCGTGTCACAGAACCCAGAGATCTTGCTTATACAGGGGGCAGATTACCATGATTACGGTTCAGCGTATTTGCTGTCGTCTGAATTATCAGCGACTCAAAATAGAGCCGTGATGCTCTGTTCCTCTCTTTCGCTGCCACACGTGCCTGTGTCCTGTCAGTGTTGTGTTCGGCAGATACCGAATGTTCGGCCAGCGCGTTCGAAGCCACCCGCGGGTTCCTCACGTCATTCTGGTGCTAGCGCAATCTTCTTTCAAAATCCCCTGACTCGCCAATGTACACGGCTGCCCAATCGGCGTATGGGATTGCGTATACGACGCCCGGGAATTTTTCCTTTCTGAGTGGGTCCTTTACTCGCACCAAATCTCCCCTGAGCTTGCGGGCTGGCACATGCGCAGTCTGCACATCGTAGCGACGGAGTATGCGTGCCAACGTTTCACTAACTCCTGGAACATAAGGAATCGACGCCCGCTTTTGGGTACCTGGGGTCCGATGCAGCGCGGGACGTGCAAGCTGTCGTTCCACCGAGTCAATAAAATGTCCAGGGTAGCCGCAAGCAGACAAATCATGGCGTATGTGCAAGGTGTCAGCAGACTTGTCTTCACTTTTCGTGCATATTCTTTCGTTTCGACGGAGGAGCGAGGCAACCACGGAACGCTTTTGGGAAACAGGGTGAACGGAAGCAAAATGAAGGTGGTGGCCGGTGTGTGTTGGTTTTTTTTAGACGTTGAAGGTTAGTCCTGAAAGTTCGCGGGAGACCAGTACATCCAGGAATGGGAGGCGGCCATCGACTTCTTCTTCACCGGTAAACCGTATTACTGATTCCATGCTATTAAGGTGTAGACTAAAAGCGTCCAGTGAACCTTTCTTCAAGACACAAAAGCAATCGTCCACGTATCTCAGAAAAACTTTGGGGGCATGTGTGCACGATGCTAGTGCCCGTGTCTCAAGGTACTCCATTGTCAAATTGGCCACCGTGACGGAAATTGATGCCTCCATTGCCGCTTCGTGAACCTGCTTGTACGGCACTTGCTCAAAAGTGAAGTAAGTGTTTGAGAGGCAGAAGCGAAGTAGTCGAGCCAAATCCTGTACTTCGAAGGGAGACCTTTCTGGCAGTTTGTGGTCAGTTCCGAGGGCGGAGGTGCAGACATCCACGGCAAGGTCTATCGGCACGCTTGTAAACACGGACTTTACATAGAACGAGACCATGATCTCCCCCGTATCGATTTCAATGTTTCACACCTTCTCGGTGAAGTCGTAGCTGTTTCGTATGTGCGTGGGGCTCTTCCCGACGAGTGGCAAGACGACTCTGTGCAAAAACTTGGAAAGTTTCTGAAGGGGGGAACGCGTGAAGTCCACAATAGGACGCAACGGGACATCAGGCTTGTGGATCTTTGATAGGCTGTAGATCGCAGGGGCTGAACCATTGTGGCATAATAAGTGGTAATACAACGACTGGTGGTGCGGTGCAACCATTCTGAAGATGTCAGCCAGCAGCTTTTGCAGCTCTCTTTGCACTTTTGCAGTCGTATGCCTGGCAACGCGAGAGTATGTGTCAGCGTCTTCCAACAGGGCCATCATTTTCTCTCGGTAGTCGCACTTGTATAACAGCACGGTGACGTTACCCTTATCCGCCGGCAGAATTACTATGTCAGGATTAGTACGCACGCTCCTAACAGCCTGCGTACTAATAATTGTAGCGGATGAAATGGGTTTTATACAGGCGAAGGCTGGACGGAACACACCTGGCCGCAAACGGCTCAGAGCCCAGATCAGTCTGCGCGCGCCTCCCTCTTCTTCCTCCAAGTCCTCAGTAAGCCGCTACGCGGAGTAACAATATATTAAACGGACCACTTTAGTTGAACCCCAGGTTACACAGGAGGCTGTTCATTTAAGAAAGCATCAAAAAACAGTAGAAGACCTGCGCCCGGCACGAGTTTTCATTCTATGAGTTTTGTGCAAGAAAATCTGTTTTGCAATTAAAATTTATTTGTTAAAAACAATGCTATCCTATTAAAGAATTAGAAGGAGTGGATTACAGGTGGATAGTTTCAATGCGTTTAGAGGAAAAGTCAGCGTAAACTACGCTGAGAAGGTGAGTATACTTTTTAGACCTGTGTTATTCTGATAATACAAACAATTTTACTTACTTTCTTCTTGCGTTTATCGCGTACTTCTCGCAAATAATGATAACTTTTGCGGCGGTATCTATTATTTGTGCAGCGAACTTGATAAAAAGTAGAGCAACAAACACTGTTTAAAAAATCTATATGTAAAGGACTGAGGATAATCACGCTGGGTTCACCTCCTGTCTTTTATTGCGAAAGCAATACTACCCTCACTAACGGCCTTTCGTGCAGCTGTGGCCGGTAGCCACGTTTGACCTTTAGAATGACCTCTGACGTAGCAATCGTCGCGGTGGACACCTGAACCGCACTGTACAAGAAGGGGGGCAGTGGGAGTGAAAGAGGAAAGACGAAAGGAGCCGTAGTGAAGAAAATGAAAATTCTATTGGAGGAAAGGAGATTACGCAGTAACTGTCTCGCATCTCTCGGTGGACACCCGTCATCCGTTTGCAGAGGAAAGGAGGAAGTGGTAGTGAAAGAAGGAACACGATCAGGGCCCGTAGTGAAGAAAATGAATTAGAGGAAAGGAAATTACGCAGGAGGTTGCGCCGCTGCGCGGAGTAGAGGCCACAGGTGGCAAGATTCCAGCGCAAGGATGAACACCGCGAGCATGGACGCACACCACGAGCATGAACGGACGCCGCGAGCACGGACGGACACCGCGAGCATAAGCAATTAAGGGTTTTCGCATTGAAATGAATTAGAGGAACGTAAATTACCTACAGGCGCTAGTGACGTTATAGCGTGATGTCATACCGGGAGAGAGAGAGAAAAAACTTTATTTACACAGAAATTCAGGGCACGCCCCAGGGTCCCCGCACGACCCCACTGCACTCAAGTGTTTATGTTCCTGAGGTCCATAACACTGGCAGCACGGCCGGTGGCGATAGTCTGCACGGCCGGGTCCTCCGAGCGCAGGAGGGTCTCCCAGTTCTCCCAGGTCTTGAGGGTCTCTAGGTCCCGCGGGGGAGGGTCCGCCGGGCAGAGGGAAAGGATTTGGAGGGAAGAAGCGAAGGGTTCTGAGCACAGGGCACATGCGGGAGTGGGAAAGGATGGATGATAGTGGGCTTGGTTAAGGGGTGAGGGGAGAGTGTGTGTCTGTCTGCGCAACAGTGTTGTGTGTTTGTTATCTAGGGAGGGATGGGGCGGGGGGAAGAGCTGGCGTGAGGCTCTGTATGCCTGGGTCTGCTCACTGAATGTGTTCATGCGCTCCTTCGTGAATCCCCGATCCGAGGCCACCTGAGCCCGGTTTAAATAACCTCGGGCTAAAAGTTTGGCAGCCTCGTTTCCGGGATTCCCGGAGTGCGCAGGCACCCATATCGGCTCCACATGGCGCGGCGGGGGTGCATCGGGCGAGTCCAGTATGCCAAAAGCAGGGACATGAACTCGGCCTCACGCAAAATTTAAAATCGCAGTTTTGGAGTCACTTAATATATACCGGGCTTCCGTGCGAGTAATAGCTAGTGCAATGGCGGCTTCCTCTGCAGCCTCTGGGGGGACGTGTCTGGAGGGAGAGGTAGTGTGAGGAGGGCGGATAAAGAGGCGTCCACCACAGCTGCTGTCGCTTGATCCCCCAAACACATCATCACCGACTCGCGAGGGGCCTGTCGGAACTATGAGTTGGGCTGGGCTCCCCCGCTTGCCTGGCGCATATTGGAATATAGCTGCCGATGCGAAGATCCAACTCCACGCAACCTGATTTGGGCCCCCGGTCACCAGGGCCTCCAGGGAAACGAACAGGCCGATCAGGCCGCCCGCGCACTCTCTCCTCGGGCTATCTCCCTGTCCTTGAGCGCCTACTCCCAATCAGACAATCTGGCCCTTACATTCAAACATATCACCGATTACTACAAGGAGGAGCACCGGCGCTACCCGCCCCCTTTTAAGGGACTGGATCGCGCTGACGAGCGCCTCCTCATCAAAATTCTTACTAACACTGTACTGTGCCCGGCGGTACTTAAACATTTCAACGCATCCTTTGATGGCACTTGCCAGTTCTGTGGGGAGGTGGCTGACACCTTCCACATGGTTTGGATGTGTCAATCAAACCCATCTATCCCCCCCAACCCCAACCCCACCAGAGAGGACTGGGAGACGGCCCTGCTCGGCTGTCAGGACCTAAAGACCCAAAAGGCCTTGGTTCACCGGACGCGGGCGGCGTTGCTTGCCAATGGGGCCCAAGAATAGGGGCTCCACCTAGTATTGTAAGGGGAAAGGGCCAATAGGGCCTACCCCAATCACCGCTCTGTAAATATTTATTGCATTATAAATGTTTTTCACCACCACCACCACCCATACGGCGTCCGACTCGGGGCCGTGCGCTCGATGGAGTGCCTTCGCACGGGCTCTGCGGCGCTGTTCATGGTGGGACGGGTGCATATTCCTCGGGAGCGGCCTAATGAGAAGCTCCTGGTGAAGGGGTCGTGGGATGGCGAAGAGGGTTGGGTCGTTGGCCGGTATTCTGATGCCGAGGGAGTCCAGGATATACCGACCTGTGTAAGTTTGTGTGAGCCTGATGTATTGGACCTGTCGGTGGGCCTCCACCAGTTCCCCAATCGTGTTGTGGAGGCCCAGGCCTAGTAATCTTTCTGTGGGTGTGTTGAGGGGAAGATGAAGTGCTACTTTGAATGCCTTGCGAATGAAAGCATCCAAAGCGTCTATGTCATGTTTGGATATTTGTAAGTATGCGGTAGTGTACAGCACACGGCTGAGGACAAAGGCATGAATGAGGCGACATAGGTCGCGCTCCTTCATACCTCTATGACGTCCCGAAACCCTGCGGATGAGGTGCGATATCACGCCTACAACCTGCTTGAGTTTCGTGAGGGTAGTGGTGTTTTTGCCATCGTTTTGTATGTGCAGGCCCAATACACGGAGGGTGCCAACCTCAGGTACCGGGTCACCATTCAGTTCAATGGCAATGGGGGAGCGGGGACAGCGGTGGTTCTTAGGACGGATGAGGAGCAGTTCGGACTTCTCTGGGGTGCAAGACAGTCCGATGGTCCGTGCGTAATTTTGGGTGAGGGTGGCTGCTTACTGTAAGGTGCTGTCTATGTCGCCGTTACTGCCGTGAGTGGTCCACAGGGTGATATCGTCGGTATAGAGCTTATGCAAAAGTGCTGCCATCTACCGGAAGAAAACCGAAACAAGCAAGCGACGCCATGTTGGGGGCTTGTGGTCATGGAGTCAACGTAGTTGCTTGGTGCGGACCGTGTGCCATCGCTTTACTTTAAGTTTTTATTTTTTATTTTATTTTAAGTTTTTTTATTTTAAGAGCTTTTGGTGGCTTTCGTGTTTTCTTCGGCATGGAGAATGCAGACACGGATGGTACAGCCCTGACAGTTAGCCTCCTGCGCCCACTAGCTATGTTCCTCAGGAAGTCATTTTCTGTGAAATGCTTTCAGCAGATGCGGGCAGTCGCAATGTTGAATGGGAAATCTCTCTTTATGGCGATTGGCCATGCTTTGCGCATGTTCAGCTCATCTGGGATGCAGTGGAAAGACACCTGGAAAAGAAAAACGCACAGTAAAATATGCTGCATAACTGGAAATAATTTTTTTCTGCAATTGGCTCAATGCATGCTTTGCTAAACATCTTGTTTACATTGGAACTAAGAAGAGATTTTGTAGTTATGCTCTTCTGAAAACTGCTGCTTAATGGACAATTGCAAGATAACTTCGTGTACCATGCTGCAGTGAGGTGTAAGTCAGAACAACAATTAGTCGAGCATTAGGGACGATACGTTATGAGATGTTTTCAAATTTACATATAGCTTAAAATTCCTGGTGACAGCATAGCCACCTAGTGGCTACGGCGTTGTGGTGCTGAGCCGAAGGACGCGGGTTCGATCCCGGCTGCGGCAGCCGTTTTTCTGATGGAGGCGAAAAACGAAAACGCCAGTATATCGAAGTTTCGGCACAGGTTACAGATCCCCAGGTAGTCAGCATTAATCCGATGCCCTCCACTAATGCGCGCCTCATAGCCCAGGTGTAGCTTCGGCGCGTAAAAATAATAATAAAGACGACTGAACATCAGTGTTGCTCGCTCGCATTTCTGCTCCCCACGATTCGTATTCGGCAAAGTGATCGCCCGACCTTGACTGGCGACGCTGCACTGTGGGTCATACCTTGGAAAATACGATCTTCACAAAATACGCGACGATCGAACAGCCGACCACGAACGGTAAATGGTTGATTTACGCTGCCTACTACGTACGCAAGTCACTGACACGGGCTGCGCGAAGGTCCGCTGCGGATCCGTTCGCCTGTGACACTTCCCAAATTTAAGATTGCATAAGTCTTGCATAAAAGCAAACCGAAGGTTCAGGATAAAAAAACGGGCACATGAAGCCGAGCGGCAGACGCAAAACTAATCCCGCGTGAGAAACTACTAGCTGACCGACGCAGTGCGCCGTAACTGCTAGCAGGCAGGAGCGCTCCTTGGCAAATACAAGATGAGCAAACATCCGACTTATTAGCCTTTTTAGTTCTGTAAATGTTATTTGTGTTGCGACTTCGTCTACGATATGATTGTTAACTCTCGAAAAGCACTCGTCACCCGTAAGAGGCTTCCTGCTGCCTCGCATCATGCTCCAGGAGAGAAATAAAAAAAGTGCACGAAACTAACACTCTTACCTTGTTTCCTTGGTTATCCGTGAGTCCTCTTTGTGTACAGCAAGGTACAGAGTAGTATTTGGGCATCTTGGACGACGATAAATGCCAGCGTGCGCGTCGCTATTCCCGCACTGCCGTATAATGCGGTATCCGTAAGCCCCCAACATGGCGGAAACGCGCGCGGTCAACGCAAGGGGGCGCCAGTTTTTGCATAAGGTCTATAAAGAGTGTGCTTCAGGTGGGGAATAGTTGCCAATTTTCGGGCAAGGGGGATGAGGGTAATGTTAAAGAGAAAGGGGGAAAGGACGGACCCTTGAGGGGTGCCGATAAAGGGGAAAGACAGAGGGCCGAGTGAGTGAGTGAAAACTTTATTGTATCTTTCAAGGGATTCGCGGTTGCGAAGTCTCCGTCGTCTTCCCTGGCGCTGGCGACTTGAGGCTTCTCGTCAGTAAGGGTGGGCCCCTATTCCAAGGCTCCACTGAGTCGTGCTGCATCAGTCGCGTGCTGCACTAAGGCCCTTTGGGTCGCGAGCTCACCGCTGGTGAGCCGACTCTCCCATTGCTCCGCACTCGGGTGTTCGTGTTGGTGGAATGCTTTGTTGCGTTCGCATTCCCACGTGATATGATAAAGTCTAGGTGTGGCATCGCACCAAGGGCAGGTGGCTCTGTATTGTGTCGGGAACATCTTATTAAGTATGTGTAGGTTAGGAAAGGAGTTGGTCTGTAATCTGCGCCAGCCGGTCGCTTCCTCCTTTGTTAGGGCTTTGTGTGGTGGTGGATATCTAATTCTAGCTCCCCTATGCAAGTGCAAGGTCTCTGCGTATCCCCCCTCGCAAGCCTGTAGGCGGAGCTCCGGAGCATTTGACTGCCCTGCTCGGAATGCGTTACTTCGAGCTAGGCTGTCTGCCCTTTCGTTCCCCACTATGCCCGCGTGGCCCGGGATCCAGATTAGGTTATGCCTGGGTTTCTCCTCGGCGGAGGTTACCCCGCTGAGTATTTTAAGGGCTGTTCTGCTGATCCTGCCCCTCGTGTAGTTCCTACACGTCTCCTTCGAGTCCGTCAGTATGTTGAGAGATCGGCCCGTTCTGTAGCCTTCTGCTGCCGCCAGCGCAACGGCAATCTCTTCGGCCTCCGCTGTGCCGGCGACCTTTGCCGTGGCACGCGTGATCATATTTCCTTCCTTGTGTACCACTACCGTCGCGGCTACGCGTTCTCTCTCGCGCGGATATACGGCAGCGTCTGTGTATACGGTGTTGTCTAACTGGGCTAGCGTTCTCTCCACGTACTCGGCCCTCGCTTTTCGTCTGTTTTCGTGAAGATTGGGGTCCATGTTTTTCGGCAATGATCCTACGTTAATGGTTTTCCTAAGGTGGTCCGGTACGTCCGCGTATCTGTCTACCAGTCCGCTCGTGTCCCGACCCAACCTTCTTAGCAGCGCTCGTCCCGTGGGGGTGCCTCTGAGTCTCGTGGTTTGCCGAAGTGTATCTCAGCCGTGCGGTCAGTGAGGAATGCTTGAATGTAGGCATACGTGCGCGCACCCACATTCAATGGGGATAGAGCAGTCATGATCGCCCGATGTTCAATGCGATCAAAAGCTTTGGAGAGATCCAAAGCTAAGACTGCCTTGGTGTGACCTGGAAGCAGCGGGTCGAAAATGTAACACGCTGTCGTGTCCTACTGTTAAAAAAGAAGCTTAAGCGTCCTCAAATTTTTTAACGTAGACAGAAACGGGCGCTGTGCAAATATACAAAGTTCTCCTGAGGAAGTCGCGTAAAAAGCAAGGAAGAAATGAAACGAAGTTTCAAAACGTCAGTGGTTGGGCTAGCTTTTCAGGAAAAGTAAAATGCTAGAATTACACGACTGCCCATGGGCTTCATTGTAAACTGCTCGTCTCAGATCAGCGCTGTGAACCTCAATAGCCTTTATAGCGGTACAGCGTTCAAAACCTCGAATGTCTTCACTTTTGGTTTTGGCAGAATAGTATACCTGTTTTCCAAGCGATAGCTTCACTACGCAAAGTCACCGCGTCTGGAGATTTCACCTTCATCTGACCTTCAGATAAAGCAAAAGAAACGAAAGGAAAGGCGCATAACTGGCCCTCTGAGACAATGGACACCTCAATCGTGCTTTGTGCTACGTGGCGGTAGTGACAGATATTCGCTGCATACGTTACCATTGACAACGTTATGCCATTTTAAGGAAAGGAAGTGCGCATAACTAGCTACCTGGTCAAAGGACACCTTAATCGCGCTTTGAGGTACGTGGGGTGGTGAGAGAGAGAGATGTGGGCTGCATGCGTTAGCGCTGACAACGTTGTGGCAGGCACGCGGCAGGGCATGTGTTACCAACCGGTAGGTTGGATGCAGTGTGAGGAGGAGGGAAAGTATTGCGAAAGCAGAGGAATGTGGCACATTCCGTCTGCCGCGGCTTTTCCGCAACACGATTCAGGAAAGTTTTTGCAGAGGTCTCGCCATGTACCTCAATCACTGGTATGGAGACTAGTGCTAGCAGAAGAAATGGCTGTCGCTCAGCTCGGCTGAGCCGTGTTATACGGAGCGAAAGCCAACCGAAGCAGCGGCTGATGTCGAGGCGGAGAGGTTGGCAGCATATCCGCCACCCTTTCTGCTTGAGATACTCTGCCATTCTGCCACCTCAAATGGGGTTGCAGCGCATGCGAGCCTTCCTTTTCAAGAGAGAGAGAAAAACTTTCAACAGAAATTCGGGGCACGCCCCAGGGTCCTAAGGTCCATAACACTAACAGCACGGCCGGTGGCGATGGTCTGCACAGCCGGGTCCTCCGAGCGCAGCAGGGTCTCCCAGTCCTCCCAGGTCTTGAGGTTCTCTAGGTCCCGCGGGGGAGGGTCCGCCGGGCAGAGGGAAAGGATGTGGAGGGAAGAAGTTAAGGGTTCTGGGCTCAGGGCGCAATCCTCCGACATGTTATCAGGCATACGACACAGCTGGCGAAGCGAGCGGACGCTAGCGCAACGACGAGACAAGCGGTGTGACGTGATACCAAACGGCGGCTCCGCGGCGAGGCGCGCGGTGTGACGCCATACCAGATTGCGCGGCGAGCGCGCGGCGTCCGCCAGCTGCGGCGGTTGCTAGGCAACAGCTCAAGGTCGGTCTCTCTGCCTCCTCGGAGCACCTCCACAGCGAAATCGCAAGTTCGTGGCCAACGTAGCTTTCGCTACAAAAACTGAGAGAGTGCTCTCTAACTAGAAATATATGCATTCCACTTTCATATTCATTACCTCAAAATATCGCGAAATGAAAATAGATCTCACTGAATCTCATAGTAAAGATAGTCAAACTCAGCTGAATTTAAAAAAAAACTACTAGCATAGAAAGAACAAGCAGGAAGTTGCAGTCGCTCTATCTTGTTTAAAGTACCTCAAAGTAGAATTTCGAATTTCGCCGTATGCTTCTGGTCATCATCATCATCGTCATTGCCAGCCTGACTACGCCCACTGCAGGACAAAGGCCTCTCCCATGTCTCTCAAATGGACTCTGTCCTTTGCAGCTGCGGCCATCCTATCCGTGCAAATTTCTTAACCTCATGCGCCCATCTAGCTTTCTACTGCCCCCTGCTACGGTTGTATTCTCTTGGAATTCACTCCGTTACCCTTGAGGACCAGCGGGTATCTTACTTTCGCATTGCCCTTCCCAAGCCCATTTCTTTCTCTCGATTTCGACTACAATGTCATTAACCCACGTTAGTTCCTTCACCCACTCGAGCCGTTTCCGATCTCTTGAGCTTGCACCTATCATTTTCGTTTCCATAGCTCGCTGCGTTGTCCTTAACTTAACGTCAGGACTGTTCGTTAGCGTTCACTTTTCTGCTACTGGGTAGTGCCCAACTAATCTACTTCTCTTCTGTACGAGCTTTTTAAAGCCGAACTCAGTATACGCAGACTCACACTCTCCTCGGCGCTGTCGGCTGAAAACAAGCTCAAACTTGCATGTTCTGTGTGTTCCATTTCATGTCGTAATGTTATCGGGGTCCAGGGTGGTGCTTGTAGAGCCAGTTGTTATTTCAGTTTTGAAACAAAACGAATGCATTTAATTTTTCATGATCTAAGAGGTTCTCAGCGGGTCACAGGAGATGAAGACAACAATATTGCAAGAACAGAGCTCGGGCCTCTCTCGGCTTGTAGGGGACATTTCTATAGACAGAGATGGCTGCGAATTTTTGGCTCGCCTTGTTTGGTGTTAATGATGACCAGCACTTCAGTATAGAATTTTATCCGTTAATTCTACTAATCCTTGTGTAGATTTTCCGTCCTGTGCTTCCTGAACAATTTGCCTTTCCTAAGTGTGCTCTGCAAAAAATAGGAAACGTTGAAGCGTGTGCGAACATTAAACAATAAAGGAATGCTTCGTGCCTCCATCTAATAACCTGCGATCGCAGTCCTCATCTCACTGCATTCACGACCTTAGTCCGAAGCTGAAAGAAGGAGTTTTTTCGCCTCATTCATGCCTTTGTCCTCAGCCGTGTACTGTACACTACCCCATACTTACAACTATCCAAACATGACATAAACGCTTTGGATGCTTTGATTCGCAAGGCATTCAAGGTAGCACTTCATCTTCCCCTCAACACACCCACAGACAGATTACTAGGCCTGGGCCTCCACAACACGATCGGGGAACTGGTGGAGGCCCACCGACAGGCCCAATACATCAGGCTCACAAAAACTTCCACAGGTCGGTATATCCTGGACTCCCTGGGAATCAAAATACCGGCCAACGACCCAACCCTTCTCGCCATCCCACGATCCCTTCACCGAGAGCTTCTGATCAGGCCGCTCCCGAGGAATATGCACCCGTCCCACCATGAGCAGCGCCGCAGAGCCCGTGCGAAGGCACTCCATCGAGTGTACGGCCCCCAGCCGGACGCCGTATGGGTGGACGCTGCCTGCACGGGTGATGAAGCGACAGCAGCTGCGGTGGACTCCTCTTCATCCACCATCCTCACACTACCTCTCCCTCCAGATACGTCCCCAGAGGCTGCAGAGGAAGCCGCCATTGCACTTGCTATAACCCGCACGGAAGCCCGGTATATTTTAACTGACTCTAAAACTGCGATTCTAAATTTTGCTCGAGGCCGAGTTCATGTCCCTGCTTTTGGCATACTGGACTCGCCCGATGCACCCCCGCCCCGCCAAGTGCAGCTGATATGGGTGCCTGCGCACTCCGGGAATCCCGGAAACGAGGCCGCCAACCTCTTAGCCCGAGGTTCTTTAAACCGGGCTCAGGTGGCCTCGGATCGGGGATTCACGAAGGATCGCATGCACTCATTCAGTGAGCTGACCCAGGCATACAGAGCCTCTCGCCAGCTCTACCCCCCGCCCCACCCCTGCCTAGATAACAGACACGCAACACTCTGGCGCAGATTACAAACACATACTCTCCCCTCGCCCCTTACCCTAACGCACTATCATCCCTCCTTCCCCACTCCTGCTTGCGCCCTATGCCCAGAACCCTTCGCTTCTTCCCTCCACATCCTTTCCCTCTGCCCGGCGGACCCTCCCCCGCGGGACCTAGAGAACCTCAAGACCTGGGAGGACTGGGAGACCCTGCTGCATTCGGAGGACCCGGCCGTGCAGACCATCGCCACCGGCCGTTCTGCCAGTGTTATGGACCTCAGGAACATAAACAATTGAGTGCAGTGGGGTCGTGCGGGGACCCTGGGGCGTGCCCCGAATTCCTTTGTAAATAAAGTTTTCTCTCTCTCTCTTAAGCGAAATTTCCCCGAAAGTTCCTCATTTCTTCACTGAAAAATCTTTAAACAACAACGTTAAATACCCTAATATTCCGCATACCCCAAACTATGGAAAAATGAGCAGTCACTATTTAATGCTCAACCATGTTCCCTGTTTTATAACATGGCTTCGATTATCGCACATATGTCTGATGGAGACCTGAAATGAAGGAGCCAAACAGAAATGGAAAACTGAGTGGTATATTCCAGATTTGCTTAAAACATTCCGTGTAGCACTTCGTAAATACTTTAGATCTGAAATAAGGCAAGAAATTACAGCGTGTTACTGCGCTGATTTGAGAAAAAATTTCCGACGATTACGGTATTTCCTAATGTGAAACTTGAGCGCAGATCATCAGCTGTTTCAGCTTTTCGATAGACTGAGGCAAACAATTCTAGCAAGACAAGCGTGTACAGTTACAGACAACATGTTATTTTTCACACATATTCCTTCGTCAAGAAACACTCCACTTGATTGTCATGATAGAATCTTTGTCGACGAAGAAATAGATGGATATATGGTCGACTTGCTGCACCAATGCCTGGTTCTGAAAGACGAGATGTGCGTAAGTATTTCGCGAGGTTTTCACAGCTGTGGATCGGGTTGTTCTCCCGCATTAAGTGGCAAGAAATTTCCGCTTGTCTTTAATCTACATTAAGGTACCCACCCACCGTGAAGCCCTGGCAGTAGGCAGTGTTTCTGGCATAACGTTGTCAATGCCAAAGCATGCAGCACACATCTGTCTCTACCGCCACGCATCTTAAAGCACGATTGAGGGGTCCGCTGTTCGAAGAGGGCAGTTATGCACCTTCCGTCTGGTTCAGGTGTCTACCGATGTGTGAGAGATACCGCGCATTTCCTTTGCTCAAAATCCAGTTTACAAATTTTACCCTCTGCTTTCTAAGCCCACGCTCTATTGGTTTCGGAGCTGTGGGAGACAGATACTGCGCATTTCCTTTCCTCAAAAAAATATCGAAGAGACAATGGAAATTCTAAAGTGCTTGGCAAAAGTGTTGTGGTCAACCCGCTGCAACATCCTCGTACCGCTTGGCGCGCAATCACTGGGCTGCTTCGGGGCCATGCGTCTGACACACTCGACTGAAACGAGACGAGGCAACGCCAGAAGTGGACAACCACCTTCTACACCTCTGGGACACGCGGCACAGCCTTGTCCGCAGATGGCGCCGCCAAAAACATAATAGAAAGCTTAAAATTCATATCGCCGAGCTCACTCAGCGAGCGGCAGAGTACGCGGCCCAACTCGCCGACTCGAACTGGGTGAACCGCTGCAACAAAGCAGCCAGACAAATGTCTAGCCGGGGCACGTGGCGCCTCTTCCGCGCCCTAATTGACCCGACTCAAACTCGCGCCGTGACTCAAAAACATCTCCAACGAGCTATTCATAGCTTTGATCGAAATACTTCAAAATTAGAGTGCAAACTTCGCGACCAGTCTTTTTGCACTCAACAGGACCCCGGAGGGCCCGCGTACTCGTATGCAGGTTCAGAGAACACGGAGCTGGATCAGCCGTTCCAGCTGCACGACCTGAAGGCGGCCCTGGCTAAAATGAAACGAGGAATAGCACCGGGCCGGGAAAAGAAAACTGTGAAACTGCTTGCCAATCTTCCCGACTCCGCCTACGAAACCCTCCTCGCTTTCATCAACTCAATCTGGCTTCGTGAGGCAACCCTCCCGATAGAATGGAAGACCGCCCTGGTAACTTTCATTCCGAAAGCCGGCAAAGCCATAAACACAGACAACCTCCGCCCCATCTCCCTCACGTCTTGTGCGGGAAAGCTGATGGAGACCATGGTGCGGGACAGGCTGTCTGGGTTTCTGGAAAACCAAAATGCATTCGCAGACACCATGTTCGGTTTCCGCCCGCATCGGTCTGCGCAGGGTTTTCTGCTTCAACTGAATCGAGAAATACTGAACCCTGTCGAATACCCCTTCAACGATAAGGCAGTACTCGCACTAGACTTGAAGGGTGCTTTCAACAACGTCACACATAAAATTATCCTGCAACATCTCTCCCAGACCAACTGTGGACATAACACCTTTCAGTATATCAAGAAATTTCTCTAGGATTGACAGTCTCTCATCCGAATTCAAGACGAAGAACACGGCCACTATAAAATGGGAACGAGAGGAACACAACAGGGCGCGGACCTCTCGCCGTTACTTTTCAATTTCGCCATGATGAAACTCCCGGCTCAGCTGGCGCAGGTCGAAGGCGTCCAGCATGCGCTGTATGCTGACGACATAACCATCTGGGCCAAACATGGATCGGTTGGAGACATTGAAGCCAACCTGCAAAAAGCGGCGGAGATCGTGGACGCCTACGCCCGCCGCTGTGGCCTTCAATGCTCCCCGTCCAAATCCGAATTTGTGCACATTAGCCCGTCGCCTAAGTGCACCACCAAAATTGAACTATCTCTGGCCAGTGGCCCGATACCCGAACGCGATGAGATTAGAGTACTTGGTCTCTTTATCCACAAACATCGACGGGTTCATACAACACTAGCCAAACTGCGCAAGGTGGGAGACCAGGTTGGCCGAATGATCCGCCGGGTTTGCAACAAACGCGGGGGGTTTCGGTGCAAAGACGCCTTGCGGCTGGCGCATGCTTTCGTGACCAATCGAGTACTCTACTCGACTCCTTACCTTCACCTGCACAAGATTGACGAGAACACCCTCGAGGTGATTCTCAGAAAGATGTACAAGCGTGCCCTCGATCTCCCGGTGAACACGTCTAACCAGCGCGTCATGGGCCTGGGGATGGTAAACACCTTCGCGGAGCTCCGGGAGGCACACTTCACCAATCAATGCACAAGACTTTCAAAGACGCCGTTGGGACGCCGCCTATTAGCCCGACTACACATCCACCACCTAACTGTGAAGGAAGAGCTCGTACGCATCCGCGAAGTCTGGAGATACGCCCTGCAGGTGCGTCCTCTGACGACCACGTGACGACCACAATGGCAGGCGCCTTGCGCGGACGCAGGCACTGACCCGCCACTATGGAAACAAACAGGGAATCTTCTACGTGGACTTCTCCGGCCCTCACCATGGGGGGTGGTACACGGCCGCAGTCGTCCACCAAAACGTCGTGGTGAACGGCCTTACGTTCCGAGCTCAAGACGTAACATATGCGGAGGAGGTCGCCATTGCTCTAGCCGCCGCAGACCAGGACTCGCGAGTCATCATTACCGACTCGAGAGAGACGTGCAGAAATATTCAACAGGGATACATTGCTTTCTTTGCATATCGTATCCTTCAAAATAGCGACTACCTCGGGGCCCCCGCGTCTCGAACGATCGTATGGGCTTCTGCTCACATGGGCCTCAAAGGCAGTGAAACGGCAGATGCCGCCGCCCGCGCGCTCACTCTCCGGGCAACGCCTTCGGACCCTTGCGAAACGGATCCTGAACCCAATCCGGCCATCACTTTTCGACAAATTACTGAATTATACCAATCCAGCCACGCAATTTATCCTAAGCCCTATAGGGGCCTTACAAAGACGGAGGAACGCACACTACTCCGTCCTTACACAAAAATACTGCTGTGCCCGGCAGTTTTAAAGCACTTTGATCCTGCATGTACAGGAAAGTGTCCGTACTGTGTGGAAAAGTCTTCGGACATCTTCCACATGGTATGGGCATGCCAGTCAACCCCGAACCTCGCTCCAAAACCCAACCCCACCAGGGAGGACTGGGAGGCAGCCCTGCTCGGCTGCTCCGACCTGGTGAGCCAGAAGGCCCTGGTCGAGCGCGCCCGAGCCGCAGCGGTCGCCAATGGGCTCCTGTACTGAGGAGCGTACCTAGCGGTTGTGATAGGTGGCCCTTTATGGGATATCTCAAACTCCCTCCCTGTCATGCAAAAATAACAAAGTTTTCGAGACAGACCGAGACGTCTGGCGAAGGAGCAGCGGTTTTGTTGCCACCTCCGACGCGCGAGCGCTCGTTCTAACGCTACTGTGTGACGTCACGGTTGCTATGCACAGCTGCGCCCCCACCGGCGCGCCGGAAGCTCAGGAGGGGAGCAGGTTGCGCTTTTACTTTCTCCTTTCCAAGCTCCCGCTCCATTGCTCTCGCTGCTTAAAGGGTGTCCACTGCTGGTCACAACAGACAACGGCGACGGCAACGGAGACGCCGCGAAACGCAGAAACAGGCGCCTCAGCTGCGCTCTAAAATCCTTAACAGGTTTTGATACTAATATAATGATAAGAAACTGGAAGCAGCTGGCTGGCATGCTGAAAAGCATAAGATCTAGAAGTGATTGCACCATCAGGACTAAGGACGGAAGAAGACAGACAAGATACTAGCACTAGAAAAAGAATAAAACGTTCTGTCAACAATCTCACCTGGTTCAAGTTGTTCCCAGTTTCAGAATAAGAGACAAACCATTCGCAGGAAAGCTGTCTCCTTTATAACTGCTTGTTCTATATCCTGAAGTCACGGGCTTCTGAATAATGAATATTTGTGCAGTCCCGAAAGAAAAACCGCTTGAAAAAAAAATGGTATCCTCCCTCTCGCTGGCTTCTTCGGTGTCATCCGTGCAGTTATAGACCTCCCAAATTATTCTTTTCTCTATTACCTACGTTTCCCCCTAGGCCAGCGCGGGGGCTGCTTTGTTATGGCGTTCGGCTGCTGACCCTAAAGACGCGGGTTCGGTCCAGGCCTCGGCGGCCCAGTTTCGATGGAGACGAAATTCTAGAGGCCCGTGTATTGTGGGATGTCAGTGCACGTTAAAGAACCCCAGCTGGTCGAAAATTTTCGGAGCCCTTTACTACGGCGGTCATCATGGCCTGAGGTGCTTCGGGACGTTAAACGGCATAAACCAACTACGTTTGTCTCTCATTCTCCAAATTCATGCCCATTATACAAGCAGTGAATGCTTGCATTTCAACAATTGTTCGCGACAGCTGAACGTCGTTAATCTACCGACGAAGGTTGTTGTGCTTCAAGCAACTGCGTACTTTCCTATAGCCCCATTTGTTACTTTGGTGAGTTTACGGTGTTATTCCAGCCCGTTTGCAATGGAGTGCAGGTGCAGTGTGCCGATAGCATGCCTTCATTGCCTTTTCTTAGTGGCCGTAAACGGCTGCAACGAGCACTGAAAAGTAGGAGATACCTGAGATGAGAGGAAGAGCATTGTTCATAATTTACAGGAAAATGAAGTTGTTAGATACATAGCGCTTCTAGGTCAAGGCCGATAGTCAAACGTGCGAATCAACACACTGTGAAACCTAGAGATGCAGTTCGGGATCGAAATTCAGTTTTAAGGCGGAAGCCTTTAATGCCTCATCGTTGTAAGCAGGAGCTGTCGACAAGAAATGTCACGCTTTTCAGTTGGTCGAAGCGGTCGTAACGTCACAGTGCGCGAATTTCAAACGGGGCCAATTGTACTTTGGCTACTAACCATGCAACCAATTAAAGGGATCGTATAGTGATGCTCCAAGTAAGTTTGACTGAGTTTAGTTAATTGCTTACTTAACGAATTAGTCCAATTAACCTTTCTAGTCAGGCCAGATAAATAAATAAAACCGAGTAAGAACCCGAGGAAGAATTGGCCGAGCTTGGGAATCGAACCCCGGTCTCCGGAGTGCGAGTCGAGCACACTACCACTCGGCTATGCCAGATCGATGGTTTGGAATGAACAAAGGTGCGTCTAATGAATACGGTGTCTTCGTTCACTCCCATCTTCCTCCCTTCCCGTTACGGCGAGGTTCAGGTGTGCACCGAGATATGCGAGACAGATACATTTCCTTTCCTCAAAAAACAATTTACTGACGAGCAAGGCGTATTTGTCCGCGTTTCAGATTGGTCCAAATTGTCGGGATGTCACCACGCGCGAATTTTGACGGGTGTCCACCGAAATATGTGAGACAGTTACTGCGCAACTTTCTTTCGTCAAATACAATTTTCGACTAGTGCTACTGATATATGCGAGACAGTTAATGCGTAATTTCCTTTCCTCAAATACAATTTTCATTTTCTTCATTACGGCCCCTCTTTCTTCTTTCACTCCACTTCCTCCCTTCCTGTACAGTGCGGCTCAGGTGTCCACCGAGACGACAGAGAATTACTGCGCCATTTACTTTCCTTAAAAAGCGTTGCGTTCAAAGGGCAAGGCATCGCGCCGAACCAATACCTTTCTAGGAGGTATTGGCCGAACGGGTGGTGGCGTTCAATGGACTCCGTGGCAGCGCTATACAACACGCTGTCGCGTTCCACTCCTAAAGGCGAAGCTTAAGCGTCATTAATTGGCAGTTAATTAATGCACCAACAAAATGTGAAGTGAACAATCGTGTAGCAGAATGGAGCACTCAGGCTTTCGCCTTTCAGCACTTTAGCCGCTAATGTTCCTCGTAATTTTCGGTTGTGCCGGGTTTCCAACAAACGCGGTGGGTTACGAAGTAAGGATGCCTTGCGGCTGGCAAACGCCTTCGTAACTAGTCGAATTCTCTATTCGACTCCTTATCTCCACCTACGGAAACAAGAGGAGGACGCCCTTGAGGTCATCCTTCGCAAAATTGTTAAACGTGCCCTTGACCTCCCTATCACTACTTCAAACAGCCGGCTTATGGCTCTTGGGGTGGTGAATACTTTCCGGGAGCTCCGGGAGGCGCACCTTACAAACCAGTACACGCGCTTGTCGCTAACGGAGTCGGGTCGCCGCCTTCTTGCTCGACTCCATATCCAACACACCCCTCCAATGGAAGACAGGTTTCGCATCCCGGAACTGTGGAGACGTGCCCTCCACGTGCGGCCTCTTCCAGCAAACATGTCACATGAAGACCATAATGGTCGGCGCCTGGCACGAGCGGAAGCGCTAGCCCGATATTATGGCAACAAAACAGGTGTATACTACGTGGACGCCTCCGGCCCTCACCATGGGGGATGGTACACGGCCGCGGTAGTTCACAACAGCAACACAGTTAACGGCCTAACTTTTAGAGCTCGCAGTGCAACACAAGCAGAAGAGGTCGCGATTGCTCTCGCGGCCTCACATTCCAATTCAAAATACATAATCACCGACTCGCGAGGGGCCTGTCGGAACGTCGAACAAGGCTGCACTGCCTTCCTAGCCTATCGAATATATCAAAATTGCATACGGGATACGGACCCCGCACACCGTTACCTCATATTGGCCCCTGCTCATCAGGGGTTGGCAGGAAACGAGGCAGCAGACGCAGCCGCCCGCGCGCTCTCTCACCGGGCTGTTTTCTCCTCCCCATCCGATCAGGAACCCGATTTTAATCCGGTCTATACATTCAAAGATATTACAACATATTATCAAAATTGTCATCGCCTTTACCCTAGCCCATGTAAAGGCCTGAAGAAGGCGGATGAGCGGCTCCTTCTCCGCCTTCTCACCAATACTTTGCTGTGCCCGGCAGCGCTAAAACATTTTGACCCCTCCTTTAGCGGCAGCTGCCCACACTGTAGTGCAGTGTCTTCTGACACCTATCACATGGTGTGGGCCTGCCCCTCCAACCCCGCTATTCCCCCCATCCCCAACCCAACCCGGGAGGACTGGGAGGCGACCCTGCTCGGCTGCCACGACTTACAGGCCCAACAAGCCTTAGTCGGGCGCGCCCGGGCGGCGGCAACCGCCACTGGGGTCCCATACTAGGGGCCTCCACCTAGTGTTTGTAAGGATCGGTCCCTTACGGGCTGATCCAAACATACCTCCAGTTCATTCGAAATAAATGTTTTCACCACCACCAAACTCTACAGCAATGTTTCTCGTTGAGATAGTAGCAGTGTAGACAATACTGAAAGCGGTTTGCTAAGGCGACACTTGAGGAGTTGGAAACAGTCGTAGATGACAATCAATGGGAAGATGTTGCAGGTTGACGAATTTAGTAATGATTATCATTTTTTGCGTTAACTATTATTATTTATTAGTTACATGATATTTATTGTTATTTACATCGCCTAGCGTAGCCAACTAAGATTGGCCTATAGAAGGCGTAGCTTACCTGTGAAGCAGCTGCCTTACCTGTTCTCATCCCTTTTGCCTGGTTACGTTATTAGCACCCCCCCCCCCCCCCCCGTACGATACGAAGCTAATCGGTTTGTATAAAATCCTGCATCTGTAGAAATTCATAAGGACGCACGGCCTTGACACCCCCTGTCTATTCGGTTTATTCGATATAAGAGCGCAAACAGTTGCCCAACAAAAACGCTCCTGGTATGGAACCAGCCGGAAAGTGCTGTTAATAATAAGACTCATCCATAAGAATAACAGAAACAGATGCTAATTGATTTAGACGCGAAAACCACGCAGTAGAATACGCGGTATTATATACGATTTGTCTTAGACGCCAGGATCATGCATTTCGAAATACCCAGGTACAAGAAAAAACGGCAGAATCGCCAAGGCTACTTAACAATTACGACAGAAGCTTGACCCAAGGCATTCATGTCGGAGTGATAAAACAAAAATTGATATCTGATGCTGAATATATTGATATTACCAGCATGAAACAAGCCTATCCTGCGAGCAAGATAGAAGGCAGTGCTTGTAACGATCGAAACATTATCATCGATTATTTTTCAGTTCATCTATCACTGGGCCCTGACGCCACGAGCCTTGTACATTTAAAGAAGCATGATGGCAATATATAAAAAACTGATCGTGCAAAATCATTGCTGTTTCAAAAATAGTGCACACGTTTCACATTGATCACACCAAAATACCGGATTAGCAACTACAGATATTGAGGAACCTTTACATAATCCTCTGGATGCCTTCACCCACCTCTTTATAATATGAGAAAAAGCACCAAAAGTTATTTCATATGCCTCTTACATTCGTTTTTAATTGTATTGTTCTGAGTCATTGCGAAAAACTACCAGAATTATTATAATATGCCCTGTCACTGAGTCGGTCTTATAAGAAGGACAAAGAGAACCTCCGTGAGGAATATGTTAAAAAAGCGTGCCAACTGTGTGTGTGCTTCCAAAACGTATTGCTACAATGCAGCCCTAACAAGGCACCTTCTATGTGCTGAAGCTGATAGATTATGCAGTTCTCGTCATGCTTCCAGCGGTTTCAGTGAAAGCGAGAGGAGTGGTGACAAAATGAAACTTTTTATGATACCACACCCCATAATTTTTAATGCGTTACCCCTACTATGACCAATAAAACTTCTGTTTGGGCTAGTTGAGGCATTTTGAATCGAAAAAAAGGAGCAGCGCCCGAAATGAGAAGACAGAAGCGCTTGTGTCTTCTCCTTTCTTTGTGTTTGCATGCTTTCGAGCTGCTCCTTTTCTTCGATTACTACGACCACTTGGCCAAAATCCATTCATTGTTTTTTTGTGTGTGCTGCCGCCGCCATCCAGTGGGCAGGTTGCGATGAGGCCACGTTGTTTGTCACCCCTAGGTGACCCACTTGACTCCCAGATTGCACCTCTGGGGATTTTTCATGGATTTTGTGCTCACGGTCACGGATAACGATTCCGACGCTGACGCTGGATTTTCTGCGATACGAGCTCCTTAAAGCTACCAAGTTACTATCAACCTTTATTCACACCCGAACACACTGTATCTTGTTTTATATATTTGCATCTCTCCTCGTATCTAGGCGACTAGATTCAAGGACTTTCTGCATAAATTATTATGTATCGCTGCGTACTTGGCGACTAACACACTAAAGAGCAAAAATGCAATTAGAGCTCCTGTTCTACTTTTTCTGTGGTGTCACCATTTCAGAATACTTTCAGCGTGCATCTGCTGATAAGAAGACACTTCATGCTGCTAATGAAAAGGGTGAGTGAGTTGCAACATAATATTTTGATAAATGGTAACTTTAGACCAGAAAGGTTCGTGCACTTTCATAAATAAAAGACTGAAAAAAGCGCTTGCCGTTGCCAGGTGTAATAGACCATATGTCAGATTAAAAGTCGCAAATATGCCCCAGCACCTATATGATTAAAAAAACACGTCTCATTGGAGGCCATATGAAAAACCGCCCCTCTAACTCTTCCACTGCTATGCATTAATGCTTCGTATGCAGTCGGCTGGTTTGCCGTTCTTCTGAATATAAGTTTCATCTCATGCGTGGTTTGTTGTGTGGAGTTACTCTATTTGCAATGCGTCTTCGACCTTTGGCGTCACCATTATCAGGCTAGAACCCTCTTTACTATATCATCGCATTAATCTCGTGCTAGTCTTCTCGAATGGAACAATTAATCCTCTTTTTCTTGTCACATGAGGTAATAGATGAAAAAAGTGTACTCTGAGGCAACAGTTCTGAGAAAGGGTGTGGTTGGAGAAAAGAATAGCTTTTGTCGAGAAAGTGGTATACTTTCCCGCGAAGTCATCTTCACTAATGGAGATCTTCACACTCGGGGTGTAGCCCTATGGCTTCCGCAGAAATTGAAACTGCCCAGTTGAATGAAGCACCCTTGCGGACAAAGCTGCTGCTCCGCGTGGACAGTCCGCCAAAGTAAAAACAAGTTTAAAAGATGACATCCGCTCCATTCTGCCACCACTATTCGGCCTCCAATGAAACTTGGAAAAGTTGTACTTCCTAGCGATTGTAGAAAAGTGAACGCTTAGGAAAGCAAACTACGGCACTTCTCAATGTGTTTGCTCAACACTCAGGCT
The DNA here is from genome assembly GCF_055824585.1 of Amblyomma mixtum. Taxonomy (NCBI): domain Eukaryota; kingdom Metazoa; phylum Arthropoda; class Arachnida; order Ixodida; family Ixodidae; genus Amblyomma; species Amblyomma mixtum. The sequence continues at coordinate 53,219,088 of NC_143012.1, forward strand.
CGGCCAACGTTGAGCGACTGAAAATGGAGTAAACTAAAAGTGAGTTGGGTACTTTTGGAATGGTGCTTGAAAGCGAAAAGGTTTCAAGCTGTGTTTCAAATGCCTGTCACAGTGTTGGGCTAGTCCGCTTTCATGGATGCGGAGAACAGAGAGTTACGATATGAAGGGTAGAGAAAATCAGGCGTACATTGAGCAACTGTGGATTGCTGATGGGCGAAAATATAAGGAGATGCATTGTTAACGAAGCCTGAAGTGACAGAAGTACCTCGAACCCCGTTTCACTGAAGATAATCAGTGGCTTACTTTTTCCGAGCTGTTTATTTATCCTTTATTACACCTTTACCTGCTGACTGTAACTATCGGCGGCTGCTTTATTCTTAACCTATAAATCTAGTTTCCCTGCTAATGACGTGAAACTGCAGTGATTTTTTTAAAACCATAGCTGTGTAAAATAAACATATTTTCACATCTCTTTGAGGCCACAACTTTTGCTCTCTGGTAAGCTAACTCTGTGTGATGCTCTCTACAAGTTGTAAATTTTCAGTATTGACGATCGCCTCCAAGCACCACGTGTCGGATGCAAAACTCTTCATTTCTGTTCTTACTTCGCACAGCTGGTTGGCATCCGTAAGGTGAGTAATGATTGGACGAGTGACTGCAGGCCTGAATAAGCAGCATTGTATTATGAAAGCAAAAAAACCTGAAATTGTGCACATGGTTTTTTACTCCAAGACAGCTCGTCATACTTACCGGTCAATCTTAAAGTTTCAGTAGCAATTCGACGCTTCCTTTAACTTGCCTGCCCTCGAAATTATTTTATGCGCAACAGCATAGTTATATAATAATACCTCGCGCTAGCTGTGTGGCATGCCGAATGTAAACAGACGAAGACATCCTTGAAATTATGAAAGTGCTGCCCTCGCAGCTAAGGGCGGCATTTATTGGCGGAGAGGAAGATCTCTTTCCCCCTACAAACTTGGTAAATTTAGCAATGGGAACCAATGCTGAACCAAAAATTAACTTGAAAAAGTCCAAAAATACATTGTCTAAAATTAAAAGAGTTCGCTCCAAGCCTGGCGCATTTGTCCGTCCCTTGTCGCAGGGAATGGCTTACTTCTATTTAATCCTCTCGCTACACGCTCATAATCTGCATAGATAGTGACTAATCTTGACATTTCTATACGGTACAAATACAAATGAAATGGAGAGAGCAACTAATCTTCCATCAATTCGTGCATTGACTCAAAGTCGACTGGATGAAATTGTGATGTCCAGAAGAATCAGAAATATTTCCTTCAACGGCGTGGAAAGCTACATGTTCCTTGTTATATAAGGGAGATCAAAAAGGAGGCGTTTTCAGTAAGAAGCAAAAGGATTACTGTGCATTTAATATTTTTTAGCGATCCAGCACTCGAAGCATTTCTTCCTGGGATTAAAGAGCATTCAATATAAGAGGGTACACTGACAAAAATAACCAAAGATAATATTATTGACAGTGGTATTTAAAAATGCATTGAAATACTTCTGGAAAATGCTGCGGCATCTATTTGATGTGGAAGTTCTTGCATCGTTCACAATGCTTAATCAGCCATAAGATTTCCAATTCGTATTGTTCAAAAGGAGCTAAGGGGGCGGCGAAAACGTTCCTTCTTCAGCTTCGCACTTTATTTCCCCAAACTGGATTGAATCAGGCCCTGACAGAAAACGAAGCGTCAGCGAGTGCCTCAGGGCGGACTTGAGAAGTTTTGCGGGATTGAAGGAAACCCATATTAGCTCATCTTGTTTTCGTGACGTTACTACGTAACTCTTTTTACCTACCGTCCACAGTTTTCCAGCTTATCTTTGAATAGGAAAACTACATATTTTGTGATAACAAACCAGCCCCACTTTCTGCCCATATTAGCCAATCTACATGCTTCAAATCGGCCAGGCTGACCTCAACGTTGAGCGCCAAATTGCTAATAAAACGAACAGACTAAACAATGAACAAAAGTGCAGGCAACTGCCTGGTTTAAAAGGCTCAGCCGTAAAATGACAATGCCTGCATCGTCACTTCCCGGCCACTCAGAATATTGGATCCAACGGCATCTAGATCCTTGTTTGTTTTTCGCCAATTTCGGCTCATGTATATCAAAGACGAGGCAGGAAGTAAAGGTCCTATCCGCAACGCTGTGATTTCCGGCTGCTGCACTCGAACGACTTTCAAATGGCGTCGTTGGGACTTCTGCTTGCCCCACGGCAGGTAGTAAAGAAGCGTGTAAGCGGCTGTAAAAGGCGTCCGCTTGCTGACCATCACGCCCGAAGTTCGTGTCTTATAGCCGCCGTCAAACGGAACCACTGCCCCAGGACAGACTGCGGTAGAACATTGGTCAGGACACTGCCGTATCAGTTATGCGGCTGAGCATACGCAGTAGCAGCAAATTGAAGCTCTTGGGATATTTGTTCCATCTGCAGGCAAAGCTGGATGCCGGAAGCGCTTGAGAATGAACATAGAAGTGAAAAAGTAACACACAACTTTTGAGTCATGTATTTAACACCGAAGTAGGGTTAGGAAATGGCCACAAACCTAATTGGTAAATATAGGCAGCTTTCAGATAACCTGTGATTCTTCATAAGCCTGCTCGATTGTATTCGAAACAAGAGATAGATATTCCGAATTACTCGAAATTTGATTATGCTTTCTCAGCAAAGCTGACATTATAGTATACTATTGCTTCGAGAGTAATCCCACCTTCCGTTCCCTGTCGCGAGAAACTCTGGTGAATGAATTTTTACACCGGTGGCATGTATGGGATGATTCATAAAAATATAGAAGTGCCTAATAACTAAAAAAAAACTACACTGTTAGCTCATGGCGTTTTAAAAATAATCCCAGTTGCGTCCTCAGCCATGCCACAAATACAAATTAGATTTGGACTGAGAGCTACGACAGATATGCCCGAAAGTTGAGGTTAGAGAAGAAAACAAGCGACGATAGGTTTGTACCGGACAGGTGCTTCTCCTCTTTAGTATGGTCATTTGTATTCTCTTGAGCTCTGAATTGCCGAAAATTTGTGCGATCCTCATAATCGGAGAGAAAACCTTCGCACCAGGGGTAATAGAATAACCATCTTGGTCTGCAAAGGTGAACTTTTCTACCTGAACCTGAGTGCGTGCGTTGTGCCTGCATGAGCCACCGCCTAAGTGTTTTTCTAATGGCAGCCATTGCCGCAGTGCGGCACTTCCTGGAGGCTAAGCTCATTGAGGTTTCTGGCTAAGCCGATTCAGATACGTGACAACATCTTTCATGCACTCTGACTCTTGCTTAGTGCTATCTTTGATGTGATCGGAAGCGAGACGTGTTCATGAGATGCCCCTAATGCTTCGAAACGTCTGTCAGACCCTGCCCGAAGCCGAGAGGATTAAGTCCGAAGACTACCCACAGGTGCAACATACATAGAACACGGTTGAGACACTGCCCACGAACCCACTGCCCGTAGGCATACAGAAAGCTGTTCCCACACATTTTGAAGCCAAAATGACAAAGATCGATTGACAACTTTATTTATCCCAAATGGGAAGCTTTCAGCGCGGGAAAGAGAGAGATTATAGGCTGGGTAGGTGTCGGCTACCCTCTGAGTCCAATCTAAGGTCTTGTCTTGGAGATCAGGCATTGGGCTGCATAGGGCAGCCTCGCACTTTTCCTTTCTGTTAATATTCAATGATTTAAACATTCGCAATAAAATCGCTTTAATAATGATGTGGTTATATTTTCCGGCCCACGAGAAAACACAGACATCGCTTTTGTGCCTTCGTTATTTCCTTTTAACAACCGCACTAAGAATGATATTGAATGCAACAGCCATTCATATCTTTACGGCTTGTTTTTTTTTTTTGACAAGTTCTTTCATGTGCAGTCTATTATAGTGTTGCCTTCGAAACCAGCAGAACCAAAATGATATGTTCCACCTTTAGGGAAATACGACAATTAAGGGAACGAAGAACTGCTTAGTTAGTTGCTATTTCTTTTAATTTCAGCCATATATCAAAGTGCACGGGTAAGAAAGCATTCTGCGGCCGTTCTACTCTGACTCCCTTAAGGAACCATCGGCCCTGCCGTGAATAATAAAACAATGCAGGCATAAAGAAAATGAAGCATAACAAGCACTAAGGACGGATAGTGAGCTAAATATACGGTTACTTATCAGAGTTGTACTCACAGAACAGCAGAAAGCATGGCAAGAATTACAATACGCACAAATGCTACCCCTATCATGGTACCACGTGGAACGTTCAGCGTTATTAAGCAAGTCATCACTACCTAGAGGTGGTATTGGTATGAAAATTCTTTCAAAACCAGGACCTTCGATTAAGCCGGGTCACAACGCTTATGCACGAAGTTGGTCTCAGTACCTGCTCCTCATGATCACTTAAGTCATTATTTCTTTTTGTAGATTCTGATCTATTCCTTAGTCAGACTTTTGTGGACCATCATAATTTGCTAGGGTACGTTGCCAGGCGGCTAGAGCTGCAGCTCCGGTGCACAAAATGGGCTATGAGAGGAGCTCATTTCGTAGCTGTTGAGAGTATTCAATTTGAATGGTTGCACACTGAGCGTTTGTGCAACGATGAGAAGCAAAAATAATCCACAATTAAACTGGGTGGCTCCATACCTCATTAGCCTGAGTTACCAATGGACAACACTGCCGCAAATGAAAAGACAACATTATTCATCATTATCAGCCTGACTACTCTCACTGCAGGGCAAAGGCCTCTCCCATGTCTTTTCACCTAACCCTGTCCTTTGCCAGTTGTGGCCACTATATTCCCATACAATTCCTAATTTCATCCACCTACCAAACTTTCTGCCTCCCCCTGCTACGCTTGCCTTCTCCTGGAATCCACCTGTTACCCTTAAGGACCGGCGGTTATCTTGCTTTCGCATTACGTACCCTGCCCAAGCCCATTTCTTCCTCTTGATCTCGACTAGGATGTTATTAACGAGCGTCTGTTCCCTAACCCATTCTGCCTGCTCTCGGCTCGGGAGAAGACATAACAATAAACTAATGTTTAGCTGTTCGCGTTCTATATCTTGAGTGCGACTTTACACTCCTATGGTCTATCCAAAAGAGCCGAAGTTCACCTCTTTTTTTATCTTAAATGATCCATTATGCTTCATGTTTTCGATCAAATTGTGAAATGTCTTATCCGAACAAAAATTTAAAAAAAACTTTGATTTCCGCGGTCTATGATAAGCGGCCTAAGGCAAAACGAAATTGTGTGCGCAGAGATGTAACGCTGCCTTCTTTGAAGTTGTGCACTTCCACCCACACTCGCAGGTAACACAAGTTTTGAGCCAAAATAATTGCGAGCAGGTCTGTTTAGCCCAACGCTCTTACAAAAAATAGTCTTAGTTCTGCGAATACATTCTTCCATCGAGACATATTTTTAAAATGTGCAGGGGTGTTCGCAGTAGACGATATACCCACAGGTTCAGCCGAAAATGCATTAGCAGGTGGCATGAAGCACGAACATCCGACGTCGTCCCCTATTTTCCCACACTAGTGGCCAGGGCAATGCGCATTGTCAAACAAGTATGACGAACCCAATAAATTTTTTTCTTCTTCAAGTAGAGACGCATTGTACACCATTGGCTCCACTCCATGATGGCGAGAGAAAGTGGCCAGTATAGCACTGATAGCCCATATCTTTCAGAACTTTTCAATAAAAGGTCCGCCGGGTCCAGTTTCTCACGTTTCTTGCCTGACCTCTCGTTGAGAGAACTCTCATTGACACGGTTTCTGAAGACATATGACTCAAAAAATGCTCTTTTCTGCTTTGTTCCCAGGAGCCAAAGAGAATAATGGCTTCTCTAAGAATACACTGCCAGCTTCAGGGAAAATTTGTCGTTAGCCTAGAAACCCACATTGTCTGCGTGTCTCAAAGCCACTGCAAAACAAATATTCCACGTCAAACTGAGAAATGAGAGAGAGTGCCGATCTCTAGGGGTTGGGCCCAGGTCGTCAGGGAATTTCGGCACCACAGCATTCATCCAGGCTTTGCTACGCTTCCTACCAAGAAGAACGGCATCCAGCCCACTTTCAGAAGCATCCCGATCGAAATATTCTGCAGTTTTATCGCATATTTTTCCTTCCGTGAAGGAGTCGATGGGGTCATCACTTTTCTTTGCACCTATGCAGTTCTTTCTTTCAGGCAGGGTTTGTGAGCTCTGTGCTGAGGCAGAATACCTCGGCATGTAGGCGCACTTTATTGTGCTTTTCTGTAGAAAACTAAATATGACCCGGTTGCCTCGCCTTTTGCGAACATCACACTATATCTCGCTGGAATTTGTTTGAAGGGTTTATTTTCCCGGGTAGCGTAATATTCCATGCTTTCATTTTTTCCTTTTATGCTTGCAATTTGTGTGTGGTAATTCTCTTTGTGCGGTAATGCATTTTGTGTGTTATAAGATGGTAATTTCAACAACTTCCGGCTGATTGACTGACCTGAAATGCGGAGTTGTCTCTGTACTCCGTCATGATGACATAAGTAAGGATTTCCTCGAAACTGCGCCCCCTGAACTCTCTTTTGAGGTAATCCATATGAAGACTGTCCCAATTCCTTGAGCTGCACGTGAGGCTCATAAGCAAACAGTGTGGTGCAGAAAGTCTATATTGGCCATGCCAACTATGAGTAGAGAAAGTTCAAGTTGCTATATACACTGCATATATGCATATGTGAAATCGTTACCGATTAGAAATAACCACTATGGTACTCATGAGGAACAAATGAGAACGCATAGAGATGTTATATTTTCCACATATGACAAGCTCTATGCTCATATTAATCTACATTCGTCTCTCATACAGCATACTCCGGTTGAGTAGGGATAGTTGTCAGTTGTTCTTACAGGCTGAGTGGCTATTTTATCGCAATTATTGGGTGAAATAACGTTTCTTTAATATCCCAACTTTTTCTTCATTTTAGGGCGTTATTCAAGTTTCTTAACTTTATATCTTTGCCAATAGTAAAAATGAAGAATTTTCGGTCGCAGCCATGTGAACGCGAGCCCGCTTAGGGAACTAAAATGAAAAAAAAATTGGAGTATGTACGTGTACTAGGAACTTGCTCTTCTGCGTCTCGTCTATGGTGAGAAGAAAGCAACATATTTTTTCTCACTACTGAGTGATAAGTGTGCTCAGTAATAATATGGCCGCTCCTGTGGGTGTGTTAAAATATATATACTCATTTCCGTCAGAATATACGAAATATCTAAACTGTATTTTCTTAGCGTTAGAGTAGATTGTATTCATTTTTCTTTCTGATCTGTAGAAGTCAAAAATTATAGTTATCTGCCTATTCATGAAATTCTGTGGCGAGAGAGAAAGGCTGTCAATAACTGCCTGTGAAGAAAAATACTGTTTACACACATTTCCCCAGGAAACGTGCAAAGAGTTTTAAAAGAAACAAAGCATTTGGCCGCCAAGCATTTTCTGCCTTTCCTTTAAAGAAATGTCTTCCCTGCAACGTCGCAGCGTGGCTGTTTCTCGCTCATCTGTTGACTAATGTAGGAAAGCATAACTCTTGAGTCTCAATATGAAAAAGACCTGTAGGAAATCTGGACCACGATTGGCCCCTACCCGTTGTATTAAAAAATAACAATAAACTACTGATTCGTTCACGTGTTTACACTTACCGAATCATCCGTAGCACTTCACTCTTTCACTATCATGCTGCAACAATCGTCTAGTGCAGTTTTGATCAGGTTTGTGGCAAGTGATCAAGAATCCTTTTTAAATGCCAAGCGCCGTTTTAGCACTCTCCCCAAGTAAGGTATTAGCACTTTCGTATTTTACCAACCCAAACTGGCCACGCAACTGCAGTGTACTTGGTGAAGCGGAGTTGCTGATGGAAAGAGATGTCTAATTTGAGCACAACCTAAATACATGGTTATTCATTCCTTCCTGAGGCCGGTGCTTTTCGCCATTACACTATTTGATTGAGTGAAAAATTACGCAAATCAATTGCCAGCATTAGTTTTCCTTACTTTAGAAAATTATCAGTGAAAACAAGCGCATAAATTGAAATTAAAATAAAAGTGTGCTGTGCAAAAGGAATACAACGCAGTGTTCTAAATTTAAGCACTATGTGCACTCTTTGGCCGAAGCAGAATACCATTGCATAGCAATATACAGAGTTGTCTTTACGGCTACAATGCTGCTCGCAATTTATCATGTAAGCTTTTTTAGTCAACACTTATACCCTTTAAGTAGTCCTAGTCTTAATCCGGAGACTGCATAGCATTCGGTAGAGGGGTAACTGACGGTTAGACAGTGTCCGAACTTTTGAACTGGAAACTGCGGTTCGTTGGGACTACTTTGGCAACAGGGTGTATGAGGCTTTCTGTGGCAGGGCATGTGCTGTCCTGTGGCACAGCACATTGCGAACCGCTATCTAAACTCTATATTGTCGCCACAAGAGTCATCCGTTATCAATACATACAGCCGTCAGTACATGTACGATAAACCTCGCAATTCATTACGAGCACATTCCTCGCCAAGAACTATATGCAGTAGCCAATGATATCAAACATTTTATCATGCGTTTGTTCTCTTCCTCCGGACTGATACACAAAATGTGTGTGCCTGTTTGTCAGCTCGAGCACTGATCATATTTCTCATTTTTAATCGAAAAGACTAGCGCTTAGGATGGGGAGGAGGAGTAGGAAAAGAGACAGCATAAGCGCAGTCCCGTTTCTTCCTATTTCTTCATATTTTCTTATTGCTTCGTCTCCGTCCAAATAGTAAGTCGTTTTGATCAGCATTTCTGAGCTTCTGTTCCATCGGGGAACGCCACCCGCTTTGGGTCAAAATTATGCAAGGATGCATGTGGAGAATTCCATGAACTAAAAGCGGAGCGAATTGCCTGTGGTGCTGTAGAAAAGCAGGGTCTACTTTTTTTTTCGATTTCTGGTTTTTTTCTTATTGTGTCGTGGAGACGTCCTAACTTGCCCATTTTCCTGAGAAATCTCCACCGGAAGTATTAAAACTCAGCCATTGCTTTAAGTGCTCGTGCCGCTTGGATGAACCTTGATTTCATTGAAAGGATAAAGACGATGAATGGAGTGCGCATTTTCACGCTCATCTCACGCTGACACAATTCGCGTCACAATAGGGCTCGCTAGATAATCAAACAATAATATACCACAGACGCCCAAGATGAAATGTTTTAGTAAAGCTGATGTCAGTCTTTTTCAAGCGCCTACACTGAATCCAGTCGCCGGCATTAGAAGCCAAAAACACGGAGTGTGACTCCACAGGGCACCCTTGTATTTTAGTTGTCGCATATTTAAAAGAAAAGTTTCATCGAGATGTCATCCAGTCAGTGCATGATCGTGGCTTCAGTTCTGCATTTCTGTAATTCAAATAAATTGAAAATACAAGGGAATTTATATCTTACTTCAATAATTGTTCTTTCAGGTATCACAAGCAAGAATCATGTGCAGATCAAAGTAAATCTTGCATAGATTTTATAAACCGCGTGTTAAAAGGCCGCTCAATGAATTAAGCAAACTGTAGAGTGCAAGAGAACATAGACGGCAGGACACATTTTCCAGAAATCTTGACGCAGCCATCCCAAAAAATATTACTTCTGCAACTTTTGCAAACACGCCGGCCGCTACCATTCATAAATAAGTTGCGGGAGGTCTGTCACAAGCGAGGTGAGCAGGCAATACGTAGTTTTTCATTTAAAGACATGCATTGAGAAGGCATTGAGCATGTACTTTCTTGGTCTGTACTTTCTTTTGTACTTTCTGTACTTTCTTGGTCAATTCATATTGTTTTTTCTCCCCTTTTTTTCATATGATACATACCGTAATTTGTTTTAGGGCACATTTTAACTGCTGCTTTTGATTTCTTTATTACAGCTCTGCACATTTTTGTTGAGAGCGATCGAAATGATTCACAAGCGACGGGCTCATTGCTGCATAAAGTAGTTAAAATGGGGAGAGGGTTTTCAAAGACTCTAAATTATTCGCGCATGAGAGCAAGAATTTTCGCGATTGAAGAGCGTTACGCTTGAAGACCGCCAAGTTTGGTCGCTGTTGATAAAGCGTCATAAAGAACCTTCATAAAACACTACAGTTATATGCACGGAATTGGTTATAAAGCACACTATATAGAGGCGGTATTTGTTTCTATTTTCACTATTTTTGATGAAAGTAAAACACTTTGCGAAAACCTTGCTTTCTTTCTAGACATGTTGTCGAAGGGCATCGCAGACCAAGGTAACAAAAAGTGGGCTGCATTGAATCCAGTGCAAAATAAATGGCCGGATCTTTTTACCGTTCCTTGAAAGCGATATCGTGCCATCGAGAAACACAAACAAAAGATAGAGTACATCAGGGCACGTACTTAACTACCGGATCGAATCTATTGCACTTTTGTTTAGCACAAACCAACAAGAAACCTTTATAGGAAAACCTCCAAACAAAGTAAAAAAATCATAAAAATGAAGCGTTTTTAAGTCAGCTCTACTCATTTATTTGTCTCGAATTAAGAGCCGTTACGTGGTTTCCTTTTAAAATACCACTTCTACGCAATATCAACTTTTGGCGGTTCAGTGACCGTAAGCGATACAAAGGGGTTGAGGGAACGTTCAATGACCGTGATTACCATTGATCTGCATCTATTCAATGAGCTAGGGCTCGAGCACCTGTATTTCTCGGAGATTTGGTTCTGTACGCGGCACAATATTGTAGAATATATACTGTGGGCTTTCACAGTTGACCTCTTTTCATGCGCACTCGGCGCATCCCAGTTCCAGTCGCTTTTTACACTGAGGATGAGGTGTGTAAATTTTTTTTCACCATCAAAAAATTTGCCAAATATTAGTTATCTGGCTGTGTGATGGGCAGAATCTCGAAGACATACTCTGGACGTTTATGGTTGACCTCTTCTCATACCCCACGGCACGTCACACTTCCAGTCGCATCGATAGTGAGCGTAAGGTGCCTCGATTTTTTTCACCCTAAAAAGATAGGAAAATATGAAATTTCTGCTATCATATATGAAAGGAATTATTTATCTGCAATCTCACTCAGCTTAATCACTGTGTCTAGATTCCGAATCACCTTACTTCGTTTCCCGACACTGTTCACGAACTTTGTCGCTGTATCAGCGTACAGTTTGCTTACCTCTTGCCCCCGGTGTACAGCTTTCTATTTTAGTACGCACTACATATGTCATGGTTGGCAAGTGAAGTGCGCAAGCACATGGTGGCTCATTAGAGAAAAAAAACAATATGTGTCTTGGTGAAGCCTCAACCTTTTAGCTGCCACCAGTCTTAGCAATCCGCAATCCACAACCCGACGCCTGTCACCTTCTCTTCATCTTCCTTCTATTACTTTCATTTCACTCTACCCTTAATGTCGACAAATTTCCGTCTCTCCAATAGGCCATCTGCCAAGGGCGGCAGTTGGCGAAGATCTGTGACCACAAGGATAGCGAAAACATGCCTAAATATGTCACAATCCGAAGTGCATGAATCGTTAATTTGTTTCCTCCGGGCGTAAAAGTTTCTTTTCATCTGTAGAACGGGCAGTTATGAACACTACATGCTTTCAGGATCTTATTTTGTAGCTTTAGCGTGGTCGCGTAGCTATAGTGACGTTGAGAAGCCTCGGATAAATTAAGCTGTTCTTAGGGCCTTGCTCACGTGAGTTTGCAACAGCTATCAAATCGCGAACACTTATATTATCTCAAGAGGTGAGCCTGACTTCGCTGCCACGTTCAAGCTACAGAATAAAATGAAACCACGAAAGCAGGAATCGTATATATAACTTCCATTTCTGCGCATGAAAAAGCATGTCTTTTCAACGGATGAACCAAATGAACGTTCCATGATCTTCAGTTCAGCTTATGATTAGGTGCGTTTTGCGCTGTCTTGAAATTTTATATCCCAGGTTGGCCGCTGCATCATTGATCGCCGGAACACAGAGTACAAGCAAAACTGTTCGCCTACTAACGTTGTCATCTAGTAGGAAGTGTTATAATATGGGTGATGTCATTAATTCAATATAATCCTGCATAAGGCAAGGGGTGCTGGACAAACTCGGATGTCTTCTCCGTGCAAACAAAGCAACTCACAACCTCCTTCCGAATCACGGAAACCGCCGCTCTAACACCCGTTCCCCTCCCGAACTTTCTACATTCACTTTTCCTGTTCAGCCCTGCTTCTAAAGTTATTACTCACCTTGACTTTGTCATCTTTTAGCCCCGCCTCACAACTCTTCCTCCTTCCATTAAAGCATTGCAGCCCTTTCTTGGAATTTTGCTTGATTACGGCAGCTTCTTTTAAAGTGGATTTTGACTTCGGCTTAATTCCCAGGGCTTTAAAAGGGCCCGGATTCCCACTTCGATTGTTCCATAGGAATTGGTGCGAACGCCTTCTGACATTTCAATGAAAATAGAAAGGTTCGGTTTAAACGAGGTGAACTCTTCTATGCTCGTTTGGAGTTGGATAAGAAGTCCGCCCGGCCTACAGGCTAAATCCGTCTTGGCATTTTTTCTTTTCTTTTTGATCCTAGACACGATCCCCTTCTTCCGGGTTACAAATCTCATCAACCAGTTCTGCAGGCAATTAGAAGACATGTTTTCTGCACTTGCTTCGCAAGACAGCGAGAGCCAGAGGGAATGAGATTGGCTTAGCGAACCTCACCAAGTGCCTGGTTAGGAGGGAGCAAGTACACGCTTGGATTAGTGTGTAGAAAACTCGCAGCAGAAATGCTTTTAAGAAGCGTCTAGATTTGGGCAAGTGGGCAATTTGTTCCTACCCGGGAAGCATAGCGCATTAGCACGAGAGGACGAAACAACCGACAGGACTAGTACTAACTTTGTTCCATTCACTAGGTTATTCGCTTTTTAGAAACTTTTCTAGCACCTTGAGACTTTGAGCCTTCGTTACACTCGACGTCTAATGCTGAGGTCCAACCTTAAGTACTTCCTTCTGCATTGGTTCCGATGTCCTCCCTGCTACAACTTGGGCTCTTAGTGGCTACCCTCCATCGATAAACCATGAAACAAGGCTAGAGCTTATCCGGTCTCTTGTATAGTCCTCGTCCTCTCATTTTTCTGTGCTATGTTTTCCGTGTAAAAATGAAATACAACCCTCCCCAAAACCACTTCAATGCACGGATGGAAAACACTTATGAACGGCAGGAAAGCATTGAAAATAGTAAAGAAAGACGCCCGCTTACGGTAGGTCTCACTGCTCACCTTGCCTATGGGAGTGAAGTACTGAGAAAATAAGTATGGGGTACAATGCACTCAGGAGGTACACTCAGGTGAGGAATAGCTGTTTCGCCAGTATGCGGCAAGAGGAAGTTTCTCAGAGTTCTTCCCTTCCAAATTTTCCCCAAGGGGCTGAAGCCTGGAGGCTAAAGGAAAGACTAATTTTAATTAGGTGGTGGTCATACTGGAAATTATTTTTATAGCGCTTTTGAACGACCAGGAAGGAGAAAACAAACAGACAAATTCAAAAATAAATCTGCGCTTCCAGATTCCACAAACTAGGTCAGAAGCCTAGCTATTTTTATCAACATAATTAGTGCATTGAGGCAGTTTCTTAATTACAAACCCAGTCCTTCTTGAACACTGTCTTGCGTACACTGTCTATATATTTCCTCGAGCCTGCTCCTTGTTTGTGGAGCGAAAAAAGTATTCAGATTCGGGGCACAGTGTTGGCAGCAAAGCACTGCGAACGGCAGGTCTCCTCCTCTAGGTTTAACAGGAATTACGACTATGTGAAACCATCGCTATTGAGGAAAAAATAAAAACTACGTGTCGTCCTTCGCAAGAAATGTGTGATTAAAAGGGACCGTGTAAAACTGAAAAGGGGAGATCTTCACAGCGTCCTTCGGTCACGATTACGAGCGGACATTCTTTCAGAACCATTGGAAACAGGTGATGTCATTGAGATGAGTGAGTTTATAAGAAAAAATTTGTATAAACGGGTAAAAAATTCAAATATATTTCGAGAAAATTTTATCAACATCGTCTCTGGTTGCAAACAAATCCAGTACAGCGGGTTTAACGACCGTTTTTTTCTGTTTTAAACAATCACAGGTTTTTCATTTTCGTTCTTGAGTAGGGGTCTTATCAAACAAACCAACAGTTGAGAGGAAAACTGAAGATTAAAGAAACACGAAACAATTTACTAGGCGAACTTTCTAGAGGTACAGAAAACAAATAAAAGAAACCTCCTCTCTCTGGACCGGGTATTTTCTTTCAAAAGTCAATTCCTTTTTCCACCACCTTCAGAAGCCATTCACATCAAATGGAGCACTCCCCGCTAAAGATTGGAATGAAAATAAAACGATACCAACGAGCCGGCTAAATCGAGTAAAGCCATTTATAACTACACACTTTGCTGCCCCTAGGGTCTTCTAAATTTGGATCCCTCAAAAAACAAGAATTTTTTAAAAGAAAGGCAAACCAATGCTAAAATCCAGAGCAAACTTTTCGAAGCGCACTCTTCCTTTCGTGGCATGCGGTAGCGTCTTCAAACCTTGAAGTTTTCTTTCGAGTAGAAATCATTCCCTCGCATGGCTCTTCAGGTTCGAACGCTTTTCACACGTAATCGCCACAACAGCATCAAGAACAAGTTTCGCCAGAGGCAACCGTGGAGACTCAGACAGCGTCTTCGCAGATTCAAGCCTGGTGTTATTTCTCTGCGCTAAAGTGCCAAGAAAAGGCTTCCAGCTTTTATTAAATAAAGCTTTTGTTGGATTTGAAAGTATGGCTGAGGTCTGTTGACTCTTTTCAGTGTGCCCTGGCGACTGAAATTTAAGGCTTTGTTAAAAGCACGTGTTTTCTGGAGATTACTTTCTTCTCATGTATATTCCCTCTCTTTAGTTCACAGCATCCTGTGTCTATAGAGTCCAGGGGTTGCTGGAAATATTTTGACATGGTCGGCTTTTTCCCTCTATATTTCAATTTTCTTTAAGGTGCTGAGTACAATTGCAGTCCAGTAAATAAAAGCGGAACGCACAACGGTAAGAGCCTCTTTCTTTTTAGTTCGTGTTATTTGTTATGGATTGCATTTTCTTTCTAGGCCCTGATTGTTACTTGCTTCAGCAGACAGAGGGGTCCCGCCTTTAACCGGGTTGAGCTTGTTTTCGTTTAAATTCCCTACTGCCTGCCTTCGCCGAAGATAAGGCGGTATGATGGTTTCACATATTTATCATTTACTATTTACCACACATTACTCCTCATCTATACGTGGCATTTGCGAGTGCCGCTAGATTCAAGGCGTGCACGTTTGCAATGCGGAGAAACTTCGGTGCAATGATGTCGAAAGGCAGAGAAAACTTGTCATATGGACGCAGTCCACATATTGTTGCCATATTTTTGTTGTTTTCTTTTCCTTTGTTTTTGAGCTCTCTGATTGGTGTCGTCCGCCATGCTCTACATTCCAAAGAACCGGCAGTGACACAAGAGGAAAGAACTGAAAATGAAGCGGCATGGCACTAAAGACAGACACTGGTGTGACTAAATAGGAAGAAGCGCGTGGTGAGGCTTCTTCCCTGTTCGAGTTTGAAACGGTGGCGTGCCTATTCCACAGGCACCGTGCTTTCCGAAGATTTAGTGGGTGTTCTTATCCGGAGAAATTATCAACTGGACAAGAACGCGTGGTGACGCTTCTTCCCTAATCGAGTTTGAAACGGTGGAGTGCCTATTCCACAGGCACCATGCTTTCTGAGCGTTTAGTGGGTGTTCTTATCTAAGTAATTAGTAGAGAAATTTGGCTAGCATTGCGAAAATCCTTTAACTTTTTGTAGGTTCTCATAACTTGTAAAGAACGCCGATTTACTACACTCGTTTATTTATTTCTTCACTTACCATTTGCTTGGTGGTGTTCTCGGAAACGGCCCAGCCTGTAGGTCCTCAAGAGAGTGCTGCAAGAAGTCAGTTTGCGGAATCCACTGAAACTACCTGTGAAATGCCAATACTGACATGACTCAGCAATAAATTTAATCATTTATATTGTAACAAACATAATTCACGTTATTATGCCTTATCAAGAATATATTATGCCAGAAAAGAGTCACAGAAGGATTTGGGATGGTGAAAATGCGGATTGAAATGCGCTGCAACTGTGCTGTAGATCCAGCTCCCTAAAAGAGTTGATTATTTAGAAACCAGCATCCTCTCCATTTTTCCTCGCGCGCGTATATGTTAGGTGAATAGTATTACTATTTGCTGAAGGCATAGTTTTCATACTGCCTAACATATTGTAGCGTGCAACGCCAAAAAGAACACCGGCGCAGAGACGCAAAAACCTGCGGCGGTCCCTCAAAGGTTCGAGCGCGCGCGCGAGAACCAACTAACTTCTTCCTCTTCTCCTGCATGCACTACTTCTGTCTCTTCGGATGCACGTATCACTGCCCCCCTCTTCTGCAGCATTGACACGATGCGGCTAAGAGAGAAAAGTCAGCGAAAGGGTAGAACACAGCTGCAGTGGACCGCAGTTCAGTCAGGTAGCCGGTCGTGGTAAGGCTTCATGCGAACAACGTGTACGACTTCAGTTCGGTGCGACCGGCGCGATGAACAAGCTGTCGGGGCGGGAGAAAATGCATAAGTCACATCACTGATGCGGCGCACTACATCGTAAGGGCCGAAGTAGCGGCGCAGCAGCTTTTCAGAGAGCCCGCGGCGACGAACAGGTATCCAAATCCACACAAGGTCGCCGGGCGCATAACTGACGAAACGGCGCCCATAGTTGTACCTAGCGGCGTCAGTCTCCTGTTGACGGTGGATGCGCAGGCGGGCCAGTTGATGCACTTCCTCAGCACGCTGAACGAAGGTATCTACGTCGAGGTCAGCGTCAGAGTCGCAGTAAGGGTCGACGGGCAACATAGCATCCAACGGAGTAGTCACCTGGCGACCGAAGACAAGCTGAAAGGGGGTCAGTCGGGTTGTTTCCTGCAGGGCGGTGTTGTACGCAAACGTTACGTACGGCAGAATGGTGTCCCAAGTTCGATGCTCGACGTCAACGTACATTGATAGCATGTCGGTTAGTGTGCGGTTGAGTCGCTCTACCAACCCGTTTGTCTGCGGGTGATACGCCGTAGCACGTCGATGGCTCGTGTGCGCGAGAGTCATCACGGACTGGGTTAAGCGGGCAGTGAAAGCAGTTCCGCGGTCAGTGACAACAACGGCGGGTGCGCCATGACGCAAGGCAATGTTCTGGACGAAGAACTGCGCCACTTCAGCAGCAGTGCCTTTGGCAAGAGACGTAGTCTCAGCGTACCGTGTGAGGTAGTCAGTCGCAACGACTATCCAACGCTTTCCAGACGAAGACTTCGGAAATGGACCAAGGACCAAGGTTCCAGGTTTGTGCTCCGATGGGAGTAACCTGGGCCAATAATACTTTTGTCGAATCCGCGCGAGTGTACGGCTGACTCCAAGGTGGCCGGCGGATGGTGCATCATGACAGGCACTCAAGATCTCAGACCGCAGCTGTGATGGTACGACAAGTAGAAACACTTCTTCGCTGTTAGCAAAGTTGCGCTTGTAGAGGACACCAGACCGTAAAGTGGAGGTGTGAAGCCCTCGAACAAAAACACGTTGAATGGGAGCTTCACTGCCTTCGAGGTAATCGATGAGCGGCGCCAACTCCGAGTCCGGCCTCTGAAGCTGCGCCATTTTGGTGGTACTAACAGAGCCCAGGAAAGGAAAATCATCGGTGGTTTCTTCGGTATTGATTGGGATAGGCGCACGCGACAGACAATCCGCATCTGATGCTTACGGCCAGACTTGTAAACTACTGTTAAGTCGTATTCTTGCAAGCGTAAGCTCCATCTAGCCAAGCGTCCTGAGGGGTCTTTGAGGCTCGCCAGCCAGCATAAGGAGTGGTGGTCGCTTACTACACGGAAGGGTCGTCCGTAGAGGTACGGTCGGAATTTGCAGATGGCCCATATCACTGCAAGACATTCTTTCTCCGTCGTAGAATAGTTGGTCACGGAGCGCGTAAGTGTTCGACTAGCATAACTGATGACCCGTTCTGCACCGTCTTGCTACTGTATCAGCACTGCACCAAGGCCAACATTGCTGGCGTCAGTGTGGATGTCCGTGGCAGCATGCTCGTCGAAATGGCCGAGTATCGGAGTGCTTTTCAGAGGGCTGCGAAGCTCGGTAAATGCAGCCTCTTCGTCGGTCCCCCACAGGAAGGGCGCGTCGTCACGGGTCAGTGCGTTCAGCGGTTCGGCGATTTTCGAGAAATCTTGAATAAAGCGCCTATAATAGGAGCACAGGCCCAAAAACCGGCGAACGGCCTTCTTGTCAGTTGGGCGTGGAAAACCTGAGACGGCAGCGGTCTTATCAGGGTCCGGGCGAACACCTTGTGCGCTGACAACGTGACTAAGAAAGCGAAGTTCCTCAAAGCCAAAATGGCATTTCTCGGCTTTGATGGTGAGTTGCGCGGATTTGAGCGCTTGTAGCACAATGCGCAACCGCTGCAAGTGTTGGTCAAAGGTGGTCGAAAATATAACGACATCGTCCAGGTACACCAAGCAGGACTGCCATTTCAAGCCGGAGAGAACAGTGTCCATCATGCGTTGGAACGTGGCCGGTGCTGAGCACAGACCAAATGGAAGCACTTTAAACTCATAGAGGCCGCCAGGCGTCACGAAAGCCGTCTTCTCCCGGTCTCGCTTGTCCACTTCGATTTGTCAGTACCCGCTTTTAAGATCTAATGACGAGAAGTATCGGGCATTCCTCAATTGGTTGAGTGCGTCATCTATCCTGGGCAGCTGGTAAACGTCCTCTTTGGTCACGTTGTTAAGTTTCCTGTAGTCCACGCAGAAACGCAGAGTATTGTCCTTTTTTTTTTACAAGAACCACAGGCGATGCCCACGGACTGGTGGACGGCTGAATGACATCGTCTGCAAGCATCTCGGCAACCTGATTCTGAATGGCTTCTCTCTCCACCGGGGAAACACGATATGGGCGCTGGCAGACGGGTCGCGTAGTCTCGTCAGTGATGATACGATGCTTGGCGAGTGGAGTTGGGCCGACCTTCGAGCACGTAGCGAAACAGTCCGCAAAGTCTGCCAAGAGGTCCGACAGAAGATCCTTCTGAACCGACGGCAGGGCAGGATTTATTCTGACGGACTGAAGAACGTGATGTGGGCCAGCATGCTCCGGAGTGGGTCCTCCCACGATGCACAAACCTGGAACCTCAGCAAAGTCGTGGAGGAAGGCAATAGCCATGCCTTTGGCCAGGTGCTGATGTTCGTTGGCAAAGTTAGTCAGGAGGACGTGGGTGCGGCCGTCACGTAGTTGGACGAGACCTCTTGCAACGGCAAGTCCCCGCTTAAGCAGCAGTGGGCTATGGCTGTCCGCTAGGCCCTCGTAGTCGTGAAAGAAGTCATTCCGCACGAGCACCAGAACACTGCACCGTGGCGGCACCGTAACGTCGTTCTCGACAATGCGCAGGGCGTTGCTGCAGGGATCGCGGGAGTCAAAGCGCGCCACAGCCTGTTTGGTCGAGAACGTGACACGTGCCTCCTGAAAGTCAATCACAGCGACGTTCGACTGCAGAAAGTCGATTCCCAGAATCAAGTCTCTGGAACACTCGGGGAGTACGACAAATTCACCAACGTACGTGAAACCACTAATCCCAACTCTAGCCGTACACTTGCCCACAGGGGAAATTAGGTGGCCACCAGCGGTGCGAATGGGGGTCCCCGTCCACGGTGTCAGAACTTTCTTAAGTTCTCCAGCAAAGACAGGGCTCATAACAGAATAATCAGCACCGGTATCGAGCAGCGCGGTAATCTCAGTGCCATCAACTGTCACACGCAAATCGGATGCAGCGTATCTGATACTGTCGCTGCCTCTCGCTGTCCAGGTATCGTCGGCTCGAGGGTTTCGCGATGGAGGGTCTTGACACGTCCCGACGTTAGCGGCCTTGCCTCCAGAGGTCGCTGGTGTTAGTTTTCCCGACGCGGACTCGGCGAGCGACGGACAGCAGAGCTACTCTGGCGGCCAGGGCTCAATGAGCGATAACGGAGAGGCGAAGGGGAACGCGACTCGCGCCTTCCAGAGTAGGCAGGGTTCTGGCGTGCCCATAGATGCTGCGCAATCTCATGCGGACGTTCGCCGTTCTGAGGGCAGGGTGCGTCGGGATGGAAACCGCGAAGGCCCACTTGGCGGTACGGACATGCTCGGTAGAGGTGACCGGGCTCCCCACAGTGGTAGCACAGAGGCCTGCGGTCCGGTGTACGCCACAAATCCGACTTGCGAGGGCGTGGCTCAGCTGTAGCAGATGCGGTTGCGGAATATGCGGCGATGTTACTCACGGGGGTCGCCGGGGCCATACCGTAGCCAGGCACGCTTGCGTGACATGTGCCGATGTTGCTCCCGCCAGGCGTTGGGGTAACGGGACCGTAGCCTGTCGTGCGACGTACAACGGATGCGTACGTGGGTCTGTCATCGAACCGGGACGGCGCTTCGGGGACAGGAGGTGCCTGCGCAACCTGTCGCACCTCGTCCCTGACGACTTCAGTCAGTGCTGCCAGCGGCGCAGGTGCAACCTGGGGCAGATGGATCCGTTGGAGTTCCTCCCGGACAACTGAGCGAATTAGTTCGCGCAAGGTGTCTGCACTGCCGCCGAGACACGACAAAAAGCCTTCGGGCACCATGCAGTTGATGTCCCGGTTGTACTGGCGGGCCCGTTGTTGCAGCGTCGTCTCCATCGTGGTCGCCTCGGTTAGAAATTCCGCCACCGTGCGGGGTGGGCTGCGTACGAGGCCCGCGAACAGCTCCTGCTTAACCCCACGCATGAGATGGCGTAGCTTCTTCTCCTCTGTCATGTTGGGGTCGGCGCGGTTGAAAAGACGGGCCATGTCTTCGGTGTACATGCGCACGCTTTCGTTCGTGCGCTGATTTCGGGAGTGCAGCGCCGCTTCAGCCTTCTCCCGGCGGTCAGCGTTGGGGAACGTAGCCAGGAGACTCCGGCAAAACGTCTCCCAGGTGCGAAGGGTAGCCTCGTGGTTTTCAAACCACGTCCGAGCAGACTCTTCCAGGGTAAAGTAGACGTTATTTAGCTTGCGCTCGTCGCTCCAGCCGTTGTAGCGTGCGACCCGCTCGAAGGTCTCCAGCCAGTCCTCAGCGTCTTCGAACACGTCACCGTGAAAAGATGGCGGTGTTCGCGGTGGGTGGCAAAGGATCGGCGCCAGGGGCCTGGTGTCAGCGGCCATGGCAGTTGGACTCGACGGTAGAGGCTGGATCGGCGGCGGGGTCCTGGTGTCAGTGGCCATGTCAGTTAGACTCGGCGGTCGAGGCTGCGTCGTCCTTGTTGGCGGCGGAAGGGGCCCAAATTCAGGCGACTCTCCGCGGAGACGGCGGCTGGGTCGCTGGTGAACCGGTGTGAGGTCCGCAGTGACGCTGTACGGAGTGTGCAGGTCAGGAAGCGTACCCAGCACCTCCACCAAACTGTAGCGTGCAACGCCAAAAAGAACACAGCGCAGAGACCCAAAAACCTGCGTCGGTCCCTCAGAGGTTCGAGCGCGCGCGCGAGAGCCAACTAACTTCTTCCTCTTCTCGTGCATGGACTGCTTCTGTCTCTTCGGATGCACGTATCAATATAATATGTCAAATGTGCAATGCGCCCACATTATTTCTTGCGACGTGCTCAATTTTCTTCCATTGAGAGCTTGAATAAATCAAACAACGCGATGATTTTGAGAAGGCCAAGAGGTTGCTTCGGGAGGGTAATACTCTTAGCTGCTTCCTAATGGCAATTAAAAGATTACGGGCACTAAGAAACAACATCGAATAAAAAATGCGGTGTCATGCCGTGTGTGTTTTAGTTATTGACGTCCGAAATCATTTTTGCCACTGGAGTCTCCCTTCAAACAAACAAAATTTTATGGACACCATTTATAGTTGAAATTAACTATAGTTTAATCAAACAAACCAGACCATTTCATTCTTAACCGTTCCGCAATTTCTTAGGCATCCATCTACTTCATCGCCATCAAAGCTCTTTGTATCAAATCTTCATGCAACATCAAAAGAATTCAATGATTCAAAATATGGGCTCGCAAATGACATACCACACAAATCTTGCGAAAGAGAAAGCTATTTACTTCAGGAGTGGTTTCAATACCTCTTCGACCGAGTCGAATGCAGCGCGTCTCAAAGAAGGAAAGAAACTTACTAACAAAATATCGATAGGCGTGACATGGAGAATGTCAGCCGTAGAGCACATCTATTCCATTTAAACAAACCATGCCAGAGATCATTCACGAAGCGTTCTTTACATCTTCCGTTAGTTGGGAGGCCCTACGCAGGCATGCCCAGTCCTTCGTCGCCGCACCTCTCGAGGAATGTTGGCTTAACAGGTTTTAAGCTGAGATTCATTTAATTATGCAACAAAGAGTTCTTACTTTTCTGCGCGGCGTTATGCTGAGCATCCTTCTGCATCATATCTTCGGTCCCCTTTCGCTTTTTTTTCTCAATATTTATATTTATGCCCATCGTCCACTGTTGCTCTAGAGGGAATGGTGGAACAGGCGGAGGATACTGGCGTCTGCAATGTGCTCTGTGTCCCGGACAAAAACCGCGTAGCATTGCGGACGTAATAACTTGCGTCTTCGGCCAATCCAGAGTCTTAAGTCTGGTCCCATGAGGGAGATTTTATGGCTTTCGCCGTCATTACGCTTGAGGTATTACCCTTAGCGGACGACAGACGAAGTCCATGAATGGGCTCAGATTTAAGGAAAGAATTGTGGGCAGATGTTTTGTAATGCTCCTTTTATAATACACCGATTTTGCTCCTCCCACAATGCTGCACCGTATTTCTAGAACAGACTATAGTGGAGTCTCGGCGAACTCAACCTTCGAGTCGCGCGACTACAATTTGCATGCTAATAAGAAAAGGTGCGTTCCATTTTAATAGGAAATGCTCATTTTGGAATCAGTATACTCGTTTCCTGTCATCTATTTTCCCAATATGTCAAGCTGAGCTTACTGAATTTCTCTATTTGCCTGCTAAGAGAGGCAAGGCTCTGTTTAGCTGGCAAGAGACATTATTTTTTTCCTTCTCTTTTGTATTCAGACTGCACAGAAAAGCACTTCCTCTAATCTCAATATAATTTGTAGTTGCCTGTATTTTGTTCTGTTCGAAATTTGAGAGGAAACTGATCAAGAAAGCGGGGAAACAGAACAGTTAAGTTCGCCCTCTCAGATATTTTTCCACCTACTTCTTAAATTTGTTTCCTTGAGCGCATAGTGTTGTAATACAACAATAAGCCTTATTACTTGATACGACCTGCAGAAATCTGGAAAGTACGAAATTACTTTTGCGAGAGAGAGACAAAAAGACCCTCGTAAATATTAAAGCATATGTAGAAACGAAGAAATATACAAGACCTTCCTGGTCTAAGCGGAGGTTGCTGAGTTGAAGGCAAGACAGTGCTCAATGTGTACCCGGTCATTCTGTGGTATGTTAATGGATCTTACCCTAATTTTAACGCAGAGTCCCTTCAGTACTTTCGGTGATTATCAGCACGTCGAGAGCAACCTGTGTTTTTCTGATTTCTTTTTGCATAAAGTAATTCACGTCGAGTGCAGTTGTACTAAGATTACAATTAAAGTGTAGAGTTTAAAGTGCAAACTTTAGGAAGTATTTTAATTTCGCGGAATAAAAGCAGCAGTACACAGGAGGTGCTCTGCCGTGTTTAAGTTGCAGGCAGATCACACAAAACATGTCCAACAGATGCCAAGTTAGTTCTTTGATTCCACTAAATGCACCAAGGGGCGCCACTCGCATGTTGCCGTAGTGTCGGTGCTATGAGATTACTGCTCTGCTGCATTACTGCTTGCACTGAGCGGTCAGGCCACTTTCGCGCATAGGAACACGCAGGAAACCTATCTGCATACAAACTACGCCCACCACTAAAAACAAAGAAAACAAAACACCATTACCATTAATGCTGGACTTCCTGCACAAGCCTCCCATGTTGCGCAAGCACACACTTATAGTCCTTATAGTTATAGTTATCACTTATAGTTCTTCGCAAATTCCCCGTTGCCTGCCGTGGAACTACACAGGACTTGTTTGCTCCAAAAGCAATGTTAGCAGCTTCAGTGGCACCACGTCTAATTATGCAGCGCCTGCTGAAAGTTGTCCAGAATGCAATGAACGTGATGCTTCAATATAGAAAGGCTCGTTCGCTTGGGTTATGTGCCTGCTGAAGGGAAACTTTCCACAGGCCCATGCCATCAGTAGTGACAACTGGCGAACGAGCATGTTAGTTTTTGCGACAACAAAACCCGTATGTTTATCACAAGGCGCGTTATCAGTGGTGCCTGCAAAGCAAGCGGAAACAGTGGAGTGGTAATGAAGCTCGCGAAGATCAGTGTGTGCCGCAGCTTGAGAGCGAAAAATAAAATGCTCCAGCTGTGTACCTGTGCGCTGAAAACTGCACTGTTTCCTGATTTAAGTTTTTGATACTGATCGCAGTGACTATCAGAAATGTCTGGAAGTAATGCCAATGATAAATGAAAGAACTGCAATTCCGGTGGCGCAGCTCAGTTTCTACGGAATAAAGTGTGCCGCACCAGCTAACCTTAGAATGCAAGGAGTATTATGGCAGAAGATCCATGACTTTCCGATTTTATTAACCGGGAACTGAGCAGCCAATTGTGGTGCCCGAGGCAGTACTGCGGGCACATAGCCGGAAACCTGAAATATGATGTGAGACCTAATTCCATTGCACTGAAGTTATAGTTAATAGAGTTCTAAAAGAAGGAATAAGAGTACAACGCAGCAATAAAAATATAGGGCCTTTTTTGTAACAAAGGTGAATAATAAAAACAGGCCTTAAGCAGCCATCGAAACAAGAGGGAGGATGCTCTCTTTTTTTAATTAACTACAATGGCGCAAAATGTGTGCCTAATGGGTATTACATCCTCAATTCTTCAAAATATTCAGTTCACAGGCTGTCATTAAGCCATTATGGAGTGAATGCCGTTATGCTTAATTTGCAAAGAGTACAGGAAACATTGGACTAAACCTTGAGTGTATAATAAGTCGTGGCAGCTTATCATGAGGTGCTAACTGACCACGACGTAACTTGTTAAAAGCCGCTGTTGTTTTAAACAAGAATACTTGTAATGAATTTTTGTATTTATGACCCAAAAGTATAGGTTAAATCGACTATTTCCAGTACAAGAACCGCGCACTGTTGCTGAATTGAGAATAAGTACTATATGCAGCACCTCCCGAAAGCAACAAGAGAATCACAGAGAAGCAGTGTCAAAAGATTGTTAGTAACAGCGGTTCAAGTTGCAGCAGCAGAAAGCATCCCAGTATTCCGTTTCTGCTACAGTAAGGCTGGTGTGAATGCCATCTCCATCGATTGAAAGTCATAGTAGAATTTCGTCTCCCCTATATAATTAAAGAAATAATAATGGTATTTATCGCTGTTTCTCTAGTCAAACGTGACGCCACTTCTGCGAATTCCCAGTGTACTCTGAACTCGCTAGTGTGTGGTTTTAATGCGTAAAGTGAAAGCCATTCTTATTTCGCTTTGCAGTAACTTTTTCCTCGCAAACAGTCACTAGCTCTCCTTACCACTAGCTACTGTGGTACCTGATTTACTCTGATTCCGTTAGTTGCGTGCTGTTCCCGTTGCTCTTTTCCGACCCCTAAGAGTGTGTCATCTGATAGTTAAACGCACTACTCGTGTTTGGATTATGCACCTTGAGTACACTGCACAATGCGTTAACAAGCAGTCCCTCTCCTTTCGCAGCTAAACGTAAACTCCATAAAGCAGACAGAAAGGCTTTCGGCTGCCCTCAAGTTACACAGCTCGTTTATTTGTGTGAATTAATATAAGCGGAATGTCAGTTCAACCAGTACAGCAGCGAAGTGCAAAGAAAAGTTCAAATCGTATGGAAGCTGCAAAGGCATGCAGCGATCGGGAGTGCATTCACACTCCATTCGCCACGAACTTGACCGGTTCTCAAAAACGGTTCCTCACCCGGATCAGCAAACGGGTTCGTCAAAGTGCTAAGCATTGCCGTCGCCACTTTTAACCACCGTCCCTCCCTGAAGGAACGGTCTGAACCCGGTACTGACTGCGCCTCTTTTTAAGCCGTTTGCTGCGTAGCCTCAAGCCCCATCTTTTCTCCGACATGAGCACCCTGTTATCAAAGCGAAACGTATCCACAAGCTGACCACCGGAAAAAAGAATGAACCATATGAACTTATAAGAAAGATGCAAAAAGATGTGTTATGCCCTTGACAGCGAAGCAGAGTTGGGGTGTACTTCCCCGCATCTCTCTCGATAAGTAGACGACCAGCAACCTGCGTCACTGGCTATGCAAAAAAAAAAAAAATAAATTCGTACGTGGACGCGATTTACGAGCAGCGTGTGGTCGCTGGAAAGACCACCAGCCTGATAAATTCAGATAAAAGTGAGCTCCAGGGTGCATTGCCCTCTCTGAAAACCGAAATACGGTCCAGGAATATTTTCGCCTTGCCTAACGTAAGCGTGGCAAGCCGGTGCATAGGTTATAGCGAATAGTGCCAGTCGATGACGTTTCTTCCAGAGAAAACCAATATAGATCGGCCAGGCTGAGCTATGAACGAGGTGCAACGACATAAAGCTGTGGTGAGGCTGCAGTTTTGATACGCGAGTTTTTTGTTCGTTTGGTTTAGGAAATGGTTTGCAAGAAAACTTTGCTCCTTGCTGAATCCGTGCTTGGAGCTATTTTTCGCTGGTGTACTGTTAATGATCATCCTACAGCACAGAAAAGCTCTAGGCTGCATGGCTCTATATGTATCAGACTTACGATTTAGGAATATGGACTGAAGATAGGAGCAGAACTTTAGTTCTGTGAGATAGGCTATTCGGGTACGCTTCCAGGAGGCAGCTAAAAACGGTATTTTTGTCGGCAGGATATTAACTACGTTAGAAGCTATCGAGATTAAATTGCGCAGTGGACCTCAGCACAGAGTAACACGCGGGAATCGAGAACTATCCTGCACATTTTCTTTGATTAGTGACTGTAGTAAACGGAACAAAAATAACAGCGTATTGTTTCGTCGTAGAGCAGGAAATGAAACAGAGTTGTCGTGCTTTCATGTAGCTACACACACGCAAACGCGATTGCGCGCGTCAAGACAGTGCGCAAAAATACGTCAGAATACGAGTCGCGTATTGTAGCTTTAAAATTTCCCGCAATGTAGCACGGCACGAGCACAGTTAATAAAATGCAGTAGCAGGGATAACCTGAAATTAAGGCTATTGGGAGGGAACGATGGCATGATCTAGAAATCTTTGCAAGAGTATTTAAACTCATTATTCAAATCACAACTATCTGGGATTTAGTTATCTGAATTGAATGAACAAAAGCAAAAAATCTAACTCAGAAAAATGTTAATTTTGTTGCCTTCGTACTAAGATGCGTTTTCAACTTCAGAATTGTGAGCAGTAGCAGCAACCAATTTACTTATTATAAAATCGGTGAATGTAAAACCTAGCTCACTATGAAGCGTATTTCCTCCCAGTTTCGATGTTCAACTGTAAATTAGTTCATCTCAACCTAAGCTCATTACGGAATTTAAGATGTTACTTGCATACTTTTAACAAGCTCAAAATGCAGGGAAAGATTTCTCGCATTAAATGTAACGCACAATAATTCTGCTATATCTTGCGAGCCCATGCAAGCTAATTACCGACACCCGTTTCTAGAACACACGCATGCGACCATCTGGGTTAAGGTTAGCATGAAAACTTGAAGAGGTGGTACTTGCGAGAGATAAGGAAAAGTCTGCCCCAGGTAAGGCTGCCAGTATTCTCTCTTTTGAAAAGACGTGAAATGCTGAAATTGTGAAGGATAATTCAGCACGCAAAAAGCCAGTGAATTTCAGGACAGCGTGCTAACATCACGGTTCCCCTCGGGTATTCTATTTATTTTCATTCGCTGGAAGCTTCACTGTGGCTGGTCTCAGTTGTGTCCTCTGCGATGGAGGCGATCTCCTTCAACTCGGTGTCTATCTGCCGCCGCAGCAGCGGGAAGAGGGAGCGGTACACGGTGGCCAGGTTCTGGTCCGAGTCCAGGTACACAGCGGCGGCCAGGGACTCGAATAAATCAGCAAGTGGCTTCGGAGGGGCCTGCGCCCTGAATCCCGGGTACTCCTTCGCTCCGGAGAAAAAAAAATGACAATCGATTTGCTTAGACCAATTGTGCATTATCCGCCCAAGCACTAAGTGGCTATTTGTTGGCATAGTTTATCTTGGTTTTGCATTGTTGTCTTGGTATTACATTGTTTATCACAGTTACGCTTCATTAGGCATCATATTACTCTGTGGTTAAAGTGGCATATGTCACACGTGTTCAGTGGCTTGTGTGTGTTTGAATGGCATGCATGACGTACATGCATTAAGTACTTTGGCAGCCTAAAGTGCGCTAGGCGAAAGCCTTTGTCGCGTTACTTCGACTTCAAACGACTGCTTAAGTTTGTTACGGCTGCACTGCTTGGGAGCCATCCTCCTCCACTAGCTTCATACAGACTGACCACGGAGCAGCGCATCTTCACCTGTCGACGAAGAGGACGTCACTTTTTGGCAGATTCCCTTGTCGATGAGTCACCCCAGGCGCTGGTAGTAATGCCGGACGGACGGACGGGAGTTGAGCCATTAAAGGCTTTCGCCTTAATAGTTATTACACTATCGCGGTCGTTTTATGCGTTCGTGTTAGTCACGGTTACACTTAAAGTTTAAATAACTGTCTTGCGGTCAGCAAAGTAGTTAGCGATACATGAAACATTAGAAACCAGAGATTAGGCCTATAGGAGCAGTAGAGGGCAGCTCTTTAGCTTGACGGGTGCTCTATGAAGGTGGCTAGAGTGCTGACGCTTCATTCGCAGAAATACAGATAGACGCCGACATTTTGACATTTTACACTGTCACTGCCTTCGCTTTAAAAGGCGCGAGTGAGATAGTGAGGGCAATCAGTCTTCATCGCAAGCAATGGACTGCGTAGAATGCGTGCAAGAAGCTGGAGCGTGAGGGTGGCAGTGAGAGAAGTTAGTGCAGGGTAGCCCACGGAAAATGGTTCGCCGATTGCAAGACGGGGACTGAGCATGAAGCTTCCTTTTTCTTGCGGCAAAAACTACATCGGCGAGGCAATTTGATGTATTGAGACTTAGAGAATCTAGAAGGTGTCTCACAAATGACGCATCGTCTAATGTTGCCTTACATTGCCGATGATACCCGAAAAAAATTTTCCTCGTTAGTTCGGACTGAGGCCACCTTCGACCACGTTCGCTATCTACTAGCTCTTTCAAGACTCCCGATTAATTTCCACTGAACTGGGTATTTATCATTGCTCTGCAGGCACACCGAGTAATCCTTTTGAGCAGCCATCTGTCTTGAGTAAGACATTCAAGTTCGAGCTCTTAATCCTAACACCGTTCCACATCACACTACTTGCCCTCCACCGGGTCTTCCTCCTCAGAGTAAAGGCCCGATTGAATCCTCCCCAGTGATGGGAACTTTCCAGATTAAAAAATGTCTTCTTGTCGAAATTTTGGTTAAGAACCGTGATGTGCCCCTATACTCGTTCCGTTTGTGTGTTTTCACCCACACTATTAAGTTGCGCAGCAAGATGGTTGAGGAATGCTTACTCAAAAAATAAGGCAAGAAAAGGTTCCATACAAAAACTTACTATAGACTGGAAGAAAGCTAGGGAATTCTGTAGAATGTTTTATCGGTTTCAAGCCATAAGACTTCTGTTAGGTCAGAACTAGTGCTTTGTCGTGAAAGAAAGGAAAATAAAATGCCCGCTCTCCTTGCGCACAGGATTTTCAAGTTTCTTTGTAATTTTTGCTTCTGAGTGAAGCCTATATACTTTATTTTCTAGTGAATAAATAGCAACTTGATATCTGAGTATGTCTCGGCCTCATGCCCGTCTTTTGTGTGGAGCTCGCCAAAGTTTACAGATGTTTATGCAAACAAATAGATTTTGCGGTGTAGTATTACAAGTACTGGCGATCACCAGAAAACGGGTAAATCGCCTTAAGAATAAAGTTGGTTGATCATCACCATCATCAGTCCAGCTGCGCCAACAAGAGATAGGCCTTTCCCGCATCTCTCCACATTACAATGTCCTTTGCCACTTGCGGCCACCGTATCCCCGCAAACTTCTTAATCTCATCCACCCACCTAACTCTCTGCTGCCACCTGCTACGTTCTCGCTTTCTTTAAAACAAATACTTTGCTCTTAATGACCATCTGTTATCTTGCTTTCGCATTGATTACATGCCCTGTGGAAGAGCATTTCTTGCTCTTTTATTTGACTAGTACATTATTAACCCGCCTTTGTCCTTGATCCACTGTGCCTTCTTCCTGTCTCTTAACGTTACATCAATAAGTCTCCTTTCCATAGCTCGCTGAGACGTCCTCAATTTGGGTTTGACCCTTTTCGTTAGTCTCCAATGTACTATTGACTCTTTAACTACTATAGTTAGAGACCTGATTTCAAGTGTGTCTACTTTTGTTTCGAAAAAATATGCAATTAATTGGAGCATACTTGAATTGAAACTTGTAGCGGCGTATTTGTAAGCAGCTGACACTTCCTTGCTTTTTCTCAGGCCCAGATTGGACGAAGTGTATTTGTTTTTCGTGCGCACATGTTATCTAAACATGCCACAGTTTCCGCACAAAACACGGTACCGGCATTGTATTGTCCGTGACGGCAGCGAATGTTTTTAGATCTGTCTCCCTAGCACTGATTGAAATTTTATATATATTGCTGCCTTAAAAATGGAGAACGTATGCACAACGCGGCATTGGTTAAAGCAGCGAGAATTCTCCCCGCATAGCGCTACGGTGACGGATTCAAAATGAGGTGGATTATAGTAGAAGGAAAACAGAGCAAGGGGTGCAAGAAGGTCACTGGATGGTTGGGATTATGAAGTTAGGAGGGATAAGCTGGCCGGCAGCGGGCGCCTCACGGGGGCAGTTTAACGCCAGCGAAAAAGGAATTTATAATGCCATGGGCCCATTCAGGCTGATAATGATTTCTTTCGCGTTGCTTGGACGCTCATAACTCACCCCGTCCCTGAGCATCTTCACGTACTGGACGATCTCTTCACTGAGCGAGGGGGACGAGTAGCGCAGGAGCTTGTGCATCCCATGGTGCGCAACCACGAACCCCAGGAAGCGGTTGCATTCGATCCGCCGGCGTGTCTCGTGCAGAGCCTTAGGCGCCAGGGGGTCGATGCAGCCGTACAGGTGCACAGTGAGCATCTTCTTCAGCAGGGCGTCCCCCACGAAGTCCATGGGCCGCATGAAGCCCGGGACGATGCGAGCTCCGGCAGGAAACGAGCCGTGGGTAAAAGCCATGAGCAGGAATCCCTGATCCGAAAACAGCGTTCCTTAATCTCACTCATAGTCATTGGTTTGCCCATTGGCTCACAGTTCACACGGAATGCATAACACAGCGCAGGGAAGATGTGGGACGCTACCAGCTATATTTCCTTCAAAACAGCGAGAATAACCGACTTGTCTGGAAGACCTGTGTTGTTGCGCTGTCTGCTCGTTAGAGCCCGACATACTCCGGGCCTGCTGCCACCATCGTAGGATAAGTCAAATCAGGTAGTACAAAATTTGACAAAGATACTAAACAAACACAATAAAATGAGCTTTCCGCCTACCTTTATTTCGAAGGCGGCCGCGACGCCCCGTTTCGATGGAAACTAAAAATTGGATTTTGAGGAAAGGAACTGGCGCACTGTCTGTCGGTCTCGGCGTACTCATGAACCCCGCCGTAAGAGAAAGGCTAAAGGAGGCAGTGAGAGAACAAAGAAAGAGGTGCTATAGTGGAGGGCTCCGGAATAAATTCGACCACCCGGAGATTTTTAACGCACACTGAACGCACAGCACACAGGGCGCTTTTTGAGTTTCGTCTCGGTGGCCACGTTTCGATGGAGGCGCAACGCAAAGGCACCCGTGTGCTGTGCGATGTCAGTGCACGTTAATGATCCCCAAGGGGTCTAAATTATTCCGGAGCCCTCTTCTACAGCAGCTATTTCTCAATTCACTCCCACCATCCTGCCTTCCTTTAAGGCGTGGTTCCGGTGTCCGCCGAGATATGCGAGGCCTTAACTGCCCTATTTCGTTTCCTCAGGAACCAATTTTTCCCGCCACCGAAACATGGCAGCGAAATTCAAAAAGGCGTCCGTGTGCTGCACGATGTCTATGCACTTTAGAGGTTCCCAGGTTGTCGAAATTATTCGGAAGCCCTCAAATACAGCACCTCTTCCTAGCTTTACTCTTTCAATGCCTCCTTTCTCCTTTCTGTTACGGGGCGGTTTGCATGTCACCGAGGAGCGAGACAGTTACTGCGCACTTTCCTGACGCCAAAAACCAATTTTGAATTTTCCAAACTCCATATCGAAAGAATGGCGAAGGACTTACGCAAGTTACTTCATCACAGTCACGAAAGTTCTTATACAGCAGCACTGCTTCCTGCTCAGGGTATTCAGAAATAGTACTACAGCAAGACTATTTTGTAAACAGTGTGCGTAAAGTGTGTGTAATACTGCTGCTTTTATTATTTATAAGTTAACCAAGGACGTGCATTTTGTGGGCTGAACAGCCGCGTGTCTAAGCTGCACGAGAGAGCAAAAAGTTCCTACTTAACATGAAATGCATGCCACTTCCATGTTTTATTAGACCTTCGCTTCTGCTAAGAATTCGACTTTCTAAAAACAGGTATTTTCATTTTGTAGTGCTAAACTAGTACTTGTCGCGAAAATAATGGCATGTTTCAGGCTATTTATTGTCACTACATCGGGTCGGTTAGTTTGAATGATGGGACGCGGTCACTATCTATACTCCGTTTCATACATCAGGTGCAACGCTGTCAAAGCTAGCGCTCTTTTTTGCGCAGCCTGCATCCGTGACAGAAAATAGTGCGTTGCTTGTGGTGAGCGAAAAATAACAAATGCATTGCCGACAGGCTTCGTGGGTAATACATTTGTCATCAGCGTGACAAAAACCGATGATATTGCGAGCGAATCGGTCGAGATCTGTGATTTTGTATTTTGCGTGTGTCGTCTTTTTCCATTTCACGTTTTCGCTGTCCCCGCTGGCCGCCGTGTTTACTCTTTCTGTCCGCCTCCCTTTTACTTTTGAGAAAATGGCGTCCAGCTCAGCGGCGTGGCGACAATTTGGACCAATCTGAAACGCGGACAAATACGCCTTGCTCGTCGGTAAATTGGTTTTTGAGGAAATGAAACGTATCTGTCATATCTCGGTGGACACCTAAACCTCGCCGTAACGGGAAGGGAGGAAGTTGGAGCGACGCGTTAGACCGCACGGCCACAAAACAGCGCGGAGGGATACACCTCTCTTTATTTTTTTCTGCGGACTACTTCCGTAGCCTTCACCGCGTTGCACATGATGTATGAAACGGAGTATAGAGGAGGTCAGGGCAGAAAGCTGTCTTGTCCAACTCTGAGCGCTGCGCGTGTCCCATCTTTGAAGCTAACCTACCAAGAAAAATCATGGGCAAGAACCTGCATAATTTCCGCATTGCTATGCGACCATGGCTGAAATTATGAAAATGAAGGATGTAAGATTACGAGGCAGAAATACATCAGAGACCAGGCAACATCTGCGAGTTAATTACATTCTAATCCAAGTAAAGAAGAAATAGACATGGGCAGGTGATCTGATGCGAACGACAATCGAAGCTCTTTATGGGTAACGAGCCGGATTTCGAGAGCCGGCAAGCGTAGTGTACAGCGTTCCTCATGTGGCGTTCCCAGAAGGTTCACGAACCGTAAGAAGAATGCCTAGCAAGCCTACTTATGAAATTCCTAGAAGGAATGCCCAACTCTGGCAGTGATAGGAGTTCTTTTGTAGCGTGAGCTACAATGGCCTAGGTTCAGCAGTTTCGCGTGGCTCCTGGAAAGCCGCGCTGCGCATGCGGGAAGAGCAAGTGACGTCACTACGCACAGCTGGCATGCCTGGCCGCGCGCGCTCGCCTTCCTTTCCTTAAAATGATCGGAGTGTAAAACGTGGTCAACGCCAACGCCAATGAACACAACGAACGGCGACAGCCTATGGCTTCAGCGCCGCGTTTCTGGCACAACCTTCTCAATGACTGCAGCCGACATCTCTCCATCACCCCACGTACTACCTATAAGCACGATTCAAGCGTCCCCTGACCCACGGAGCCATTATGCCAACTTCCTTTCCTTGAAATGATCGGAGTGTAAAACGTTGTCAACGCCAATAGCACAACGAACGCCGACGGCCTATGGCTTCAGCGCCGGGTTTCTGGCACAATGTTGTCAATGCCGACGCATGCAGCGCACACCTGTCACTACCGCCACTTAGCTTAAAGCACGATTGAGGTGTCCACTGTTCCAAGAGGGCAGTTATGCACTTTCCCTCTGGTTTAAGTGTCCACCGAGATGTGGACACCTTGCCCTCAACTCACGCTTCGTATATCCTGGCATAGCAAAGCTAAGCCACTGCTAATTCTTTATATTAGATTATGTCACACATGCGAAGCGAATAACCCGGATCATCGATTTAAAGCAATCACCGGCACCGAGGCAAATATAGCAGGGAGTGACAGCCAGTCAACTAACAATAACTTTAGGGCGATAACGTGGCGGTAGTTGAAGCAAGGCGTGATTAATTACAGGTCAACGCTAGAAAGCTTTTGCTGCAGTGGACGTGCTTATAGTTGGCTGATGATCTGAGAGCCATGGACGCTTACCTTGTCACGAAAATCGTAGCCTATGGTCCGCTCAACCGCTATGTACGGCCTTGCCGCTCGCACAAGCTGCGCGTCCAGAGGGTCCCACGGCTCACGGGGCACCGTATGGGTCCAGTCGTAGAAGCTGTTGGAAACGGCGTTGAGAGGCATGACTGCGGAACAGTAACGCTTCTTCGGCACGGGCTGGATCTCGTTGTAGGAGCTGCTGAAAACGACGTCGAGGTTCATGAGTGCTGAAGAAAAGCGTTCCTTTCGCCAGAACAGTGCGCTCACGTGGAACAATCTTCGTTGTCGTCTTCGTCGAGCATTCTGGCCTCGACAATTCAAAAGGTGCCACGGCGCTTGGTCATCATCATCATCAACTTGACTGCGCTCCCTGCAGGGCAAAGGCCTCTCCCATCTCTCTCCAATTAACCATGTGCTTTGCCAGCTGCGGCCACCCTATAATTGCAAACTTCTTAATCTCCTCCGCCCACCTAACTACTGCCAGCCCCTGCTACACTTGCCTTCCGATTCATCTTGACCAGACATTCGCCGGCGCGAGATATGTTCTGCACCTGCGCGAAAAAGAGAACACTTGTAAAAACGGGTAAGAACCGAATTAAATGGTCTAATTTCTGTTGCTGCTGTGGCGACATGAATTAGTTCTGTGATTTTGAACACGTATTTAGGTTTGCTCAAAATTTTTATTCACTTACTATTTACCCGAAGCTTCAACAGCACGCAGTTCATTTACATTCAACTTTGGGGTGGGGGGGGGGGGGGGGGGAGTGATGTGTGAATGAAATCGTCACATCATTATCGAAGTTCATTCAGTAGTTAATAATAGGAGGGAAAAGCATCGAAATCAAGTCTTTGTACAACCGTTTTCTCGAAACTGAAAATAAGAAATGAGTTATAAATAGACTGCCAGAAAACGCACAGAAAAGTGTGCCCGGTGCCTAACCCCCATAAACAAAGACAGCCAGAGCATTTAGAGGACACACTCAATGTGCACAAACCATTACTAAATTTTCCTCGAAAACCCTCTGCATCGGATGAGAAGTGTGGGTTAGAAGAGTGAGAAGTTCCGTCACACTTCTCACCCGATTCATGTAGTGTTTTCACGGGCAAATTTAGTTAATAATTTGCGCTCATAAATTGTGTCCTTCAACTTCTCTGATCGTTTTTTATAAGAGGATTATGCACGAGGCATACCTTTTTGTGCGTTTTCTGGCAGCCTCTTTTTTTAATTTCTCTTTGAGTACCAGTTTAAATGGATTACCAACGAGCGCAGCGAAGGACCGTTCTATTTTAAAATTCTTTTGAAGTTTCGCAAAACGCGAAAAAATTTGTCCAAGAAGCGAGGAGTGAACTGTTATGCTGTTTTGTCACAATTTTGTACTGTCTCTGAGCCCTTCTTTCGCAGGGATTTTCTGTTGCTCTGCGCATTTTTTTATAGTGCTGTTTATTTTTGAGCGTAATATTATGACGGGTACTGTTTTGCTTCTTGTTTTTTTGTCTGTGTTGTTTGAAACCTTCCCTTTTTTGTCACTCTGCAGTTTTTTTTTGTACGCTGTTTCCAGGCGTGATGGTTTGTAGTTTACAATTTCCAACTTGTCTTGTATAAGGTATAAAATATTGTACATCAATACAGCTAACAGACAAATGCGACTCAGTTTCCGCAGTATGTCCTCTGCAGCATTGCGGCTGCTTTCTCCTGACAGGGTAATGATCTGTGTGCCATTGTAGGAGGCCAGTTTCGGTAAATGGCTGCAAGACTCACTCTTGTCTCGGTTACACTTCCGTTTCCATTACTCAAAATAGCTGCCTACTCATAGTCAGATGACGTAGGTGATTGCCTCGTGTCATCACAACTGGGTGCTCAGGGATTGCCACCTCTCTCATCGGTGGCTGTTTTGTCGCAAGAGCGGACAGGGCTTTCGTTTTGATCGATACGCTGTCGCGAGAAAATGCCCCTGGGCAAATTGTGACGGATATATTCACAGCGTCTAAATCACACGAGCTCAAAAAAAAACTCAGAATAAACAAACAGGAGATTTGAAGGCAACACACACGAACGATATGAGACTCGAGCTTTCTTTGGGCGTGTTTTTTTTTCTATATACGTAGCTTATTCCCATCCCAGCCGTCACATTTTTTTTGCCCCTTTCGCCTTTGCAGGAGCCAAGCCACACTTATATGTGATGCGCGATGTGAAACGAAAGAATAAGCAATAAAGTATGTTCAGCTTCTTTCTCTTGGTCAACAGCAGTAGGCAATGCACCCACCTCTGTCCCACGCGGTTCTCTTGTGAAGTCGAGATAGAGAATTTTTGCATTTCGAGACAATGTATTGATCCTATACTGACCCAAACTGGAGGCGGTGTGATCTTCGGATAGAAATTGTAAGCTGTTCACCAAGCGCGGCATGCCAATCCAAGCAAGAAAAGCCCCTTATGTGCTCTGGTATGCCACGACAAGGCATGTCAAGACCACTACAGGCTAGTCAAAAACATTACGCAGTCGCAGAGTCCTGCTTTAGGGTCGTGCTGAAAGCAACACTTTCTTTTTCGAGGTTGGTTTCTTAATGGTGGCAGAACTGTAGAACGTTTTGCAGAAACGGTGTGGCGAGATATGAACATGAATGCAGTCAATTTGTTTCCCCAATAACCACTGCCAGTTAAACAAGCTGCCGAACTTCAGACTACTAAATGGAAGGGATGAGTTTCAAAAGCGCTTTGCGGAGCACTGTTTCCGACTGACCAGACTTTTCAGGCACTACATACTTTGTACCGGGAATTGCAGAAAGCATACTTTTAACGTTGCCTGCTCGTTAGGGCAAGAAATCGTGTGAATTCATATTCAGACCTGAGTTATCACGGGCGAGCCCTCTCTAGAATGTTCTCTGCCGCAAAACATGAAAAAATTAGCATTCAAGAGGCTGGTGTCCTCTGAAAGCGAGAATGACATTGCAGTCTGTCTTCTTTTCCCTTGTTCTTCGCTCTGTCCTTGCCGTGACGACATTGGATCCTTAAGCTGGCATAACTGTCCGACGCTTAACAGCCTTCGTTCGGCGCTGGTCTCCGAGGGTTCCCTCCAGCCTTTCTAGCCCCCAGTAGAGCAAATGAGTGGCATTTTCGGTAGCACCCGGCGTTCCCATTAGCCCCACCATGAAAGGGTGATCGCGTGGAACGTGACCTTTAATTGCTTAAGTTGGATTTGGTGGCAGCTGCTGTCTCACTGGGGTGCACTTTCGGTTCTCGGATGCAGCATCTGCCATCGACGGGAATACCTCTTGTGACCACAGCAGAAAATCTCTTGCTGCTTCTTCTTCTTCGCCTGAGTAAACATGGCTACTTTTCCATTTTAGCTTCTTCTTCTTTGCATGTGACATCGCAGCAAGACTCACGGACAATTTTCGTAATCTTGAATGGATATTTTTCTCCACTTTTCCCTAACATGGACAAGGCAGAAGTTGTTCAGCAGACATGAATAGAGAGATAAAGTGGCCTTTACGAGCCTGCGTAGACAAAAAGAACTATCGTTTAAACGAAGCAGTTCGTACGGGAATACTGAATAGAAGAACACGGCGATAATTATTAATTAGAGGTAATCTTCCGTTTGAAGATAACTTCCAATTTTGAATAAAGGTGTGTTTATTCTTGATAAAAAGCGTGGAAAAATAGGGTGGGCAGTTAGTTTCACGGTGGGCTTCTCTTTGCAATTTCGGAGGTCTGTGATGCTCGTCTTAGCTTAGCGCGCTTTATAGCGTTTCAAGACGCTGCTGACCGTCGGGGCCAGAATTATTGCGTTTTATCCCGAAATTTCAGGCGCATGTATTGCAAGGCATTTATTGTGACGATAACGTCTCCTACATCTTAACACCCCTACCACCTATACCACATTATCTCTCTTCAAATTGTACAAAATAGCGAAATGCCTTCATTAGTGCCCCCGCTTTTCGTGATTCATTGCTTTTTTGCAGATGGTTCGTGAGAAGTGCGATGCTCTAAGGATTGCATTTCTTTTTTCAAATCTTCAGAGCAACATTTTATTTTTAGTACTGGCGCGTTTGTTTGCGATTAAAAAGTTATAACGAGTCATCATGACATGCAGCATCAGTTGTCCCTTATCGTCTGGTGTATTCCTTTGTCCTTGTGTTTTTCGGGCTGTTCATCACGAAACGTCATTCCTACCGAATTAAATAGCGCTGTAATTGTGCTTGGCATAATAAGCGAGACAATTTCCACTGTTCAGGCACATTGAAAGGGGCCGCAAAGCAATCGTAGCCACGCCCACCTCTCTCTCGCCTGCTCGAGGAGGCGATCAAGCAGGAGGGAAAGTGAAAAAGGAGCTGGATGGGTCCCCTACGAGCGATGTTCCCCCCTGGGTGTGATTAAGTCGGCTTTGCACTCGCCGCGTACCCTTTTTATCCTTACTGAAGATAGAAACTCTTAGTGTAGCAGCGGCAAAGGCACTTATACTTTCCCACTTGGAAACATTGATGTTGGAGGCCCTGATGACAGGCTACAGTTATGCATTCGGAACCAAGTGTCGAACTACTAAAATGAAGAACTTGATAGGCAGATTTTCGTAAATGACCCTAGCAATCAACTTCTATCACAGCATTTATGATGTCCGCCATGCCTTCGCTGTGATCGCGAAGGAATCATTATTTTGTCTTAAGAAGCTTATCTTTGAAAGTCAGTTTGAGTCTGCCAGCCGACACACTCCATTTACCTTCAATTTTACTCGCAAGCTCCGTTGGTTGTCCAACAAAGCGCGCCTGTGTTACGTGATTGGGCGCCGTGCGGCTTTATGTATTACCCGATAGGCATTTGTGGGCCGTAGATGGGTGCTGTTGTGTGCGAAAACACCCGTGTGCATTGTCATTTTTCCCCCAACTATGATGTCTCGTACTTTCGGATTTTGATCAACACTTTTATATTTATTTTGACCAATTTGTCAGCGCAGTAATTTTCTCCTAATTGCAACGAATACTCATTTAATTATAAATTGGTTATGGTCAGAAATTATACCCTAATTTCGAAGCATCGGGAATTCGTTTATTGTACTACACCATTCGATTAAATATGATCGTTTGAGCCGCCGACGTATGCATGTCAGTTATATATGTCAGATATACGGCGTATACATGTCATTTCGAAATTACGGACACACTTTTCTAATGATATTTTAACAGGAAAAAACATATATGTCAATCAACGTTGTTTTTTTCTTACAACGAGCACAGCATCATTGCACTCCCAGAACAGGGGCCATGCAGGCGTTCAGAAAACGCTGTGCTCATCCCTGCCGTTGAGATTACTGAACAGCTTTGGCGAGCAACAACACTAAAGGCGCTGCTTCTGCAGGACCGGAACACAGGAGCTCCCATTACGTTGCGGAAAAAAAAATATCTTTTTTGAGAATGTAAAAGTTTGCTTGGGAGCAACCACCGCCTTACAGGTTTCAGGCGCCAGTCACGCAAAACATTTCCGAAGAAGAGACATACTCATTTCATGGTTTCTTGCGTTACTGCAAATTTAAGGTCCATCCACAAGCACAATGAATATATGTCACCTTCGCTCGATCGCGAAAAATGAAAGACTAGACACAGTCTAGTCGCCGAAAGGCAGCATGTTATATACGCAGTTCTTAAGTTCAGACATCTCTTGCCAAGTTCATTCCGCTACTTTGATAGGTTTCAGAACTGAAAAGTGCACTTCCAAAGTACAGATTTTTCTGTATTGCTGCCCTCCTTACTATACAGTATCAGATGGTGGATAAAGCAAATACCAACAACAATACTCTTTCGAGGTCCAACACTACGTTTATGTCATCATTTAAAATCCACTACAGAAAGCGCATGCACCAGGAGAACGCATAGTCTACGACTACTCGAGGACCTCCATTAAACTTTATATGCGCAACCCGCCTGCATTGCTTTCTTCTTGGTTCACTTTTGGCCGGGATGAATCAAATTCCCTGTCGTTGGCCACGTCGGTGGCTGGTCCAGACGGGGCGGGAAGCCGTTCACTTCGCTTTCATATCCCCTGAGAGAAAATAGGGAGCCCGCGGGCGCTGACCTCCTATGCTACTTTCTACAGCGGACGCGTTTCACCAAGTCATGCGTCTTTTCGCAAGGAAACGCAACGCGTCTTGACGCGACTCTTTCCGCCGTGTGCAGCCCTAGAGTTTTGCTACTGTCTCGCAAAAGCATTTTGTCTTAGAAGATCGGGCAGAAAATGCGACATGAAGAAAATACAAGATTAAAACTTTGCCTTCTACTCTGCCTCGGATGTTGTGGCCGGCCTGCTTTAGCCGCATCGTGTTGTTTCATTCTTCTTGGGGGCTCACGAAGATCTAGAGCGTGGGCGTGCAGGTCTGTTTGTACGCTTCGCCCTGACTGTGAAAATGTATGGAGAGACAGCACCGCTGGCCCCGCAAACAACAGAAGAGCAATAATCGTATGGGTTTTATGTATTCGGGTTTGTGCTAGTTTCGAGTTTTTGCAGTGTTGCAATAAGAATCCGAAAGTGCTTTCTATCGTGTTTTGCGCTTCAGCACAAGGTACAATAAAGCTGCTAACAGTGACGCAGCAATAGCATCCTGAAAGGCTCATGTGTAGAATAGACCTGCATGTTTTAGGCGCTGAAATTCCAGAATTATTGCCAAGAAAGTATATACCAAGGATGAAAACGAAGAGAATTTACAAGGGAAGCTGTTGAGTTGGTTTGTGCACGTAAATAGAGGCCATGAAAACAAGTCTGCCTAGAAGCAAGGAGACGTCACAAGTCGACAGAATGTGCCAGACATTTACAAAGTAATAATAAGCTACGAACAGAAACTGACCGGTGTGCTTCAAAATAAAACCGCATAGGAGTTTGTTTTGCTGTCTCAGCTTTTCTATGCGGCCGCATACTGCTGTTTAAGAAAAGAACAAAAAGGTTGTTTTTTTATTGAAGATAGCGCAGCGAGGGCTTGAATTATAAATGAGAGTAGTCCAGGACAGAGGTGGCAATGAACAATTTGCAAGAATACTGGGACCACAGCTGGCTCAGAACAGAGGCGATCAGGAATCAACGAGAGGGCCTTTTCTAATTCAGTTGACATAAGCACATAAATGATGATGGAAAAAAAAAACTTAGACGGTGCTGACTGGCATTTCTAGTTTTTATTTCCAGGCGCAAAGGCGCTATCTGCCATAACTACATTAACTTTTCATTTCGAGAATAAAGAAGCACAATGACACATTTATAAGTGATGTGCGGAATATGAAAGAAGTTAATGAAAAACCTCAGCATGTGACTTCTTGCTTGCCTTTTTAGACCTTTGGTAGTGTCACTCTACCCTGAATAAATTCACACGTGGTACATTAGTTCGCTTTGCTCCACGAGAGGTTGCAATCAGGGCAGCCTGCAAGGAGATCATCGTAGCGTTTTTTGTTTGTTTTTTTTTGCAGTTCCAGCAGAGTGCACCATAGGCTCGGTTCTCCAGCGGTGAGGCTAAAATGTGACCTAATAAACACACAATATGCCGCTACTCATTGCTTTTTGCTCTCAGTAATCAAACCACCATTTTTCTCAACACCTGGAATAAAAAGCTTGAAATTGCAGCCAGAGACAACAGTTTCGTTCTGACCGTTCCCAGAAAAACAGTCTGCCTGCTTGTTAGGTGTTCCCTTTTTTAGTTGTAGGCGAAAATACTATGCGCTTGCCGGAAGCTCCGTCTGAGCTCACTTAGTAAGTGTTACGTCGTCATTGAAATACTAAGCAGTAAAATTCAGGCATTGCATAACCATCTAATGGCTACCGTACCCTCCTACACGTAGATGGCTAGAGGCAACTTTCTAACGCTGCCTCATATCTAGGGAAGCCAGAAGTTAGGAAGGCTGGTAATGAATTGAGTTAGTAATGCAAAAGTAAGAAATAAATCACTGCTTATGCAAGCATTTGATCATTAGCATCTTTATAACATTCCTAAAAAATGGCCACAATGAAATATGATTTGAAAAAAATTTTCCAGCTGATCCTAAACGGGATATTTTAAGAAGAAAACCAGGAGAATACAACAAGAAAGAATAAATAATCGGAGCGCCTCAAGAACACTTCTCGTCCTACAATAAAGTGCAAAATGTACAAAACAAAATTTAAAGGCACAGAATAAGAGTTTATTTTTCAACTTTTGAAGTCGACGGGACCAAAATAAAGTAAATAGAGAACAATATTTTGGCAGTTTTTTTATTGATAACAACATATAACTTACATGTGCGTAGTTAACACCTAATGAGGGCGTAATAATCTGACTCCGGCTCGACAGCAAGCTATAACGAACAAATAATTCTAGCTAACTTGTTCAGTTTGGACATATTGATTCAAGTTAGCAAAAACTTAGCTTTGTAGAGGCAACCGCGGCAAACAAGAAATAAAGGCAAACTGATTTCATCAGTTGTTCAGCATCAGCGGCATCCCTTCAGCATCCCAATAAAGCAGAAATGTCAACCTAATGCTAAATGGAATGACACCGTATACGCCAGTATTTCAGAGAATGTAAACATATCTTCAAAACTTCGCGTTTATCAAGCCGTTCAAAAATCAACACACCAAGATTGTACGCGTAGGAAGCTTCGATGACCAACACTCCACGAATGCACGCGTAGGAATATTCGGTGTATCCGCAATACTATCTAGATGAAGACAAAATGGTAACAGCATAGTTTACACGGATCATCGGCCCCTAGGCCATCACAATGCTTCCAGGAAGCTTTGTTGTGTAATGGTTCATCGCACGTAACCGTGAATTCACCACCGTATCAAAAGCGGTGCGCTTGGTGTACGTCATTGGTTCTCCATTTGTTTCGTTTGGTCGCACCTAGCGGCAAGCTGCCGCATTAATCTCCGCCCTTAACACGGCAGAGTTGTTGTTGGCGGTCGGAACGGCCGTTTGTCGCCTCTCAGGAGCCACAAACGAACAATGTTTTCCTCAGCACATTTGCACTGCGTCTGGTAATCTTTGTTGAGCTTTGGCTTACTACTGAAATGTTCGCGCATTTAGACATTCTACTGTTCTTTTTTTCCTAATAATAAAGCAAGACGGCTTGGGCTCGGTAGCTTTGAGGAAGGCTTGCAAAAATTCGCAAAATTATTTCGTACAGAACTGACGGGGTTATTTTGAAGCGGCTGGCACTCGCAATTTACTGCAAAATGAAATATTTACTTGTAGAAAAGAATA
This sequence comes from Amblyomma mixtum, assembly GCF_055824585.1. NCBI lineage: Eukaryota > Metazoa > Arthropoda > Arachnida > Ixodida > Ixodidae > Amblyomma > Amblyomma mixtum. The sequence continues at coordinate 53,263,102 of NC_143012.1, forward strand.
CGAACCATACAAATGCAACATCTATTGTATATAACTGCATGGAAACATAGCTGTATGGTCTTCTGTATTGTACCACAGCTGTGGTACTACAGCAAAATTAAGTTTATGCATCTCCTCTTCCCTAGAACGATGAAAAATTGAGAGCTACGGTAGCACACGTTGCAAGGAAACCGAAGCTATATTAGCTAGCAAATTAAATAAAAAACAATGAACAATTGAAGCGAGTTGGGCTATTTGGTAGTGATTCATTAAAAAAACAGCGGGAAAACACAAAGAATAAGCCAGGACAAGCGACGACTCTCAACTAACTTTATTCGCCATCGAAAACATTTCTTATACGCACGACCGGCTGTAATAACATAAATACGGAAATTAAAAATAAAATTATAGCTGTAGCAGTTCACTACTCTTGATTCGAAAATATACTCTGGGAAACTGGAGTTGTAAAAAAACGCAAGGTGAAATTTATTATCTTTTCTGAGAAATGAAAACATCCTAAGCACCAGAAACGCGTATTAGAGAGCTTTTTTTTTTTGCTTCCCATGAACAAAACGCTTTAACTAAGCCGCAATTGTAGCTAGTGGGCAAATCTGTGATTTCTTTTTGTGATTCTGACACATGTACGAAAACAGAACTAGCCAACTAGTTAAATTAGGACTGAAAAAGCTATTCGATCTGTTCTTGGCTGCTTTTAAGATCTCTTTTTGCAACGCAGGAAGCATTGCCGTAAGTTGCATTTATCGAAGACCTGGAAATTTCTCTTGCCGACAAGTTGTGCGAAAACCACACCGTTGGAAGTAATGCGGCCATTCAGATTTTGCTCATCCATACCGAATCTATGAAGGTTTCCGCTCAAGAGCTCATTAAGCGGATACGAGGTATGCTGCGGTGTATTCTCGCAATACATGAAACGAAATGGGTCGCTTAGAGAGGGAACTAATCATCGGGAAAGTGCTTTTTCTCATTTTCCCTCCGCAGAAATGCAACAGCAGCAACCGTCACTGAAACGCACGCTCCCTTTCCCTGCCTCAGAACAGCATAGCAACAAATACACCTTTCCCGGAATGCCTATACATGTCGGGCGGTATGCGTAAAATATCAAGGGCGTATAGTATTATCGTACATAGAATATTCCTTTGAGCTTATAGAATGTTTTATTAGGTTCGAGACTTTCTTTTTTTATCGACGTTAGTTATGCCGTATGATCGCACCGTTATTTCGTAACGTCTCAGGGGGTTTCGCGTTGCAGGCGTTACAGGGTTAATAAAGGTTGTTGGAAATAGTGTAAAAGAATGCTTAAAGTCGCACTTCACACTGTTTTAAAAGTGGTATCGATGTCTTCATCCTCTTGGGCAAGATCTCAATAATGACATAAAAAGGAGAATCTTTCTATGATGGTGGGATGGCGCTGTCACTACGCCGTCCTGATCCGAAGTTGGGTGGGATGGGGCTGTCACTACGCCGTCCTGATCCGAAGTTGTCAGTCCTTCCGTTCTTAAAATTCTTACACTCTGTATTCCCTCCACTATCCAGGGAGTTAAGAGAACAGAGAGCTATCCAGCTCCCTGTTCTCTTAACTTCCTGGATAGTGGAGGGAATACAGAGTGTAAGAATTTTAAGAACGGAAGGACTGATTCCCTCCACTATCCAGGGAGTTAAGAGAACAGGGAGCTATCCAGCTCCCTGTTTTCGCCTACAAGAAGAAAGAGTGGGGGTTTTAGGAAAGGCTGCCTGTGTCAGAATACACGTAAAAGTATCACGGAGTACTTTTTTATCTCGTCATGCAAATAAAGCAATTCCACAAAAAGCGAAATGTGGCCGCTGCTGCCCTCACGTAATCCTAAACGAAAATTTCTATTTTACACCGCCCTTGTATATCCGAAATCGATGGGCATTTCTTAGCTGGTCGCATACAGATGTGTAACTATTACGCAAGGCTCCTCGAGCAATACATCTAAGCAAGAGGTAGCACCAAATAGGACACACCACCAGAAAAAAAGTATTTTCTGAAGTAGCACATTAGATGCAAGCACAAACTTTTTCGTATCTCTACCGAATTCCAAAGCCTAAAAACCGCAGTATCACACACTTTCCTTGTGACTAAATGTAGCCCACAGAAGGAAACACTTGCTTTCTTCTGTGTTTCTTTCCGCTGAGGGGATCACTATGGTTCACATTAGAAGGTCTATACTGGTTTGTAGCAGAACGTTAGCACAATTATTCAATTATGCCTTTAATGAACGAGCCGCCGCGGTGGCTCAGTGGTTATGGTGCTCGGCTGCTGACCCAAAATACGCGGGTTCGATCCCGACCGCGGCGGCAGAATTTCTTTGGAGGAGATATTCTAGAGGCCCGTGTACTGTACGATGTCAGTGCGCGTTAAAGAACCCCAGGTGGTCGCAATTTCCGGAGCCCTCCACTACGGCGTCTCTCATAGCCTTAGTCGCTTTGGGACGTTAAACCCCATAAAAACAAACCAAACCAAACTTTAATGAACGGCCCAAATAAAACTATGTAGTGTAGTTTGGATTTTCACTTTCTAATCCTCCCGTTGAGTTTTCAGCAATAGTAGGCATTGTGAAACTATTTAATCGCAGTGTAGTTGGGGAAGCTCGTACATTAACTACATCAGGCGATCTCCAAGCAAGAAAAGTCGCACACAAAATGGTCACACCCCAACGGAGTAGCCGCTTACGTTCATGCCCTGAAAATTGCCTAGTGGAATGAATCGGACGTGTTGTTGTCTAACTTTCGTTCACTGCATTTCTTTCTCTGGTTCTAGAGGCCCACTATTAACATAGATATAAAGGAATGTAGAGGCGGGCGAGTTGCTTATGCACAGTATAGACTAGCGCACATATGACGGAAGCGAACAGAAGAGGCCTGCGTGAACGATCACTTGTCAACGGTGGTGCTTAATAAGATACTAGGTAATCTGGTACCCATATATATGAACAGATTTTCGATAAATTACCTTTCTTGGTGCCAGTATTGTTTCGTCTCGTTGGTGCTTTTTTTTACTTGTTTTGTGAATGTAGAATTCGCGTCTCCAAATCAGCATAATATTGTTTGAATAGTAGGATTGACATTATGCATCAATTCTTATCTGTTAGACGACAACTTGTCATCGAATGTTTCCAGGGAGAAGTCTACCCGCCAATTGTGGCCAAGCCTCGAAGCTATAAGGCTCACAAAACTAATAAAAATGACAATACCCCTTTTAGCTTTCAAGGGCGGACGGTAGAGGGCGTAAAAAAAGGGGGGAAAAGGGGGGGAGTACAGAACCCCGCACCTTGTACCAGAGTCACACGAATACCTTCGTCAGGTTTGTTTGAAATGAATTTGAGGAAATAACATTTTTTAAACACAGCATCCATTGCGCTGAGACAGCCTTAAGGAGTGGAAGGCCAAGAATACCTAATTAAAGACCTTGACTCCGCTCATAATTGTTTCTGAACGCATAGTGGTCCAAAGCTTGATTTGTAGCAGCATATTTCGCATTGGGCTTTTTTTGTGCGGCAAAAGGAAGAGGAGGGAGACACTGGAAGCATTCAAGCACCAGCGCAATGTAGATATAGAAGCACATATGACGGATCTCGCATAGCGAGATACTTTTCGGGAAAATTATTCCAACACAACTTTGTGGAACCTTTATATGTTTGTATGCTGCAATTACTCTTGCAGTCGTCAACCAACACATCAACGGCGTTAGAACTTAAGGAACCTGCCGACTGCAGCCGCGAATAGGTCACACCGTCAAAGTTATAACTTTGGCACCCTAATAACAGGGACTTACAAACATACTATGACGCGTTTTCAAACCTTTTGAACAACTATGAACAATGACTTCTAAGATCTTTATTTTTTTAAGCGCGCTTTAGGAACCCAATGCCTGCCTCTTCTCACTTACCGGGATAGAACCTCAGGGTAAAGAACGATCCTATGCGTCATCAAACCGTGCACACCACAGAAACACACATGGATGCATAGCACTCTATGTCGAAACTTCAATACCCTGCATGGTTATTCAGGACATTGTGCGCCCTGTCGAATGATGCGAAATAACGCGCATTGAAACCCTTTCTCTGATACCAGACAACAGTGCTAGTCTCACATAAAAACCAAGAGAACCACAGCACCACCGGGAGCAAAACCATTTTTGCAACAGCCACAAGCTTTCACGTAGACTGGCGCTCAGTTTAGCCTGGAAAAGTATTTATAACATTGAGTCTTCCTCCCAAATCATTACAGCAGAGCGCGCATGCTAATTATCATGATATTTGGCCAGGCGGCTCCAGCACCTTTAATAACCAAATTATTATAATAATTACACGTGAACAAAAAGAGAATGCGTTGTAACAAATTTGTGACGTTGAGACAGATCCGGTGGCCAAGCTTTTGCCTCTTAGTTTTCATACCTAACGAACCTTCAAGGCTAAAAGATCACAGAGCGGGCAAGAATAACATAAAATTGAATTAGAGCATCAAGCCAGAAACACAAAAAAAGAAGCCCAGTGGAACGGTCACTGGTATTAAGGAACAAAAGCAAGGCGTTTCTTTAGCAGCGCTACGATGACGCCGCCAGAACGTGAAAAGCGTCGTAGATGCGGAAACTTTCGGGCCGGAAGAAACTTGGGAAACAATGGCCCAGCGACAGCGTATAAGAAAAACCTCGGCGGCTTATGCAATCTTGCCGCTAGCGACGCTGTCAACTGTGCTCCTCGGCTTCAAATTTTCCCCAAGCGTTGCAGTGTACAAACGGACATGCGCGGACCACATAGATATGTTGACACGGGGTGCGAAATAGAAACAAACAATTTCTCACAAATAAAAGAGTAAATACAACTGTGAAAGTTGTCGTACCAACTAAGTGAACGCGCGGATGCGTAAGGAAAATAACAGCTTGTCTAATCATCGTTGATTTCTCATCACCTTGATGATATGCTTTTTGAAGTTGTCAACAATCAAGCATCAAACAGATAATTTCATTTAAACTTTTTCAAAAATCGTAGTACCACAAGATTTCTCACAAATAATTTTCTATTCGAAAACTTTAACACACATTACCATCAACGACGTCTTCCTCAATTGCGGCAAAATTTTCTGCTATTTTGCAATCATTATTGAAGTCTTCTTCATCCATTTTAAATTGAAAGGATTGCTCAAAGACTTCATTTTTAGCCGTAGTGTGTTTCTCAACTCCCAGATCACGAATGGCAGTCTGCCAATGTCACTAAAGAGCAAATGATATATATGTTTTTTTTTTTTGCTACGACAGGCGAATCGCACTGGTTGATCTTGCAATTCTGCTCCCCGAAATATTGATGGAGACTACGCTGAATGCTTATTTTGCATGAGTGCGCCCTCACCACGAAGTGTGTTGTACATCCAGCTGAGTGAGTGCGTTCGCGACAGCGCTCCGGTTTGGGCCTAATCTATTTACGAATACAGCGCTAAGTCCGACGCAATATCGCAGTCGAAAGTACATTTTCAAGCCTTTATTTTCAATCATTGCTTTGAGACAAGTAGAGAACATTTAAATACGCGTGAGTAGATTGAGGCCCAAGGTCTCTGATTCGCGGTGATCACCGTGAACGTGCGGAACAGCCCACGGTCATAGCGAAAACATTATGCCCGTTACTTGCTGTCCTTGATGTGCCCGTCACTGTGGTTGGAAGGAAGTTAGTTATCACAAAGGCAGCTAGAAAAAAACGTTTATTTAAGGTTATCTGATGCTTCAAGAGTTTTATCCCCTGCCTTCAGCCACTTCACCACTACCTTCTGGCCGCCAGCGATGTAGTAACTTTGGCGCTCCGCCATGAGCAACCGGCGAGGGCACCGGCCAGGGGGGGGGGGGGGGGGGGGGGCGGGTTGTTGTAGATTGGTTGAATTCTGTCCGGTTTCACGGATTTGTGATGAGGTTAGTCTAAATTCTATCGCATCCTAAGAAGAAAATTTGAAGTAAACACAAGAGGTCACGTGCAATATACAAGTGGTCCTTGTTTCGCGCCATTGCAGCGGGTCCTTTAGGCAAACATGTGTACAGATGGCAGAAAACGATAGCTCTCAAGCTTAGCTCACCCGACGAGGCTAACTAGCGCCCATAATGTTTGAGATATACAGAAATGTCGGAAAGTAGAACCGAAATTTGTTGGTTTGATGCACGGGGCAGCTGATATGGCGAAGAGAAGGCAGTCAACGGCCATTGAGTACCGCCAAGATAGCAACATTCGTTCATCTTGCAGCCTATCGCTGATTATTGATACTCGCTCTTTGGCGCAGAAGAGCTTCATGTGTTGCTATGTTCTTACGATTCTTTTTTCTCGAAGTCCGGAAAAAAGGGTGCCATCAGAAGAATTATCGGGGCCGAATGAACAAAAAGTAAACGCCTAACAGTGGCAATGAAGCGGCCAACGTACGGAAGCAGCGGGAGTGCTACCGATTTCGCCCACTCGTTTCCTGGACTCCCACAGCGCTTTAGGCTCCTTGGTTTGTCTGTAAACAGTCCTGCCGGCGTTTTCTTAGGGCACGGGTGTGACCTTTCGCTGGCAACTAATGAGTCGGGTTCCGGTTTTGTTGACTTTGCTGTATCGATCCGTAACGAAAAATGATATCGATTCTTGAGGGTGCCATGACAGCAAACAAAATCAGGAGAGCAACCAAGACAATGAAATGTTTCTCTCTTTTTTATATGAATTCAAGAATAAGCTCTACTTTTTCCAAGACACCACGTACAGAGGGCAAAACGCTTGCCTAGAACATGTTCTGGGCGTGTCTCGGGCTGAACACGCGATACCTAACGATAACACTTGGTTAAAAATTGTCTGGATCTAAGCATGTGCAGTTAAACTCACAGTACTTCATTGTTATTATTTGCCTTCCTATTCCCCGCGGCTTTGTGTGCTCTGGAACACACACTTTGGTCTTTCTCGACATATGTTTTGTCCTCTGCACTGTTATGTGGCTTCAACCGTCATGCCTGTCCGCAAACTGGCTGGACCGATCTTGTATACTTTTTTAGTTACGAATTAGGTAGCCTTGTTCAGTAAAAGCATATAATAACTGTGAAATTGGTTATACGAAGTTTTAAATAGTAAAGGCTCCCGCACGCTGCTTTGGTTAATTGGCGCTTTTCAGTCGTACACCATGCACTGAAAGCATGCAATTTCCAAAAGGCTATTCATTTTCTCCTAGGAAGCAATAAATTCCTTTGAGAAGTGTACAAAAATCACAGCAATAAAGCAGCAGTTTTCAGGCGGTGTGAATTCTGCTTATGCGCCTAAATATGTGAAATATGGCGACTAGGCTTGCGTTCTCCGCATATCTGTGTCAGTTATCATCGGGCCGTTGAGAGTGTTTACTGGGTTAGTATAAACAACCTTCCTTCAGAAGAGCGGATCTTAGTTCTAGCGGCAAATCAACAAACGTGAAGTTAGAAATAAATGAAGCACGTTGGACTGCCTAGCATTGTGATGTTTCCAAAGAAGCGAAAGGAAAATTGAGCGAATGCGATGGATTTGATTGTAAAGCAATTTATTCTCCTGAAAGAGCTTGGTGCTAAGAGGTAACGTTAAGTGGTAGAGAGTACGCAGCCCTCGATGACTTTGTCAGGCCACTCCACTGCCAAAAGTAACACATTTTTAAGTTGTCAAACTGGAACCAGGCCTCTCAGTGAATATTACTAGCAAAAGATGCTGTAGAAAACAGCAAGAAATTGGAAAGTCTCTTTTGGCGATTTACATCTACTCTACAGTGTTTCCAAAATAAAAACAGTAGTCTAATTATATTCCTGAAAAAAAAAAGTATGCAGTGCTGAAGACGGTCTCAAAATGACAGCGCTGATGAGTCAAGTTCTTTTTGCCTTCAGACATATCAAATAAATTGCATCAAAGATTATAGTTCCAGCTCTCACTTATGCTTTTTTTGCATAGTTGAAAACACTGGATGAAAACTGCGTATTTCTGCAGCGTTTCAATCGGGATCCACTCGAGGTGCCATCCCCCTGGAGAGAAGAAAATGATCAGAAATATCTGAGAGATGTAAACGCATCGACCCACTAATCGTTTTAGCGAGGCCGTTGACCTAATTACGTGTTCTGCTCACAATCAATATTCCTCCTCTAGAAAGCAGACCCAACTTGTCTACAGGCCTCCATCGATTAAAAAGTTCAGAACAGGTGGATGATCGGTCGAGGACTTTCCCTCTATGGCTGCGCCCCATTAACCAAAAACGAACCGGATGAACACCAGGGGTTGGAACACTGCCTTATGTAACAGAAAAGGGCCGGACGATTCGACCACTTTCTTAATCTAGAAATTGCGTTTCCGATTCGCAAAGCATCAACCCAGCCATGAAAAGATTCAGGTTACCAAGTTACAAAAGCCAGGAGTACGTGTCAGCACAACGAAAGCCATGTCCGGGTGAATGATGACAGATGACCAGGCCTGAAAAAGTTCTGGGATGTAGGACTTTGCGCACAACTTCATCAAGTTTTTGTTCTGAGTAAAAGAGACTTGAAGCTCTTTGTGACTATGTTGAGTGAAAGATGACCTACTAGCCGCAAGAATTGAAAAAGCCTCCAGTATTAGGAAATCTTGCTAATTCTAACCTGCTTCTTCTACGCTCAACGCCATGCTCTCGAAAACTGTAGTTCACCTGCACGTACGTACACTGCCACAGCAGGCCATCATTGAGCTAGCTTCTCCTTTGCTTTTCTCAAGAACATTGAGTCATTTCGCTCCACATCCGCTCATGTGTGTGAGTGAAGTGCACTGATGCTTCCATGACGACCAAATATAAGTCCTGTAGCAACATTGGAGCCGTTCTCACAACTCCCATTGATACATCCACGCTAAGCTTCAGTGAAAGGCTCGAGAAGATAAGTACATGCAGTAAAAGAAGCATCGAGGGTATATCTACAGAGGGGGGCAAACCAAGTCCCAGTCATGCTCTCCTGACGGCAGCACTTGATAGTAGATTGGATATCTCAGCAGTGTACGCTTGGACCACTGGAAACGGTTAGTCCATTCAGAGAAGACAAATGATACCTTGCTTTACACCTGTCGGGTTACATACAGCAGATACCATAACTCGCTGCAACACATACCTATGAGCAGAGTAACAGACCGAAGTGGATGGGTAGGTCGGTATTCTTGGAGACGACGCGTGCGCTCCCTGCTGTGAGCGTCGAAAAGCCTGACATACTCACGTAACCGTATTCCCACAAAACAGCTTCAATTTCAGGAGCATGGAAGGAAAGCCTAAACCTTCCAGTGAGCTACGTCGAACACAAGGCTTACATGCTCTCACTTCCATAGCAGAAACGACACGGATTCCAAATGGTGCCCACTGCGCTGTTAGTAGAGTGTAAGGTAAAATTAGAATTTAAGCTTTATTTCCTTTCTTTTGCAACAACCGTACAAACATTGTAAGTGCACTGTTTTGTTGTAGGGAAAACCTGAGTGCCTGAGGTAATCAATATTCTAATTCCCGTTTGTCAGTGGCTTGAAGCTAATAAAATTTCTCCGTGAAAAAAAAAAACCTTATTGCTAGGCATACCACTGTGGTGGTTTCCGGATTATATCTCAAAAGTTTAAGCACTTGAAACACGGCGTTGTTAATTCAGCATTGTACAGAATACGGTCGCAGCGCCTAGAAATCTGACTTTGCTGTGCAATGTTTTTGTCGCATGAAGCTAGAGCTAGCAATTATATATTACAAAACCATATAATACTTAATACTATGATATGAATCGTGATATGAAATGCCTCATTAGCGAAGAGCACAAAATCACTCTCTACTTGGTTATTGTTTTAGCTTATTATCGGTTGTTTAGCACGACATTTAGTTTAGCGCGTTGGGTGCAAAGACAAAATATTTCGGTGACCTGCCTTGTTGTCTCGGTGAGTTATACATTCGGCTGCTCATTTGAAGATTGCAGGATCACGTCCCCGGCAGCGGCAGCCTTATTTGGATCAATGAAAAGTGCGAAAATGCCCATGTGGAAGGGATCTAAGCTAATTATAAAAAAACCTCACGCTCTGTTAATTATTTTTGAAGTCTCTCATACAGCGTCTTTGAGAAGCTGAGTTTTGTTTCTCTGGACTATAATCCACATGTAGGGCAACCACAGAAGCAGTTGAAATTAATTTCACGGACGCCAACTAAATCGCTTGCTCAAAAGTAAAATTTCTAATAAAAAATATAGATGAAACACTATAGAGCTCATTAAGACACCGAATTAATTCTGGGAATCAGTAAAACGAAACCACAAAGTTACGCTCATAGATTACTGGTTTTAAACATCCAGGAAAAGAAAAACTTACAACTGTACGCTAGCCTTCCCCTTAGTTTTAATGAAGTTTTCAAGAACTGGCAACGAGATTTGGGGGTGAGATGGCCGTTGGATATTAAGTGATAAACATTACATGTAAACTAATTTCTCGTCATTAATGAAAAAGAGCGAGTTTCTTCTTAACGCACCTCGCTTTCTGTGACCTAGCAGAACTCTTAATGGTGAAGAGTTTGCTGCCTGGTAGAACATAAAATTTCTATGACGCACAAGAACTTCAGAAAACCAATCAAGCGTTATGTTCAGCAAGTTTCAGAACAAGCTTACACAGCGTAAAAACATCTTTTTTTCCGTATTTTGCAGTAAACTGTGAGCACTGGTGAACAACCTCTCTTCCATGAAAAAAGGCGAATCTTTTTTACATAGTGTAATATTCAAGACGCTATTCCTCCCGTCCTTGAAAGCATTTCGAGTAATGTTTTCATGCTTGTTCCGCCAGAGCAATTAGGATGCAGTACGCAGCTTTCTCTGTTTTAGAAATTTGCATCACTGCCCGCAGCTACATCGCTTATCCTGGATTGCGAAAAGCCACCTCGTATGGTTGGGACGAGCTGGCAGTTTGGACAAGGTTTAAAACTTTACGCGTGTTAACTGAATTGGCGCGAACTTATTTTGCTTACAAAACTTTAACATTAAACTTTAAGATTAAACAACAAAAGATTTCCTCGGCTTTAGTCAGCATTTCTAGAGTGCTGAATAAAGTGTACATTTTTTCTCCATTGCGCGACGTGCTTTCTTTATAACTTGTGACCCGCGAAACTAAGCAGCTTATTGTGGCAAAAAAAATTCTGAATTGAAAAAGGAACTGAAACCGCCAAGACAAAGGTAAAAAAGCAGGTAAGAAAGCAGGTAAGATTCGAGATGTTCGTTAAATCCTCATAATACAGCGTTTTACGCACCTGAAAAACGAAAGGACGATTTTAATTTCGTCAGATAAGTAAACTGGAAGCTTTCTAAGCTAAGACGAATTCCTAATATTTCTTCATGCACACTAGACTATGCCATGCTCATTGCAGCAGGCAGAAATAAATTTGCATTGTTGGAGTCGTTGACAGTAGGCGAAAATTTCAAAGACATGGGCTAAAAATGTACAATATTCGTCAAATGTAACCAGGCTCCATGGTTTGCTTCTAATTCGTATAACAGAGACCTCACGGCTTCCTTCAAGATCAAAAAGTTCTTTGAAGGTGAGTACAGGGGTTGTGCTTACCATACAGAGATTTAGAGCTTGAGGGCTGGCATAATAGCTTTAATATACGACTGAGCAGAAAAACGTGCAGCCTGGTTACTTTTCACAAAGACTGTACATTGTACGAGGGCTCACAGACGCTGTTATCCACAGGCGGGCTATCGGTCAGCGCCATTGGCTCCTGGACGTTACGCTTACCTTTGCCTTCGTCTCTTTTTTTTTTTAAGTACGTTGGCGTGCTAGGTCGACTTGCTTGCTTTCACAGCTTGAATAGCTACCTCCTCTCGTCGTTTGCTTCTTGCTCACAATGTGGCTCTGGAATTGGCGCCGCGTTCTGTAACTTCAGTTGTTTTGTATTTCTCTTGAGCCTGCCCCTTTTCTCAATCAGCTACGCATTCCGCCACTCAACATACATTCTCACCCTTATGTACGGTGACATAGAGCTGTTGCTGGCGACGCAAGCAAGCTGTTCTACCTGGCGAAACATCTGGGTGTATTTCACAGCCACGGTAGCAGAAGTACTGCCACCGGTATTTCGACGCGCATAGCAGACGAATGGAAGACGACAATGAGACAGTTTAGCCGCTATTTGGCGGTACAAAACAGTGAGGACACATGGCGCGATTCGTTTCGGCGATGCTCAGGAGACATGAGACAGCAAAGAAATAGCGGTGCAAAGATTTCTCTGGCTCTGCTTCGGCCACAATTTAGTGTTATGCTTTCATAATGTTTCTTGCTGCTTGATACCAGTCGGAAAACTTAGAAACGTTTAGAAGTGATTCTTTCACAGGTTTTCCATCGTAATAAATAATATTTGCCTTAGTTTACCGAGAATGGGAGCCAGATTGATGTCATGCATGTAACTACAGAATGCAAGCACCGACAGCAGAAAAATGGAGGAGCAGTCCGTCTACCAAATTGTTATTTCCTTTTAAAGGCCCCTTGCATTCGCATCCACAGCATTGCGCAAGAATTCCCCTGCGGTAGAGAGCACTTTTCAAGCGTTTGTAAAGCTGTAGAGATGTTAATCCTACACCGTGGCACCGGAAATTTCCGACATACTGAAATAATAATCAGGCTATCAGTATTAAAAGGAAGCAAGTACAGAGGGCCTGAAATTCTGCATTTTAACTGAGCGATATTTTCGACAATACTGCGTTTTGCGCACGTGAAAAAAATGTAATTTTAGATTCATGTGTTAACTAGCCTGGAAAAGTTCTAAGCGATGAAAAATATAAACATTTCTTAAAACACAATAGTATGGGGTCAGTTTTAATACAAAATACGCAGAAAAAGTTTGCGGTGTTGCAGTCGTCAACATTATACGTGCAAATGTGAAATCCACATAAAAAAATTGCACATTCCGCGATATATGAAGGATGGTCTTATCGTCGTGTGGATATCGGCAAGCGCCGTTGGCTGCTGGACATTGCACTACCTTCGCCCCACATTTCTTTCTTCAGTAGGACAGCGTGCTTTGTCTACTTGGTGCTATTTTCTATCCGCAATGCCGCTGTGTACCATCAGGTTTCGTGATAGGTACAAGCTTTTTTCCGACCTAGTTCTCGGCTCTTCTGAGGTGAAAAGTTTGAAAAAGTGCCTTTGGTCACCTCACCATCCCTCAATGGAAAAAGGGTCGCCACTGGATTTACCGCAAAGAGTGATTTCGGTCCCTTAGGAACAGATTTTCTAACACGAGATGTTCATAAAGGGTCACAAGTGAGTTTTATTGAGCAATAAAGATTTAAGTTCTCTGACTGCGGAATGAATTGCTGCGCCGTAGAGACAGCAGTTCGGCCCAAGACCATTTTCCCAAGCACTTCACTCCAGAAAAGCTGAGCTAACTGACAGCCGAGAATACTGAGAGTTTTAGTTTTGCTTCGGAGACATATTCCTCTGTACTGCCGCTCCTGCGCTGTAAGGATTTACAAAAAGGTAATAACTGTGTGGATTGAAGTAAGAGATCATGCAAATAGAAGAAATATCAACCGCGAAAGTGGTTTGCGTACAAGTTAGTTGTGCATTTGTTATAAATGCATACGAAAATTGAGGTGAACGTTTATATGGGAATTAATACTCAAGTCCTTCTTTGTTAGGGGGGGAGGTGGGGGCTGTGCTAGAGAGATATATGTTCATTATTTATATCCCAAACGGCCCCTCTGCGATCACTATAGCCTCTCTCTCTTTTTTGTTTTTCATTATGAGCCTACTGCTGCAGTCTCAGCGGTTATTCTTCGTTTTTCCTCGCGAAGGACAGCGACATCTCTGACAAGAGGAACTTCGCGGAATTACCAATGACGCTCTATGTCGGACGTTGCTTCTTTATCCTGCACTCTTTAGGATGACCGGAGAAAGAAAAGACATCAGTGCACCGCTCTCCTGACAAATGGTGAATGTCAAGTTGGAGAAAGTTGGTCATAACCAGAAAGGAAATGACCACAGGTTCAGTCTAGGCTAATATCACCGCACAAAATTACTTCCGATGTCCCGAGACCAACGGGGCGCATTGCTGTAATCCGTGTTTGTAGATCAGTTCAGCTCAAATGGCGAGTTCCCAGGAGCTTTCATGTCCCGTTCTCACACAGACTTGCAAGACCTAGCACAGTTTTCTTATTGCGCAGGTGTAAGTAGGCGGGGTTTCAGCAAGTAGAATGTTCCTGTTTATAGTAATTTCCTTCATCTGTCGAGATGGAACTGAGATGCATAATTTTTAAGATAGTACAATGGGTCTCACATTTTTCGATTTGAGCAAGAACTTAAAAACCAGGGCTCTGTTATTAAAGGCCTGCGATTTGAACAATCGACTGGCCTTGGTTTTGAAAGAACACAGATCGTGTTTCATAAGCGCAGCAGCAAGGTCTGATGTGCTCTGAGGAATATACGCGCTAAGAACCCTTAACTAATACTTGTAGGAAAATGCTCGTAGAGTGTCGGACCAACTCACCAAAACTTACTTTTTTTCCACCTCAACTAATACTTTCATCAATACCACAGCGGCATCTGATGCCTGCTTGTTGCAAGTGGCATCCTGCCTCGAATAATGACTTGCTTCAGTCAAGTCATTTCTTGATTTCCCCTCACGTGTAGTGGTCTTTGTGTCAGGCAGATAGGCAGGCATATTAATGTGAGTCTGTAAGAGCACAAAAAGAACGTGAACTAATAGCCTTATCTGGGATTCTGGCCGCCAACTTTCGTGTCTGCGGCAAATGAGAACGCCATCGATACATAGAACCTACCAAGTTGTGGCCGAGACCAAATCCCAGCTAAGAACGTAGATAATGGAGGTTTACTACATTGAAAAAGCATGGCGACCTATGCGCCAGTGGCCCGTGAGTTTCATTAACATAGAAATAAATTTTGAGCATCTCAAGGATAATGTAAATATCGCTTTAATGTCGCATGCTCACAATCTTTTTTGCTTCCTTCTTATGACTCAGCTTTCAGTGATGCCATTTTTGTAGAAACTGACGGTTTCGTAAATAAATTCATGAGCTGATTGTCAGCGGTGTGTGTCCGGCTCTTCGATTCGTGATTTTGTTTTTGCCGCAGTGAGAAACCTTAAGATGAACAAGGAACTCGTCCAATGGCCTCCTCTTCTATACATGCAGGACCTCCCAGCGATGTGTAGTGTAGAATTTCACTTGCACACTGCCTCTTATAACATTCTAAACAAAAATGGTCCCTTCTCCCCTAAACAGTAAAATTTAGTACTTTGTGCGCAATAAAAAAAAAAGAAAACAAGGAATGTGTAGACCGGCACTGTGTGTTGTGTTTATCTGCACGGAAACCCAGGAAAACTGGGGATCGTTTGTCGTGGGGTAGCAAAAGAGGATTCCTTACGACGGCTGCTTTGCCAGCAAGCGGAAAATGATCACCGGTGGCGTCAAATGCTTTCTGCATCCGCTGTTTAATTTGCACTGTGCGTTTGAATTCATACTTTTTCAAAAGCAAATGGTGACACCTAATACATCTCGGGTCGCCGGCTTCTTCCAACGCTCAAGCGCTCAGAACAATTGGACGCCATTACGAAGAAGCATCAGCAGCGTTTATTTTCTTCTCTTTAGCGGGTTTTTATGAAATACCTTCCGGTTTCAAGTACGTAACATCCTGTACAAAAAGAGCAACCATCCGCTTCGAGTTTTCGGTCATCGTTTCGGATTTAAACTTAAAACACCAATTGACGTTTTCCGTATTGTTTTCTGCCACGACGAATTTTAGCAGCCAGACTGACAGGCTCGCGGCCAAAAACTATTGAGCAGGGATGTGTTCCTAACTTTATTCTATTCTATGCTTTTGCCGTGCGTATCCTAGAAGCTGTTTTCAGACCAGGCCTTATCGGTAGAGTGCGACGAATTCCGGCCTGTTTGGCAGCTAGAAGGAGGCCCATTGAAATATGCCTTCTGAGCTGACGACTGAGTGATGGGTCGTAAATAAAGTTTCCCTTTCACCTTAAGCTCACCAGTGCCATCAGATTAGCTACGAAAAGAATGACGATCCATGATACATTAAGCGATGTGTGAGCTTGGTCCTTCCATTCAGGCGCGTTCTGTAACCGACGTCAAAAGGAACACTTTCCGTGTTTTTCTCCGTTCTCTACAGCGTCTAGATTGATCTTGCCAAGAGTGAAGGGCGTTGAGAACGTTATGAATGACTTCCACCAGCGCCTCTTTTACGTGAAAACTTGCACACTTGAACCCAAGCATGCTTGAGCATCCTTGATCACTTGGCAAGAATATCCATGAAACGTTGGATTGGCGTTCCGTAGATCCTGCCAAAGCGTTCAAAAATAGCAGGTCATGAGATCTGTCGAACTGATATGTAAAAGTTGGTCCCTATCGTGAACCATTTCCTTGCGTGCTGTTTTGTCCATGCAAAACCCACTCCATAAAAAATATTGCGGTTCCTCCGAAATTACCTAAGCTATACACATTTCGCTTGACTAAGACAAGCGCATCCAGCCTATGTAAAATCCCCTTTCGCTACCACTGCCTTTGACAAATGCAGGCCGTAGGGATTTACTCTGTATCTTGTCTGGCTTAACTTTCCATTTAGGTTCGCTGCGCTTGCGCCTTTCATATGTGACAACCATTCCCACCGAGTCAGGAGGTCTTTGAAGGCTGTAAATGAAACCCCACCTCTGTACAGAGAAGTGCAGGCTTTCTTTGGCAACGTGAAAAAGCCAACAGCCATGGATATATCGCTATACCCTATTAATCTCTGCTTGCTCAACAGTGTTTCCTGGTCTCTCTTTTTTGCTGTATTTGTACTTGTACTAATAAAGTGGCCTAATACTGTGTGTTCTTCATATTGTCTCATATGTTTTCTTCTGCGTACCTCATGGTATCGAAGTTCCGTAGCTTTTTGTGTGTTTTCGACGCCTGGTGGTGTCAGTGCTGCAGTTTAGAGAAGGCTGTGGCAATATGAGTCGCCGAGTCTTCCTAATATATCCGAGGAAATTAATTGCAGATAGTCTCCGCTTGCTTAGCTGCTGTCGCTGCCTTTCCCGGTCATGGGGAAATGGTGCGGAGAATAAGGGCTTATTTCCTCTCCTTTTTGTGCGAGTGCTTGTTTTGGTTTTTACATTGACGGAGCGGTTGTGAGATTTTCAGTGATCACAAAGAGGTTTAAGATTTCTTCCACTAATAATTAGTTCCACACACGTTGCAGAGTATCTGTGTTTGTTTGTCTGTATGAGAGTCTTGTCACACTTCAGAGACAGGCGGCAAAGGATCATGACCAGACCCAGCTGTCATTTTTTTTATAATCATTGACCTTTTAGCAAATTTTTTAACCCAAACAGTTGCCAGTGATGCTTTTTCATAGTAATGGTCATAACACCATTAAGAAGCAAACAGAATGGTTAATTCCGGCAAAAAATATATACCAAGGCAGTGACACTATCCTGAAGTTTCGAGATATTGCAGTCAAGCACGGTACATTCAGCGCATCGTCGCTGGTGTATGGTAAGATGCAGACCAAAGATGTCCTGACGTGAGCAAGAATAGTACCACTTCCCCGACATAGATGACCCCCTCAATGACGTCGCTTTTATTTGTAGTAAACTGGCATTCTGAGGTAATGGCTTCGTTACATAGCCATAAATATACATGGCAAAATTCAAAACAAATGGTTACCATTCTGCAAGAGATGACAGCATGCCGCTATATTTCTTTGAATCGCGTTGTTACTTTTAAAGTTCACATCCTTCACCATCAACAATAAACGCGCCCGTAAGAGGCTGTGCTGATGGTCAGGCATAAAATAATTTAGAAGACGATGGTACTGGCAGTTAGCCCTAATAAATTCAGTGGCCGGAGAAAGGGTTCTTGTTTTTCTTGATTGTCGCCTTCTAGCTTAAAATGAAGATTAAAGCAGCAGGGAAGCAAAAAGCAAGACAACAAGAAAAATATTTATAAAGAAACAAAGAAAAATACATGGAGCGAATAGCTTAGGGGTTCAGTATTTCTCGGGACTGTCCCAGCTGTGCGAGATGGACTTAATGCTGATGTGACTTAAGCCAATTATGTCAAAAAAAGCAGACGGGAATAACTACTAGGTAAAGAGGGAAGATTCAAATGCTATTATATAGGCACGGTTGTATCGTAGTCTAGATATTAGAAATTTAAAACGTTCATTATGCCTTCACTATATTGTGCTCAATTTCCCATATATTCAACAGAATCACTGCTCATTATACCGCTCAATCGACATTAATTTATATATGTCTAAAGTAGTGTCTTGCAAAACGTTTTAAAGCAGCCCCCAAGGTGGAGTAAACTCGCCATAAAGCTGTAATTACTCAATGCCATCCACCCAAGCGCAGCTGTACTGCTTGAAAGGAAAGCTATAGAGCTTCTACAGGAACTTCGTGCCTAAAGAAAAATTCGTCCTCGCCGCGGGCTGGAGCCCGGGACCACTGCTTTACTGGGTAAGTCGCTCTACCAACTGAGCTAACGGGAACTGCTGGTATATGGTACAGCGTGAGCGAAGGGATCAATAGTCGAAGCGGGAACAGTGTTGGACCAACGCTCTTAAGCACTTTACAGCAGCAGAAGTGTGCTGAAGAAATACTGGTTTAAAACCGCTGAACGGAGGCTGGAAAAGATGCCATTGGTATCATCATATCCTTTGCGCCTAAAATTTTTGTTAGATGCGGAAAAATTTTTTGGTCATACTCCGTACTGCTCGTGGAAAGTAGCTACGCTTTCGAGTAACCAGTTTGTCACAAAATGCCATGACGCAACCACTTCATAAAGTCAGAAAGCCCCTTACTTGCGCCGGAAGGTTCTCTGTTATTCGGAGTTAAAAAAGGTGATTCGTGCATTACATTATCAACTTGCCCTAAGCTTAGCTGCACCGTAATATCGTGCGGTGTGTCTAAGTTCTCTCTGATACCGAGACAAGCCCTCTTCGGGGAATGTTCTGTCTATCACAGAGCACTAACTTCGTAACGTAAGTGTGCGACAAGCATAAAGAGACAAGGCGTATAAAGCAAGCTCCGCCTGGTTTTACTTACGTATTGACGGTTCTAAAAGACTTGTAAGCATGTAGCGATATCCAGTGACTGTTCCGGAAGCCGCTGAAGTTATTGGTTTGATTCAGGAGTCGTTTGTCTGTCGCTGAATGCAGGCAGCAATCTGGGAGAAAATTTTTGCTCCCGCCAGCAGCAAAGTGCGTGCTGCGATTAAATTCTTGCATCAAAAGGATCGTCAGCTGCCCAGTTTCTTCAAGATCTGCGCCTTGCATATTTTTACGGGTGACAAGACGTGAATATGCTCCACCAACGCAGAAACAAAACAACAGTCAATGCAGTGGCATCATTCAACTTTACTTAAACCGCAAAAATTAAAGCAATGTCCTTACTGCAGCCGGAAAATGATGGCTACCGTATTTTTGGGACGAAAAGGGCGTTATTTTGGTGAATTTAATGAAACACGGGTAAACAGTTACAGTCAACGTGTATTCTGAAACGACTGGCAAAGACATGCGATCAAAAATTGACGACGCGGGAAACTGTCTCTCGGAATAGTCCAGATCCATGACAATGCGCGTCCTCACACCGCTGCAAGAAGCAAAGGCAAGTCTCAAGAGACAAGATTTTGCTTGGGAACTTTTTGGTCACCCTCCCTCTAGTCTCGACCTTGCACCTAGCAAGCAGTTCCTCTTCTTTCCCTTGAAACAGTGGACTGGTGAACAATTGTTTCCAGACGAGGAACTCAAGACGCCCGTAGCCAACTTTGTCGCCGCCTTTGTCGAATACATTCGCATCGACACCAAACTAACTGGATATATAAAATAAGTCTGCCGCTTTCTCTACTAGAATAAGGGAAACCTCGGATGCTACACAAAGCGTTCATCCACTCTATACTCACAGGAAACCCCGAACAATATGCTTCGAATCTTCTCCTCTTTCCATCAGAACGGGCGGACAATGCGTCTGTTGCTAATGGATGCCTTAGCCAGAGTAGGCTGACTTATCTCACTTTAAGTGAACGTTCGTTCATTTATACAAGAACAGGTTTTTCTTTTCCCGCGATATTAGCGGCCTGGCTCTGACTGTGAGTGGTTTCTTGCATGTTCATTTTTCTTTTATGATACCAAGCAGTCTCGTCTTTATTATGTTATCCCTTCAATGTACAGGTAAGATAGGTATAGCGCAGCCAGAACGAGCACCTCCCGCCCTGACCTGCGCGTTCTCAAACAGAAAGATTTGCAGCATTGTAAAGCCCAGAGTTGCTTCCGCAAAAGAGCTTCCGTTCTTATCTACAATGGAAAAGAATCCCGGATTTTCCAGAGCCAGTGCTAAGGCGACTCACATAAATTTATGAAAATAGAAGCGGGCGCGGGAACTGGGCGAATTGTTTAACGGAGTGGATTTGTCCTATTGTGGCAATGTGAAGACGCCAGCCGCAGTAACTGCAGCGCAGCCTTCATTCAGTAGGGCAGAGTACTGTGGACAGGATGAAAGCTTTATCAGACTTTTAGACACCTTGTGGAAAGGCGGCTCTGCAATGGCAATGGTGAGCTCACACATTTTATGCTCTTTCTATTCATGCATGCAGTTCTGGCAGAGAAATGGCACCTTGCGGTGGCGAGAGTGCCATCTACTATGCACGAATGCATTACTGGAGATACAATGCCTACATCCTTCACTGGACGTAGCACATTTAATACTTGTTAGCATATATCTTCTGCAGCGATTATCGACATGTTCCCAATTGTTATTCGAGCCTTTCATGTACTTTTACGCTTGCCAAGCAATAAACTGAAGCTGAAAGTCAGCGCTCCTCCTAGTGAGTCTTTTGTTATGCTCAATTTCATTTCGCGCCATTTCTACTGAACACATAAATCGATTTTTAATTTTTCAGGCATGCGCGTTTTAAGTACACATTCTAAAGAAAATGTGGATGGGTCTCAACATTGCCTCAGCTGTGTCTCTAGCCACGTGATAAGAAAATAATTTTCTGGAATGACGTTATATATCCGCAAAAATCGTTTAAGCGCTAACGCTGCGAAAATGATACCTTATTTGCCGGTCGTTGAAACATTTTGCATCGAGTTTTGAATTTTGCCCAGCTGTTTGCAAAGGTGTAAGAATACCCGCCACTAATGTTCGCTATTTCTACTGCGCTATGTCAAATAAAGTCCAAAGGTGTGCCTCAAGAACACTTGTTTTCAATGTCTGCGGTCTCTATAAACTCTTGAACCATGAATGAAGGCCGCTCACACTAACGGAGCTGACGATACCTGAGTACCCTGCCTAATTCTGTATCAGACTTGGACAGACCAGTAAATCGTCAGTGCAGAAATCATTACGCATTAAACTGAATGAAAACACACTCAACGTATAAATAGAACTAATAACAAATGCCTGCTCACGGCTGCACATCGGTGCGCTACTTCCACTCCGTCTGTGAAAAGCTAAAGTTCGTGCATTTGCTGTGCTTTTCCTAAATCATATTTACTTTGTTAGCGCATGTGTACCCGCACATAGGGTTATTAGCAGCTGACTTCTTTGCTAAGCTCCCTATTAAGCTTTTGTTTCCTTGCAGGTCTGCCTATTTATAACCTCTGTGCCTACGTTCCCACATATGTGCTCGGTAGTAGGGAGCACCTGTACTAAGCTCTTCTTTATAACCTTCCCTTTCTTCGCTGTATGCTTAAGCACCCGCACATGGGCAAAGCGGACCCGTTTGTCACAGAACAATGAGAAAAAGAAGCAACAAACAGAAAACGCACGTGCCGCGGGCAGCCAATCTGTCTAGTCCTCCGTTTGCCTAAATGGCGCCCGGAATCAGTTATTGAAATTACCCAATCATTTCTGCTCCTTGTGGCAAATTTTTTCTCTCCCGTTTATATATTGTATATGCTGCCTTCAATATCTTCCCTCTTGCTTCACGCTCGTTTACGTAGGGCGCACCAACTTCTACGCACCCCCTCACTGATGCTTCACCGCAGGAGCTTTGGGCATTGTCTTACCGGCACGCTAATGTAAGAGCACAGAGGAAGCGACTAACGATGCATGGTAGGCTATCATCAACAGGGAGCTGACTCCATTACTGGGAGCGTTAGGGCTCCCTTAGAGTCGCTCTTTCAAAGTGAAGAATGCTTTGGTTCCGCGTGAGCCAATTTATAAGGTCATTTTGTGGCTTGCGT
The DNA here is from genome assembly GCF_055824585.1 of Amblyomma mixtum. Taxonomy (NCBI): domain Eukaryota; kingdom Metazoa; phylum Arthropoda; class Arachnida; order Ixodida; family Ixodidae; genus Amblyomma; species Amblyomma mixtum. The sequence continues at coordinate 53,285,298 of NC_143012.1, forward strand.
ATTAGCGATCTTTCCTATTACGGGAATTGCGCCATACCGCGTGAGCCTTTGCTCTGTAGGCTGCGCGCGGTTCGTTGTTCTCGGTAGAACGCTCCGTTTTTTCTTCTCCGTTCACATTGTCGTTTTTCCGTGAGAACTTCCTCCTGTTACATCTCCTCCTGTTCTCCTGCTAATGTACTATCCTGTATTTTTATCTCCAGCGGGTGCTGTTGTATGTGAAGCCGGCTGCTGATAATTGTGTTATTGCGAAAGCAATACTGCTTGCACTTTTCTGCTATCGATGGAGGTTCATCCTTCGCTCCGGCGCAGCTGCGGCGCGCTACCACGTGACCGCGTGACATCACGACAAGAGGAGAGCTGGGGGCCCAACTCGTCTCATAGATGGAAGCTCATTAATTTAATTATGTATTAATTAATTATTTAATTAATCCAATAATTGATTGATAATTAATTGATTGATTCGATTAATAAATTCCATTAATTAATACATTGAATTCAATTAATTGGTTTGATTAATTTCACTTAATGCCGAAGAAGAATCTATGAGTAGTGCGGAGCGATATAATCACATGAAGAAAACGCCGTGCGGAAGAAACGCGGGAACAGAAACAAGAGCGGCTTGCTGAAAGAAGAGCGCAGTATACAGCCAAGAAGAAAGAGCAGAGCGTTGTGGTGATTCGAGACGGTGACATCGTGGCTCAGCGACGTGAAGAACAAGAGGTAAGAGTTGGCCAGTTCGAGTCTACTACGCGTGAGTTCGAGAAACGAAACTACCAGCAGAACCAAGCGCAGCCAGGAGTTACTGTTTTCGCAATCAGCCAGGCTTAACTAAGCTAAGCATTCTGCCAATTTTTTCAGAACTTTGCGTGCGTTGCGTTCCTTAGCAGAAACCACTGCCATTCATCATTTTTACGGCATGAGCTATTAGACGTAGCCCACCCAGGGCCTAACCGCGGATGAGGTCCTCTGAATTAGCCTCTACGTGTTACAAGCTCGTGCGTTGTAGAGGTACCGGTATCTCAGGGTTCTCCGCAGGAGGAGGAGGAGGAAAAGCCTTTATTTAATAAAAGAGGTGAGGCTTTCTTAAAGAGCCCCGCAATGGGTGGAGTCCCTATTCCGGGACCCCATTGGTCGAAGCCGCCAGCTTAGCCCTCTTGACCAAAGCCTTTTGGGCCTGAAGGTCCGAGCAGCCAAGCAGGGCCGCCTCCCATTCCTCTCTGGTAGGGTTGGGGTGGGGAGAGAGAGCTGAGTTGCGCTGGCAAGCCCAAACCATGTGGTAGGTGTCAGCCACCTCGCCACAGTGTTTGCACCTGCCAGTGGAAGTACCCTCCAGAGAGAAGGTGGAGAGGCGTGACAAGCTTCACACACAGACGCACACACACGCGCGCATGCACGCGCGCACAGGTTCAAATTGGCCGTGGTGTTCTCGGCGATAGAGGACCATACTTCTCATTCATTAAACCAAAATTTATTCTGAAGTTGGAGGGAAAAAACAAAATTTATTTAAAAGTCTCACGACAATGTAGGGCGGGAATTCCAGAATTGCGAATGCACATGATAGACCACTTTCTGGAAAATGCTGGAGAGGTATCTACTGCATGAAAGCAGTCCCTCTTTTTGAGTTCCGAATCATGACCTGAAGATATGAGTGCAAATGTGTTTTTGGTGCTAAAGGCGGTTGTGTGGATGATTTTTGACAACTCTTGCTACGTCCTCTTGTGCACTATATTTCCATTGATGTAATTCATAACGAAGTTATGACTAGACACATACATAGCCATTTATGAAATAAATAGCATTGCCGCTGTGCATCAATCGTTAAAGTTATGGACAGAAAATTCGAAACAGCTTCAATACGTCGTATCAGAGGCCTGGGGTCCTTTTCGCACATCACTTTGGACACATGGACGCTGTTTATTTTTATTTATTAAAAAAATAGGTGTCAAGTAATTACGATCCCCCGCTCTACGGAGAACGTGGGTGCTTAACACAGACATCAAATATCTCTGCCTCTCCCGTAACCGAGAGTAGAGTAAGCATGAAATGTTTACGGGCATAACACGAAGCGTACACGGACACGACGAGACACCGGCCTGACAAGAATGTAACCCGGAGAAGGCAGTGATCGCTACCAAGAGTCTCTCCCAGGTTCTCCCAGGCAGCATCTCTGGTGTTCGTAACGAGAGTCAGGTCAGGGCATGTGTCTCGCGTAACCGAGTTGCCCACACGTGTGGGACAACACGGATCCGTGAGGAGTGTAAGACGAAGTGTGGAGATGAGCTCCGCCAGCTTGCGTCCTCTGGCCTTCTCAAAGTGGTAGCCCCAATGTAGGCTTGGAGCATTGAAGTCCCCAACGATCACTAGAGGTTCCTTGTCAGCCGATTTGAGCGCGCGGTAGAAGATTTCATTGAAGGTCACGCGCGGCTTATGCGGGGGGCAGTAAATGTTAAGGACATGTATTGATGGGTCGCGGCGCTTGAGCGGCAGGACCTTGACCATACTATATTCCTGTTCAGTCTCCAGTTCGAGGTCTACTGGGACTGCGGTGTACGCTTTGTTCACCAGGATGCACGTTGTAGGACCGCCTTGAAACGAGCTATACCCTGTGAATTTAGCATCTGCGCCGGGTTCCTGAAGAGCTAGGAGCGCCGGTTACTCTTCTGGCGAAGGCGGCTCGCAAAAAGTGGGGCCACACTAAATTGACCGATTGGCATAAGTTTCGAACAAAAGAGATACCTCCCGTGCTCTTTTCCGGCGGATATGCGGAGTGGGCAAAGCAATTAGACACAATACAAAGACAACATGTCACGACACTTCAGACCACTAAAGAGATCCCTGCAGTGGACAATCACCTCCGGCACTTGTGGGAGGCTCGCCGGAGTCTTACCAAACGGTGGAAGAAGCAAAAGCTGAATCGCAAACTTAAGGCTCGCATTGTCGACCTCACGGAGCAGGCTGCGGCGTATGCTGCCCAGCTCACCGATTCAAACTGGATAGAGAAGTGTAATTCGGCAGCGCGTCAGATGAGCTCGAGAGGAACATGGCGCTTCTTTCGCAGTCTCATCGACCCCGCTCAAACGAGAGGGGAGACGCAAAGACAGCTCCGGCGGGCTTTGCACGGGTACCAAGGTACGACGGCTCAACTCGCGGACACCCTGTGCGACAGATATCTCTGCCGTATAGAGGACCCAGTTGGGCCCGAGTACGAGTACGCGGGAAAGCCGAATCCCGACATTGATGCCCCTTTTGAGTTACACGACCTTAAGGCGGCTTTAGCTAAAATGCGGCGAGGTACGGCTCCGGGTCGGGATCGCATAACAGTCAATCTGTTGGCCAACCTCCCAGATTCGGCCTACCTCCACCTGCTAGGGTACATTAACCAGATTTGGGACGGGCGTCCACTCCCTCCCGAATGGAAGACCTCCTTGGTCACTTTCATCCCTAAGCCAGGCAAGCCAGTGAATACCGACAACCTGAGGCCCATCTCACTGACCTCTTGTGTGGGCAAGCTTATGGAGACGATGGTTAGGGATCGCCTCTCTCCACACATAGAGACCAAGGGCCTCTTTGCAGACACTATGTTCGGGTTCCGACCGCATATGTCTGCGCAGGACGTCCTCCTCCAGTTACACCGCTACATAATACGACCCACTGCCATGCGCCACAACGACAAGGCCATCCTTGCCCTTGATCTTAAGGGGGCCTTTGACAACGTTCGTCATAGCAGCATCTTGGCTAACTTGAGTACCATTGATTGTGGGCGCAAGGCATTCACATATGTAAGAGACTTTCTCTCGAAGCGTCAGGCCTTCCTCAAGATTGAGGATGACGAATACGGACCATACACGATGGGTACACGGGGTACACCCCAAGGGGCGGTCTTGTCGCCGCTTCTTTTCAACATTGCCATGATGCAGCTTCCCCACCAATTGGCCCGGGTGGAAGGCATTCATCACGCACTATACGCGGACGACATAACAATTTGGACTACCGAAGGGAGCCTTGGGGAAATGGAGGACCGCCTTCAGCGGGCCGCCACCATAACCGATAGCTACGCTATCGGCTGTGGTCTCCAATGTGCTCCCGCAAAATCAGAACTTCTGCACATCAGATCCGATCCTAAGGACAACACGAGTTTGCAAATCTCTCTGACGGGAGGCCCTATCAAAGAGGTCGGGGAGCTCCGCATACTAGGTCTGTTCATCCATAACAGGCTCAGCCCGGAATCCACTATTGCCAAACTCAAGCGCGTAGGCGAACAGGTCGGACGCATGATCCATCGCGTTTCTAACAAGCGCGGCGGGTTGCGAGGCAGGGACGCGCTTCGGCTCGCCCATGCCTTCGTGACCAGCAGGATCCTCTACTCCGCTCCCTACCTTCGCACTACGAAACAACAAGAAATAAGAATCGACACCATCGTTAGAAAGGCTACAAAGCGAGCACTGGGCCTCCCAGTGGCCACCTCCAATGCTAAGTTGTCGGTGTTGGGGGTGATCAACTCCTACCAGGAGTTACGAGAGGCCCACCTCGTGAACCAATATACGCGACTCTCGCAGACGGCATCCGGGCGCCGCCTGCTAGACCGCTTGCACATCCAACACGAGTGCACTCCAGAGGAGACGTGTCGGATTCCGGAGCTATCGCGTCACAAGCTCTGGGTCCCTCCACTCCCGCGCAACATGGACACACATACACACGAAGGCAGACGAGAGGCGCGCGCTCGGGCCCTCGAACACCAACACGGATCCAAACAGGGTGTATACTACGTTGACGTGGCAGGGCCGTCGCCCAATGGATTCTACACGGCCGCAGTAGTTCACCAGGATCAATGCGTTAACGGGCTCTCCTTTCGGGCTCGAAATTCAGCACAGGCTGAGGAAGTAGCCATTGCGCTTGCCGCCTCGGACTTGAATTCGAAGGTAATCGTGACAGATTCGCGTCGAGCCTGTCAACACTACCTGGCTGGCGAGATTTCACCTTTAGCCTGGAGTATATTAAAGCGCGCAGTGAGGGAATCGGACCCTTCGCCCAAACGCATAGTTTGGACTCCAGGCCATCAGGGCGTTAGAGGTAATGAGGCTGCGGACGCGGCTGCCCGAGCGCTTACCTACCGGGCACCTCACTCAGGCTCTTCCGGCTCGGAGATTGTGCAACCGCTTCTGCGGTTCAGAGAAATTCTGGACGACTATTGCGAACGCCATCGTCTTTTCCCGGTCCCTGCTAAGGGCCTGAGTAAAGCTGATGAGCGAACTCTGAGGCGCTTGCAGACCAACACTCTGTTGTCTCCTGCAATAGTGCAACATTTCGACCCCAAAATTGATGGGCGCTGCCCTCACTGTGGGGAAGTTTCCGATACCTTCCACATGGTTTGGGCCTGTCAAAAGAATCCTTCCCTTCCCCCCAATCCTTCCCCTTCCCGAGAGGCATGGGAGGCAGCCCTGCTCAACTGCTCGGGGCTGGAGTCTCAAAGGGCTCTAGTCCAACGGGCGCGAGTAGCGGCCTCGTCCAGCGGGGTCCCAGACTAAGGACTCCACCTATGTAAAGGGCCATTTTTGGTCTGCAAACTCTCCTGTTGTTTATTAAAAAGTTTTCACCACCACCACAAGAATGTATACGCAGCGCGTTCGAAACTGTCTGAAGTGCGTAGAGGCGAAAGCGTTTTCCGCACCACTTTGGTTATGTGACACTGGTGACGTCACCACTGAATTATGTGTGGTGAAGTCACTACTGGTGACGTCACCACATAATTGATGACGAAGTAATGACAAATTAGTAATCAGTGACTAATTACTGATTAATGACTAAAAATACTAATTAACGACGCTTAAGCTTCGCATTTAGAAATGGAACGCGACAGCGCGTTGTAGCGCTGCCAGGCAGCCCCCGGAACGCCACCAATCGTTCGGCGCGATGCCTTGCCCTTTGAACGCGACGCTTTTTGAGGAAAGGAAATTACGCAGTAATCCTATGTCATCTCGGCGGGCACCCGAACCGCACCGTACAGGAAGGGAGGAAGGCCACAATCCGTTCGGCGCGGTGCCTTGCCCTTTGAACGCAAGGCTTTTTGAGGAAAGGAAATGCAGCAGTAATTCTCTGTCATCTCGGTGGGCACCCGAACCACACCGTACAGGAAGGGAGGAACGCCACCACCCGTTCGGTGCAAGCTACCGGCGCTTGTATGCCGGTCCTGTAGGTGGTGGTGGTGAAAAACTTTAATTTGCAAAGAGAGTTTGAAGGTCAAAAAAAAAAAAACTCTGCTACATGGTCGGTATCCTTAGTCCGGGACACCGCACGACGAGGCCCCGTCTCGCGCCCGCTTTACTAGAGCCCTTTGAGACTCCAGTGTGGAGCAGTTGAGGAGGGCAGTCTCCCATGCCTCTCGGGTGGGGGTGGGGGAAGGGGGAAGGTGAGGATTCTGAGTACATGCCCACACCATGTGAAAGATATCGCAGATCTCTCCACAGTGCGGGCAGCGCCCATCTGTGTTCGGATCGAAGTGTTTTGCTATGGCTCCTCCACCTTATTCAGCCCCTTGGCAGTACTGGGCAGAGACGGTGGCTGTCGCAATAATGAATTAGGATTTCGCGGAACCGCAGAAGCGGTATATAAGCTTCTGAGCCAGGAGAGCTAGGATGAGGAGCCCGGTGTGTGAGCGCTCGGGCGGCCGCATCAGCGGCCTCATTGCCTCGTAGACCTTGGCGGCCAGGAGCCCAGATCACTTTTGTGCGAGTTGGATCGGCGGGAGCGCGTCTTAGAATTTGGGAGGCAAGAGGGGATATTTCGCCTGCAAGATAATGTTCACAGGCCCGGCGAGAGTCTGTGATAACTGTTCTCGATTTTGGATCGGCGGCAGCGAAAGCTATTGCGACTTCCTTTGCTCGTGTTGAATTTGGGGCCCGAAAAGATAGGCCATCCCCGGTGGACTACGGCAGCCGTGAAGAATCCCGTGGGTGACGGCCCTGTGATGTCCACGTAGTAGACGCCCTCTTTATATCCATACTGCCTCTCAAGCGTGCGAACCCGCGCTTGTCGTCTGCCTTCATGTGAAGCCATGTCCATGTTACGAGGGAGCGGAGCGACCAAGAGCATGTGGCGCCACAGCACCGGGATGTTTTCCGTCCCCTCTGGTATGCATGTGTGTTGGATGCGTAAGCGGTTTAGCAGGCGGCGCCCAGGAACCGTCTGCGATAGCCGCGTATATTGGTTCACGAGGTGGGCCTCCCGCAACTCCTGATAGGAGTTTACCACTCCCAACGCCTTCAGTTTGGCGTTGGAGGTAGCCACCGGGAGGTCCAATGCTCGCTTTGTTGCCTTCCTGATGATGGCGTCAATGCGCTCGTCTTGTTGTTTGGTGGTGCGTAGGTACGGCACGGCGTAGAGGATCCGGCTGGTCACGAAGGCATGGGCGAGCCGTAGCGCGTCCCTGCCCCGCAGACCACCCCGCTTGTTGGTAACGCGGTGGATCATGCGCCCTACCTGTTCACCTATGCTCTTGAGTTTTGCTATAGTAGAGTCCGGCTTCAGTTTGTTATTGATGAACAGACCCAGGATCCGGAGCTCTGCCACTTCTCTGATGGGACCGCCCGACAGAGATATGTGTAGAGACGTGTTGTCCTTGTGGTTTGTCCTGACGTGTAGAAGCTCTGATTTGGCGGGGGCACATTGGAGACCACAGTCGGCAGCATATGCATCGACTATGGAGGCGGCCTGCTGAAGGCGGTCCTCCATCTCCCCAAGGCTCCCCTCGGTGGTCCAGATTGTAATATCGTCTGCGTAGAGTGCGTGTTTTATGCCCTCCACCTGAGCCAGTCGGCCGGGCAGGTGCATCATGGCGATGTTGAAAAGGAGCGGTGATAACACCGCCCCCTGTGGTGTACCTCGTGTACCCATAGAGTACGGGCCGTATTCCTTGTCCTCGATCCGCAGGAGTGCCTGACGCGCAGAGAGGAAGTCTCTGACATAGGCGAAGGCCTTCGCCCCGCAGTTAGTGGTGTTCAAGTTAGAGAGTATGGTGCCATGTTTAACATTGTCAAACGCCCGCTTAAGATCGAGGGCGAGAATGGCCTTGTCGTTTTGTTGCATGGCTGTGGGTCGTATTATGTCCCTGTGTAGTTGGAGTAGGACATCCTGTGCAGACATGTGCGGGCGGAACCCGAACATAGTGTCTGCAAAGAGGCCCTTACCCTCCATGTATGGAGAGAGGCGATCCCGAACCATCGTCTCCATGAGCTTTCCCACACACGAGGTTAATGAGATGGGTCTCAAGTTGTCCGTAGTCACGGCTTTACCTGCTTTGGGGATGAACGTTACAAGCGATGTTTTCCATTCGAGTGGGAGCGGACACCCATCCCAGATCTGATTTATGTATTGTAGCAAGTGCAGGTATGCAGAGTCGGAGAGGTTCGCCAACAGTTTCACTGTTATGCGATCCCGACCCGGTGCCCCACCCCGACGCATTTTAGCCAGGGCCGCCTTAAGGTCATGCAACTCAAAAGGGGCGTCTAAATCCTGATTTGGCTTGCCGGAGTACGTGTACTCGGGCCCAACCGGGTCATTTGTGCGGCAGAGATACCTGTCGCGCAAAGTGTCCGCAAGTTGCGCCGTCGTACCTTGGTACCCGTGCAGAGCCCGCCGGAGCTGTTTTTGCGTCTCCCCTTTGGTTTGAGAAGGGTCGATGAGGCTGCGCAAGAGACGCCAAGTCCCCTTCGAGCTCATCTGACGCGCTGCCGAGTTGCAGCGTTCTATCCAATTGGTGTCTGTGAGCTGGGCGGCATATGCCGCAGCCTGCTCCGTAAGTTGTGCAATGCGAGCTCTAAGCTTGCGATTCGTCTTGTGTTTCTTCCATCGTTTTGTTAAGCTCCGGCGCGCCTCCCACAGATGCAGGAGGTGATTGTCCACTGCGGGGATCTCGTCGGTGGTGTGAAGTGTTTGCGTGTGTTGTTTCTGTATGTTGGTGACCTGTGTTGCCCACTCCGCATAGCCGTCGGAGAATAGTACGGGAGGGATGTCCTGAGTTCGAAATTGCTGCCAATTGATAATTTTCGCCTGTCCACCTTATTTACGGGCTGCCTTGGCCAAAAGCGCGATGCGGAGAAGGCAGTGGTCGCTGCCCAGGGTATCCCCCAGGTACTCCCATGTGGCGTTTGTAGTGTTCCCAACCAGAGATAAGTCAGGACACGTGTCACGGGTGACCGAGTTGCCCACACGTGTGGGGCAAGACGGATCCGTGAGCAACGTAAGACGAAGGGTGGAGATGAGCTCCGCCAGCTTGCGTCCCCTGGCTTTCTCGAAGTGATAGCCCCAGTGTAGACTGGGTGCGTTGAAATCCCCAATGATCACCAGGGGTTCATTGTTAGCCGATTTGAGAGCACGATAGAAAATTTCGCTGAAAGTAACACGCGGCTTATGCGGGGGGCAATACACATTAAGTACATGTATTGACGGGTCGCGGCGCCTGAGAGGCAGAACCCTCACCATGGTGTATTCCTGCTCAGTCTCCAGATCAAGATCGACCTGAATCGCGGTGTATGCTTTATGCACCAGGATGCAGGTCGAGGAGCCCCCCTGAAACGAGCTATACCCAGAGAATTTAGCTTCATTGCCGGGCTCTTGCAAAGCAAGAAGCGCCGGCATGTCACCAAGGGACTGCAGGTAGAGCTGTAGATGTGACCGTTTTTTGCAGGCTCTAAAACCCCTGCAGTTCCATTGAATGATTTCGAATTGGTCTAATTTTTTAGCTTTCTGAGAAGGTTTGCCAGCCATATTGATGTTTTTATTTTACGGTGCTGGGTAGCCACTCGGTTCAGGGGCCGGCGCAGCCCCAGGTAAGGGCTGCATCAACGCCGTGGCTATCGGGCCGGAACCGCTTTCTTCCGCTGCCTGTCGAGGAGCTATTTTACGTTTTAGCTGCGGGGAGTCGCCGGAGAGAGAATTTTTTATTTGGGAGCTGACCCAGGGCTGCACCGCCTTAAGGACAGAGTCAGTCACCTGGGCTGCAATGTTGGGAAGCATTGCAGCAAATGCGGACCTGAACATGTCCTGAAAGGACTCGCGGACCGCAATCATAATTTGGTTCGGGAGCGCTGCCACCCGCTCCTCCAACTGCTCGGCTTTACGCTCCAGGGCCTCGAAGCGGCCAGCGTCCGCAGGGGCCGAATCGACCACCGTGTCCGCGGTTTGCCGCGAGACGCTAGTTAGGCAAGATGACACTGAGGATCCGTCATCGCTATCCTTTGGCTCAGCGTTCTGCATGGGCTCGGACTGCCCGGCCTGCTTAGCTTCTAATTCTTGAATTTTACGCGCGAGAATTTAATTTTGGCGCCTGAGCTCCTCTACCTGCCGCTGTAGGGCGGATTCGGTGGGGGAGGGAGGGGGGGTGGGTCCAGAGACTCACCCACTCCAACTGCTCACCTGATTTTGGCGCGGTACCAGAGGCGGAAATCCTCGGCTTTCAGGACCGGTGGCCTCGTCGGGTTCCCGGACTTCACAAATTTTGGCGGCCCGGACTGGGCCTTCTTGGGTTCCGGCTTGGGTCCCGGAGCCTGCTTGGGTCCGGCCTTGGGCGTCTGGGTCTTTTTGGGTCCCGGCGTCTGCTTCTGCTTTGGGGCGGGGGGGGGTCCCGGCTTGATGACCTTGCGGTACTTGCCCGCGCAGCCAGGCGCCCCGGTGGGATGGCTGCCTCCGCAGATGAGGCAGCACGGGGAGCACTGATGTTCAGCTGGGCCGCCGTCAGGAGCAGCAGGAACCTGAGCCCCGCATTGTTCACAGCGCCCAAGCTGCGGCCGTGGGCAGGCGTCGGCCCGATGCCCCACCGTGCCACAGCGTGGGCAGGCAGGGATCGTTTTCTTATAGAAGCGGACGGGGAGACGCTTGCAACTATAGAGCACGGTCCGCGGCACCCTTGTCCCCACAAACGTGATCAGAGCAGTCTGTGTTTTACCCAGTTTCCGCACAGATATCACATTGGGGTCTTCACTCAGTTTCTTCCTCACGGTTTCGGACGTCTCGTCCGGGGAGACTGTAACGACGCCCTTGCAGAAGTCTCCGGAAAGCTTGGGGTGGCCCCGGAACAGTATCTTGCGGCTTCCTACTGGCAGCGTGATGTCCCGGAGCAGCTTCTCCGCAGCTTCGACAGATTGCAGAGTGCACACGAGAAGGTTATGGTCCCACACGGGCCACACAGCAAGTCCCACACTTGCCGCGTCCCCGAGGATGCTGCGAACGGCAGCGCCGGCTTCGCCAGGACCTAAGGTAGCCTTTAGGTCGATTGTGTCGCGTGGCTTGAGCACCACGATAATTTCTTCTTTGCCGATGCGGGGCGTGTACTGTGGCCTCCATCGGGGCGGTTTGGCTTGTTGCGCATTAGCGCGCGACGCGTTCTCACCCTGCATATGCGCAGAGCTCCCCGCCACCCTTTGCTGGCCGCGTTCGCGTTGGCGTTCCTGGGGGTCTTCGTCTTCTTTCGTCCGCGCCATACGCGAACCATATCTTGAAGATATTCCTCTTCGCTGGGAAGAGGCTCCTCAAGTTGCACGGTTTCCATATTGACGATCCTTAGGGAGGTTGGATCGTAGCCGGTGACTTGGCCTGGGACCGCCATAGCCGGGGAATCCCCGAACGCGGCCGGTGCAGGCCTTGCCACCGTTAGGCTTAGCGCCGCAGAGGCGTGGCGGTCGTCAAGGCTCTGAAAATTCAACAAAATTGAGCGCACCTTGGCAAATGTGGTGTCCAAGGATGCCGCCTAGCTTGCCGGAAACGATGATTCCAAGCTTGCTTGTGAAAAAAGTTGAGGATCGCAAATAGCAGCGATCATTAGCAAAGCCGACGTGGCGTGCGACCGTTCCCGCTGCCGACCACCGTCTCTGGTCGTCCCGTAGGAGGGCTTGGAGAGTCTCGTTAAATCTCGTACGGTGCCCGGATGCTCTCGTTTCAGTGCCCGGATGAGTGGAATTCAGTGCCCGGATGTTGGCTCTCGGTCTCGGCGTGGCGTCTCCACACTGCCGACAACGGGAGCTAAAAGCATTTCATGCTTAAAAAAGCAAGAGAAAGCCAGAAAGAAGCGAGACTAGAAGAGAATTACGGTTTCCAAAGAGCGCAACTTTAATTGCAACGAGGTGCAGGCTAAGAATGGCGTGCGGCTGTGACACTCTGCTAAACGACAGCGCTAAGCAACCGTTGCTGACGTGCGAGATTTTCGACCACTAAGGGCTCGTTGCAAAGTTTCAAGGCGCAGCCTAAGTTAGCAATTTTTTATTGCGAAAGCAATACTAGTTGCACTTCCAGCCCGTCGCGTAGCGAGGCCGGTAGCTACCATATTAGCATATTGAATTGGATTGGATAGGATTGAAATGGATTGGGTTGGATTGATTTGGATGGGATTGGTTTGGGTTGGATTGTATAACCGATGCATCACCACAAGTCTAACCACAAGCACCACCACCAGCTACACTAGCAGCTGAACCATGGCGCAGGTACGGATATTGCTTTCGCAATTACCGGCCTTAACCAAGCTAAGCCACACTAATTTTTTTTTAATACTGTTTTCGAACAGGCTTTCAGGACGTGGAATTCGCTGAAGTTCAAATCGGATGATTAGGTGAGTGTGGAACTGACCTTCTCTGTTATGATTATTTAGTTTCCTTTTGGAAATTGTTTGCCTTCTGTGCATCAGAGGGCTACTATTTCTCTCGTGTCATAATAAGTGCTTAGCAAAAAAATAACAACAAAGCACCTATTATTACACGAAAACAGTAGTAGAAGTAATACGCGAGAGAAGTAGTAGTACAGAAGGCAAACAATTTCTAAATGCACTACTAAATAATGCTTAGTAAAAAATAACAACAAAGTCCGCTGTCGCAAGTGGCTCAGTAGTTATGATGCTCGGCTGCTGACGCGGATTCGACCCCGGCCGCGGCGATCGAATTTCGGTGTAGGTGACATTCGACCGCCGCGGCCAGGGTCGTACTCCAGACACATAATACGGACGGTTACGGACGCCAGACGCTTATTATGACTCCCTCGCTTTATTGATCTTTTCCTGACTAGTAAAGCGACTGATGTCCCCCTCAATCAGGACTCCACTCAGTACCATTAAGCACTCATTAAAAAGCAGTAAGTTAAGTTACGACGATAGAAGCGTATCACAAACATGACTTTCATAAAAATTATTTTAAAAATGTGCTAAAAGCAAGAACTGACTCATTATCGGGGCAGTGGATTAAAAATTACTATTCTAAAGCGAAAATAATCTAGTCTTAACTTGTACATGGCCCACAAAACATCATAATATAACTTTCTGATGTGTACAGACCTCCCATTTTAATGCCGAGAAATAGGGTACCTGCTTCGTGTGCATGTGTATGGTTACTGCAAAAGACTGATCCGACTTCCTTTAGCAGCAGAGCTGCTGCTTCCGCTCTTAGCGCTACACTGTGTAGTTCCGAATTCCTTTCGGCCCGCGCAGTACGATCAGCCAATATGCAGTCGTAACAGCGAAAGTAAGACAAAGTACGCACAAATTTGCATCTTGGCTTCTGGTTCCCTCTTGTTGTTTCTGTCAGGCCTGCAACTGACGCTTCGCGGCATTCACCACAACGTTGCTTATTGGAAACGGAAGCCATTTTGACGGGAGCTTCAGCAGCTGATAACTTCCGTCAATTTTTTCCGGCAGTCGTCTTTGCTTTGAGCATGTGATCTATTGCAAGTTAACTCTGCTCTGACATCCGGCTTCGACATGAGCTGGGTGTTTTCTCGACGCCAAAAAGTAAGCGGCGTTACGAGGGAGAAAGCAGACACTGATTTCTGATAGTTCGCCTAGTTTGCATTATTACTTTTCTGATGCTGTTCGTTCTTAATCAGTTGACTTGCGTAATGTCAAGGTTGCTTGCTTTTAGATCTGTGCGTGAAAAACCGCCATGAAGAAGCGAACACCAACTTTCTGGAATATGGTAATTGGAAAATCAACATTTATAAATGGGACTTCACTTGAAACTTGCACTGGGGTTCACGGGTTGTTGTTCTTCATAGCTCTCAACTGCTGTTCTGTTTAACTGAGGTCGTGAAGTATTCCCATCGAACACAGCAAATATTTCTATTCGACGCGACTTCCGAGATACAGTGAGGCTCGGGGTAGCACTGCTTTTCAGGAAAAAAAAAAGTTAACACTTTCTGCAAACAATCGTTTGCGGTGCCAGTGCCACACGTTCTTGATTGGCCGGCAGTCACATGTGACACGGTGATGAGTTCGCCATGACGTCCTGCTTGTTGGTCCGCCTTGCTCGAGGCCACTCTTCGCCTTATCTCATCAAAACCTCCTCTCTTGCTTCCCCTCCTCCACTGCTCATCCTTCTCGCTTAGACCTCAAGCCATGGACAGTTGTACTGGCGACACGAATTGGAAAAACGCGCCACTGCAAGCCGCTGTGAAAATCCACAGGCAGGTAGATTGGAGCGAAACCATTATGGTAAACATTTATTATATATGGTGCCGCTCTGTCAGAGTCCCTGTAGGTTTGTTCAAAAAAGAGTGCGATGCCGCACAGCTGGAAATTCACCCTTATAACAAACTTTCAGTCGTCCCTACTTCCTTTTCAGTTCTGTGGCTCGGAGACCGCTGGGGTCTGAATAAGCGCTGACAGCAAGGGCCACTAAAGCTTGCACCCGGCGTCTCAGCCACGCGTATTTACCGACGGTCAGTAAACAGGGGCCGCAGATGAAGGCGTTCATCTTCTTCTCGCTGTGCCTAATCCTGCGCCGCTAGTTCGAGAACGTGACCCGACTACTCGATGCAGTCTCTAAAAGGACGTGTGCGGCCGCAATAACAGGCGCTTCCGACAGAGTTTCGACATGCAAACAACTGGACAAATTTACGGCGCCCAAACTCATTCCCACGAAGCGAACCTTAAACAATGGATGTTTTACCTAAGATATTCTGCAGTTTTTAAAAACGGCAATTTTGAGTTAGAAAAGTGCTTTTCATTTCGCAAAGTATTGTAAGCGGTGTAGCGCATCGAAACACAGCCAAAACGTGCTGACTTGTACGCTAAATAACTGATATTGAATAGTTAACATTTTTTACTATTACTCTTGATGTCATTATTTATGGAGAGCCGTGTAGCTCATCGTCAGTATTATAGATTGAGAAAACGCGGTTGCCCTAGGCTCTTTGGTCGAATTTTCGCTTTTTCGACGAGTTACGTACACTGGAGGGGTTACATTCCTGCATGGTTTTTGAAAGCGCAATATTTTGGTGTGATGTAGGCAAAATTTCTTGGACCGTAGCGCCGGCATTACCTGCGTTTTCGAAACTCTAAAACTGTAGTGATATTCCTCAGGGTGGACTATAGGCCTCTTAATAACTCACCAAACTAATAGTAACAGTAAAAAATTAACTATTCAATTTAAGTTAACCAGCCTACTAGTTATCGCGTCTTAGCTACATTTTGATGCCACGCTAGAGCACTGAAATTCCTATGCCGGGAAAAGCGGTTTTCTGACTTAGGAAACATAATTTTAAATATTGCGGAAAGTCCTTTGAGCAGACCGATTTTCATGACACCTCGGACCACACTAAGAAGCCGTGGTTAATCTCATTTAACCTGACATTGCGTGCAATTCATTGCTATCTTGTCGAAGGAAATTGACCATGTAGGAGTTAAGGCGGGTCTCTGCATCTCTTTAAAATAATTTTCTCATATGCCGACAGGGCAGCGTATGTCAGTCGCCAAAAAAGAACATGCCACATTTATTTTCAATCAGGTTTTCGCATCGCTGGCTGCGGTGTAATAAAGTGGTTCGGAGTATAGATGTATTAATTCCATCAAATAAATGCTTCCCAAAACTCTTACATATTTCTATTTCTGCTCTCGCGCTTATGTTTATTTGTTCAGCACTGATATGCCGGGTATGAGCTGCCACAACTATACGCGGCGCATCGATTGATGACTCAATGCCTCGCGGGCATCGCCTCAAGCCACCCAGCGGCGTGAACCTCTTGCAATAGGGAAGCAAGTGCGGAAATTTATGGACCCAGTCTGCAATCTAGCTGATGGCGCCGCGCGTTTACGGGGTATTTCGCCTCAGCGACCGGGAATTCGACTTCGCACGTTTCTCCACCACAGACGCTGAGTAAGCACCAGTGAGACCGTGCGTAGTATATAGGGAAACATTGCATAGCTTGAAGGCAACTCTGATAAGAATGAGCGCGTCCAGCATAAGAAAAGAGCGTGGTCGCACCACCATTTCTCGGAAGGTCTATTGCACGTTTATCATCGTTGCATCGTACGAGAAGGCTATGCGAACTATTCACAGCTAACGTATGCTTGCTCCATTTTCGGTTGCGAAAGCTGCATATGACGGCGTTTCGTTAAACGTTAAACAACTGATATAACTGCATTCTGCTATTTATAATGTGATAACGCGGATAGGTCTGATTAAAAAATTCCAAAGCATGAAAGACTCTTTCCCCACTGATAGAGCAGAACTCGCAGATCTGTCAAAGCTAAATAATAGGCTTAAGCTAACTAGCAAAATGAAGTATAATATAAAGAAAATCTGTCATGGTCTGAAGAATAAAGGTATTTAGGAGAAAACAAGTCATAGAAAAAAGATCACAGCTGAGAGACAAGCAGTGTAGAATTTTCTCATATGAAGAGCAAAATTAAATTAGAGGAGTAATTCTGAACATGCATCTATTGAGTACCCGAAATAATATGGTCGTCATTGATGGAGGTAGCACCACGCGGGAATTTGATATCCTGCTCGTAGTTAAAGAAAAATAAACTTACAATTCATTCAAAGGAGGCAAGTGAGTAATGAAGATCAGGTAGCTGCAAATACGTTCAATGACGCCGTACAGATTGTAGTGAACGAACTTGCCGTTCAGTATGCTCAGTGGCTCACCACAGTGGGTGTTGTGGTGTCGTGGAAGAGAGCTCTCGTAACCTTATTTTGTAAGAAGAGGGATGCAAAAGACTAGGAAAACTACAGACACTTAAGCTTAACTTCTATTGCCTTCAAGTTATTTACTAATCTCTAATAATTTAGATGGACCTTATATTGCAGTCTGCCGAACGACAACGTGGGCTTCCGTCATGTTTATTCTACGGCAGGCTATTGATATGCCATCAATTAGGCGAAAGAGAAATACACAATGTAGAACCAGCCCTTATAAGTAGCTTTCGTAGACATACAAAACGGATTTCACTGAGTGGAACTTAGCAGTTATGCCAGAATAGTGGAACCAATGTCTAGAAGAAGCGTATGAGAAGGCACAAAAATATGTCCACAGCGCTTGCATAGCCACCATAGTCTTCTACAGGGAAAGTGATAAAAACTCAATCGGAAGGGCTCTCGGGTAGGGAGACATAATCAAGAACAGCGCTAAATAGATAAAGACTTAAGGAAGACACACAGACAGGTGCTTCACTTTTCTGTGTGTGTCTTTCTTTAATCCTTATATATTTCGCGCTGTTCTCCTTGCGTGGCGCAAGAAGCGCGAGGGGACGAGCTCGGGACAATGGAGCAGGCGAGGTCACGGCTGAACGGCTTCTGTGAACCCGGGTGACCAGGCGTGGGGAAGCTGTCCTCGCCTAGTTCAGCTCAACCAGGAGCCTGCTGTCTCCGTTCGACCGCCTGCCACTTGCTGCCTCAGAGAGTGGGCGTCGTGCCGTGCACAGGCAGGTGCTGCCCGCCCGGGGATCCTGCCGGCCCTGCAGTCAGTTCGTGCCTGCCGTCGCGTGGTTGGGATCTGCTGCCGTGAAGGTGCCTCCCTGTCCGTGCCCGGGTGTCCAGACCTGGGCGGCTGTCTCCTCCCTCTGGTTCGTCATCAAGGCCACTGCTGCTAGTGCTCCGCGCCCGATTTCCGGCCGCAGGGAGAACAGGCCTGCGGAGGTGTTTGGCCCCGGCGCCTTTCTGGCGACGGGCAGCGGATTATCACGCCGGAACCACTCCTCGACCCTCGGCCGCACAGTTCCCTACCCATCAGTGACTGCTTGCTTTTTAAGTAAAACCATTTTTGTTCTCCCTTCGGACGTGCTCGGTCTGGGACAGTTTCTGGATCCCCCGGGGCCCCACCTCGGAGGACGCTCGAACCTGCTTGGGGGACTTTTCGCCTCACACGGCAAAGAAATCCAGATATTGTTTTTTTCGTACTGTAATATGTTCACTTGAGGGAGGTGGGGAGATAGAGTAATCGGCTTCTTTCGACTGAGTAGTTTGGGAGCAGGAAGGCGGCAGAAATGTTAGTATTTGCTTCACGTGGCAATAAAGGTGGCCCAAGTGTTAATTGAGCTCCCTACTCTCTTTCTAGGCGCCAGGATTTCTTTCAGTGTCTTGAAGTTATGTCCATTTCGACTCAACTTAATCTAGCAGTCTTTCTAAGTTCGCGGAAATCAAGCAACTTTCGAGAGGGCGGAGACAGTAAGAAGAATAAAAAATATGTCCAGACAGTTTTTAGCTTTATTTGTTTAGTATTTGTTTATTAATTTATTCCAAACTCCGCAACAACATGTTCTTACATTCGACATAAAATTAACGTAAGACGGATATTCGTTTCGAAGGTCGTCACGTACACACAGGAACACTGAAAGAAAGAGTTCACTGTTATCTGTGCTAAGAAGCAATGAATTGCACTAGAGCAACGAGTATTAAAAAGAAAGCAATAATTAAAAGCATAAAACTTGTAGGCAAACTAGTGAGCATAGCTGCTTACTAGTTTGCCCTTCTGGGCAGTAACTTACGCAGTGGTATCAAGCAGGCTATCCCAAACTGCATGTCTAAGAAAACTACTGCGTAAAAATATGTCGGCGCTATTAGCGGTTTTATTTTAATAAATCTAGTTGCGGAGTAAGCATCTAATATTAAGGGATTTGCTTGAATAATCCAGATCTCTTAATACCAAGGGCAGGATGTCTACCCACATTAATGCATCTTTAAAGATTTTACGTTTCTGACATTCTCGGTCATCTTTCGCCGGGTAGACATTGCATTAAAATTATCACAGGGAATGCAGAATTCATGCACTAGTAGCCGTCGCTCATTTAGGGTGTTCACGGGGTGACACTGGCATTAGGTTGCTTTGAAGTTAGTTGTAATGTTCTGTGAATCTGGCACACGAAGAGTTCTCAGCTCGAGGAGTCGTGTATTGAGTCAACGGGTCGCACGCGCCTAAGAAATGTTGCTCTGCCTTAAATATGCATGTATCTAGTGTCGGATCTTTAGAGACCCATGCAGTGGCACAGATTGCGTAACTTACAAACGGCTCACAACACATGATTTTTATTGCAGCTTTCTGCGAGAGATCTGTAGTGACAAAGATGGTAGCGTATGCTATAAATGGCATTGCTTAAATAGCGAATTACGTTAAACATGTATAGACAACCCTTAGGAGTCGCAATTTACGAGCTCGAAAAAATAGAAAGGCCTTGGTAATTCAATTCGGCACCAATTTGCTTGAACCATTCTGTACTGGTTTCCATTGTATCCATGACTTCCAATGCCCTTCTTAATATTCCTTAGATAGTGATTTACCGAGTGCGCTATATGCCAG
Source organism: Amblyomma mixtum (assembly GCF_055824585.1). NCBI lineage: Eukaryota > Metazoa > Arthropoda > Arachnida > Ixodida > Ixodidae > Amblyomma > Amblyomma mixtum. The sequence goes on from NC_143012.1 coordinate 53,304,843, forward strand.
TCGCAAATATACGTCCAAGAAAGCGCTAGCACAGTGAAATTGAAAAATATAAAAGAGTGCAATCAACTCAAAGAATCTCACTCTACATTCTCTCTGGATCTACCCCATCTAGTGCAGTGGTTCTCTAACATAGGTATAGGGGTCCCTTCTGAACAGACAAGCCTTGTTTGCCTAGAAGGGGCCACTTAAGGATATAACTCATTACGTGGCGCTTTACTTCCGCCAAGATGTGTCTGCAGACCGGCGCTTGTAAAAACACAGAGAACACCAAGCATCCCTATTACTGAAGTATAAAAACACATTGAATGGCTTTTTTACACATCGGTAGTACTCCATGCTGAAAATTAAAATGCGTAGGTGCGTCGTTTTCCGTTTCCTAAGACTTGAAGAAAGTGGGACTCATGTGTCCGGCTGCTGCACAAAAGGATTATGCAATGTAAGCTATGTCTGGCTACAAGAGAGGGCGGAAACTCATTCATACCGACGGGGAAATGTAGCGCGGAAGAGCGTCACAGCACCGCCTAAAAGTCGCCTTCCCTCGCTAGGCTTTCCATTACGGCACTGCGGTCGGTCTGGCAACCTTCATGACAGGTGACCTATTGAGTGCTCGTCCTCTCGTTTAACTGCCCTCTAACTACCTCCGGGGTCGAAAGTAAATATGAAAAGTTCAGTGAATGAACCAATAAAAAGGTGAGTATAAATTAGCACTTCAAACAAATTTATAAGTAAAACTAAATATTAGACGAATAAGTTAGGTTAATCAATTATATTATTTGTTGGAATTATTACTGCGAAAAGCAACGCAAAATCAGCGCACACGCACAGCAGGAAATGCTGAGCGTTTCATTCTTATTATGTTCGGGTGCAATTTCGACCAACTGCAATGTAATGTTTCCGAGGGAATCCCTCGTAGTACCAGGAAATCACGTCACCTGCTCCGCTGCCGATTTACTATGAAAAATGGCGCTACTGGGAATAAGGAAGCCAAGTGCCCACGCAAGAAGGAAAGCGAACTGCAGGAAAGGAGCATTCAGTCTGTGGCTCATCGAGGCTTACCGAAGGCGTAATATTGCCAGCCTCCCTGGAAATTATTTACTTCCCACCAAATGAGAATAACGTTTCATGTGGAGCTAGGTCGGCTGATACGCGTGGAAGGACACATATACAGATTGAAGGAAGGACGAACACGGAGTAAACAAGTTATGAAGGAACAAGAAAATGAGCCGCAACCCCCTCTCCATCTTTCTTCGCAGCGTTGGTTGGATATTGGCACTTAGTGGTGTCGGGCCCTGAGATCAGCACGTGATAGGCCGCACGTACGGCTGCGTGTGCTGGTTGTAAGAGAATCTTCTTGCCGGCGTGCAGGATACGGAACGGCTGTTTCCCAGAAGCAGCATCGGACACAGTCGTTGGGGAAAATATCTTGCCCATGAGTGAGAGGTTGAGCACCGGTAGGCCATCAGAGACGATGGAGCCATCTCGCAAAGGGGAAGGTCAAACGTGGGCCGTCAAGCAGAAATGTAGCTACTGAAGATACAGGATAGTGACGGCGGTTATATCTAACCGCTTTAGATGCCACTGTCCATCCGTGGTTAGGAGAAAAATACAAGTGCTGTTTCAAACGTCTATGCAGGCCTGAAGAAAGCCCACTCATGAACTGTTCATCGCGAAACACAAATTTTATGCCTTCTAAAGGAGCGCACATTACAGTGCGTAGATAGTAAGAAAAGTTGAAAAGTTTAGCATTTGAATAGTGTGACTGGTCAAAGGACAACTGGACGGATGCTGAGAGAGTATGTTTGTAGACGCCGCGTGCGACCCTTGAAACGAAGTAATATTCATAACGGTATAGTGCATCCTCACGGTTATACCGAAGGATGTTTATCACGAACGCTGTTTTGAGATTCTTTGTATAGCGTACGTCGCTTTGGGGCGGTAAACACCCACATAAAATGCCATACGTAATAGGTCACTCCCCCCCCCCCCCCCCCAAAAAAAAAATCTATATTGCTCCGCAACACGTTTACTCACCTTAATGTCTGGTCTATAAAAAACCGAGAATGGTGGCGAAAGGGAATCTGAGGAAAGACGCACAATAAGGCTTGCATACCGGAACACTTAGAAGTGAAAGCGGTAATAGGGTATCAATGTCTGACGATGAATTTGCAAAAGTGAAGATACTTCGCTTCAAAGCTTTCGTTCTAGCATAAGGCACGTGTTCACTCCGTGCTAATGTGATCAACATGTGTGCAGCAAATGGCATTATCTGTGCACTAATCAAGTACCATGACAACTATCTGTCACTTTTTGTTTGCCTGCCCACACGTCAAGTGGCTTGGACATTATCTAGACGAGGAAAGAGAGCGCGCAGCATTTGCGGTGTGTTTGTAGGGAAAATTACTGTCTCTGAATAAATATTTCTTGCAATGTCCGCCGGCGTTTATAGTACGTAAGGGCTCGTTTATCTCTGACTTAAGTGTTGGTTTGATAAAAAGCAAGGCCTTATCAACTGATAGTTGCGAAGCACGTCCACTTATTATATAAGCCTTAAAGTAGTTTGGACAACTGGGATGGAGTTTTTGTCAGTTATGGCGACTGATACTTAATTGAATGTGTCCGAGAAAAAGTTCGCTGCTCTCAACTACATGGCATTGAATGAAGTCAGAAGAAAATCCTCCCAGGGAAACCCTTTTTAACGCCTGTTCTTGTGCGACCCGATGTACCCTTATCTTATAAAACGGTTAAGATTAGGTTGACAAACCGTTGCTTTCCGTGAGCGCTGCTTGCAGACAGCTGTTGGAATAGAAAGGCTGGAACCATTTTCTATGGTTACGGACATATTGTACTCATTTTCTCCCTTCTCGAAAAAAAAAAATGGGACGTATTTGAGAGGTGCGTTTTCAAGTTCGGTAACGATTAAGGTGTGGTCAGTAAAAAATTTTCATACATATAGTGGGTGGCATGAGCGTTTCATTCATTACGCCAGTCTATCGCTATAGTGGGGAAAACAGTAGACAGCCCGTGAGATTAAACTTTATCAATGCTGACAACTCCAAACCACAATCATGACGGAGATTTTCTTCCATAGTAATGCGCCTCTAATGTCACTCCGGTATGTCTTTCTCACAAGGTGACTCGAAAAGAGAGTTGAGTTCTCCATTGCACTGCGCCTGCTTCACTGACTCCAACCAGCGGCGGTGCCTCATGGTCCTGAGTGTTTCCATTCTATTACGGAATGGAACTCCTGCTACGTTAAAAACAGTTCGGTGGTAGTAAGACATGCTTACATTTATCACTGATAAAATAAAGCAAACAATCAACTCCATCACCGCCATTTTATTTCTGTTAAAATTTCAAGACATCCCCAAAACTTCAGACTCACTGAAACATTCCCCATTTAGACAATTTAGTCAATAAATCTTGAGTGCCTCTTTAGGTGCCACACGGAGAATGGGTATGAAGAGAGCGAGATAGCTCTGTTTGCTTCCCCAAATGTACCCTGCTCTCGAAATGTCTCGGAAGCAAAGTGCAGTTCAAGAGAAACTCTGGCAGCACTATGGAACGTTTCAGTCAGTCTAAAGTTTTAGTGATTTCTTTAAGTTCTAAGAAAGAAAAAAATGGCGGTGATGGAGTAAGTACTGTTCAAGTGAAGCGCCGGCAGCACTACGAAATGGCTACGTTCTTTGCAGCGTTTCCTTGCGGAGCGTGAAGTGTCCAGACGCACAGGTTTGTGCAGCAAGGCGTTTCAGTGGTCTGGGCCACTTTCGCCTCTTGAGGAAGCGATCGCTGTACACCAGAATGAAGACACCATGATTTCGCGAAGTTCGTTCATAGCGCAGCTTAAACAGACTCGTGCCTTGCAGGGTTCCGTTTCTACGATTTATTTATTCTTTTTAGCTATCAACTGAATAAAATGGCACGAGTGCAGGAAAAGAGGAAGATATCGTAATATCACCGAACTTTCAAGCTCCAGCTTCTAGAGGCGTATTCAGGACTCAAGTAAAGACAAAGGTTCAGACAACGCATTTCCAACTGCTGAGGTAACCATCTGTAGAAACTAGAACACTTACGAGGAGAAAAAACAACTCTCCTGCCATCCACCTGTTGACGTATATCGCGGTTGCAGCGGTAGCCCCCCCCCCCCCCCCACACACACACAAAAACAAAAATGAGAAAGCGTTGCACATGGACAGAAAAATGATAGTTGGAGACGTCAATAATTAACTACACCAAACTTAAAGAGGTTTTGAAAAGAATGTCTATACGCGCCTGCAATCCTAGAAAAGGGCTTCATTCATTTTATTACGTGATTATATTCATCGTGGAACAAACCATTGCCAGATTAAGCAAGGGACAAATTTTTTTATTAAGAAGAAGTCTACTGAGAGCAAGCTGGTTTTTTTTTCTTCGCGCCGTTTAATTATTTAAAAAATTATAAAATACTTCGTTGTGTTACAATGGGCAGGAAAAATAGAGAACGTGAACTTCGTGTTTTCCTCGGCCATTGAGAAAAAAAAACTTCCAAGATACGGCTTTTTTACTTAAAGGTAACGGCAGAGAAAGCATAAGTCTGGATATTTTAAGTAATGGATTCTAAAATTTTTCTTCACACTCAAGGAATGCTTTGAGTATTAATCCGCAAAAATAATGGAAGACGCAGATCTAGGTCAATTTAGAGGCACTCATGAAAGAGGCCTAGAAATAAAGCGAAGATTTTTGTGCTTCTCCTGCATTTGAATGCAGAAACACTAACAATGGACTCTGCATGATAGTGTGTCGCCTGGATAGAAGACGTAAGAGTTGCTAACCCTTTAACAGTACCTTCGCCCATTAACAGCCGGTTGTTCAGCTGAAGTACATTTTTTAATCCTTGCTGGTTTCAGTGCCGCCAGAAATGGGTATAGTGGCGGTAAGTGTGTTGTGGAATATTAAGTCTGCGAAGCACCTATTTAAATATATGCGTTATATATGAGCCTTAAAAACTAATAACACAAAACTCTTTCTAAAATTGACAATGTTATGACGGCATAAGCAGACAAACCGTGTCTGCGCAGTTTAGGTACATGGTTTCCAAGTAGTATGTTCTTGCCATTAGTGCGCGCCCTTCTCGAATTGCGTGGATGCAATTGAACTAAGACGATTACTGACAATTTCAAACATTTTAGTCAAAACCTAACCTTTGCAAAAATAAGACTGCGATATTTTGTGATTCTTCATTGTGTTTTTTGCTTGTGCCTCAGTGCCCACATAATATCGTTTGCTCATGTAATTTTTGTATTAATCTGAAATTTTTTGACCTGTTGAGATCTGTAGTGCTATTTACTTTTTCTTTCGCAAAAAAAAATGCTCTGCACATTTGTTCTCCTCTGTTGTTTCCTATGTTAGTGCTTTTTCATCCCCCTATGTAATACTCTGTTTGGTCCTTAGGGTTCTGTGAAAAATATAAAAAATTACTTTCTTAAATATCACTGAAAATACACATACTGAAGTGTTCCGATTGGTCTTCCGTCATGCATTTATTTTTCCGTCGTCTATAGAGGTGTTTAGTATCTTTCATATATTCTTTTTCTGTACATCAAGCTTTACTGTGTACGTTTTACATGAAACGTGCATTGGGGTGGGCTAGGCTATTCAGAAATCTTCTGTTACGGTACGCCACTCCGAAATTTACTCTAAAAGATTTCGCATTTCTTATTCAGCTCCAAAGAGGTTGTTTTACGAATCTCGATAGTGCTCCGCATACGGGAAAGTGCATCCATTAAGGAATCAGGTCACGTTCCGTTTTCGCGGGCAAGCCGAACGTGACGCCTCTAAAAAAGGCCCGCACTCCCTGTGACGTATATATTTCACTAAAGGCTGTCAAGCAAGGCAGAGAAGAGAGCGAGTGAACCGACTCAATGATAGAGCAAATTTAATTTAGTGCAATGATGCCCGTCTTTCAGGTATGTCTGGGCTGCCTTCCAGTCAGAGATTACCGCCTTTTTCTGTTCGTTTCAAATAGAATCGCAGCATTCAGAAAAACAATTCGCAAATTGAATTTAGAAGCAAAGCCTAAGCAATGTTTGTTTATATAAGCCGTTTTTTTTCAGTTAACTACAAACATTGCAATTGATCTCAGGGTCAGCTGAAATGAAGTCAACGTGGCAGCAATGCAATTGAAGTGAAATATGATAAAGACTGACTTTAATGTCCGCAGCATTTATTATACCATGGAGTTTATAAAATTGTCCAGAGAAGACTTTTTAAAGGATACAACTGCAATTACATACTGCGCAGAGAAATAGTCTCTCGTATAGGTCTTGGCTTGCGAGGCCATTTGGACATGTCAATCACTGCCTCTTTCCAAACACTCTCAGTGAGTCTAGCAGTACGGAACGTAATGGAAGTTTTTCGGGCAATAAGGGCTCTGACATTCATAACCACTGCCACGAAAAAAAAAGAACATGGGGTGTTAGACCGCTTACAGCATTTGGTATCTGTATCATTTTACCCTTGCATGACGCAAGCCAACAGGTACCGAAACCATGGAGCATAGGAGATGTCTTTTTTAATTTGTTGTTTTTCATCAATGAGAGATTATTAAAAGCAGGAGAAAAAAAAACAACCTCATGCCACATTTTTATGAAGCAGTACTGACTCCGGGAAACTAAATCAATCTCTTCTCAAATGGATGGAGTCACAAGGCACAGTTCACTTGGCCACATGGTAGAAGATGTTTGCGCTGTCGCAATTCTACTCGTTGTGAAGACCTAAAAGAGTTTGTTTCTCCAGCGTTTTGTCATCGCGCCGGTTTCCAGCGGCCTTTGTGTCTATATATAGCTGCACTTTCGTCTTCAGAAAACATGCTATGTCCGTTAGTACGAGGAAGAGCCTTGTGAATGTGTTTCACCAATGCTTGTGTAATTTCTAGCAACTTGAAGTGATGCCAACAATTACTTGACCTTTTTTTTGCAGTTTGCCGAGTTTTAAACTACAGCCTGAATGAAAACAGATGATAGTTTTTCACGATGCTATTTAAAAGGAGACCTAAAGCAATAAGGAGCGAAAACTGAATGCCGTTACGAACACACGTATGCTCTGGCAAACACAAACTACGGCCCATTAGGAAATCAAACGTGATGACATTACGCAGCATTTGTCGTAGCACCTGCAAGCCGAAGGAGAAATTGGCTCGAACAATCATGGGTATTGTCAGTTCTTCCGCTCCCGTCACACTGAGTTTCTGGAGAGAATCGCTCGCTGTCTCAGCGGCGTAGGTCCGGGTAACTGAGCAGAGTCAACTACAGCAGGCGCCCACGCTTCCGGCGTCTACTTGAGCTCAGCGCACGACACGTGAGGTAAGTTCTTGTTGACGGCAGATGTCGACAGAGCAGCCCAGAAATAGCAGGGTACTTCCATGTCCTACAAATAAGGGTTACGACACGTAAGACAATAAGTACCATGTATCTGCCCACGCTCTGCCTATCAGTAGGAAACATCCAGGCGAAGTTCCACAGGCGCCCAGGAAGTGTCTCCAAATCGAGATCGCAGATATTTCTGCTTTGTTCTCTGTATAAAATTTTGTTTCGCACTGTCTTTGCAGTTAGCACTGCCTACGTTGTAACCTTGCTGCTTTGTATCTGCATCTGCCGCTAAACAGTTACTGTAGGTCAACTTTTCATTTTGTGGTCATCTTTACAGGTTTGGAAATGTAATTTCAATATTTTAAAATACAAAAAAAACTATAGCTGAGGATAGAGACGAAAAAGAAAAGGGCGCAGCCAATAAACACAAATTTCTATTGAGTTCATTATCCCCCTTGATACTGTAATGTAGTACGCTGTCAGTTATCGTTGTGGCGGTCAGTGGAACGACTGTAGAACGTTAGTCATGAGTAATAGCAAATAAATTGTATGCATGCTGTCTGTGAACATGACATTGTAATCTAGCTTTCTTCTTGTTCTAAACAATAACGATACTCCTGAGAGAGAAATAGATTCATTTAATGAGGAAGACAAACAGTTTGTTTGAGGGAGTACATCGCCATTTGCTGCTGTACAATGTAGAAGATCATTCCAGAAAAAAAATGGGTTGCGATTTAGTAATGCTAAGCAAGAAGTGTTGTGCGAAAACAGTTTTTGCCGATAGACAACACGTACCTGAAAGCACGATTGAGGTGTCCACTTACAGCGGGCGCCAGTTATGCACGTCTTCAACTTTTTCAGCGTAAAAGCCATTTTACCCAGTGAACGCCGGCGGTCTATGCTCCAGTGCCACGCTTTTGGACCAATGTTGTCAACGCGAAAGCGTACTGCTTTACTATAATGTCCACGCCAGCGCATGCAGCACACTACCACCACATAGCTCAAATCGCGCATATTAGTTTACAATAGTATTAGTTTATTAAGACGATGTGCAGTGCTCAGCGCCAGAGTGTTGCAGTTAACCACGAGGCCGCTTCGGCTGCGGTGGTAGCCTGGTGTTCTCGCGCAGTGGCCAGCGACGCAGATCAGTTCACACCGCCGCTGTTTTGAATCCGAGTGGCCGATATTTAATTATCTTTACCTGTTTATTTACGCAAAACCGTGCTCTTCGCTTTATCTTTTCAGATTATTCATGCTTCACCAGTGTCACATCATTAAAACAACGTGCCGAGTTGGAAACACTATTATGTCGACGCTATTTCGCTCGCCTAGCAAACTGTGTCACCATCCAACCCTCCACGATGACCTCTTTTTGCGACACCCTGCAGTCTTTCCTCGCCGTGACCACGATAACAAAATAAATCGCATAACATGCCATTCATCGCTTTACGCGAAATCATTCATTCCTCGTCCTATAATAGACTGGGATAACTTGCCATCACACATAGGTACTGAGGTTAACTTACAATTTACCTTTTCAGATTATTCACACTTCATCAGTGTCACAGCATTAAAACAACGTGCCGAGTTGGAACCAGGATCATGTCGCCGCCATTTCGCTCGCATGACCTTACTTTGCAAACTGTATCACCATCCCACCCTCCACGACGACTTCTTTTTGCCATACACTGCTGGTTTTCCTCGCCATGACCACGATAACAAACTAAAACGCATAACATGCCGTTCATCGCTTTAAGCGAAATCATTCATTCCTCGCACTATAATAGACTGGAATAACTTGCCATCACTCATAGGTACTGAGGTTAACTTACAATCGTTTCAGCAGCCGTTAAAGCAAACCAGGTACTAACAGATTTTGTATTTTTTCTGCATTATCTGCATTTACTGAGTATTTCATACTGCATTGTTTGTTGTGTTATTTCAGCACATTGCAAGCTTTATGTCATACTTCGTTATTACATGTATTTTGTTTCAAGTGCGTGCGCCGTATTCGCATGCTTGTACCCCACCCCCTCCCCCATGTAATACCCTCGCACGAAGGCCCTTAGGGGTATTGTAAAAAAATAAATAAATTTATTATTTGACTTGGAACAAACTCCACAACCGCCTCAAGATCTTGCTTGGTGGTTACGTACCGGAATAGTGCTTTCGCACTAATATTTCACTCTCTATCGCAAAGACCGAATGCATGTTTGCTAGAGACTGCGTTTCTAGAAAGCACCAAATGAGCAATTCTCTTTAAACTGCCGAGAAATTATTTTTTGGTTTCGAAATTATAATATTAAAATCTAGCGCTTTAATGCTTAGAAAAAGCAATTTAACCACACAGAATTATAACCCATGTCAACTTTTTTAAGCAACTAGCTACAGAAACGAGCAAACAAGTGGACGCCAGACCACAAAATAGGGAACGTTAAGTTTACAAACACACTCGGTTCATGCGAGGGTTAGAGTTCGTTTGTTCCCCGGCTCGTTGTTGTGTCTTTAGTGCATAACAACGGACTAGACCATGTTTCTTAGGAGTTCAGCTGATGTCTACCGAAACTGTGTGAGTTTCACATCCACGTTCGTAAAGTTCTGGGCTTCCTAGTTATGCCAGCCTGCAGGGTGTGAGCAGCCCTGGTGCAATTTTTTTTTTATCCGCGAACCCTGAAAATCTATATATATGTTTCCAGTTAAACTACCTACAGCTTTTCATGGCGCACCTGAGATTGTCAGAGGAACTCAAAATGCTTGGTAATTCTTCTGTCATTGTACTGTACACGCTTTTTAGTTGGACCGACTGTACGGTGATTTTGCTCTGCAGAACCAATCGGTAGGACCCGTAGAACTACTCTAAAAGTCAGTCCTAGCAGCGTAGGGAAGGCTAGAGCATCACTAAGAACATGTTGCCACCGCACCCAACTGCACGCTACAGAGACGAGAAATTTACGGGTGAAGGTGTACGCGCCACCACGGAGTAGTGGGTGAGCCGTTCGGCTTGCGACCTTAAGAACGCGGGACGGAATTCTGGCTATGGCGGCCACATTTTGATTGTGGAGAAATGCAAATACTCGTGGGCGCTGTACGATGTTGGCACGTGGAGACGAACTCAGGTGGTCTAAATGAACGTCAAGCCCTCCACTAGCCTCTCTCGGAGATTATGGGCACCTTACGACAAATAAACCCCACATAGCGTAAGCGTTTACCTGAGAAGTTCTTAGGGAAAATATTCCTTTGAATTACGCTCTGTTAACTTCTGGCTACGGACAGCTGATACTAATCCACGTGACACAGCAGGGCTGGAACTAAATATGCCCAGATAGTTTTTGAGAAATATATATGAGACACCCGCGTCACATGTACGAGCTCCTCTTCGAAGCTTGCATATCGCGCAGTGGGCAGTGCTGTAAAATAATCCTAAAGAAGGGCAAATCAAAGCTGGGACTGAAGCTGGTGATGAAATTATGGAAGTGCGGAATCGATGGTCTCGCGCACGCCTTTTTCTTTCACCAGGTTTTTTTTCTTTTATGTGGCGTGATACAAACAGCCAGCCCACTCCAAATCGCTTCGGGAACTCTTTGCGTTCTATGTCACGTGTTTTACTTTGTCTTCAACACCCCAAGGAAACTCCACAGTTGGTGAATACTGCAATAAAACTGCTTCTCGGCTTTAATTTTCGTGCCGCGTTTCCCAACCATTCCTTGTCAGCGGAAAATTGAACTTGCCCGGGAAGATTTCGCCACGCGAAAGGCACCACTTCCTTTCTAAAGCTACGGAAGTTACGGCGGGTTCATTTTCTCGGCTAGTTCGTCGATATCGCGTCAATATTCAGATGAGTACCTAAATTCCTTCTCTCTTTTGGATTCCTGGCGCGAGTCGTATATGTGAAAACATGTAGGAACGCATTTTACCTTGTAGAGGCGTGAGATTATTTGCGTTTAGTGGTGTTCTCGGGGCCCAGGGAAACATAAAATAAAAATTTTGGGGGGAAGATTGGTAACTTGACTAATGCCTGGATATCAAGCTGTTTGCAAGCAATAAAAGCATAAGCGACTAAGAAGGTAATTCATATTTTAACTGCCTACGAAGTTTATATCGCGGAACTTACTAAAAACGTATGGTTATCTCAATGCTTTGCGGTATTTATTTACGACTCGGCGTGTGCGTCCAGTAACTCTCAATGAAAGCCGCCTTTAAAAAGTAAATAAATATCCTGCTGGTACACTACAAATTCAGCTGTTATATATGCAAAAACCCAACTAGAGGAATAAAATTATGTTTTACCAAAAAGCAGCATATATTATTCGCTCACATTATTTTTGTGACTGTAAGCGCACGCTTACTTCATTCCTTTAGCGTACAATTTACTGATCCTCCTTCTCACCTCGAAAAGAAAACGAAGTAAGGTTTCGTGTTTTAACTGCAGGAAGCATTATGCACTCATAATAGTCTCACTGCCATCCACGACGAATAGGCTCGTGGTAGTAGGTGATTTTCGCTCCATATGAGCGCGTTAGACAGGCTCGGAGTCCACAACGTCTATAGGAGCAGATCGGTAGAGTTCATAAGAAGAAGGCCACGACAATCGACAGAAAAAGCCTCTTTTCGGAACTAAAAGCTTAAAATTGAACTTTCCTCTAGCAGCTAGGCATTTACTTAGACCTGCGAATGTCTGTTAACTTCTGAAATGGCGGTGCTGGTCATCTTAGTGCAATTTAAAAAAAAGAGCAAGATGACCGTAAATTTCGACTTCAATGCAAGCCATTACGTTATATAAGAGCCGACAGTAAATACTGAGTAACAAATATCATCGTAATCTTGAAGAATTTCGCAGCATGAGTAATGGAAAGCGACTTGCCAACGTAGTTTAGAAGCTATGTTTGGGCATTGTTTACTGCATTGGGGATGCGTAATTTTGAAGCGAAAAGCTTCACTAGGCTCGTCAACACCGCGCTTCGCGTGAGCCACGCTACAGATTTGCCACAACTGCGCATGCGCGAAACCGAGCGACGTCACGCGGAGCGCAGGGGGCTGCCGCCCGCTGCCTCCGTCGTCTGAGCGTCGCCGCTTCTCCTCCTCGCCACCGTTTTACCCTTCGCCGCTGCCGCGCGGTAGCCGTCGCCGTCCCAAAAGGAGAAGGTTCTTTCGCAAGGAGTTGCGAGAGCGCGTGAGCGTTGGCGGCGGCCTAGAAGAGGCGGCCATCCTCGCCACCGTTTGACCTTTCGCCGCAGCCGTGCGCAGTGCGCATTTGAAAGGAGGGGTATATAAGGCGCGCTTGCTCATAGAACAGGCGCAGACATTCGCCATGGAAGAAGAAGAAGAAGCAACAGTCGGACGGCGCAGAAGCACCGATCCAGAAGTGGCAGCTTAGGAGTTGGCTGAAAAGCAGCGAGAGCTTTTCGCTTCGAGATATCCAGGCTTAACCATAACTAAGCCACAGCCAATTGTTTTCGCTTCATTTTTGCAATCGACCTCAAGCTTAACATGCTTGCAGGTACGCAAAGCAAGATTCGGTAGGGTTGTTGCATTGAGCAGCCCTCATCCACCGTTCGTAACGCACTTCCGTATTCACCGTGCTGACAGATTTTTAGTTCGCGAGAAAAAGAAGATAACTGACATGCTTGCCTAGAGGCAGTGAAGAAACACCAGTTCAAGGCTAGCTTAATGTCATTGTCTGCGGTGATCGTGACAGCGCTCCAGGCATTTCGAAAGAATCCTTCAAGCGCGCATTTTGTTTTTAAACCACAAAAATCATTCCTTTCGCGCTTCCATGAACTTGGCGTGAAAGTCAGGTTTTCTTGGGAATACCCTTGGGCTCAAAATCTGCCTGGAAAAATACATGCATTTGGTTTAGGGACATACTTTTTTGTAGCTAATTCACTGCGTTGTTTCGCCAAGCTCGGTATAATATGGCGGGCTCTGACTCTGAAATGGTTCGTCCCAGATGGGATTTGAAATTGAATAGGCGTACTGGCACAAACGTGCACAAAACGCCCGAGCTGTCAGCAGAATGCCTGAAATACGTCGCTGATTTCAAGCGCAGTGCCGCTGGCATTCGAGGTGCCTCAACAAATAATTTCTTGAACGCCGCTGTGATTCCCTCAACGCATCCTCACACAGGTTCATATACCCTCACGGCAAACGTAAGGCTGAATCTGTAGTCTTTAAATTTTTGTTGTATTGCCGCAGTTAGTGACATATTAGGTTTAATAAAACCTTAAAATGCGCTGGCAGGGTTACAAACATTTTAATCACCTCGAGGAAGCAATTTTCATACTGTTCTACATTGTATTGCTTTCACTACTCCAATACCAGCCTTCCTTGCCGTTGGCCTTATTTGTAATTGTAGTAAACGACGTAAAAGTAACGTTTTCAGACAAACTAACAGGCAATTGATTTTTTGCGTAACTTTTAAAAAAAACTGAGCTCACCAAATATGTATATGAAAGCCACGAGACATATCTGATTACGTCATTTTTAATTGTGTTCGTGGAATATGGTTGAGGTAGTGCTTTTGGCATAGCATCGGGCCCACTGGCGTCCATTTCTAGAGCTTGAAAACAAGCCCGTCAGTGAGCAGATCGAGAAGGTTTGGCCTGTCGAATGAGTCCGCAAAAGGCCTCTCACGGAGCAAATATAGGCCTTAGTCAGCAAAACTTTATTCAATAAATAGTAGATGAAAAACTATCAGTAAATAATACATTTATTTCTACTCACCCGGAAACACAGTAACACATGGCTTCCAGGGTGGACCAGTCTGGGGTCTAAAGGTCTCGTATTTCAGGTGCGTCTGTGCCTCTTCTTTATTTATGCAGCGCAGGTGTCCCAACTTTTCGGCCTACATATGTAATACCCACAACGACTCCGGTCACTTAACCATAACACCCTTCAATACAGAGGAGTCGTTCTGGATAAATCACTTTTGGAGCTAAAGAGGGCCTTTACGGCGAGGTGCGGTTCGCAGATGAAACAAAGCGATAGTAATCCAGAAAACAGTCTTCAGGCCATCTACTGTCACTAGCATGCCTATCTGCGGACTGATTTCCGGGCATTTTTTTCTAACATTGCACTATCGTTTAGTGCAGCTACCCTGATCATCATGAAGTGCTACCCTTGTGTATGAGAACCGCACGGGAAGTCTCTGCCACAAGGAATCAATAAGCCTGACAGCCAACAATGATGGTGTTAGAGGGTTGTGACAGCTTTTTCGTAAGCAAGGGAAGAACCTTGCCCTTTGTTCACGAGAGGCTCGTGTTACGCCCCAAACTTGGCATTCACTTTCTTATAACTTTCTTGACATTCGAGGTTTTCATTCATGCATTTTCCGACCGGTGCTCGTGGTGAGATATAGTGACACCCCTGAGGCACATCGGCCACATTTGGCGGCAGCACGGGAATAGAACTCTTTGGGTTTCTTGGCGTACAAATTAGGTCTGCGCGGTTCCTAGGACGGCACCGGTAATGCACTTCTCGCGGCAAGATCAGGCCGTCTTTCAAAACTCAGAGCGGAAGGAGCGGAAATGCATTGCCAAAGGGCGAACGAATAAAAGGGAGCTCGTGCACTATCAGAAAATGCACCCGACGAGCGAAAGTCACGTCGAAGTTTAGTTTTGTAGTTTTTAAAGGTTCGTAGAGAATAGAGGAACTGAAAGTAAACAGAACACACGCTTCACTATGTGCTGAAGTCACAACATTTTCGTGAGCATAGCAATCTGCCAAGCATGAATACTTCGACTTCAGATCGATGGAGATGTGAAAGTATGTAGAGCCACTTTTATTTTTCAGACGTCAAGGCTGCGGCGACCAGCTCTTGCGTGGGAGGGCTACGGATTGGAAGTTTTTACGGCATGAATATAACATAAGAAGTTTAGCGTATGGGGAAGCTAGAACTCAGAATTTGGGGGAGTATAGAATACTTTTGTTTTTCGCAGTCCGCGTGTTCGCGCAAGTATGAACGGCAGCAGAACTGTAAACATGGGCTGGCTGACCGTTACCTCGGCCACGTTGAGGTGCCATAAAGGAGTTCGCTTCGTACACAGATGAAGACCGGTATGTTGATATGACTGCGGCCAATCTCAAGAAGGGTCTCGCGGCTATAGTCTGGAAGTTTGAAAGAAGTTGGTCTCCTAAAATGCTAAAAGAATTGGAGTGCCACGTCTGCGTCGATATTGAGTGGTCCTATGGCACAGGCGCGCATCCATTTTCCAAGTTATTTTTTTCCGGTAACATTGGTCGCTGCCGAAAATCCGTGCAGAAAGCTGTGCTTATCGCAGGAAGCAGTAACAACATTTGAACTGCATCATTAGCCCAGCCTTCGGCATTGTTGAAACCATTCGGGCTGCACGCTTCAGCCGTCATTCAGTCGTGTGCTAAAGTGCACACTGCGCTCACATTAAGTTCAATTGTCCGCGGTGCGACAGCTACGTCGGGCGCTCCCCCCATCGAAGTGCGCCGTACCTTTTTACGCTGCAAACGTGCCGGCGGCCAATTCGTCGCTCTTCACTCACTGGTATATTTCTATAATTTTTTGCGCCACCACGCAGGATACTCCATAATATTTGCATTCGTTTAGTCTAATCTTTCGAAGCTTTATTACCAATCATTATATAACAGTCTGCTGGCCTACAAAATGTTAGTGAGGCGTATTTTTGCATAGTTTATTTAAATTGTTTTCATTATCAGATATAACGCAGCCAAAGTTGAAGGCAAGAAGCAAGAAAAGAAGCTTGAATCGAAGGAAGTATCAGCGTACTTACACAACTTCGCATTGCGAGTTATCGACACGAGAAAAACTAGCTACACTAAAAGTCGTTTTTCTAATGCTGCAGGGCAAGTAGAAAATTGATATCACACCTAACTGATTATATTCGCAAATTAGAGTAACCCAGTATAAACCGAAGCATGGGATTACTCGGCATCATTTTTGCAGTGACACATTTAGGTACACCTGGCTTCTACCTGTAACCATCAAATGCGATGAGTGAATCTCTTTAATGTCAACTTCCTTACACAAGTTCGTTTCACAGCTGGTGCTAAACAAAAGCTGAATAGAAGTACTAAAAAGTCGTCAGAAGCGCTAACCTCGGTAATATATTTCCATAGCACCAAAAATATAAAAAGAAAAACGCAGAGCATTCTTGGGATATGAACTGTCCTTCGCTAAGTACTTTCCTGGAAAATTTAATAACATTACTAGAAAGAACTGCTGAGGAGCGCGAAAACAGATTATGGGGAGAAAATATTTTATGTCTTTATGCCCTTTATTTTAGGAATATTTTTTGTCGCGGGGTGAGGCTTGCAAGCACTCAACCATCAGTAACAACTGTTATGTTCATCGCAGTCGTGTGGCGGATACAGTCACCACAGGTGGCTACTAAGAATAAAAACAATTCAAGGGAGTCATTGCAGAGAGCTTCTGTTTCTACCGTGATTTTACTTCTTTGTGTGTGTGTGCACGCAAAAATTCATCAAAAAGTGGAGTACATTAAAAGAGTCACTGCACATTTAACCTGAAGGAGCAGTGAAAGGAAGGAGCGACAATGCTAAGTTTTCTGTAAGCTGCGTGAGCAGCTTTTTTTGTCTTTAGAGTGGCAGATTGTATCAAATTTCTGGGAACGATTGAGAGGTCTCTTTTCAGTGCGCGTTCTCTGATTACTGCGTGAGTACAACAGTGCTTCGATAAGCTGGCGACGATGGTAATTACGAAATAAAATAATGGTACTAGTACCCATCTCTGTCAACCTGCTCCGTTAGCGCGACAGCTTTTGTATCTCAATTTTAACTTAACGCTGAAAGCCATCTTTCAACTCAGTTAGGTGTACTACCATTACGCAGAAATAGTTAACCAATGCGCGAGCCGCAAAGAAATTGAAAAGTTATCTTGACTAATATAGTGCCCTCGGTTACAATATTTCCAAATGTTTTAGCTCGATTGCAATGTATGACGCGCCGGTCTAATATAATCGCTACTAAGTCTCTTACACGTAATTCATCCAGCACACTTGTCTTCGTTCAATTTCCACAAACTATTAATCGAGTCCTTTTACTGATGCGGCAGTCCAGCAGTTGGTCGAAGCTTCATTTTGAGGTCTACCCAATACGTGCGCGGAAAAACAAGTGCGTGCTTTTGAGGACACTCTGCGCATGACACTGGGTGGCCAATACGGGACATTAATCAATCAGCTCAGTTGGATTTCGTAGAATGTTTCAAGGTCCTTTGACATCTTTTTTGAAGTGTGATCTGGCTACATTAATAGTATTTTTTCCATCCCAGATTAACCCAAATTAAATGGAGACAGGCCTTTCCTTTATTCATAGTGGGTTGTGTGAATGACAGGTAACAATTGCGGTAATCAGGACGTCCCTATGCCTTTTGTATAAAACCCGTTAACCACACCCAGCTTTAACGTATTCAAGTTTTCTTCATCCTCTGCGTTACTGGAACGATACAAAAACGCTTTCGAACGAAGCTCCCTGTGCCCCTATCACGGTGGAGGGCCCTAGGGACGCTCAATGATACTGTGTCCAAACTGAACAATGGAGACCCATTAAACGGGCTTTCCCGAGTTCCACGCCTCCGATCTTGCGAGGAGCTGTGAGAAATTTCAACACAGAGAAGCCTAGGTTATAAAGGAAATTTTGAGGGTCAACGAATCACAAGTAACGAACGCACCTTTTAGAAAGCTCGGAACACCCTGCCTTAATCAAGGCTACAAAGAAAATAAATTATTCTAGGGTAATGTCCCTTTGAATTATCAGGTCTTCTGATAAACGATCAGTGTTCTTTAGTTCTTTAGTTTCTTTAAAAACAAATTACCATTCAGGGCAAATGCAGAGGAGCAGGCAACCATATTGCATGCGCTGCGTTCGTTTTCTTCTAACTCAGGACACCTTCCAAATTGTGCCCGGAGCCCAATCCCCTTCATAGGAAAACATATAGGTACATGTTTAGTTTAAACGCAGGTATAGATTCACCTAGAAACAGGAAGGAGCACAGTGTTGAGGAAAACTTTAGCCGAAACAGCTAGGGCACATTTTCGTTCAAACGTGATAATGAGACTTACCGAGGGATGTACTCCTGGGCGTAATGAATACAGTGATAAAATTGAAAATTATGGGGTTTAATGTCCCGAAGTGACACAAGGGCTATAACGGACGCTGTCGTGGAGAGCTCTGAGTTAATTTAGACCACCTGGCGTTCCCTGATGTACGCTGCGTTGCATAGCAGATGGTGGTTAATTCACTACGTCTCCATCGAAATGAAAGTGGCAACCGCGACCCTGAATTGACCACACAAGATTAGGTCAGTAGCGGAACGCGAAATTCAATGATCTACCACCGCGGCTAACACTCCGTTCACTTCGCTTGTTTACAACCAACGTTTCCACATTTCTTATGTTTCGAGAACTGCGTGAGGGTGTTGTGCTTGTATGCCTATCATGTGGTTGCATAGCCTCACACAGAGTCGTCGTCGGCGTGCATCGTTCTTGTAATGGCGGCCAAATTCACATCCCATTGCTGCCTTTTTTTTTTGCACTTGGAATGCTAACCCAACTTCTTTCACTTACAATTGGCTGGTACTAGAGATACTGGGGAAGACAACGCGATGTGTATTTCGTCAGGCATGCAAAAATTTCAAATAGAGATTTTTTTGAAAAATTTGTAACGTAACCAAACAAGACGAACCAAACCTTTAATCAAGTACAAGCATTACAGGCCAGCCAAGAGATATAACAAGTGTCGGGCATCTAAACACACCATGCACTATATTATTCAGTCCGGGCAAATAAGCGTCTATTCAAAAGAAGCTGGAAGCGTACACTATTTTACACGGGCAAAGATTTCTTTGCCAGCCCGTATCATTGCTTTCACTCGGCGACAGTGCTCAATGAATGGTGACTGCTTTGACGAAGCGACCTCGCCTTTAATCTTGAAGCAGGCCTGTCGCATGACGCGATGCGCCGCACAATTCTCACATCATAGCACTGTCCGAAAACAGTGCACCCGTAACTTCAACTAGTGATCCTGATCATTCTCGAACGTTTACCCACCTAGGCCTCGGATATTCACTGCCTCTTTTGTGAACTTTTACTCGTTACATCTACTCTACTGCTAAGCCAAAAAACCCTGCATGCACCTGTAATGGCGAATCGTTTTTCCTTTTGTGTGAATGTGCTGCCGAGACTGAAGTGAAACGAGAGTTGACGTATTGTGGCAGCAGCAGCTCAGGTTGGAACACTGCAGGGAGCCAACTGTAGCGAAGGTCCCTATCTTCTGTACAGATTTCAAACTAGGTAGACGCTTGGATACAAATCACGCATAAAAAAAACAAAGAATCCATCATACGAAATATTAAGCGTTTAGTCTCATCTTCATCTGTGCCTGCCATTTCATGTGCTTTATGTACAAGAGCAGTTAGAAGCTCTAGCCCATACTCGTACCTTACTGTTCTTCACGTAGATTACTGCCATTTGAAGATTTGTAGATTAGAAACTAGCGCCGTGGAACAACGGAAGAAATGGCTACAGGATCAGTTAGCAAAGGGCATTGATCCAATGCCATGCTGTTCTAGCCCTTGTTGGAGTGAGGTAAAAACAATCCAGAAGAAGGACACGTCGTTGCCATGGTCAGTTAATAAGAAACCGTCTCAGTCAACGATACTGTTATAATTGCGTGGGTAAGAAAAACCCCATTGCTTCTTGGTTTTTCCAGAATGCTGTTTTGCTTGCCGCGACACAGGCCAGGAAATTGACATTGTCTCATCCAGAATTAATGCCTGCACGCCCTGCTTCACTACACCTACGACGAACTCCTCACTTGATTAGGGAGCGGGCGGTTCCGAGCGCTAAATAAAATATTCAATACGAAAGCGCGCCACAATTATTGCTCACTACGGAACAAAATGACAACACATGTACGCAGAACTCTCTGTCACTTAGGGCTGCTGCACTGAGCCATTATGGCTCACGAAAGTTCTTTCGAAACGTTGTTGTGTCACGACAGCGCGCTGTGACACATAGGGAAAAGCAGAACCCTCTTTGTGTCGAACAAGCGATGAACCCCCATTAAACAAAGAACAGAAACTAGCATGTGAAACCAATAAAGACTTTTCTAACCGTTCTCTCATGTCGCCTGCATCCGGACAAACCTGGTGTTAAAGCGTTGAATTACTGGCGGAAGCCAGTTAATAAGATTAAGTTGCCCAATAATTGTTGTAAAGCGCAATAGAGACGGTGACTGTTAGGTTAAGCGCCGGTTTTATTTCCTGCGCTAAATTTTGATCCGCTGGAACAATATATAAATGAGAGACCCGAGGTCGAAGCCATAGAAAACACGAGTAAATTGACGTAGCTCAGGTTGAACTAGTTTCGTTTTATGCCTTTGAATTTGTTTACTTACATTATATTTAGAGGCGTTACACCGGTAAGAACGGACTGGTTATGTGAACACCAACAAGTGCTGCGTTCATAATTTTTGATGGAACAGCTTATATAAAGCCGGCCCAAATAGCACTTAATTGTCAATTCTGGCGCTGCTTGCTTATAATTCTAACATTGATGTCGAAAAATTTCCTGCTAATCTATATCGCAAATGTCTATTCACCTCGTAATTTAAATGCGCATTCTTTGTCACTAGAAAGTGCCAAGAATGTCGACATGAGCCGCACAGTCTGGTCCTGTACTCTTGCCATATTGAGCATAAAGGCTTAATGAATGGTGAGCGACCTGAGGAAAGCATTGGGAAAAAAACCAGGCGTGAATAAGATAACGAAAATATAACCATCTCGAAAGACTGCATGTGCCACACGTAAACACCTCACTGAATTGAAGCACAGCACGTACTTCACCTTTGTGCTGTAGTCTGTTCATTCGCGCAAGGAAAACTTTAAGCCTCAACTTTACCGTAAGTGCGCATGGTCATCTTCATTTTTACGCATTGTGGAGCTAAGAGCATCGGATGGTAATTCCGCAACACCGCAAAATTTTCAAGCGCACAGGATGTGCGAACCGCTAGGTCGGTTTCGAAATTCGGTGTCAGCAGTTAATACGTCATATAGAGCTTTCCCCAGTCCTTAAAGAGGTACAGACACAAAATACCGAGGAGAACCAACGATATGATTCATTTCATAGGCATAAAGAGATGCCTTCTAGCAAGTTTCAGTCGCAGGCACTGTGCGGAGCATAATTTGATGTGTTTTCGAATCACTTTCCATAGAAAATTGTTTTGAATGTTGTGAAGTCCTCTCTCTCTCTATTCACTACATATCGCACTTCATGATATTGGTCGGCTAGAGCAACAACTTCGTCATGAAGTCCAAGTAATTCGTCTTCGACATACAATTGGGGGCTTAATTCTGAAAGCAAATCCGGAGGTGATATGAGTTGCACAAACATGCTCATCAAATTGGAGTGTAAAAGCGATTGCTACTCTATACACGTGGTTCTGTGATTGCAGCGCATGCTTAATTAGGTTTCGAGAGCCTAAGTGACACAGATGCAATAAGCGCAGTGGCGAAGTGCAATAGTACGCACTCTCGTCTAATCTTTACCAGCCAAAAATAACCACAAACTCAATGTTTCAATCAATGAAACCACTCTTATGTGTTGCCTTGCCGTGTCATCAGTTGTTCCCCGAAACAGTCATCACTCATATCTTCTCGTATCATTGAGGTTGGTGCGCATTATCTCTTCCTAGGCAGAAAAAAAATTATTATTCTTGAATGCTGAAGTATTCTTTATTCGCAGTTAATTGTACCTAGAGTAGACCGTTCGAGGTCTGATACAATTTCAACACCTATATTTGTCTGACCTAACAACGGAAATTTTACAGCTGCTCTCCTCGTCTTGAAGACGCTTCTAAGGACGAGGTAAGATTTAAGACACTCGTTCACGATAGAAAAAGCAGACCGGACCAATGGAACAAACTGTGTATAACCATTTAAATCAGGCAAGTGTGTTAAACACCGGCACCACCTGTAAAATGGAAAACGCGATGAGATACGGTTTCGAAATAAAGGAAATGCCGAGTAAGCAGATTTGGAATTTCATGCTTTTTCAAAATTAACAAGCATAAATATTTCACTGCCATGAGCTGAGGGATAGCTTTTTTTTCATTCAATAAAGATATGCATAAATACGTCGAGCCTCCTTCAGTGCCCACCGTTTGCCCCAAGAGTTCACAAAGGCACACCGAAGCCTTTTTCATGATAACGCTACATAAGACTCTGCAAGCTGGTGACTCGTTGATCCGTTTTCGACAGCTGGGCCAGGACAAAAAGGATTCTTCACCTCTAAGCGGGTAGAAACCTAGTCGCTAATTAACTGTGTTAATTAGCTACCGGCATTCACCGGAGAAATGCCGATGCAAACACGGAGAACGTTCTGCCAGTCTGACATGTGTCGGCTCCTCTCGAATTGGAGGAACGCACGTACGAGAAGCAGGGCAGCTCAAACCAACGCACAGCGCTCGTGCCGAAGCGAAGCAAAGAGAGAAAGACTAATGGGAAAGGTGGGAAGAGGTAGCGCCAGAAGCAGCTGCTTACTGGCGAGGTGTGAATGCAGCAGCGTGCTTTATTTAGCGCTTCCTTCATGCGCACGTGAGGTTCCCTACTTCAGCACTCCTCAAGTGAATGACCCCGAACAGCACCTGGACCAGACGGGCGTGGCGAAAGCACTTGCGTAAGCACACGCTGGTTATGATTGAGGCGTGAGAGAATGCACAGATGTGGGTGTTCTCAAGGAGCAGGGTGGTATTTGGTTAGGGAATATTTTTTCGTTCTTGTTTTCCAAGCCTTTGCCATTTGCGAGGTAGCAATCGTGACGTCATAGATAACTGCTGGCAGTGGTACAAGCCTACAAGAATGAGTCAGGAAATCAGTCCTTACAAAATGTAGCCGCAGGTCAGAAGAAGAAGGTGGACAAAATACAAGTTAAACGGACGCGATAGATGCGGTTATCTGGAGAAGGAACACACACTGGTGACTTTGATTCAAAGGTACAGGCGCGGACATCACTAAAAGAAACTTGCTAGGCAATTGTTAATGCAATGGCGCCTGTCTAGTCAGCACTCTATTGAACTTGTGTGCCGGTTAAATACCGCAGCAGAGACCACCAGCAGCTGCAAGTCGCACACCTGTCCAATTCTCTTAGAATAACCAGTAATGGGTAACATAAAGCCTCCACGGGCTTTCGTTAATGCGGTCTTAAGGTTTCTGTGCTTTATATCCCAACCTTCAAAGCCTCAAGCAGTGTGTTACAAGGAAATAGCATATCTAATAACACCGATAACTAACGGCTTAAAAAAATTTACATTCAGCGTCACTGAAAGCAAAACACTACTCGCGTTGTGCATGTCAAGTCAAGAAACATCGAAATCCTCTTCGAAGGGCATGGCGTATGGCTATTAAACTGTCTATATCTCTAACTGAAAAACTACCGATGTTAACTTGGACCAGTGTAACAACCAACGCTGGATACGAAGGTAGAATCGGCGTTTGCAGACCGGAATCTCTTTTTCTTTCCCTTCGTAAGATACAACATTAAATGTACCGGAAATGGAGAAATAAAGGGCTGCGGCTGAGTGACATAATAAGCTGGCAGTGATGACGTTAAGCACTCTTTCTAACCCAAACGCGAACATACAGGTTAGTGCCCAGCGTAGTGGGATGGGAATTTCAACTTCAACGCAAGCGGAAAAGATTGCTAAAAATGAGTATGGGAAAGAGAACGGTGCATTTGTGAGTCCATACACTGAGTGTTGTTTCCGGTAGACGTCTAAAAACGTTTCTTAAACTATTTGCGTGATGTGGTAGCCCTCATGCCCGAGTGCTGTGTTTCAAGTCGGTTGTGAGATTTGTTAACGCCATTCGGAAGATTTGTTTACAGTGGCATTTCTTGACGCGGTAGAAAGGAAGTTCTTAAAGCTTCATCGTGAACGAACTACACGAGATAGAAATTGCATGGCTGTCCAGAAGAACCTGTTTGGCGTACGGTGTGATGCGGGCAGGAATTTGGACATAGGATACAGGAAGAACAAAATGCCGGTGTTCTCTTCTGATTCACGTCAGTAAAAAAACCATCACCAAAGTGTTACAGACTTTGAAACACTTGCATGCGCTAAGAAAAGAAAAACATGAAACCAAAGCTGCGTTATGCACCAGCTGTGTCGGTTTCAAGCCTTTTTTAGATTTCAACATACAGTTAGCAAATAGCAGCGAAACAGAACAGTGAAGAGATTGTGCGTAATTGGCAGCCAACAGAGACTGCCGTGAGCAAATTTGGCAGAGATGAAAGAAATCCACCCTGCAAAGGACCTACAATTCCGCCAAGAAGCATTTCAAAGATAATGACACCCCTAGCTTTGTCAAATTGATTTCTGTCCGTTTTTTGCAACTTTCCTCGAATAGTCTGCGTGTCTGGAGGAGCTACCCCACTGATATGTGGCAATACTTGAACGAACTCTTTCCCAACATCCTCTTATAATAATTGCACTCGAAAAAAAAAGAGAGATAAGACGAGCAGGTTTTTTTTTTCTATTCCAGCAAAATGAGTTATTTTTTATTACGCCGGACTGTTCGGTCCGTTCGCATTTACTTTCTTCTTACGCCGCATGAATCACTTGCTATGCAATTTGTCTAGTTAGGACGAGATTGCATATTCGGACCTGCCCACGACGACAGCGTTTCAAAAGGGTAGGGAGCGGGGTGAAGTTGTAAAACGGCAACGTACTCAGAATTAGATGATTTCGAGAGGGCAACCTACTGAGATTTAGAGAGGGCCACTTTTTAATCAGAATGTTCACCATTCATAGAGGCTTTTGTGACTGCTGCATTCACGATGCAAAAAAATAGCGCGAAGAAAACAGAAAAGTCTGACAGAATGACGCAGAAAAAAGCTAGCTCGGAAGTGAGGTTTATTGATGAATGCACGCGATTTATACATGGCACTGTGAAAATCATTAAAAACATGAAACAAACAGGTTCCCCTCGAGGGCCGAGTCGAATGTTAAAAAGAAACACGCAGCATGTCTCACTCATGGCTTGGGAAAGAGAAATTAGCCTAGAAACTTTATCAATAGCTAACAATAGCCTTGCACATTGGAGACTAAAAATTATATTCACACTCTCCCATGCCAACACAGGGCTGGCTGAGCCATTAATCTAGGCAGATCCCTATGTGGTAAGCTCCCATAATTTGACGGACTATCTGGTTGCGGTGTCTAGAAAGGATGTTTGTTGTTTCAAATACAGGTGAGAGAATAAGTCTGGGCGTGTTGTTTGTACATACTTAAAAGGTAATAACAGCCCACAAAAAAAGACATGACGAACGACAAGACGCGGACATAGCACTTGTGCGTGTTTATTCAAATACAGGTGTCCATGCATAAAATACGTACATTGAGCAATAACCCTCAGTTGCGAGTTAGCGCTTGTCTGCACCCAACTTTCGGCTTTACTTAGTCTGCTGTATTCGACCACGTCTCGAAAAGCAGCAAGTTTGGTTTTTACGGCGCCGGGCGCCAGAAAACACACTTCCCATTGCGAATACAGAACTACTGCTCCTGCTAGCGTCTTGAATTGACGGTTGCATTATTAATATCACAGAAGCGCTCGTTTCCAATAATCTTGATTTGGTGGATGTGCTAACGAACTAATCACGGCAGCTTAAAAACATCCTGCCTTCGTAATCATTAGCATTGAAAATATGAATATAGCTATCCTTGATTACGGAGAGTAATGCAAACACACCTCATCACCAGCGCCAAGAAAGAGAGGAGGCAATCAGCATCAGTAACCTGAGCGAAGGGCTATGTGCCCAATACCGTAGACGTATACTTCATCTTCGCTGGTTGTTATGCTGTCTTTCTTCTGCGTTCCTTTTTCGTGTCTCTGAAATTCCCAGAGCAGCATTTGTTCAGTGCCCTTGAGATGTACTATTGCAAGTTACTGCATTCGTTTGTTGCGAAAAGAACTGTGTCTTTACTGCCTACGGCACTAAAGGCTAAAAACACACACCACTGTCTCTGTGACAAATTGTCTTGACATCAAGAAACCGGATGCTAGCCACGAACCAGGACTGGCCTTCAATCGTTGTTGTTGGCGAGTTATACCCTGATAACGTTTTCAAACTGATGTTACCCGAGACGTCACCAAAGAATGTGTGAAACTGTTTTGTGCTGTTAGCTTTTTCTTATCGATACTCTGTTTTTGCTTTTATTACTTATGTATATTTCTTTCTTTTGTTTTGATTGTCTTGTTGGCTTTTTCTTGTCGATGCTCTGTTTTTGCTTTTATTACTTATGTTTATTTCTTTTTGTTTTGAATTGAAAAAGCCTGCGCATGTGACTTCTCTAGTGTACAAGGTCTCCCTCAGCAAATACTGGCACTGTTCGCCGCACAGCGTGCGTGAAGGTCACGAGGCCCCGTCAGGCGCCATATGGACGCCTTTTGCCTCGTGAACCTCAGCAGATATAAAAACAAAAATCCCCAAGTATATGTACCCCGATTCTGCTGAAATAAATTTCATTTCATTTCATTTCAACCACCCACAGATACTGTAACCTAACGACTGCCTTCACAAATAGCCTGTCGGAGTAGCGCTGTTACTGATGGCATGAGACCAACGAACCATGATTCCGTCGCTGCCTTTCTGGTTCCTTCCGGGCACGTCGGTTCAAGAAATATCACGCCGAGAAAGAACGGAGGAATCCGGTAGAACTATTCTTTCAGGATTTAGACATTCAAACTTTTTCTAAACGCTTCCTTTTATAGACTCACGTTTTGGTTGCAGGGTAATTAGGCACAGGACAAATGTTCTCACCATTGCAGTGCCGCATCCTTGCTTCAACATCTAGGAATTCCCAAATACTCCAAAAATGTACAGTCTATTCAGTCCCAACTATTTAATCTTACCTATGCTTTATGAACGTGTCCGTTAAAAGGCAGGAACACAAGATAAAAAAATCGGATGACTTACAGCCTAAACTCTGCTTTCTTTCTTGTGCACTAACGAGTGCCCTTATTATTTAATGTTTTTTCACGCTGCCGATAGTGATGCTCCAACAATGGTGGTGAGGGGTGCAATAAAAGGTTTTTATGCGTATACACTTCCTAGACGAACCTCAATTTGGCTGCTTACTTGATGTGTCTGTAACGCCACCCATTGTTCGACGCCTGGGGACTAAAATTAAATTACATCCTGCTAAATAACGTTTTCGGAGCCAGAGCTCTACTTCCCAGGGTACAACTCCCGATCTCGATGTGGATGAGACAATGACCTTCAGTGCCTCACAAGGTCAAACCGAACTTAACTGCGTGATGGTATGACCCACCCTCCCGTAGTAACCACGTGACCATATGGCTATGACTATTCGGTACTTCACGTTGACCTTTAACCTTGACATTTGATTTCAGACAATGGAGACCATGCTTAATAGAGGTTTCGCTCTTATAACTAGATTCAAGCCACGTTGAACGAGAGCGATTTTTTATGGCATAGAAAAGTAATCCCCGAAGTTTCTGCTGGATGCAAGTCGCTTTTTTTCTTTTTTTAGGCCAGAAAGGAAGCATATTTAAGCCAGATAGCTTCATCTTCTCATCTGCTTGCTGTTTGCTCCTTTCTTCATCTTTCACTAACCTGCCCCCTAACCGCCATATTTAAGTACAGTTGATTCCAAGCTTGCAAACAACTATTTGGCTGATGCACTGCGCGACTAATAAGTCGGCACCCTTTCGCCTTTGCTGAGTATTGAGACAGATTTTGCTCTAAAGTAAACTACACAGACGTAAAGATCGTGTAGGCAAGAACGAATTATTTGGAAGGTATCCACTGGTGCTAATCTTTTAATCAGTGTTTACTGCGCACAGCTCTAATGCGGTAGGGCTTCAGATGGCAACTGGACTTTGTGAAAATACATATTAGCCATATTTTTAAAGGACGTAATTTGAAACTACTGGCATGGATGCTGGCTCGGTATTCTTCAAATGCGAGTGGACTCCTCTTCATCCACCCTCCTCACACTACCTCTCCCTCCAGATACGTCCCCAGAGGCTGCAGAGGAAGCCGGCATTGCACTTGCTATAACCCGCACGGAAGCCCGGTATATTTTAACTGACTCTAAAACTGCGATTCTAAATTTTGCTCGAGGCCGAGTTCATGTCCCTGCTTTTGGCATACTGGACTCGCCCGATGCACCCCCGCCCCGCCAAGTGGAGCTGATATGGGTGCCTGCGCACTCCGGGAATCCCGGAAACGAGGCCGCCAACCTTTTAGCCCGAGGTTCTTTAAACCGGGCTCAGGTGGCCTCGGATCGGGGATTCACGAAGGATCGCATGCACTCATTCAGTGAGCTGACCCAGGCATACAGAGCCTCTCGCCAGCTCTACCCCCCGCCCCACCCCTCCCTAGATAACAGACACGCAACACTCTGGCGCAGATTACAAACACATACTCTCCCCTCGCCCCTTACCCTAACCCACTATCATCCCTCCTTCCCCACTCCTGCTTGCGCCCTATGCCCAGAACCCTTCGCTTCTTCCCTCCACATCCTTTCCCTCTGCCCGGCTGACCCTCCCCCGCGGGACCTAGAGAACCTAAAGACCTGGGAGGACTGGGAGACCCTGCTACACTCGGAGGACCCGGCCGTGCAGACCATCGCCACCGACCGTGCTGCCAGTGTTATGGACCTCAGGAACATAAACACTTGAGTGCAGTGGGGTCGTGCGGGGACCCTGGGGCGTGCCCCGAATTCCTTTGTAAATAAAGTTTTCTCTCTCTCTCTCTTGAGCAGTTTGAAGCGACTGAAGGCATTCTAATATTATGTGTCTTGAGCTCATTTGAGCGTTGACGCTCATTTCTCTCTTTTCTGCCTTTGTTTCTGTCCACACGTGTAGAGTAGGCTGCTGAGCAACACCTGGTTAACCTCCCTGCCTTTGTCTTTCTTCTTTCTTCCTCTCTTTCTTTTTGTACAGGCTATGAATAGACAAAATGAAATATCTATGGAAGGCAACAGAGTGTATAAGAAGTGTGTAGACAATTTTCGTAAGGGGAAGGCAAGTAAAATTTTGTTTATTCATCTGCAAATTGATACGCACGTGCCACTGTTTTCTATGTTCCACTCTGTGAAGAAGGACACGGCGACGTTGATTGGGCAAAAGATAGCACAGTCAGTTGTACCCTTTAGTATATACATTGCAGTTCACGCTTCGGGACGAAAAGCTTTCTTTCGCTTTCCTTGAGGACTCGTTGAATGCAAAGCAGCTGCGATTGTGCCTTAGGATGGCTTCAAGAAAGATCGAGTTTGCACATGTTAAAAGCTTTGTCGGTACTTCTTCCGAGGAAATCTGTACGGATCAATTCTGTATCCTCGACAAAAGAACATATATTTCATTTGCCGAGTTGATAGCTCAGTTATTGCAATTTGAATGAGTGGGCACAGAACTAGGCGTTGTCTTGGAGGTCTTTCCTTAGTTACTCCTTCCAGGTTAGTGCAAATTCAATACTGACAATTGCTTAATACTACCGGACATTAAGAGCCTTCTTTTGTTGGTCCATACCGGAGAGGCAAGTTTCGGCGCATTACCGTTGATGAAGCCTTCAATATTGAAAGAATAATTTCATCAAATAGATCTATTTCTGAGCGAAATCTTCTCTTTATGCATTTCGTAATAAGTTTTCTATTTTACCAACTACAGCTCTTATCGAAACAAGCAATATAGGACTTATTATTGGGATTAAGAATCGTATGAGGGAAGCGGCTTGTAAAGGATCAACAGGTCAAAAAATGCGCAGTGAGAGTTGGGACACCCAAGAGCTGCTGTCATTTGTATCCCCAGATGCACTTCTTGCTCGGTCTCACTATTGGGGGCATTTGTAGTGAAGGTATTTGAGCTGTAATAAGCTGAGACGACGCATTAATTATAGCCGTCTAATCCAGCTCACAAGTACCCACAGTGTATAATTTACTTATCAGCACCTATTTCTCAGACACTCAGTGTCCCTCCTATTTTCGACCAAAAGACTGACACTAACTTTTGCTGCCTGAGCTCGTTGTTAACAATTTATTAATGTTTAATGCATCAACTGAAAAAAAAACCACAGATATGCTTATTACGGTGGAAGGTGTTATGTTCAGGTCTTTCTGCATTACAGTCTAATATTGGACACCCTTACCGTGTAGTATATGCGAACGCTGGACAGTGTCATAGGTGCTAGGACCCATCGCCTGTGCGTGTCGGAGCAGTTGGTTTATGTATTATTGCGTTCTTAAGCGAAACACATCGACAGTCTTCGTCTTAGTACCAAAAGACAGCATCCTGCGAGCGCAACTTTCAAGCAAACATATCGATTGACCCACAATACTGACTCACAATAGGCAAACAAGATTATCGAGAACGGCGCGTCCCTTCCACTATCCGCGCTGTTTTGTTGGGTGCTAATGCTTCAGTTTCCTGAAGCATTTCCTTTCAAATCTTTTCGGCTGCAATTTGTCGGGCGCAGTGTTTCGATAGCCTTGGGAATGCGCTAGCGATTACATGGCGCGATCGAAAGAGATGTTACCAGACTGACATGACCGATATCCTAGGGCCAGCCGACAGCGGGATGACACGTGATCGATCAGGGCGGACCATCGGGAAGGTCGATAACCGTCGACCACATCGGCGGTTGTTCCTTGCCTTCTTACTTTGATCTTTCGTTGCGATACTGCTATAAAGGATATAACAGCATGGCGTCTTCGCTGACATCGGAGGCATTGGACGTCGTAAATGGAAATCCCCGCCTTCGGTTCCTGCCGCGTAACATAATTTCAGAAAACCTAACGGGTTTGTTTGGATGTAAGTTGGGGGGGGGGGGGGGGCTGCAAAGCGCGCACATAAATGCATAAGGATTGGTTAATACTAGCAAATCAGCATTCACAAAACAATTCATTTTGCACGAAATGTTTGTGTAAGCTATAGTTTTTTGAAAGCATTTCAGTTTGGTGCCGTGGGCCAGAAGCAAGCAGTGAAAAGAAAAGTTAGCTATGCCAAAAAGACCGAATAATAAATGAGGAATACTATGTTAGAATAACCATGGTAAAGAAAAAAATGTTACCTCCATTGTTAAAATTAAGTGCGTACAAAAACGATCCTTCTAAATTGGTTTCACCAAATACTACGACAGCTGGCCGTGCATGTGCAAGGTTTCGTTTATATTCTTGCGCTTCCGCGGCACTTCCGCGAGAAAAGCACATGAGTATTTTAGTTGGAGAAACTTTTCAACTTCTGCCGGCACATCACCTAATCCTATGTTTTAAATAAAAGGCTCTAAAACCCTTTGAGCACTGTTGTATAGTCTGAATGTAGTTTTTACAGCAAGCAAGATAAAAACACATAGACGACTAGCACGAGCTCGTATCTCCTATATCAGAGTTACCCCTCAGGCTTATGTCAACTCAACATAACTTCTGCATTTGCTCAGAGATGTTTTCCCTGTCTCATATGTCATCCATATACCCACCTTCGTATATCAGAAAAAAAGGAAACCTGAGGCTGGCATGTTGTCAGTGTCACTCGACGAGACCTGTGAGCAGCAGCCGTAGGATTATGGTGACAGGTACCGCGTCGCATATTGTGCTAATCACGAGGTGCCGTGAGACACGCGTCACCAGAGACTGCGTTCTATTTGCGTCCCGCGCAACCAAAGCGTACACGCTAGGTATACAACTAAACTCAGGAAAGACGCAATTAAGCCTGACAACGAGACGAGAAGCATGATTTGCAACACGATCTCTACGGCCGCTAAAGGTACTCACTCCGCCTCTTCCACACTCGCAACTCCGTTCGACTGCTTGCTCTTGTTCTCGAAAACATTCTGTCCGGTTTCAACCTGCGTGGTAATTTGTAATTTTACACTTTTTAGAGTTTGTTTTGCCCCCACATCCGTACAACCCTAACTGCGGTTCCTCCCTTTCAAATCCTGGATGCTGTTGTACTTTTCACGCTCTTCTTTCGTTCCTTAGATGGGCAGGCAGTTTTTTATTCGTTTTCCTCCTTTACTCTCGGCCTAGAAATTTCTGTTTACCTTAAAAGGTTGCGTATACTATGCCTAGGCGTATTTATTTCGCCCGTAGCCGTGGCTCAGTTACTTGCGTTGAAAGGCTGGGGCCAGTAACGAAGGGTAAAATCCCTGCCACGGCGCGGTTACATTTGGGCGAAATTCTAAAATTCCCTTGTGCTGTGCGATGTTGGCAGACCGAAAATGACGTCACCAGACCAAAAGTGACCCAATGCTTAAGCAGTGCCACATTTCACGATGAAAAAATTTGGACGGACAGCCAATCCTTTTCTTCCTTGACAATGCGAAAGTATTAGCAATGAATGTTAAGTTGTCCGTTTTTCTTGCGCGCAATGTCTGGCGCACTGTCTCATCTTGGTAAAGACACTTTTAAGGTGAAGTATTTTCCCTCACTGTTTCTCAAAAAGCAAATGGCGGGTAGTCTCCTACATTAAGCGACTTCCACCGCCGCTATAATTTTCTGATGTTCAAACACTGGTAATTCTGTGTTGAAAATAATCTTAATGTCACTACAAGCGAAGTCACGTTTCCTTTGGTCCGAAGAACTATTATACTGCTTTTAAAGAGCCTGGCATATTTGCTCCCTGGAGGGTGCACGGAAAGATCTCCACGCAAATGAGGGAGAGATTGAAAACCGCAGCGATATATTTAGACCAAATTTCTTTGAAGCTGAACACACCGTTGGACGTGTGATATCATTGCCAACAAGGGATGCGTCTTCAAGGTGTTTAAAGCTTGATTAAAGGCGCGAGGGATTCAGCAAAACCGAAATTACTTAGCCTTACCCCCAGGATGCCACCGCATAAAGCAATGTCCTACCTCCTGCCGGCTCCTAGCTGCAATAGTCGTTCCTTTGAGATTGAAAACACGGGAACAGTACATCTTAATCTAATAGACGCAGATTTATTTTGTGCCTTTTCTTACCTTTCTTGACTTGCGGTCTTCATCTAGAATGCTAAGACTTGACTTCGTATTGCCTCTGTCTGAAAATTTGGAACACTTTGAATGCACTTCCCACTACACATTAACATGAGCATGTATTGGATGCAAAGGGGATTGGGCTAGAAGATAGCGGCAGGAAGTAACGGCACTATCCGCCTCAACGTAATATCCGGAGCTGCGACCGAGCGACTCACAAACAGCGACATTAGGAATGCTGCGGGACTCATGGTCGATAGGAAACCAGCTTCTGGTCGGCTGCAAAAGTTGTCTTCTCACGGGCCATTATGCCAGAGTTTACCGTTCTGACAGTCGTAAAAACGTTGTGCCCAGCGTACAGCAGTATAGATCACAGTAGAGTACTGCTTGTAATAGAGCATCCAGCTTATTTGCCTATGAGGTTCGACTCCACAGCAGAGATACACGTAGTGGTGTGCACTAAAACATACTCCGACAAAAAAGGCTGCAAGTGAAGAAATCGAGCTTCGCAGATGTAAATAAGCTACACTCTATTGTACTCCAAAAAAGAAGATGCTGTAGAATATTAAATTTTGCTCATTAAATGGGTTTAATAAGTACAAGCGCCGGTTCAATTAGCAGCAAAATGTAGATATTCTTGCTTTGATAGATATGCTCTCGTTATCGTTATTTCATGATTATTGCAAGTAAATCACCCTTTGTTCAAGTTGGTTTTTGACTACATGTGACAGCACCCTACTGTCAACCCGCCACGCTGGCTCAGTGGTTACGGCGCTCGGCTGCTGACCCGAAAGACGAGGGTTCCATCCCGGCCGCGGCGGCTGAATTTTGATGGAGGCGAAATTCTAGAGGCCCGTGTACTGTGCGATGTCAGTGCACGTTAAAGAACCCAGGTGGTCGAAATTTCCGGAGTCCTCCACTAAGGCGTCCCTCAAAGCCTTAGTCGCTTTGGGACGTTAAACCCCAATAAACCAATAAACCAAAAGCACCGTACTGTCGTCAGTGGTTTTCAGCTATCCCTTTCGTTTTTGTGAGCGCCGGACAGCAACCATATCTACAAAGACATTTCTCCACAAGATTTAATTTTGGATCCTGACAGCACCTCAGTGATCACGAATTTCTACCTCGTTTGGAATTTCATTTCAAATGGTTCCGCCTACTTCCCGTCATATATTTTGCCTTTTTATCCTTTGTACTCGTTTCTTCCCTGGCAATATTTATCGCGGGTGTGTTTCAGAAAGAAGAGAAATGGCCTTTCTTGCGGTCGTCCATCACACTGGCAGTTTTCGCAGAAACCTGCGAAATAAAGGGTACGGCAGGTCACTGTCATATAGCGAGCGTTGTACATTATTACCATACTGTTCTTAGGGAGAAAAGCGTACGCATCACGCCAAGTGGGTCACGTTTGATTGAAGTCCCTTTGCACCACCGACAGC
The DNA here is from genome assembly GCF_055824585.1 of Amblyomma mixtum. Classification (NCBI taxonomy): domain Eukaryota; kingdom Metazoa; phylum Arthropoda; class Arachnida; order Ixodida; family Ixodidae; genus Amblyomma; species Amblyomma mixtum. The sequence goes on from NC_143012.1 coordinate 53,339,595, forward strand.
TGCCGCAAAAACATTTCTTTTCCCATCATAGTCTCAATGGCCAAAATTCTTTATCGTTTGCGTTGCTTGCGCATTGGGTGCGAGTCATGTCCAGGCAGTTTCAAGCTTTCTTTACGCTCATCAATGCGAATGTATGCGCTTCAAGAGACCTATTTTTCAGTAAACTGATGTACTTATTCCAATAAAAAAAAAACAGCGCAATCCTTGGGTTGGTAGAGCGATCACCCGACCTAAGTGAAACATGACTTGCTAGAGAAATGCTAGAGAAAAAAAGAAAAGATCGCGTCGTTATACGCACGTTGTGAAATATCTTGCGCAGTAAGGAAAGAAAGACAAAACAGATATTGTAACGAAATATTATCAAGCTTTATTAAGACCTCTCTCTATCGGTTGTGTCTCCTCTCTTTGAGCGGTGATTCGTGCCCCGATCTACGTGCACATGTGGGTGCTGTGCATGAGAGAACTGTTGCTCGCGAGATGTGGTAGTGATTGTATAGCGATGAATTGATAAGGACTTAAGTAAAGCTGCAAATGTGCCTATTTGGTTCACCCGGGTTGTGTGTGTGGGTTTTTCATCTAGTATTGTTCCTTCCCCGAGAGTAGCGCACTAATGCAGTTAAATTGATAAGCGCTGCGATTCCGTGGATTCCGGAGGAAGCACTGCTGTGGCACGCCCTATTGGGTAGCCAGGAAGAGCCATCGTGATGTACACGGACCATGGGACGTAGGATATCAGGAGGAAGACAAGATACAAGCGGCTTCCCAGAAGATAGAACAGCGGCTTGTCTCGAGTGGCTGCTGCGCGAGCAGCTAGCCTGGTTTGATGTTTTGCTTCGAGCCCTTATCTGTGCCGCTTTGTACTATTACCTCCTGAGTGTGATTCTGTTCAGCCGCACTCAGGTGTCAGATCTCCTTTTACTGCAGCCATGGCACTGCGCTTCCGAGGGTCTTTCCCACATACTAGGCTGCGCCTCTGCATTCCATGTTGTTCCTCTTTCACAGTGTTGGTTTCTTCCGGTATAAAATGTTGTTTTCTAATCTGGCTGCGGTTGCCACTCGTCTCGTGAGACCATGGCTCGCAGACCTCGTTCGCTTAGAGCCGAGGCCGTCAGGAAGAAAGTAGATTCTTTGGTCTTCCGTGATCCTAGACAAGACACTTACTGCCAGCCGAGAGAAAGCTTGTGCGGATAAAAAAAAACAAAAAAAAACGGGCCGTTGTGTGCTGCTTCAATACGAGTGTAATCTAAATGCAGCCGAAGTTTATCCGGAGTTGTGATGCCAAATCTTCAGCCGACAAGGCTTGGTTTCGTGCTGTCAAAAGCAGCCCTCATAATTCCAATGAAGCTGTGGTTTTTTGTATGGTAAGGCGATCAATGAAGAATGAAGCCCACCTTAAATTCCTTGCTGGTCATTTTGGGCTCAGTAAATGCTGATTTATTAGATTCAAAAGAAAGTCAAGTGGAATCAACAATTTTCAAGAAGCTTGCACCCTCAAGTGCCAGAGCAAGTCTGCTGAACCATTGACTGTTGCGTTTCTTACCGTCTAACACTCATATTGATACGCCTTGTGAAAAAAGCGCAGTGTCTAAATTATTGATTTTTTTTTCACGTTGCCAAGAGCAGCTGATGAAATTCGATGAGCTCAACTTAACGCTGACAGAGAGAAGTTGTTTTTTTGAGAACCATGGCATTATTTTGGTTATTTTTTCTTCTTTCCGCTCGTCTGCCGCCGCGGTGGCTCAGCGGTTATGGTGCTCGGCTGCTGACCCAAAGGACGCGGGTTCGATCCCGGCCGCGGCGGCTGGAATTTCTTTGGAGGAGAAATTCTAGAGGCCCGTGTACTGTGCGATGTCAGTGCAAGTTAAAGAACCCCAGGTGGTCGAAATTTCCGGAGCCCTCCACTACGGCGTCTCTCATAGCCTTAGTCGCTTTGGGACGTTAAACCCCATAAACCAACCAACCAATCTTTCCGCTCATCTCGTTAGGCGTGGCACACGAAGGCAACGACAGAGCACGAAATCAATGAAAAAAGAAGGAAACAGTATAGAATGCGGAGCCAATGAATGCGTAAACCTTCAATGCAGTTTCCATAACGCGGTGCTTGAAGTATTTTCTCCGTTCCCGGTGCTTGACCCCGCTAGACACAAGAGGCCACTGACACAGTTTCTGAAACCTTAAACAAAATTTCGATAACTGCTCCTTCGTTCAATTTCCTCGTTCCCAATGCTTAGACGTGATAGGTCATTGACACAGTTTCTGAAGCGAAGAAGTACAAGATGCTCTACCTCCCCCTTTTTCCTAGCAGCCAAAATGATTTATGCGCCTGTACTATGCGTGCATTGCCCTTCTTGCACACAAAATTTATCGTCAGTCTAGACAACGGCAGTGAGCACGTATTGGAAGCGATGCTGAAAAAAAAAGGTGATGAAAAAGAAAATAAGGCACAGCACATATCGCGAGGGATTAGGCCCGGATCTCTAGAAAATGTCTTTGCTGTGCATTCATCCGCCCGTTTTCATTCCTCCATACTAAGAAGAAAGATACCGAACTCTGCGAGATACCCCTATTTCAGGGCCCATGCAAATGCGAGCGGTTGTGCAAGCCTTTTAGTACAGAGAAGTTGAAAATACCCGACCTACAAAATAAGACTTGGAAATTCTTACGGAACCTCTTCTAGCGAATTCAGGTCAATGTACCGGCTCGCTCTCATTTGAAGCTTTCATAAGTTTTCTTTACGTCTCATGCGCTCATGAGAGAACCAAAGCATATACCGCCCCACCAAGATGTCTCGCTCCTCCTGCACACTGCGATTGGATGAGCAAAATATCCGACCATATACGCCGGTTTACCTAACCCGACGTCGTAAGTCAGAAGCAAAAAGAGGGAAAACTTTGAGTCGTCCCAGTTTTTTTTAGGAACAGTAAGCTAGTCAAGCCAAGCAACAAGAGGCTAACCAAGGTAACGAGAACACATGCTACCGAGGGAAGAAGAGTGGGTTCGGTTGGTGGCCTGTGTGTCCGTCCGGAGCTTGCCCAGTAGGAATAAAATATCAAGTGTAGCCGGCTTCATAAATCGTTCGCTTACATTTCTTTCTCAAGATTACGCTTTACCTCGTAGCGCCTTGCCGCAGTTGGCGAAATCACCATTGCTCAGGAACTTATTATCATGACTTCGACGTCTTATGAGTCGGTGAACCTTCTGTTCCTATCCTGTGATTCCGGTTTTTGTTTACAGAAACTTTCGCTGAATACTGCATATAGGTTTTGTTGGTTTACATTCAGAGAAAGTAAGATCTTCATCTGCTTACGGAGCATATTGTCGAAGGTTAGTTTGCTGTGAAGGGTTCTTCTATCACAAATTAATGACGATTTGCTTTTGAAGGAAAAACTTGAGCATTTGCGCCAAAGTGTGCCATCTCGAAGGCGATCTTGTTTTTCTCAAGGCTTGGTGACCGTCATATTCTCACAAAATTTTCGGCCAACATAATGAGACCAGCCGGCCATTAAAACGAATGAGTAACCGATGAACCTGGGAAAGACCCCAGCCTCCCGAATATGAGGCAGATGCTCAAACCACACGGCCACCTGTGCGCTCTTGAGTCCCGGGTGAAATCAAAGGAGTCGATGCATGCCTACGAGAAGCTAATCTCGAAGAAGTAGGCTCGTAGTTTGTGATCCTCCTGACAGTTACATTTTTCCGCAACTCCCGTAATCTACCCCGAGCCTCGCACTGCGGTCACGTTGGAGCGTCCTGCTGTTCTAGTGACACATTTTACGAATTTTTACTTTAAATACAGTGCGTTGGCATTCACAACGAAGTGTAACATAAAAGAAAGAGCACTGGTTAGCTGGTAGAGTAAAGATAAGATGTCCCAATTCTGCTTCAGAAAGGCGGAGGGAAGAAGGTGCTAAGTAGAAGTTTTCAGTCGCTATGTATTAAAATTATTGTGTGCTTCAAATTACGACATTAGTAAGCGTGAACTATATTTCTTTAGAATTTGTTGCACGTATTAACAGGTTGCCTTCGCTGTAAGTTAAATCAAAACAAATTTTAATATTTTAATGCTTACGCAGTATTAGGTTTTTTCGGGCTCAGTACTTGTATTTTTCTCCCTTTGTTGACGTCACTTCACCGTGAAAGAGGAATTTAAATTTCCGCCAAAAATTACTAATACCCGAAGGGCATTTGTACTTAACGATGAATTTTCGCCTCAAGGCCTGCTAGAATTTTTCCTTCGCCTGCAAATGTATTTCCAAAATGGAAGAATTTTTTAACTTCTCAGCTTGTGTTTACTTTTTGTAAGGCTTCAGAATTGTTTCATAAGTCGGTAATAAAGTTAGGAAAAATGGACCTGCACATTTATGCGCAGGGAAATGAATAATCGCACTGCTGAATGCAGGAAAGGTAAGCTGAAGAATAATAACATAAGTATGGCGCGCATAGGCGAAGCGTCTTGACGCTTCAGAAAACTGTGGACTTTCACTGAAGCCGTAATGAAGCCCTCTGAGCCTGAAATTTTCCGTCAGCATCTTATCACTCTGCATAATTATGAAGATCGTGGTACTTTCATATCGCAAACACAAACCAATAAGTTTCTTAAGCAACGCATCATCTGTTTGGGTTTTCCTCGTGGAAGTAGTTTCCGCTTGAAAGCTTGGCAGCGCATCCAACGCATTTCAACTAATGAAGTTTCAGACGTTTGTTTTAAAATGGACTGTATAACCCAGCATATAAGAAGAGACAGACGCACTTATGGCTAAAGCCATGAAAAGAAAATATGTGGAGCTCAAATCCACCAAACTATTTTTCTTTGGCTGCGGGTTTGAATACTTGCGCATAAAAGACTCAGAGAAGTACGTTGTTCCGGGATGTAAATTTTCTTCGAATTCTTAGGTGGCTTACATGGTGAATAAAAACTATACAAATGGGTGTATATAACATACTGTAACGAACATTACAGAATTAGTTACGCGACGAGGCCATAAGGCACAGTCGGGTTCGTTATATGACTGCTGCAGGATGAGATTAAATGCCGGCATTTTAAACCCGCTATTGCGATGACACGGAAAGAGAAAAGGCATTTTCCTAAAGGCTGCGCACTTCTTTGTTTTCCTGATTGCAGCTGATGAGAGAGCAGGTCGGGAGCATCACTGCAAAACCTAATTCACGCTTCTGGACGATGCTTCATTTCTCGAATAAATTTGTCCGTCTGGAGGGTGCATAGCAACGCGGCTCATGCGTGCACGAGCTCTGCGAGTTTCAGCGAAATAAATGCAGTACTTTCAGAATCGAGCAACTTCTTCCCGCTGCTGCATGCATAAAAGCACTTAAGCCTCGAGTTCTCTCATCGCGCTTTGCCTCTTGATCACCTTCGTGCAACATAATCGCTTGTCTCATTAAATAGTAATGAGGGCAACTTGCTGCTCTAAGCTTCTTCCCGTTTTGCGCGCAGTAATGTCAAGAGCTTAAGCCGGCAGTAAAGGCACCTTACGCGTGACATGTGCTGCTTGTTACCAAGGCCTTTTGGCGCCGGGTCATGGTCCTTGGTACTGCGTGACCTCTGGAATGAGGGCTTAGCTTATGCGTTTTTTTTTTCCAGTGCTCCTTTCACTGCTGCTCTTCCAAGTCTTCTGAAGCACGCATCCGTTTACCGAAAAGCTTTCCTGAAGGCAGTGTAGGTTTCTACGGCAGTTTCTTTCGAGAACATCTCGGGGACTTCATCTCAGAGGAAGCCACTTCCATGCCTTCCCAGAATTCGAAAGAGGAATCTTGGGCTGGAGTAGAAAACGAAGGATTTGCGCAGTACATTTTACTGCAACCGGGGCTGACAGCGCAGGAGCAGAGATTAATGGCCGCCGTCCAGGTAAAATTCATGACATCCTATGAGCAGCGCGATCAGACACGAATAGACTGCCTTATATGGGTTTTAGCGGTGCTGCTACGGCCACGATGCGGGAATACTCACACTGCGCCTCTCGATGCCATGTCGTGGTAACAATGATTACTTATTAAGGAATTCAGGCGACTGGATTTCCTTCGCGGGGCCTGTACCTGCTTAGCAGATGATCCTTCTGGCCTTAGAGACCTAGACGACCTGAAGAAATACTGCAACACTCGATAGGGGACAGTTCGGCCTCTCTTTGGAGAACAACGGCCAGAATCCGCAAGCTAAACTATATTAAGTGTGTAGTGCTCATCTACTTACCACGTGCGTCAGTCCGCAGCCTACTGCAACATATAATACGAGAGCGGAACAATTGTATTCCACATCACGTCATCACGTCATTTTTTACAGCTACAGCTCTTACAAACTGGACCCCGTGGTGTCACCTCGCTGGTGTTCATTTTCCCCGGCAGCACAAATGCTTCCTGCTACTTTCTTCGCGGTCAGGTGGAACTCCAATTTTCTACAATAAAGGATTTTGGCGAAGCGTATAACGTCTTCTATTTACACACTGCCTTTTACTTAGCGCATACCGTCCAGTGTCAAAACTTGTGGCCCTCAGAGGGCAATAATCAAGCGCATAGCTTTTTGGCGGCTGCAGTATTAGATGATAGTTAAATGAATGGGCTTTGCTAAATCCCCCCATTCTGTCAAAAATACCTCGAATAGCCTCGCAGAAAATCAACCTGAAATTTCTCGAATAGTCCCAGACCTGCTTGCCTCGCACATTGAAAATTCTCTTCGCTGAGAACTTTAACTTCGACGTGAAGGGTACAAGCAGTTGTTAGCCGGTTTTGTATCAGGGCGCTGCAGTCTTGAAAGCAATCTAATGCAGTCGACGTTGCGAAGCAGAAGAGCTGTTAGAACTTCATCTGACACTGCAAAGTAAAACAGATGATGTGGATATGTACACATTTCCCAGATCTGAAAAGACGAATCAGTGGGATCCAAGATTTAATTATTCACTAAATCATTCATCAAAAGCGTCCTTATTCATTAGCGCTTGATGTATGCTTAGCTGGAAGCAGCGGAGCGGCCTTGTAACATAAACGCCATTATAAATACTAACAATGCCGGTGATTTTCAGGCCCATACAAAACTTTATTTAAAACTCGTGAATAATATGTCGCTTTGGTGTGGACGAGTGGACTGCAAAGCAAGGCTTACTTTACATCCGTGATACAGCAAATTCAAGCACCCCACTGAAACACAAAAATAATTGTTTTGCCTAAAATCTGTAGTTTGTATTTCGGGGCGTAAGAGTATAATAGGGATCCGGCCGCCGTCAAGTATCTACCCCTCGGAACGAAATTCACCAGTATTAAGAACTAGATGGAATACACAGGCGAGAAATGAAGATTCGCTAGTTTTCGCTTCTGTCCGCTTGTCAATGTTCTGCTAGATTTTTTTTTGAACCACGCGATTTAACGTTCCATTGTTTGAACCATGATATTTTACACTTTCAGAAATGGCCTGAATGAGGTGAGGACCGACTTTTAATTTGCACTGGAATTTTATCTTTCAAACCACAGAATTGAGAAGGTGAATAGTTATATCTGTTGTTAGCCTCCTTTTTAATTAATCTAAGATCATGAATGCGACATTGGCACTGGCATACCAACTCGACCAATTTTCCACCCTTTTGCATGCCATAAAATTTGTTGCAGAGACCAATCCAAGTACCTCTTAGGGATCCTTAAAACAAAAATCTCTTCGGTCTTAGAAGCCGCCATGTATATCTGGCAACGGTACGCACACCACACTATTTAGTTGGCATGCTCTCTGCGTATGCGCTAGTTAGAAATAAATATATTATTACACTCCAACCAAGAAAAACATTAACCCATTAACGCCCAACGTTGGATATATAATACAGAACACATAAATGGGAATAATTTTAGTTTCTGCCTGCATATCTACTGCATGAAAAGTTACTCAGGTTAGTCAAATGTTTAGGGGAATCCACCAAGGTGGAGTAAATTTGTAATTATGGAGTAATTACTCATTGGCATCCACCCAAGCGCAGCCTTACGGCTACAAAGGAAAGCTATACAGCTTTCTCAGAAACTTCGTAGTTAAAGAAAAAGAACCAACTGAGCTAACCGGGACGGCAAGCTTATGGTAGGGCGAGAGCGAATTAATCAATAACTCGAAGTGGGAACAGTGTTGTTCAAATGTTTAGGGGAATCCCCCAAGGTGGATTTTGTAATTTTGCAAAGGGAAATTTGTAATAAGGGAGTAGTTACTCATTGGCATCTACCCAAGCGCAGCCTTACGGCTACAAAGGAAAGCTATACAGCTTTCTCTGAAACTTCGTAGTTAAAGAAAAATTCGTCCTGGTCCGGGGCTCGAACCCGGGACCACCGTTACACCGGAGCAGTCGCTCTACCAACTGAGCTAACCGGGACGGCAAGCATATGGTAGGGCGAGAGCGAATTAATCAATAACTCGAAGTGGGAACAGTGCTGGTCAAATGTTTAGGGGAATCCCCCAAGGAGGAGTAAATTTGTAATAAGGGAGTAATTACTCTTTGGCATCCACCCAAGCGCAGCCTTCCGGCTACAAAGGAAAGCTATACAGCTTTTCCGCGAGAAAGCTGTTTTCCGCGAGAAAGCTGTATAGCTTTCCTTTGTAGCCGTAAGGCTGCGCTTGGGTGGATGCCAAAGAGTAATTACTCCCCTATTACTCAGGTTAATTTGACGTCTAACACAGAAGCGCAGTACCCTTGTTTTGTTCGCGCAGTTTTAAATATGAACCATTCAGACCAACTAGCCCGCCAGAAGATACTTTTTAACTATATTTCTCCTACCCTGGGCTCTAACACAGAATTCTGTTTTCCGCTGCCGCTCAACATATTCATGTTCGAGATCGCCCTTAAGCTTTGGTTGTTTTCTGTGCTTTCTGCGCTCTGTCCCTGTGGACGACGGTAAAACAAAACGGTCAAGCGCTGTCCTGGGACGAATGCATTTCGTTCCCTGCGGGCTTTTGGTCTCCTTTCAGTATTTCGTACTGCTTGCTTTTAGGTCTTAATGATTAAAATGCCACCAGCTGCCACCGTCGAAGTGCGCGCGTATCCGATTCTCTCTATGGCTGACTTGTCGGGCGCTAACGTGCTACTCCTGTCAGTGTTCTATTCGGAGACGCCTTCGTAAACACATGCGTAGATCAATCGGGGAGATCTGAGAGTTTATCGTTCGTTAAGTGTAAATGAAGAAGTCACTCAAATTTTAGGGGGTGAAAAGTCAATTTGTCTATTTTTCTCTTCCTTGGAACAAAATATTTTCTGCAACATGACAGTCGTTTCCACAGCTCTTGTTTCGAGCTATGTATTTTTTCACTTCTTTTTTCAATAGGGACATCCTCATCGTTCGCTGAGGCTTTTTGACTTCTTTTATCTCCAGCTGCCATTATATGAGCCACGAATGTATTAGCTACCTTGCGTAACAATGACGCGAAAAAGCAGACTCAGCAGGATAAAGCGATGCAGGGTCCCTGTAAAGCAAAGGCAATGGAAGGATGCAGTCAGTCTTTCCTGAGACAAATTAGAGGCCGGGTACTGAAATAATACAGACGTTGTCGGGAAATACCCCGTCCAGCAGACGTGATAAAGATAGAAAAGCACTGAATGGCTAGGGCCGGAAGCTTGGCGCAAGAAGAGCTGCAACCACGGCTACTGCATAATGCTTGTAATTCCCGGTGGGAGCCAATATCGGCACCGCCTGTGTGCCGTCTTATGTGAGGTGAAAAGTCTGAGAAAGGGAACAGTGAGTGAAGAAGGGCCGTGGAAAAGACTTGCATCTTGGTGCGGTCAATGGGTGCCGCGATTTGCATGCATTTTTTTTTCTGCTTGCTCAATTTGCGTCTTTAGGGTATTAAGCCCCACATCGCGCGAAAGTATTTTGCGGAAAAGAACTGTAAGCAAATGCTTGTTTGATTTTTGACTTTGTTGGGATATAGCACAAGATTGCTGCTTTTTCTGGTTGATTAGCGTGAGCTTGCAGTCTCAGTTCCTGTCGCGACGCTTCGATTTACGTTCAGAAGATTTGTTTAGGATTTTGTATCACGAAATTGTGAAGTGTGTTAAAGAACTGCACGTAGACGAAATTAAAACGAAGCCCTTAACTCCTGAATGCCCCATATATCACAACCTGGCTTGAGAACGTAAAGTTTCGTCAGATTCATTGCAGTGGAAAAGTGTTCGTAATTTGCGCGCTAATATTTCCGTCACTGTAATGATCTTCGATGCTTCGATGCCGGAGCCATCATCCGTAACAATTTATTCATCAGAGGCGGCTTCAGGTCAGGATAGCTGTGCATCCACGACGCTTTGCCGCAACTGCACAACCGTCTGTTAAAGGGGGTGTTCGACCGCGTCCTATATCTTTCCTATTATCATTAACAATGCTGATGCGGCGCCGATAAGACAATTTGTGCACGTAATTATCACGATGAGAAGTGGTGCTCCGGCTAGTCGCGTTTGTCAGCACTGTCGCCGCAGTGAAAAAGACGACAGCAATTGGTGCACCACATGTTTTGTGGTGTACCACAAAAGACATAACGCGGTGCACCACCATATACGAAAATGTTAGCAGGGGGAGAGGGCAAGATTAGCTTTTGTCAGGCATCTATACGCTTAACTGTGTATAGTAGGGCATCAACTTTAAATTGTTCTATAACCTACTTGGCACTTTGTGTCCACGAGTTTAGTTCACCGCACGTATTAATAACGTGTTCAACAAAGGTACGTACCATCAGCGTCAAACGAAACTCGAACAAATGAACCGTAGCCCTAGTGCAAAGAAACAAAAATATTTGCAGCAAGAGAAAAAAAAAGGCGTCTCATGTAAGCACTACCAATGAACTGTCTTTCCGTCTTCGATGCAAAAATGAGCTGATCTTGTATTCTCCATTACTTTGACAACATCTTCCAGATTTGCAGTTAGCGTTTAAATTCTCTTGTTCGAGTTTCGTAGGACGCTGATTGTACATCGTCTAACAATAGGAGTAGCAAATGAAAGATCGAGAAGAGATTATCCAGATGCAGCATTACTACCCGCTACTTGATTAACTACGTCAAACGTCAAACTGATGTTATTGCATCTATAAAAGCATATTAGCCTTGCACAAGTCCAGTACCAGACACTTCGTGGTTGCTTCGTATGCTGAGTTTGTGGTAGTCTCGTAATGCTGTACGCCCAGGCAGGAAGCAGCTCGATATTGTTAACAAATGGTCTTGCAGAAAAGAACAGCGTCGCCGACCCTTTTACTCAGGTCGTCGGCTTATATCACATTTTATGATGCAGGCAGTGCCCGAACGCGCCTCTCTCTGGCTCTGATACTCCTAAGATTTTTCCGCATTCACGACTGGAAATAAGATCCCATAGATCAGATAAGTAAAGATTTCAGAGTAGCCAATTCGCATCATTCTTCAGCTCATTTTGGCACTCAAATTCAGGAGCTGACTTATGAAGAGACGCAAAATTACTTACACAGTAATTTCGCCCGATGAGTTGGGTGAAAGGTTTTTGTACCATGTACTATTCAGCAGAAAGAAAATTACCAAATGAAATGTGGAAAAATCGCCTAAAAGCGAATTGCATACATGCAATTCACTGAAAAAAAGAAATAGAGCACAATGCCCTTTTGAAGAGTGTAATGAAATCCTCTAGGGCACCGGCTTAAAGAACGGCCAAAGGGAACATATATTTTTGTATTCAGTTAACAACCGAAGAGTTACGCTAGCCTTTTGTTACAGGAATTGCACGTTGAAGCACGGGGAGAAACGTTAATTTTCATCATTCACGTTTCTTCTACCCATATGTGATAATTTAACTCGCACCCGTCATTCTTGAAAAAAAGCTAGGAATAGATTGGTGTGATTTGTCAACGTAAAAAAGCACAGAAATACTCCTCGCAGTAATTTTCTTACTCATTTGCGGCAGAAAGACAAAGATCCCGAAAAAGCAGGTAATAAGAACGAAAGAACGAAATACGCAAAAAGTCAAACCCAGGATTAGTCTACTATTTTCGCAATTGAATGGAGCCGTTAAGCATCTGCGTTTCAATCAACTTGTGATTAGGATTAAGCGCCAAGGTTTAGCTAGAACTCGGTTTTTTTTAGAGTATTGCAATTTCCGTGCGAACTTTAAACAGCACAAATTCTAAACGTCTAACAGCTGCGTGCACTAATCGTTGTGATTCAAAGACGACGTCGAGGCCTACTTCCACAAAGCCTAAGCAAATTTTGCTACGATGGGGCGTCCGCAATTTTTAACATAAAAAAGAGATTCAGGATAATGAAGAGAACATACAAGTTGACTCAAAGGCTCAAAAAATAATAAAAATAATGTTTTTTTATTTAATCATTACCAGATACGGCAGCGAAGGGCGCACATTCCGAGGTAAATAATTTTGATTGGTGAATGTTAATCGGTACCGTTATCGCTAATTGTAATTGCAATCGATGGATGTGATCGGTAATGTCATTGCGCACCTGTACTTGGTGAGAATCGAGAAATAAAAGGAATAAACATAAAAAAGTAGAAGGTGCTATCGCGTCTGCTCTTAAGGCAAAGCTTAAGGGCCCTCCTAATTTTTTTAAGACATCTTTCCGCGTGCAGTATTTCGCACTTCTTTTATTGGAAGCTGTGGTTAATGACGTCGTAATGGACAGCCAAGTGAGGAATGCTGTTCGCGGAATGATATATTGAAGGCGTGTCTGTGCAGACGGAACGAAGGGAAGGAATTTTAGAAGAAAATTATTGGTCCCAAAACAAAGCCCCAGGTAGACCTCTGCGTGCATGCACTCTTGTGAGCGAAAGTTGCGGCGCCCTGGCGCCGCCTATGCCGTTTCTCTCGATATAAATGCAGGAAGGGCATAGATTTTTTTTTTCGGTAATACTACAGCTCTCATAAAGACCTAAGCAGTAAATGGTACAGGAAAAGAAAACATGCCAATCTGCAACAATAATTTTCAGCTAATAGGAGGCACCAACTTCAATAGAAGGCATAAAAACGGTCGAAAAAAGTTTCTGCAGTTTTGTAATCTTGAAACAACAGTAAAAACAAATACATAAGTGGGCTCTTTACGTCGCGAATTTAAGTCTATAAAGAATTTAATAGTTCTGTGAACATACTCAGATCTGCTTCACTGCAAACTTCTGTCGTAAAGAGCGTTTTATGATGATCGAAACGCCGAAAACAAGTTTTTAGGAGAGCTGTACAATTCAATCTACTTAACCTTACTCAATGATGCGCTTCGGAGTCGTTTCAGTTGAAATGAAGTACGGGAAATTTGTGGACCGTGAAAGAATTTCGAAACAATCAATTAGTCGAAAATGCGCTGCTCTTGTAAGGGCGCTTTCGCGAATATTATTGTCTATCGTTCTCGATTCCTCGTACCAACTTTTTTTTTTATGGGAACCGAAAGAGGAGTCTGAATTCTTTAAGTTCAAGTTCACTGAACCGACCCACATAAATTTCTGGGAGATGAGTGGCTTATTCTTTTTTTTTTCTCAGTCGCTTGAATCAGAATCTAGCGATACACCAATAGCCGATGCGAACAGAGGACATTTATTTTTTAGATCTATTTTGCGTTGCCGTCTATCATCTGTAGAGATAGGCCAGTTGTGAGCCTATTTTTCCCTGAGACTCTTTTTTGTTCGCTGGTATAGAGAAAGAGAGGATAACATTGCGTCAAAAATTGGTTTTAAATTTTCATTTCATATATTCCCAGTTAGTGTTTCTTGGCGAAACGGGTAATGTACAAGTAGCTCCGAAATCAGCACGAAGTGCTCTTGAAAACTTTATAGATTACGAATAGGGCAGCATTGTTACCTTTTCCATACTCATGCCGAGTACATTTTCATGTCGAAGTCGAATTTAAGAATAAAAAGATGACACACACTCGGTAGTGAACTTGTTCAGGTTGAGCAATGGACGATATATTGTATAAGCGGTGCTTTCTAACAGCACTATATATGCGCTTTTTATAGGGTACTGGTGCTTCAAGGAGGAATTTAGAAAGAGATAAAAACATGTTAGGAAGGGTAGATTTACTTTTATGAAATTAAAGCAAAATGAAAATTGACAGTACATGGAACGCCAGAAGTGATAAGTGGAGGTCAAAAGGAAGCACAGAGCTTATGCTGATGCTTAGAGCACAAAATATATTCGAAATCTGCTTACACTGTGATATAGTTACTAGCTCAGAATTTTGGCAGGCAGTACTTCGCCTCGGCTGGCACGCAACAAAAAGATAATGAGGCTATTTGGAGGAGCCAGTGTCTTTTAGTTAAATTAACTGGGCCTTAAATGATGATGACTGGACATGCCACTTGGACCCACCACTGAAAAAAAAGATGCACCTGCGTTTCAGCGAATACGCGCAACTTCTTATTGATCTCATCCAGTGTTTGGTTTGGTTTATTGGGGTTTAACGTCCCAAACCAACTCAGGCTATGAGGGACGCCGTAGTAAAGGGCTCCGGAAATTTCGATCACCTGGGGTTCTTTAACGTGCACTGACATCGCACAGCACACGGGCCTCTAGAATTTCGCCTTCATCGAAATTCAGCCGCCGCGGCCGGGATCGAACCCCCATCTTTCGGGTCAGCAGCCGAGCGCCGTAACCACTGAGCCACCGCGGTGGGGCTCACCCAGTGTCATGCACCCATTACAGAGGTGCCTACTTCCTTGAATACGATCCAGGAAGGTTAAACGATGTGTTAAATTTGGCTTGCATTAGCACCGTGCGTAGAAATAAGGGGCAGTGACTACGCAGAGGCGAGTGTTTAAGGAGGTCAATCAAGAAAATACGAAAGAATTCCAAAATGGAGCCAGAGCCATTGAAATCTAATGCCTATTTTAGCGCAACATTGCCTACCCTATTTCAGAAGAGACTAATCAAAGCGTGTCTGGTCGACTACATGGACTGCTTAAATATGTTTTCGCTTGATGACTACAAAGAGATAATTTGTAGATTTTTTTCTTCTAAAAAAATAGGTCGTAAGCACAAAAAATTCTTGATCGCAAAGGGTTGTGCACCCATGCTAACACGCAGTGCTGTTTGTTCCAAATTTGGAGGTAAATAACAAGGTATACTGCGCAACCAAAAATGTCCTTGCGGTTTTCGACAGCCTACTGCAAAACTGAAGACAGATATAGAAATGCCTGCGGCATGGGCTGACGGCTTCCTTCAGTTGGAAGTAAGATGCAGATAACCATTGCATCGCTTGCAGTATTATCGTGCGTCAAAGAGAGCGGCAGCGGTCGCAATGCGGCGACTGGTTAAACGAGGCGAAAAAAAAACTGATATGAAATAACTAAAAAGTCGACCACAGCACTTGTGAAATCGACTGTGACGACTGCACTCGCGTTGAACCCTCTGAGAAGGCGGAACTTGGGCAAAGGTAAAGAGAAATAACTCTTATTTAAGAATGTTCGTTCTTTGAATTTCAAGTAGGATTTCGCAAGATTAATAATTCAGTAAAAACCTGTAGTTATTTATTACTAGCGTGCAGACTGAAAGCACAACCCGACATTAGCTCCGAAAGTTCACATGAGATCTGCCTCTCTGTTAAGGAACCTGCAGTCACCCGAAAGGCGTGTTTCGCGATGAGGTCCGAATTACGCCCTCAGATGAGGGCAGAATCTACGCATGCAATGAGATTGCCACGCTCTTCCAAGCATCGATTCAAACAACTGGGGCTGCATGAACCGCATTGGGAATGAGCTCTAAACGCGCAAGTCGATACCCATGTTTATCGATGTACGCAAGCAACGACGAAAGATAACCTGTGTTCCATTGACGTTCCTGAACTGCAATGAAAACATACTCGTACCACCACTCTACGTTTCATTCACCTCAGCCGGTGCTCTCTGCACCGTCTTATCTCATCAATTACGATAATACCAACCTGTCTCCAGCCTTGCCCGCACTGAGAACGCCGCGATTACTTTAGTGTCCACCCTCACTGAGACCGGCACTCGGAAGCTGCTCGGGCCGACTCCCTCTCCTGTGCATGCGGGCGCTCATTGCCTATAACCCTATGATATGAGCAACAAGCAACTAGCCCACCGATGTGTGATGCCGCTTCTGCATTGCCGCTAATGCAGCCAGCGCATACATTCCTTCATCTCAAGCTGCCGCCGGCGTTGCCTTCGACCTCACCACCATCTACCACTTAGTTCAGTGCGTGCTTAACACACTAAGACACTAGCGTTAGCTGCCATAACACAGCCAGCTAACGCTATGACATGTAACCTTGCTTTCCTTGGGCAAAGACACTTACTTGATTCCTCAGCCGCCATATGCACTTTACTGACACACTCACCGGCTGCGAAGCAACCAGGCTCGCCATCCAGAACTTGCGTTGCCTGCCCGTCCCCTGACTTACTAGTATTACATTAAACGGCCTTTGATTTTCGATTTGTGTATGTGCTATTTTGTATCCTCTAGTTTCGTAACCACATATAATCTCGCTCCAAGTCCTCGTTCGCGATAGGCGGAGGGCGAAGCTAGCTAACCGCGACTCGTCAGGAAAGCGTCAAGCGCCTGGCTGACCCGGCAGCCAATACGATACGCTCTGGCATATGACATGCCACCTATTGCTATGGCTGGGCTCACTAATCAATAAATCTGCTAGGGAAGCTTTTGGCATCAATGTTCATCACAATATTATAGCACATCATTATATAGCGCAGCACACCGTACCGTACCATAATATTTCATACCATGTCACACATAACATACCTTACTATACCAATTCATTCCATACCATACCACACCATACCAGATCCATTCATACCGTGCAACACCCTCCCATCCCATGCGAACTGCTATAACGTACCATGCCTTACCACACCACACAAAACCATGTCATTCCATAGAGTACTGCATTTTATAAATTCTCTCCAGTTAGTAGCACGAAAGGACAATTCCACTTAAGGCAGTGTAGAACGCTAAGCTGAATAAAATAGATCAGCGCTCAGGTAGGTGAGGCAATCCCTCTTTTCTTGAGAGATGTACCTCTCTAATATTAACAGTTCTGGGAATCATCAACATTTTCTCCTGAATAAGGAGTTGCGTGCTTTCTTGCTATCGGTTTTGTTACCTGTACTGTCGTAATCACCCGAGAAAACTTCTTGAAACCTTTCCGAGAAATCTGCCATTTAGAGGGACAGGTTCTAGCGTTCATTATTTATAACGTTATTCATTCAAACAGAAAGCGTGCAAGAGCCGATGCTCCCACGAAATTTATTGTACTACTGAAGCGTTATTAAAAGTGTCGTTCTACTAATCGTTTCAGGCTATATAGTAAAATTAATGTGATTATATTGATGCACCAGGAACTATTTTCATCAAGGCAGGCCTGCTCCTTTTGATTAATTGCATTATTTAGATTACTAATATTCAAAGGTTACATGGCACATGCATTCTTGGATGACCACCCGCATTGAAAAGTAATTCGCTTGTTTTCACTTCTGCATTGCTGAGATACGATCAGCCTCATTATGTGTACTATTTACGTGCTTAACTAAATTCTAATAATTAACTGTTACAGATAGACATCTGATTTCAATCACAGACTTGTAGCAGGCCCTATTAATAGCCTGATCAACGTTTATTATTTGGAACTGCCCTCTCCGCTGTGGCTCAAGAAATCTTGGTCATAAAGTGCGCAGTTAACCGCGCCCTCCACGACAGCAACGTCTATGAAATAGCGTCACTCCATGACACACGTGCCACGTCACCTTCTGCTCTCCAGTCTTCGCCAACTCAGTGCTGCAGCGGCCGGAGCACAGAATATGACATTGCACCTGCGTCACAGTGTGACGCTCTTTGATGAACGTCGCTCGGTGCTTTCCTAAGGCGCTCGATTTTAGAACTGCGCCATTAATGGTCAAATTTGTTGAGCCACAAAGGCGACGATAAGCGTGCTTCAGAAATTCTAAATGCTGATACGGGAATTACTAACGGCCGGCTACAAGTCTCTAAAATTGCGATCAGGTGCATATCAGTAATAGTTCGGGTGTTAAATGTTGTAATTTAGCTAATCACTTTACTAATTAAGCAGATACGACTGTTTTTGACGTCCGCCAATGATGCTACTATTATGTCGCGTAAAGCTTCCGTTTACCTCCCGAAACTTATTTTTTAAAATTAATGGTGGACTTCTCTGAAATACATGGCACATAAGTTACAGAAACAAGGGACGGTACAACAGTTGTAAATAAAGGCAATAAAAGACAGTGTTGACTTGCCCACAGAAAACGTCGCATTACAGCGAAAGCGACATGTTTTGAATTTGTTTAGAAGTCACATCCAGGAATGTTTACTTAGCACCAGATCTCAGGCGTAGACATCATGAACATATAAACCGAGATGCTAGCCAAATAAAATTGCCCAGATTATTTGAATGCAAATTCGGTCATAGTGAATCACCCTAAAGTGTCATGGCTTCTACGTTACGTTTTGTTCGAGAAGAACAGAGCCAACTCAAACTGCAAATTCAGCCATGTGCCGCTCCTTTCCCGCACCATTTTCCGATGTCTTCCCTTATTTCTGCTTAGTGCACGCTTTTCATGGCACGAACATCTTGAGTGACATGTCATTTGTTCTTTTTTTGTTCTTTGCATATTTGCTTTATTCGGCGCGGTACCATGCGCTGCCACATTTTTTTTGTGCGACACTGTTTCCACTGGCTGTCGTAGCCAGATTCTGCGGGTCACGGAGATGGAGTGTCATTCTCAGGAGAGTGTTGCAGGCCCCAAAACACGCTCACGCACAGAATGAAGGCGATCTTCAAGAAAAGCAGCCGTCCGTTATTTGTTGAGCCCAGCAAAACAGCTGTGGCTGACATTGGGTACCCACGTTACACCCTCGCCTGGTTCCTCCCGTACGTTCTCTATTTCGCAGTCAAAGAAAATTCCATTAAACCGCCGTGTCCCGGAACGTTCGTCTTTACGGCCTTCAAAGACGGCGGCTTGGTGCAGCTGATATGTACGTCGGTACCTGCAATGGCACTTCCTCAGCCATAGCAAGGGGCTAATTAGCGCATCTGATTAGATTAGCGAGCAGTATTAGATTCTCTTTGGGGAAAATCGAAGGCCATTCACTAATCGACTTCTCTTTGGAGAGATGGTGTCGTCTTTTGAGTCAGGCGCGGCTCTTGAAGTGGACAGGCGACGTTCGGCTGTTCAACATGATCCGTTTTGGCCGGCATGGTCATTTGCGCTTTCGTAGTGATCAGCTTTTGCGCCAAAGGTGTGTTCAAAAGAACAGTTGATGGCCGGTCCGAAAGCGGGCAAACGAAGTAAAAAATGAAAAATGTCTGATTGACGGTCTTCGCTATATTCGCTACAAACTTTTTGTTTATCCGGATGCCAGCGTATACAGCGCAAGGAGACAAATCGTTTGACACCACTTCAAATGTCTTACGTCAATTAGCCGTAATGGACGTTTGCAAGTTCAATAAAGCACGGTTTGGGGACCCAAAGGTCGTCGGTGTGAATCTTTGTGATAAGATTTGAAGAGAATTGTATTGGACCGTTGTCTGAAAAGGGACAACCGTCCCTTGGTTGTACAAAGTTACAGTGGGGCCCCTATTGTCGCCCGACACACAGAAATGTTACAGAACGGCGACTATTATCACCCGCCACAAAAGAAAAGATAAGCTACGCTTTGATGCGACAAGTAATCTTATGATCCCTAGCGCGCTGGATCGTTTGATATCACTCCAACTTTCTACGCCAATAAGGTGGTCCACATTCTGTGTACCAATAGTACCGCTCACTGGTCCCACTTGGATGCCCTTGTGTTTCATTCTAACGAGACACTGAGTAATGCGGGTATTAGAGCTAATGTTCTAAAACTATTTTTCATAAGGAAAGGAGGAGTTAAGGAGGAGGAGGAGTATAAATTCGGTTGCATCGGTAGCTGGTGGACGCTTCGGTGTGTGTTCCGGCCGCCGGCTTGCGTCGGTGGCCGGTGTGTGACCTTTCGACGTACTCTTTCGTTAAGGTGTCCTTCGGCTGGCGGGCGATTCATTATGGTGAGCCAGCCACCTACAAAGGCTCTGGCCTTTGATGTTGTCGTCCCTGAGGGGGCTAGTCCGGAGGATGTCGTCGGTGCGACAGCCTCCGTAGTTGGATTGGAGAAAGTGTACTGCGTCCAGCACTTCGGTGGACGCAACTACCAAGTCACTGTGAAAAGTGAAGCCGCCATGGCTAAAATCGTTGAAGCTTCCTGCCTCACCATCGGCAAGGAACGCGTCGCCATCGTTCCCCTGAGCCCGCGGGTGACCCAGGTGACTGTTCTTTTTCTGCCCGCACGTGTACCCAGTGACGCCCTTGCCAAGGCTCTCTCCCCTTTTGGCAAGGTGCTGCACATTAGTCGCGGCGTCATGGGATCGCGTCCCACTGTCAGCACCGGGACCCGCTACGTGCGTATGGAAATGAAGCCAGAGTCACCCGTACCCAACTACATCAAGGTCGCGGGCCACCGCGTGACGTGCGACTACAAGGGCATGCAGCGCGTTTGCCGGCGTTGCGGGTCCACTGCGCACTTCAGGGCACAGTGCACGGCTCCTTTCTGCGCCCGCTGTGGGGTCTTTGGGCACCAAGGCCAGGGTTGTGTGCTGCCATGTCGCCGTTGTGGTGATCGGCACGCTACTGTGGCGTGCGCTATCAAGCCCTTGTACTCGGAGGCTGCGGCCCGCCCTGCGGCCCCGCAGGCCGCTCAGGGAGCGGTTGAAGCCATCAAGGACACCGGCGGATCCAACACCGCCGCCGTTACGGGTGCTTCCGCTGCGTCCCAGCGTAACTGCGTTGAAGAGCCGGAGTCTGCTGTTGAGGCGTCCAGTGCTGCAACAACCGAGCAGACAGTAAAGGTTCCTGCTGCGTCGGCCTCAGTCTCTCCGAGCGTCCCTAATGACACAGGGGCCGAGCCTACTGTGGCCCTGGAAAACCCTGATGCTGAGAACGTGCCCCTCTCGGAGCCCGTGCTACAGCCCGCGGCCAGCGCTGCGTATTTGAGCAGGGACGCCGACATAGCTGAGGTTGACGGTGACGACAGAAGCTTGCCATCCTCAGCCTCTTCAGTCAACCTCGTCATTGACGAGACAGTCATCACGCCTGAGGAGGACCCGACGCCGCCGTCGCCGTCGTCGACATCGCTTGGAGAGGAGCCAAGATCATCTCCAGACGCTGACCCTGTGCAATCGCCGTCCTCTTCGACATCGAGGACCAGCGCCAGCACTTCCAGCGCACAGTCGTCCGATGTTGAGATGGTCGCTTTGAGTTCGAGCTTAAAGCGTCCACATGCGTCGACTACGGACTCGGACAATTCTGCTGGTCGGCCAAGGAGGCCTCGTGCCTCCTCTGGTCCGACCCTCCGCAAAAAGTGAGATGGTTTAGCGCCGTTCGCGGCGCGCTTTGTATTGCCTAAGCATCACGACTGTTCAGGCTTCATTTTTCATTTCCAAAATGACTAACCTTCAAATTATTACCCTTAACGTGCAGGGGTTCCGCAGTGTTTTGAAGCAGGCAACGGTGGTCGCATTCGCTCGTTCCTCGGGTTGCGATATCGTCTGCCTGCAGGAAACCAATTTTTTTCGCCTCAGTGACGTGTTGAAATTCAAGCGTAGGTTTGGTGTCGATGCCTTCTTTTCGTACGCCAGCACGCGTTCTAGCGGCGTTGGCGTTCTTGTTTTGAACCGCTCACTGTTGCGCGATCATCATGTTATCTACGATGCGCTTGGACGCGTGTTGGCGTTCGACTGCACGTTTAACGCACTTCAGCTGAGAATTCTTTGTATTTATGCGCCTGCGCATTCCAATTTGGTAAACGCATTCTTTAAAGATTAGATGTTTATTTTCTTGGAGGGCGTAATGTTGTGTTCTTGGGCGATTTCAACTGCGTGCTCGAAACGGTCGCAGATGTGCAAGGCCCTGGTAGGTGTAGGCCAGGCTGGAATGCTCGTGAGTTGCGCCGCTTAGTGAACCATTTCATGCCCACGGACGCGTACGAGCTCCTCTATGGCAACGTCTTTGTGTGGACTTGGCGTCGCGGGTTATCGTCGAGTAGGCTAGATAGGGCATACGTTCCTGCGAGCCTTTCGCGGTCAGTGTGTGTAGCTAATGTACTGACGCTGCCATCCTCGCCGGTGCACATATCAGACCACCGCCCTTTTTTTCTATCACTCACGGTTCCGGCGCCTGCAGTATCACCTCATAGACCATGGCGGTTGGATGTACGCATACTTCACGACGCCAGCACTAAAGACAGGCTCACACGGGTCTTGCGTTTTTCGGTTGTTGGAGCGGTGTCTGGTGACTGGGACCGTCTGAAGGAGGCGTCACCATTGCGCCGCATCTGGTCGAGCCCTTAGGGCTCGCGTGTCAGATGAGGTGCGTGTGGTGACCGCGAAGCTACGTATTGCTCAACGCACCCCGTCGCCTTCGTCGCTTATGTGCGCATGGAGAGAGGAGCTTTCGGAGCGCCTACAGCGTATTTTACGTGCCTCCTCTTTGACAGCGGCTGCGTGGCGTTGTCGACGCAGTCCAACTGCTCATCCCGAGGTGCTTCGGTTGACCCGCCAAGAGCTGTTGTACACTCAAGGTACCCCTGCGTTTACATCTTCCGCCGGGGCTACGTCCCAACAAAGTGGCAGGAATTTCAGTGCGTTTTTTAGCCATTTCAGGGGTATTGCTCAGTCGGTTATTCTAGTTGATCGCAATGTCGTTTCCGCGTTTCCGCAGCCCCATTTTTAGCAGGCTTGCCGCAGGTTTCCACTGAACTCCATGACGGCCTTATGGCTGTACCAACAACAGATGAAATCAAGGAGGCGTTGGAATCCATGAAACGAGGCTCAGCGCCTGGTCCAGACGGCCTTCCTGTGGAGTTCTATTTAGAAGTTTGGGATATTGTGGGCCCTATTTTCTCGGAAGTATTAAAAATTTGCTTTAATCAGCACGTATTTCCTGAATCATTCAAAAGAGGCCGCATTGTCCTTATTCCTAAAAAGTCTCCTATGTCGACATGTCCGGCAGATTGGCGCCCTATCACTCTGCTAAATTCAGATTACAAAGTATTATCAAAATTACTCGTTCGTCGTCTACGAGCTCTCCTCCCGTCACTTATTTCCTGCCAACAGGTTTGCTCCATCCCAGGCCGTGAAATACATAGTTTATCTTCTGTAACGCGAGACATCCTAGCGTATATTTTACGACGGCGCGCACAGGGTCTTCTTGTTTCCCTTGATCAGGTAAAGGCGTTCGACTTCTTAGAGCGCGAGTACATTTACGGGATGCTGGATGCTTTCGGCTTCCCACCTTCTTTCGTGCTTCTCATTAAAGAGATATACAGAGATATTTCAAGCACTCTGTTCCTCGATGGCCGGGAAAGTACTGCATTTGATGTTCGCCGCGGCGTCCGTCAAGGTTGTCCGCTCTCCCCCCTTTTGTTTGTCTTGGCATTAGAGCCTTTCCTCTTGGCAGTCAGTCGCCACTCCTTTATTAGAGGTCTGGCTTTGCCAGGCAGCGAAGCGGTACGCGTCACTGCTTATGCAGACGACATCACTCTGTACTTAGCTGATGAACGCAGCCTGCTTGAAACTTTAAATGTTTTCCGTGAGTATGCCTCCTTGTCTGGGGCTGCTCTTAATTACTCGAAGAGTTGTTACTTTTTTGTGGGGTCTACCCAGACTCGTATTCCATCTTCAATCCCTTTGCAGTGGTGCGCGCGGATGCGCATTTTAGGTGTGACCTACGACTGTGCTGGAATATGGAATGGTGTGTGGTCTTCGGACGTCGAAGACATTACAGCTCGTGTGCGAAGGGCGCAGACATTCCATTTGCCTCTGCTTGAGAGGCACTACCTGGTTCAGTCCGTCATGCTCGGTGCCTTCTGGTACCTGTGCTACACTGTTAAACCACCCCTCCGTGTCATAAGGCGAGTGCAAACTACAGTTTTTTTCGTTCTTTTGGTCAGGCGGAACCGAGCTTGTGGCCCGTGCTGTTCTTGGACAACCACGGGAGAGAGGAGGGTTTGCCTTTCCAAATTTGTCCGTCACGTCCTCGCTGTTAGCGTTGAAGAGTATTTTGCGTATCCTGCTAGGAAACGCGTCTCCGGCGCGAATCCTGGCTCGGTACTTTTTGGGCCCTTCTTTACGCTTTTTGGATCCGGCGGCCCCTGTTAATTATGGACCCCAGTCAGAGCAACCCACCGCTTTCTACGCTTCATCAGTGGCCTTTTACAGGCATGTAAGAGCAGTAGCACCTGCTGTCAACATCGTTGCAGACCGTGTGGTGGACATTATGGGCACGCTATTGTTACCTGTTGCGCCGGCGTCTCGCCGCTCACCTATGCGCTGCATTCAGTGGGCGCGTTTAGCGTCGACACCTCTCCCAGATCATCTACGTGACTTTGTCTGGAAACTTGGCTGGGCAGTGCTCCCTACTTGTGATCGGTTAGAGCGGTGGGGTGTGTTACGCTCCAGTACCTGTCCGAATTGTCCGCTCCCGGAATCTAATCGCCACGCTACAGTCACCTGTGTTGTAGCGCGTGTCTTTTGGCGCGCGGTTCATGCGGGATTTCGTGGGCAGGGCATTTCGTGCTTCGTCTCCCGCGGCCGCTTCCCCAGCGGCCGTTTTGCTCGCCTGTTAATAGTTGCAAGTCTTTTTAGTTTATGGCGCAATCGATGCGCCGCGGTCGCTAGTGGCTTTCGACGCCGCGCTGTGTGGCCAATTCTCGGCCGTCTCCGACGGGAGCTGATCAGTTTTTTGTCCGAGGAACTCTTTTTCTTGGGTGAGGAAGAGTTTCTCCGACAATGGTCGTGCCCATTTATTTCTGTTAATAACGGTCGTCTTGTCTTGGTTTTTAGGCCAAACTGGCGCTAAGGTCTCCGTTTCAATGTTTTAATGTCTAATTATCGACTTTTCGCTCTTCTGTCAATCGGTATATATGCATTCCTATTTTACATTGCCCATTCCTGTTAGTTACTTAGAAATGTTTATGGGAGCTGTTTAATTGGCTCACCTTACATGCTTAATGTCATGTGTTTTTGCAAATGGGAATGTATCTTGTAACCTTGGCATGTGTACATATGTAAATAAATTTTTTCTAATCACAGGAGCAGTTAAGTTTTGGGCTACATATAAGGCGAAAAAGCTACAAGGGTGACAACGGACACTTGGCCCCGACAGTCTTGTATGCTTGCTGGTGCAGAAAAAATTTGTGCATAGGAAAGTGAGCAAGCATACCACTGCCTACAGCTGTGTTTCAAGAAGAAAATTCGCTGTATTCGTTTATTGACACGAAGCCTCCGCCACCAAGGTCAGGCACATACCGGTCCAGCCGTGCTAGAGTGGGATTGTACCTTGCGCATTACGGGGCTTCTTGTGCCTTCTTAGCGGTCTTCAGCTGAAGGAACGCCGTGATGAGGGCTTGCATAATTACCCGTCGCTTTATTAGAGGGCTCTCGGAAAATCCTAGCTTTACGTACGCCTTTAGCCTTTGACCGTGAATAGAACTGCGGGGGGAAATATTTGAGTGCAAGAGCAGGAAGTGCGACGCTAGACGCGATAATCATGGCGAGATGGAGTCAGGAAGGCTCATCTCGATCCTGTTTAGCCAGTTCAAATAAATAAATGTATCGTGAATATATGATCATCAGACGCACGCAAGGATGGGGCAAATTGCTGAAAGCACCTTCGTTTGATAGCTTTCTGGTTGGGCGGGATTGGGCTGTCTGGTTGGGCGGGATATGTATGTCAAGGCAGCAATTCAGCAACGTGCCGCCTTATACCGTAACGCTATGGGAAGATGAATCGGTTATTCTTATGTACTCAGTACCAGTAAAAGTTATTAATTTTTACCGTAAGCTTTAGCAAGTTTTGCTTAGTTAAAAGGCATTTAATGAGCTACAATTAACTCCTACTCAATTTAATCTCCCCTCTACGCAGATAGCTACCTCTTTATGTACACTTGTGCCGCTGGCCAAGATTTATTTACCGCAAGGTGTTACTGTAACGCTGTCGAGAATAAAAATGCTGTTGAAGGCTTGCGGGGTCGCAGCGGAGCACCAGAGAGAGACGACCAGCGTGGCAGGCTTCTAGTTCCGGACTGCCCGTGCCGGGCGTGCGCCCCGAGCACGCGCTGTCCACCTTTATTTTTTTCTAGCGCGCGCTGTAACGCCGATCTTAGCGCCGGCGCTTTATAGCGTCGCCGGGCGCTATAGGGCCCCCCGCCTAGACGGAACGGCGAAATGTACGCGCCGACGGGGCAGAGATGGATTAGCCACAGCGGCAAGCAGGTCTGCAGGTGGGCCGCAAACATCGGAGGGGAGCTCCTGGGGAGGTGTCTCAAGGTACGCTGGTTTGAGTCGGTCGAGGGAGACGACCTCTTGACGACCATCGAGCAGGATTGTCGCTGACTTTGTCGTCCTGGTGAGGACGCGGTACGGGCCATCGTATGAGGGGGTAAGAGGCGCCTTTACAGCGTCTCGCCTGAGAAAAACGTGCGTCGAGGAAGCAAGATCCGGGTGCACAAAGACTTGATGGGCAGTTGAGCGAGGCGGCACTGGGCGCAGGTGCTGGAGACAGTCGTGTAGGCGGTGAAGGTATTGTAGGGGTTGGGACGAGGGAGCCGAAGGTACGAACAAGTCTCCGGGAAGCCGCAGGGAGGTACCGAAGACGAGTTCGGCCGCCGAACAGCCAAGGTCACGACGCAGGACGGCGCGTAGGCCTAGGAGCACCATAGGGAGGTGGTCTACCCAGTGCTCGCGATCCAGGCGCGCAGTAAGGGCAGCCTTGAGCTGGCGATGGAACCGCTCGACCATGCCGTTGGCACAGGGATGGTATGATGTGGTGCGGCAGTGTTTAGTGCCGAGTAGCCGGGTGAGCGAAGTGAAGAGGGCGCATTCGAACTGGCGGCCGCGATCCGTGGTAACAATGCCGGGACAGCCGAAGCGGGAAACCCACGTCGAAACGAAGGCTCTGGCAACTGTTTCCGCAGTAATGTCCGGAATGGGCACGGCCTCGGGCCAACGGGTGAAGCGGTCGACCATCGTCAGAATATACTTGTAGCCCTGAGAGGGGGGAAACGGTCCAACCAGGTCGAGATGAATATGGTCAAAGCGTGATCCAGGCGGCAGGAAAGACTGAGGGGGAGTCTTGGTATGGCGTGTCACTTTGGTCGACTGGCAAGCAAGGCACGAGCGGGCCCACTGGCGAACGTCGGTGTTAATGTTCGGCCAGACGTACCGCTGGGTAACGAGGCGCTGCGTGGCCCGAATGCTAGGATGGCAGATGTCATGAAGGGAATGGAAAATGGCACGACGAAAGGCCTCCGGGATGAACGGTCGCGGTAGAGCCGATGATACGTCGCACCAGAGTGATCCGGGCACAAACGGATGAGGCACGAGCTGCAGACGGAGTGCTCGGGGGTGGTCACGCAGGGCGTGCAGCTCAGGGTCTTCAAGCTGTGCCCGCGCCAGGGACGGCCAGTCCACAGCAGGTGGAGACACGCCGATGGTGGAAATGCGTGAAAGTGCATCAGCTGCCTCGTTATCGGTGCCTTTGATATGTCGAATATCGGTTGTGAACTCCGATATGTAGGCCAGCTGACGAAGTTCACGGGAGACGTACTTCGAAGAGTTCGTACGGAACACATACACCAGAGGCTTATGGTCCGTGAGAACGTAAAAAGGCTGGCCCTCCAAGAAGTGGCGATAGTGCTGGATGGTGGAGTAGATAGCAAGCAGCTCACGGCCAAATACGCTGTAGCGAGTCTCAGCAGGCTGGAGCTTCCGAGAGAAGAAACCCAGTGGGTGCCACTCGGAGTCAATCTTCTGCTGGAGCACCGCGCCAATGGCCACGCTGGAAGCATCCACCATGATGCGAGTGGGCGCGGAAGTCCTAGGGTGGATGAGGACGACTGAATCGGCGAGGGCTTGTTTGGCAGCCGTGAAAGCGGCCTGAGCTTCGGGAGACCAGGAAATCGCAGAGGATGAGGACTTCGTGGTGCGGAGAAGGTCAGTCAAGGGGTGAAGAAGCTCGGCGCAGTGCGGGATAAAGCGCCGTGAAAAATTCACTAGGCCCAGGAACTCACGGAGCTTGCGTAGGGTAGTTGGGGCTGGGAAGTCCTTAACGGCCTGGACGTGAGAAGGCAATGGACGAATTCCCAGCGCCGAGATGTGGTGGCCCAAGAACTCGAGCTCAGAAGAGCCGAAGACACATTTCTGGGCATTGACGACCAAATCAAACTCTTGGAGGCGTTGAAAGAGTTCCCGGAGGTGACGCTCGTGGTCCTGTGGAGTACGACTCGCGACGAGGATGTCATCGATGTAGGCGAATACCGCCGGGAGACCACGCGTCACTTCAGCGATGAATCTTTGGAAAGTTTGAGCTGCGTTGCGTAGCCCAAAAGGCATGCGCACGTACTCAAACAGTCCGAAGGGTGTAGTGATGGCCGTCTTCGGAATATCGGCCGGCTCAACAGGGATTTGGTGGTACGCCTTGACAAAGTCCACTTTACTAAAGATCTTGCAGCCATCCAGATGTCCAGTGAAGTCTTGGATGTGTGGAAGGGGATAGCTGTCGTGGACCGTGTGAGCGTTGAGAGCGCGGTAGTCGCCGCACGGACGCCACTCACCCGGTTCTTTCTTGGGCACCAGATGGAGTGGTGAGGCCCAACTACTGGATGAAGGGCGAATAATACCCAACTGGAGCATGTGGTCGAATTCCCGTTTTGCAATAGCCAGACGCTCACCGAAGAGGCGGCGCGGGCGAGCTGCGACAGGTGGACCACGCGTGACAATGTGGTGGGTGATACCGTGCTTGGGTGGCTGATGTAGATTACAAGGCTTCGTGACCTCGGGAAAGTCTGCGAGGACTTGAGCATACGGGCATGACGGAAGCAGAGTTCGGATTCCAGTGGAAGCGACAGCTGATATAACGCCAGTGATGGAAAGGCGCGTCTTGCTGTCGATGAGACGACGGTGACGCATGCTGACGTCCAGATCAAAATGCGTCAGGAAGTCTGAACCGAGGATAGGTTGATGTACATCGGCGACGATGAAGACCCATCGAAACGTGCGCCGTAGGCCAATGTCCAGAGTGAGGGATCGGAGACCATACGTTGCGATGGAGGTTGAGTTGGCCGCACGAAGAGTAGGTCCATGTGACTTGGAACCACGGTCTGCTTTGGAGGCCGGCAGTACGCTGACTTCGGCACCAGTGTCGATGAGGAAGCGGAGGCCAGAAATGCGATCCATGACGACGAAAAGGCGGCCAGGTTGAAGAGGTTGAAGGTATGGTCGCAGCGGAGCACCAGAGAGAGACGACCAGCGTGGCAGGCTTCTAGTTCCGGACTGCCCGTGCCGGGCGTGCGCCCCGAGCACGCGCTGTCCACCTTTATTTTTTTCTAGCGCGCGCTGTAACGCCGATCTCAGCGCCGGCGCTTTATAGCGTCGCCGGGCGCTATAATGTTTTCTGATATTTCTGATGCATTTTTTAAAGCGACGCAAGCAATTGTTAACATGTCAAAGCTGAAAAAAATGATAATTGCGCATAAGCTGCCTTAAGATCCTCGTTTCTCGAAGCCGCGCGCGTGCGTACCGAAAACAGCTTCTAACACTTTTTTCCTTTAGCTACACTGGCACCAATGTTTTGCACACGTAATGATTCGAACAGCTTCAAAATTTGAAATTTAAGACATGTTTTTTTTTCTACCCTTAATCAAACATGACATCGCCATAAATACTGACTAACAGGCGTCAAGAATGAGGTGTAATGAATGTGGCCACAAATTCAAATAGAACACAGGCTCAACGAAAAAAAAGATATTAGAAAGGAGAACGCAACTGACTTCGAAAACTTCTTAGCTCAAGTCAACAGTCGAACTGCTGCCGGCCTGAGTGCGATGTGTGTGTTGGCCACCTGCCGTGTATTTTTGTCCTCCCAAATGAGGTGATAGTAGTCTTCTCACTGGTATATGCCGTGTTTTATCAATGATCAACATTGCCTCAATATTTCAGAAGTGGCTCCTATAAATTTTCTAAACATACAACTTGCAGGCGGAAGCGTTGATCTCTACCTTTTATTCACTTTCGACGAGGGCGACCGGTCTAAGACTGCATTTTTTTTTATGGACTTTAACGTGAGTTCACTATGAGTGATTGAGGCGCTGCAAAGGCAGGCCAGTAAATTAAAGTTGATATTTAGAAACATATTCTAGAATACGCTCACCGACATTGGAAGCGCAACAAATGTTTGGGACTTCCGCGCGTCAAGCCCTTCTTTGTTTCATCGATCTTAAGCAGAATATGCAATGCGTTGAAGCTTCGATAGAGTGTTCAAAGTTCTCTCAGTGGGGTAATGCCCCGGGGAAGTTCTTTCGATGCATTGGCTACGAATCAGTTTGAACGAAGATGGCTGGGAGTTTATCTGTGGGGCATTGGAATGCCCTACTAAACGGAGAAAGCCAATTCGCCTCCTGCGTAAACTATGAAAGTTTTATATCGTAAGACGTATGCAAAATGTTGTGAACCATAAGAAAAATGAACTGGGTCTTCGTTTCCACTTTCGTTGAAAACATTGACATATATGCAGCGGCCACAGGAATTCAATTGATGCCAAATAATAAAACCGGCCACTAGGGCTAGGGGTATTAATTTAGGAAGCAGCTTGAGGGCAAATAGAAAAATATATATTAGCGACCGAATATGTAATGTGTGGTGGTCCTCATACATAAAAAGTGCACTACGCAGACCTTATTAGTAGTGCACCAGTGGACGTCGTTTTAATGGAGTGCGTAGGGAAATTGTACTCATGTCACAGCTGTACAATCATCTATCTGAAAAGGTTAGTGTGCAAAAAAAAGTAAGGAAAGTTGAACATTGAAAATGCAAAACAAAGACAAAATATTTCTGCAGCAAAAATTGATAACAAGAAATCAAAAAGACATCTTAACTCGCCACAAAAACCAGTTGTCCGAGACTCAGCAGCCCACTTTTCTTTATCGAAAGATTATAAAAAAAAAACAATTAGACGGTAACCACTGAATACACCGAGATTCAGCGATAGCTCCTTGCGGTAGTGTATATAGCGTAGCTTATTATTCGTTATTTGTCTTAACCTCTTGTGAAGTGGCGTGACTTGATTAAGCTACCACCCGTGACATCACTGAGTTGAGACCACTGCGTTTAGCGTATTCCCATCATGCTTTGCAATGAGAAGATGAGGGACGTCACTGAGTGCTGATCAATCATTGTTCCACCATGTTATAACAGCTTTGAGGCGAGAACCTCGCCTTTAAGAAGTGTTGCTCTAAAAGGGGGCAGGAATATTTCAGGGAGATTTTCTGGAAGCCGTGTTCAAAAAAGACAATTAAGTATCCCCGACTTTGTAGTAGCAGGGCCTGATAGCTTCAGGCATTTTGAGCTGAACGCCAGCGCGTAATACCTATTTAACTCTGAACAAAAAAAAACGTGGGCATGCAAAAAGCACAACTGATGGTACGGCATGTGGCCAAATTGCCTCATAGCAGAGAATAATTGCTAATCATACTGCATGAATGCAACCTTGAGCTACTGCTGCCGTAACACTTCAGGAACCTGGTCGTTGATTTTGAGGGGTAAATTGAACTATATATTAAAGAAAAAGTTTTGCTTTTAAAACATATTGCCACTTGTTTATTTTCGAAATAACAATTTGCTTCCTGCGGTTCATAGTGTGCAGTTACTGCTTGCGAGTCGTACTTCTGGCCAAGTAAATTCTCAAATTCCATTCATATAAGACTACCTACACAAATGGGAACATTATCATGAGCCTCTTTTTTAATTGGAACGTGCTGCAAGCAATGGAGATTTATTCGTTTAATTTGTGACTGAGTTTTATTACTGTAAGTGCTTTGTTCGTTTATGGTGCGTAACAATTGCAGACAATATTTTTCGGCACAGTAAGCTTGGCAATACATGCACCTACTCAGGCATACAAAATGTTATTTATTACACGATTTTATTCTGTGTTTCAAGCCTTGAGTTCTTCTACGAACAAACCTATGCGACAGCATAATCTCTAAAGTGCTTCTTTAATGTAAGAAAATTTTCTCACTGTTGCAAGCGTAGGATGGTCTTTACTACGGACTGTATAAACATAGCGGTGTTTTGGGTCGCAAAACGAACCAATGGGTTGCTTTCAATTGCGTATCTTTTCTTTGGAACATTTGGACGTTTTAAGTAAAAATATAGTTCGGGCCGCATAGAAACGTGAAGAATTATTCAAAGAAGGAGCCTAGTTTCCAAACGAAGAAACATTCTGTTGGGGGTGTTTTCTCAGTAGCCGTGGGACAAGCCAGAAAAACCTGACGAAAAATATTTTTTAATTCGCGTAGTTGTGCCCACGTTCTGCAACGCATTAAGATATCATTATGATAATATCCGATGTATCCTTTTAGTACGCGCTTCAAAATTAGTTGCTTTGTGCGTAGGACCTGTATGACCCCAAGCATTGTATTGTGGTAACAGAGGTTCTTCACTGTCAATGTTCGTGCAGCATCTGTCTGCTTTCATAGGTTTCATAGAAGTAAAGCAATAACGCTGTTGACTTGCACTTGTTATCAGCGGCGGCAATTGACCTTATTAGAAGAAGTAAAAAATGACGGGGCATGGAAGATGGGTCTTAGGGTCCTTGAATGAAATTAGCTTGAACCGTTGGAGAATGGTAGTAAGTTTTCACGTCTACTTGAGGGTCCTCTTAGATGGTCTAGGGCACAGTTGCTTCCCAGGCGCCCCCTCCCATTGAAACCGTTCCTAAATTAGTTATCATTGTTTCCTTCACAGGATTTCGTTCGTTAAAGGTGAGTCCTCGTGAAGGATAAACTTGCTGTGTCGTGAAAGAAGTGTCGAAACCTTCCGCGCCGAAGATTGCAATGAATTGTGCCTCCTGCATACTGCTCCTAACTCTATGGCTATTTTCCTTTTAGCATTTGTGTTTTGCATTAGAGTTAAGTAATTATTAAAACAAAACTAGCACAGAGAACGCGTGCCAGTTGACAAACTTACACGAGCATTGTAAGACAATGATTCTCCCATTTTTTTTTTTACAGTAAAGCAGCAAGGACGTCCAGATTCTCCTTCCTTAAAAGCTGTCTGCTGTCTTCTGTTCTTTATACCTTCCAACCTCCTGCCGTGGCTGAAGCTTCTTAATTAGCATATCATCATTGACTTTGTCGTTCAGCCTCCAACAGAGAAAGCAGCACAAAAACCACAAAACTTGCTAAATGCAGAAAAGACAAGGGAAAGTTAGACGTCAGAATGATTTAGCAGAGAAGAGTTCAGAAACGAAGTGCAAGAAATAGCTAAATAAGAGTTGCGGAATAGAATACGTCTCGGCATAACGGAGTGGCTTTTCCCCCGAACATTTGGCGTAATCACCCACATTCTTTGTGACTGCCCTGCCTACACCACCGAAAGGCAGTCTCTCAGTCGTGCGCTGGAGCGCCTAGATCCGCGCCCTTTCACGAAAATGAAGATTCTAGGCCACTGGCCGCGGCGGCCGTCGGCAGAGAAGGCCTCCAAGGCACTGCTCCGCTTCTTGAGAACTTGTGGCCAGCACGACAGGCTGTGACTTCAACGAACAGTGACGTTTTAGAGTGACTTCAATTTTCTGTTACTTTACTTTCTCTTTTTTTTATCCCCTCGCTCCTTTTCCCCCGTGTAGGGTCGCAAACCGATTATTCTTTCGGTGAACCTCCCTGCCTTTCCTCTTCTACATCCTTCTCCTCCTCCACCAACGTCTGATGTGGATCGCGTTTGACAGTCGGTTCGAATATACGCACTCAAATTGCCGGGACAGGTCGGACTTTGACATGGCGCCTAACTAGCTCAGTCAACCTGTTGACCTTGTTTGTCGTTGCCAATTTTGAGAAGAAACATTGACCCTAACTGGCTTGCTTGGTGGCTGTTATGACCTGCGCCAGACAAGCACAATCCTAGCAAGAAATGACTGTTAAATCGCCTTTTACTAAAACTGGAACTGTATAAACTTGCCTTTAAGTTGCGTTTAATTACATACTGCTTTCTGTGTAGACATGTACTAGTATCTGTAGCCCCGTTACAAAATCTTTTCGGGGCCGTGTTACATATTTACGGTTCTTTTTTAGTCGTTTCTTTGGAACGGTCTTCTCTAGTAGTCAGGCGATGTAGCTTTGCCGTGGACCCACGTACGTGCAAACAAAGTCATTGGAGATTTTCTTTTGAGTGCGTTTTTGACGAGCAGAAAAAGCTTTACGAATCAGGAAAAACTGGTTAAGATTTATTAGCGTAGCCACTATTTTTACGTCTACTTACTCCCAAGCGCTTGGAGCATAGCGATGAATGGGCTGCGAATTCCGAGGAGGCCATATGCTTCATAGTGTTCTTGTGCTACCACAAGAAGAAAAACAATAATTTTCGCGTTAGTTTCACTCGGGCAGTTAACAGATGCGCACATTAGTGCTACAAGTTCTTGTGCCGCATTTATTACGGTCCCTCCGAGTTTATTGCATTTATAGTGGCTCCCAATGAAACACAGTGGTTATGGTGCTCGGCTGCTGTCCCGAAAGACGCGGATTCCATCCCGGCCATGGTGGTCGAATTCCAATGGTGGCGAAATTCTAGAGACCCGTGTACTGCGCGATGTCAGTGACCGTTAAATAACCCCAGGTAGTCGAAATTTCCGGAGCCCTTAACTACGGCGTCCCTCAAAGGCTGAGTCGCTTTGGGAGACATAGCCGTTAAACCCCATAAACCAAACCAAACCAAAACACGTTTGACGAGCCGGTGTTAAAAAAAGATCGGCAGAGACGTCATCCAATCTAAGCTACCTTTTCAACTTTGTTTCCGAATAAGGACCGAGTTCTGGCTCGGTTATTTGCTTATGGCATGGCTGGTCGCTTCTCACTTCAAGTTTTCATGTAGTTTCTGCATCGTTAACCTCAATGGCAATCAAGGTGTCTTTGTTGCAATCTGCTCCGTGTCGAAGACGCAGCCTTGAAGAAGCTCGATGAGGTGCCTAATGTTTGCTTAACTTCTCTCAGATTACTAAAGAAATGTCTTATCATGAACAGATGAGTAATTAACGTTCACGTTCCGTTTTTGATTAACTACTCGCTGGAGAGAAAGGGCAAACGGAGTAGGAATGAAATAAAGGATACCGTTCAAGCCTTAAGTCGAGTGCATTTTACTCAACTAGATTTCACAGCTTGAGCAATCCACACAAAATACTAGCTTCGCTTCGAAAGGATGATTAAGGAATTGTGATCATGGCGTGCATTTTTATCTAATGAAGAAAAACGCCAAATTTGTGAACATAAGATACGAATCCGAGAAATAAATGACCTTCTAAGATGCCCCTCTCTTGTGCAAAACATGTTTATCCCTTGCCTTATAAAGACTTAAGGACAGACTGCGCGTGAAGACTGCTAAGAAATTCCCTTCTGCGCAGCAGCTGCATAAATGTGTTGAGTTCTCCGCTCTGGAGAGGAGAATAACTTGGCCGCAGTGCTGCTCGTTTTAATAGAGTGAGGTAAGCTACTTATGAAAGAAAAAAGAATATTACTTCATAGGACTGTTCGCTTGCTGGGATTTCGTGCTTGCTGACACACAAAAAAGTCACCTGCTTACGCAGCCCAAATTTTTTGGTATGTGTTTTATCGCATTTAACGTACTAGAGCTACTCAGACTACGAGGGATGCCTTAGTGGAGGTCTCCGAATAATTTACCACCTGGGGTTCTTAAACGTGCGCTGAGATCGCACAGTACACGGGTCTCTAGCATTCCGCCTTCTTCGAAATGCGACTGCCGCGGTTGGGATCGAGCCTGCTTTTTGTGAGGCTAGCAGCCGAGCGCCATAACCACTGCGTCACCGCGCTGCCTGGAAGCCCAAATTGTGTCTTGTGAATGTTGAATGTGTCTTTTTTAAGCATAGAAACCACGGTGCAAAAGTTTGAGATGAAAACTTTCCCAACAAAATCAGACTGTATATAGGCATTTAAGAAGTTATATTTCGAACACTCAAAGCCAGTTCTTCAATTACGAAGCAATATTTGTTCAGTATATTTTGTTGTGACCCTCACCATCAAAATTCTTTTCATATGTTTCACATACAACGTGCTTCTACAGCCTTAATTGACAGCATCGCTTTGGGTTAGTTTCTTTTCTATTAAACTAACAAAATGACCCAGAAGGCAGTCATTTCAGCACTGAAGTCTTCTTCAGTGTCGATTTGCTCCGGCAGAATGACTCCTCCTCAGATAACAGCTGTCGTAAACACGAGGTGCCATACCACGGTTCCTGGCGTTCTTTTCTCCTTACCTAGCCCAAATGCCTTCTTCGCCTGTCACAACACTCGCGGAGGTCTGAAAGACCTGCGGCGGGGCAGCTAGCGGAACCGTCGTGGCGTGCTGTCGCTAGTGTCTTTCGTACAAAGTGACAGCTGGAAAAGTGGTCGTTGTCTCTACAGGCATGCTTTTCGTTAGACACCCAGATATTGGCGCTATGTCTCCGCGCCAAAAAAAAGAATTGGCGCTAGGTGTCTCCGCTGCCGATTTCAGTAGCACCCAGTTGTTTTCTGTGTATTAGTACAGCCACCCTCGAAATGTGTTACGGAGACCCCAGATGTGGCTGGAGAGAGCACAGTGTGGTGGGGCGGACCCTTGGACAAGTGAATAGCGGTTGCCCATTGCCAGATGGGTAGCGAAAAACGACGAAGGACCGAGGACAGATACACACTGTACAGGAGCCTGTGGTGTGCATATCTGTTCATGCTCCTTCGCCTTGCTTTTGCTCCTGCCCTCGTGCCTTGTGGTAGAGCGACATTACAGAGTGTCGGTTTGCATCCGCCTGCATGTGCCTCTTCGTTGGACGTACTATCATCTGGGTTCATTGAGAAGTTTATTCATGGCCTAGATGTAATCCGTAAGTAGTTGTAATTATATACTTGAGTATAAAATTGAAGTCATCTTTGGCTGCATGAAAATATCTGCCTGTGTGTTTTGAATCGGTATTGTGAAGTTGAACAAGAACCGCTAATATTCAAGCTCAGTTGCTGGTTGGACTAAGTGCATGTAGATTAGGCTCGGCTGCGTACTGCACTTTAGAGTCGGTGATGTGGTTTTTCAGAAATCTGTCTCCAAATCGATGTTGTTGCAGAGCTTCGAAAAAGCTAATTAACTTCGTTTGAGGCTTTAGACACAAGGGGTAAAAGGAAGCATGTGCTATAAACAACAAATGGCATACAACCAGGGAACTGAACCAAAAAAGGAAAATAATTATTCAGTTCCTTGTTTGTGATTCAATCGTTGCTGCCTGAGCGCAAATAAAAACGATTGGCATTCATAGGTAGTTTTATTGATGGTAGCTATTTTCAACTAAAGTAAAGAAAGGGGCATACATTCTAAAATGTGTTAAATTCTTCATGCTAGAAAAATTCTGGGCAGGAAAGGTAAAACTTGCCAGTAATTAGAAAGTAATGCACTGGGCAATAACGTTTTCAGGCACTACGCTTTGAAACGAATATGATTTTGTAAAGTAGGCCGGGAATGAAGACTAAGGGATACTTGAAGTAGTGTACTCATGAGCGCTAAATGTGACTTGCTTCATAACAATGAGCTTCAGATATAGAAGTTATATGCGATGTTATATTCCTTAGCCCGAGTAGCGGTGGCTGAATCTCGCATAAGCGCAAGGTAACCGTCCTGTGAGTTTCTTTCTTTTGGTTGTACTTTGTAAAGGTGACTGCTGCAGCATGTTTCTTGCCGGAGAGAATAGTTTTTCTGATTAACTCACTCCTCATTTACTTAGGGCGATTGCTGTTGACTCAGTTCAGAAATATTTTGCGTCTACTTTCCTAGTCTGTTGCCACCATTTAGCTCAAAACACAAAGTACATGCATGATAATGTCTAAAAAACGTCATTATTGGGATGCCTTTTGGTGGTAAAACTTTTCAACCTTACGCACTCGTATTCACTTGCTTCCTCCGATGTTATATAGCTCTTTTTGTAGGCTATTCAGTTGATGCGCAACAAACATGAGTGGAAGTTTATCTACGTGAATATTTTATATCTTATAAACCGGACGAAAGACTCAGTGGGCTTATTGATAAGATCACCCATTTGTACTCATTGAATAATTACGCCAATTTATTATGCACGGCTTGAAAAAGGCATTCTCATAAAAAGCGAAAACACGTTTGTCAAGTACACGACCATGCGCCAAATAATTCATCTTTGGAAGTCGTCTACATATGCAGCACAACTGAAAACGTACCATGAAGTACGAAAATTTACCTGTAATATTCCTATGCCCGGATGGATCAGTAGGTGTATTTACTCCCCCGCCGCCCTCTTATTTGTTGAATCATGCCTCCCCAAAGCTAGCTTGATTTACGTGCTCGTCGACGTGAAGATTCCGGTGAGGTTGCTTGTATCAATGAACTTATTGCGGCATTGGTATCTATGTGCTCGTTTTGCCACTCATTAGTTCTTCAATAAACGGGAGCGAACTGGTTCATGTCGCAGCTTCAGCTCGGCCCCGAAAGGATTCTTCACGAGCGCGAGAGCATGATCAACTCGTTGCTATTCTTCCGAGATTTTCGCTCGCAATTATAGCTGGTGAACAGATCTTCTTTGACGTAAACTAGCCTACCTACCAAGTTGAAGTCCCTTCTCACAGTACCTAAGGACAGTTTTACAGAGGTCGGGCTGACCAGTAGCAGACATGTGGAGAGAGGAGCGGCCACACTTAACAATAGTTATACGTGGTACAGGGGCAAGGCAGTAAGTTCATGCACGGGACCACCAGGTAGTCAGGTGCGGCATACAATCATTGTTCCTTGGTCGCCTTAGGTGAGCAGCGATACACACCGAAGTAGTTTCTTCTTTTGGTGTTGGGAAGGGAAAATATGAGAGTGGAAGAGGTTGTCAGGAGTCGCCACATTAAGTAACCACGAGGTAAAGTTTTATACCTGGATGGCTGCGATTTTAAACGGCAGCATGCGCAGACTTAAGCTCTACCAGTGTAGAAAGTGCCGTATGCTTTTGGTCTCAACGACGTGAAATGAGTTCATTAAAATCAGCGTTTATTCGTGGGTACTAATTTTTATATATTGTCACGACCAGAGGAGCCGTGAAGGTAGACGTCAGAAAGAACCCAAGACCGGGAACCTTCTTTTTAATTATCGAGCCAGCTTCCACGACACAGAACAGAACAGCGCGCCACGAGAGCCCACCGCCACTTCGTCGTCGTCTTCGACTCAGCGCGGAGGCCGCGCGGCGCGTTAGGCGCGTGGCATTATTCCAACCCGCGAAAGCAAACATCGCCTCGATGTGGAATGGGATATGGACAGTGAGGGGAAGAGGAACAAAGAAAAGACTGGGGGTGAGGTGAACTATACAGTGCGCGCTAGATGACATGCAGAGAGAGTCAAGTACACACGTGGGGTAAGGGGAAAAGGTACGAAACAGCGTGAACACAGCGCTCAGTCACGCGAAAAGTACGGCTTTAAGCGCACTACATGCACGATTTCAGGCCGTTGACGCTGAGGGCCGGAGACCACAGTTCCTTGGGGGACAACTTCGTAGTTGACGCTGTTCAGGCGGCGCAGGACTCTGTACGGGCCAAAATACCTATTTAAAAGCTTTTCGCACAATCCCTTGCGGCGCACTGGTGTCCACACCGACACGTGGTCGCCCGGCTCGTAGTGCACGTCCCTGTGCCGAAGGTTATAGTATCGGGCATCGGCGGATTGCTGGTCCTTGATGTGCAAGCGGGCCAGCTGACGGGCCTGCTCTGCTTGCTCCACGAAGTGGCCAGCTTCAGGGGGAAGCTCTGCGTCGCCGTACGGCAGCATGGCGTCTAGCATCATGCGGACCTCTCTGCCATACACGAGACGGAACGGGGTGAACTGGGTGGTTTCCTGCGTCGCGGTATTATATGCGAAGGTGACGTACGGCAAGACCTCATCCCAGGTTTTGTGTTCAACGTCGACGTACATCGAGATCATGTCCGCCAATGTTTTGTTGAGCCGTTCCGTTAGACCATTGGTTTGGGGATGATACGCTGTTGTTGGTCGATGAGCAGTATGGCTAAGCGCTAAGATGTCACGTAGGAGTCGGGCTATAAACGCCTTGCCGCGGTCAGTAATGATGGCCGATGGGGCGCCGTGTCTAAGCACGATGTCGTGCATAAAGAAGTGGGCAACATCGGCGGCAGTACCTCGCGCAAGGGCCTTCGTTTCAGCGTAGCGGGTCAAGTAGTCTGTGGCGACTACGATCCACTTGGGGCCGGAAGACGAGAGAGGAAATGGCCCCAGGAGGTCCATGCCGACTTTGTCGAATGGTATTTGTGGCGGCTCGATGCACTGAAGCAGTCCAGGAGGCTTGAGCGCGGGTTTTTTTCGCCGCTGGCATTGCCGGCATGTCCGGACATAATGCTTGACACTTGAAGTTAGGTTGGGCCAGTAATAGTTCTGCCGGATTCGGGATAAGGTGCGGGTAACTCCAAGGTGGCCGGCAGTCGGTTCATCATGGCAGGCAAGGAGGACTTCATCCCGCAGATCAGACGGTATGACGAGCAGGTAAGTTGTCGGACTTGAAGTAGAGTTCTTTTTATAAAGCACCCCTCTCCGCAGGCAGAACGACGATAGTCCACGAGCTAGGTTTCGTGGTATTTCCGGGCACCCACCTTCGAGATGTTCTATGAGCAGACGGAGCTGGGCGTCGGCACGCTGTCTGGAAACGAGCTCAGATGTGCTGACCGCTCCAAGGAAGCTATCATCGTCGGTGGTGTCTTGCGGAGGAGGTTCGACGGGAGCGCGTGACAAGGTATCAGCGTCGGTGTGTTTCCGGCCTGACTTGTAGATGACGGTGAAGTCGAATTCCTGCAGGCGTAATGCCCAACGTGCTAAGCGGCCGCAAGGGTCCTTTAAATTTTTCAGCCAGCACAGCGAGTGGTGGTCGGTGACGATACGAAGCGGTCTGCCATAGAGGTATGGGCGGAACTTGGCGGCGGCCCAGACTACCGCTAAACATTCTTTTTCCGTGGTAGAGTAGTTCAACTCAGCACGCGACAGTGCGCGGCTGGCGTAGGCAATTACTTTGTCGACACCGTTTTGCCGCTGAACTAGAACGGCGCCAAGACCGACGTTGCTCGCATCCGTGTGCACCTCCGTATCGGCATCTTCGTCGAAATGTGCCAGGATGGGCGGTGATTGGAGTAGGCGTCGTAACTCGTCGAAGGCAGTCTGTTGTTCGTTGCCCCAGGAAAATGATGTGTCATCACGGGTTAGGAGCGTCAGAGGGCTGGCGAGCTGGGCGAAGTTTCTAATGAAGCGGCGATAATAGTAGCACAGGCCTAGAAAACGACGGACTGCTTTTTTGTGGGAGGGGACCGGAAAGGCAGCAACGGCAGCAAGCTTCTCTGGGTCAGCGCGGATTCCTTCAGCACTAATGTGCCCGAGGAACTTCAATTCGGTGAACCCAAAGTGGCATTTTTCTGGTTTGAGGGAGAGGTTGGCGGATCGAACGGCTTTGAGGACAGTCCTGAGGCGGTGCAGATGTTCCGTGAACGTTGCGGAAAAAATGATGACATCGTCAAGATAAACAAGACAGGTCTGCCACTTCAAACCGGTGAGAACGGTGTCCATCATTCTTTGGAACGTGGCAGGAGCACAGCAGAGCCCGAATGGGAGGACGCGAAATTCGTACAGCCCGTCCGGTGTAATGAAGGCGGTTTTCTCACGGTCCCTCTCATCAACTTCTATCTGCCAATAACCACTTCTGAGGTCGACCGAAGAGAAGTACTTGGCTTGACGAAGTCGGTCGAGGGAGTCGTCGATACGCGGGAGCGGGTACACGTCTTTCTTGGTCACACTGTTCAGCTTCCTGTAGTCGACGCAGAACCGTAGTGTCCCGTCTTTCTTTTTCACGAGGACGACAGGAGACGACCACGGACTGCTTGACGGTTGGATGACGCCGTCTGTGAGCATCTCTTCGACCTGTGTTTGAATAGCATCTCGCTCACGAGGGGACACACGATAGGGCTGCTGATGGATGGGTCGGGCTCCTTCATGCGTGATAATGCGGTGTTTAACTATCGACGTTTGGCGCACTTTGGACGACGACGTGAAACACGCACCAAACTCCCGCAAGAGGTCCTGGAGTTGCCTCTTTTCAGTGGGTGGAAGGCCAGGATTTATGTCTACGCTGGTGACCGCTTCGGCGTCAGCTCCAGGTGTGTCCTCCGCACAAGCAAAGCATTCGGCCACTTCCTGAACATGGTCAACGTAAGCGATGGCTGTGCCACGGAACAGATGTCGATGTTCATTGCAGAAGTTGGTGACAAGGACCTCTGTACAACCGTCATGAAAGGATCCAAGGCCCCGTGCCACCGCAACCCCCTTAGTGAGTACGAGGGAGACATTAGGCTCGATAACCCGGAGTCCCCTATGTGGCTCGTCGCAGGTAACTCTCGTGAGAATGCTGGCACGTGGTGGCACCGTAACGTTATCGTCGGCGACTCGCAGGGCGGACCGAGAACCCTGGTGCGCAGGTTCTTCTGTGGCCATTGCGGTAGAAAACGTCACCAAGCGGTTCGGGAGGTCTATGATCGCACCGTGCTCGCGAAGAAAGTCGATGCCAAGGATGAAATCGCGAGAACATTCGCGGAGAACGAGAAAAGTGGCAACGAATGTGCAGCCTCGAACCGTAACCCGGGCCGCACACATGCCGAGTGGTGCGACAAGATGTCCGCCTGCCGTGCGTATGTCGGGACCGTCCCAGGGTGTCGTCACTTTTTTCAGGGCCGTCGCAAGCCGTCCGCTAAGAATAGAGTAATCTGCGCCCGTATCAACCAACGCGCTGACCTCCTTTGTGTCGACGAGAACAGGGATATCCAAGGAGACCCTGTCTTCAGCACGGCCCGTCGATGGCTGTTGTGGAGGATTCAGTCGGTGCGGCGGCGGAACCTGGTCGGCGACTGGGGTTGCGCTGTCGGAGCGATTCAAGCGGCGCGTTGGGGGAAACTCTTCGGCGATGCGGCGTTCGGCATCGGGGCGATTGGGTCGGTGCGGCGGCGGAAGCGGGTCGGCGATTGGGGTTGCGGCATCGCGGCGATACGAAAGGCGCGTCGGGGAAAACTGTGCAGCGATGCGGCGTGCGACGTCGGGGCGATTCAGTTGCTGCGGCGGTGGAAGCTTTGCGTCGGAACGGCGTTCGGCGGCCTCGCCTCCAAAGGCCGCCGGAGCTAGTTTTGCCGACGAGGGCTCGAGGAACCACGTTGTCCTGAGGCGAAACGGGACCCAGAGGGCGAAGACCGGCGTGGAGAGGGCGATCGCGACTCGCGGCGCGGAGGAGATGGTGAACTACGCTGGCGGGTGACATACTCGGCGATGTCTTGAGGGCGCTCTCCAGGGCGTGGACAGGGGCTGTCGACAGAAAAACCGCGTAGTCCCATTTCGCGATAGGGGCACCGCCGGTAGAGATGGCCGGCCTCACCACAGTGGTAGCAGAGCGGGCGTTGATCCGGAGTGCGCCAGAGGTCAGTCTTCCGCGGTGCCTGGCGCCGATCCGCCCAGTAAGGAGTCGGCTGGGCAGAGTGCACCGCGACCAATGGTGCGGTGTAAGGCGAAGGCCCAGGAGATGGGGCCGCGCGGCGCACGACGTCCGCGTACGTGACTGGCTGGACAGGAGTCGGGTACGGCGCGGGATCGTATGGGGTCGGTTGCGGCGCCGGCACAGCTGCAGCGTCTTGTGCCCTGAGTGCCTGTCGGACTTCCTCGCGGATGACACTGGTGACGGAATCGACGCGAGGGGCAAATGTGGCTTGAAGGTGCTGCAGCTCCTCGCGGACCACGGAACGGATGAGTTCGCGAAGGGAGTATGGATTCGTCCTGGGATCATGGTCGAACCGGTCCAACGTTGATAGAGTCGACGTTTGGCGCAGTTGCCGGTCGTACTGATGGGATCTTTGCCTCAGCAATTTCTCCATATGCACGGCGTCGGCCAGGAACTCCGCGACGGTGTTGGGCGGGTTCCGCACGAGGCCGGAAAAGAGCTGGTCTTTTACGCCGCGCATCAGGTGCCGCAGCTTTTTTTCTTCAGGCATGGCCGGATCAGCGCGATGGCAAAGACGCTTCACATCCTCGACGTACATGGCAACACCCTCAT
Source organism: Amblyomma mixtum (assembly GCF_055824585.1). Taxonomy (NCBI): domain Eukaryota; kingdom Metazoa; phylum Arthropoda; class Arachnida; order Ixodida; family Ixodidae; genus Amblyomma; species Amblyomma mixtum. The sequence continues at coordinate 53,383,745 of NC_143012.1, forward strand.
TGGGAAGCTGAATTCGAGAGGACAGTGCACGCTCTGCGCTCTCCCGGCGGTCGCTGTTAGCGTACGTACTCAGGAGCTGACGTCGAAAGTCCGGCCACGTAGAGAAAGTATTCTCATGGTTTTCGAACCAGGTTCGTGCAGAGTCTTCAAGGCTGAAGTAAACGTTACGCAGCTTTGTAGCGTCGTCCCAGCAGTTAAAGGTCGCGACCCGTTCGTAGTGAGCCAACCAGTCTTCGGCATCTTCAAACAGGTCGCCGTGAAAGGGCTTAGGCGTGCGTGGAGTCTGAAGGGTGAGATAGGTGGGGCTGGCTGCAGGGACAGTCGTAGGCAGGGCGGGCAGTGGCGTCGCCATGAGTGGAGTGGTAGTTGAAGGCGCGCTGACAATAGGAAGGGCCTCGGGGGACAGGCCGCGGATCCTCCGGCTGGCACGATGGACAGGGGTGGTCACAAGAGGCGGTCGCGTCGAGTCGTCCTCAGGAGTAGGGAGCATCGGCCGCACCTCCACCAGTGTCACGACCAGAGGAGCCGTGAAGGTAGACGTCAGAAAGAACCCAAGACCGGGAACCTTCTTTTTAATTATCGAGCCAGCTTCCACGACACAGAACAGAACAGCGCGCCACGAGAGCCCACCGCCGCTTCGTCGTCGTCTTCGACTCAGCGCGGAGGCCGCGCGGCGCGTTAGGCGCGTGGCAATATATTACACATCCAGTGTTCCCTCTTTCCGGGTTTTTTTTTTGTCATTTTTCTGCTTCATTCTAGCCCGCTAACCTAATTACCGTCGGTGTACGCTTTGCGTCTAAACCTGGTTCGCTCGTTAAGACTCTCGAAGTGCCTTGCGCTTCCGTAGAGCACACGAGACAAATCTTAAATGCTTACAGCCACTCCCTAACTTCTTTTCTCCAACTCCAGCCCTGTGTACCTTAAAACATTAAGAATGTATTATATTAGATTAAGAGAAAATATATTGTGAAAAGTTTGGAACTTTTCTTTTTACCGGTTAAGAAAAATAGGGTGCTATTCTTAGTGCATTCATGAAGCGCTTTGTTTTTATGACATCTGTCTTGCCTTACCTGAAGTGCACGTTCGTGATATTTCTTAGTTTAGGGCTTCATATTCAGAGCTCATGTGGAGCATACGTTTATGCCCATTAGCACTTGGTCCCATTGCCTCTCCTACCGCCATTCAGGCAATCATCTTTGTAGAGGTATCGAGTCTGCTTTTCATTGCTTTCTATGTTTTAATGTTCAGCAATCGTGAAGAGCTTTGTGATTGTTTTTAATGAAGGTCAGCCTGCACGTTTAGCACGCATGAATGTTCCTCGAAGAGATGTTTTCATAACTACAGCCTCAGGAAAAATTGTGAAACCTATATTCTCCACTAGAAGACTTTCATAAATATCTAAGAGACGTTAACTTCCCAACTGATTGCCGCTCTCTAAACAAAAAGCGACTCCCGTCTAAGGAAGAATAAGCTCGTCAGCGTTATTATATTCTGCTTCTTCAAGGTTCTTTTCTTCGCAGACTGTTTTGATTAGTGGACGGTGGCACATATTAGCAGAATAGAAATCCTCAGGACAGCGAAGATGTCCTTAACCCTCTCATTGCTGTTACTTTTTAGAGGCTGATTACCGCCAAGGTTAACCCGTGATACTTTAATGGCACAGAAGAGATCTCTTAGCATCCAACTCATACTACAGCCTATCTGCTACGATGGTTTTTGCACTTAAATAGGACCAGTACAAAAGGCAGAAAGAAATAAAGAAAGCGAAGTCAATATTAGCTTCAAAAATTACTTTTTGTTTTTTGGGGGCAAAAAAAAAACTTCACATTCAGAATAAAGATGCGTAAGGTAACCCATGTATTCAATTTGTTACTCTAGAAAACAACAATTTGGATGTCTACTTGAGCGCATTCTTATGCCTTTATAATTTTTCGCAACAAAGCATTTAAAATTCCATCGCCCAGCAAAGAATGTGGGCCGTTATGCTATAAGTGCTTGTATAAAATAATCGTGCTGTTCCACGATTTGTGCCAATAGTGTACAGTGGTATGATTCTTAAAGGCGGCGCTCTTGTGGACGTTCCCATATATGCAGGTGCTCTTCACCTGCACTACAAAAGAATGTGTACAAATCAAATCCATCACTTGGAGTCACATTTTGTTGGTACGGTCGGCAATGTCTTCACCAATTTGAACAGAGGAATAGTAACTGCCACTTAGCCCGACTTCTGCCGCTTTCACTGTATAGTATTTTTTTTAAGTTTGCTTTCTTGATCACTGTCTTTGAAGGCGGCTAAATACAGAGAAATTTTCCATATAGTTACAAAAATCAGATCATAATACAGACGTAACCTGAAATATTGCGTATGAAGTCTATATGCGCTTTCAAAGAAGGGCATCACTTTTGCGCATGCAAACAGATCAGCAAAGTGTCTAACCACCAATCTTCATTTAAACACTTGTGTCTGGAAAGTAAAGTGGCCCTTTGAATAACGCCTTTACTATCGAAAAAAAGCGTTCAATGCCGAGCCTTGCTGATATTTACTTCTTCAAAAGTTGGTTTGGCGCCAAAGAAAGAAGAGTCAGCAATGAATAGTCCTTGTCTTCCTTCGGACTATTAAATATGTAGGATGATCGTACCCGGCGAAAGAAGCCACAGCTTCATTCTAATAAAATGCGTATCGCGGTACCTTTTTCGCAAATCCTTCTGGAAGAGGTCACCCTTAAACTCGACCTCCAGGCTTTGCAAATTTCTTTGATTTGTGGAAGATTTTCAACAACAAAGGAAAAATGACTATGCGATTCTCGCGCTCGAACCACAAAAATAATTTATTTAGTTCTTATTTGTTTATGTGGTAAGTGCAATTAAAAGAGCGGTTGCAACCGCTGCATAAAGTTCAGCACCGGGTGCCAAAAACTAGAAGTGCTGAGTGCTTGAGAAACAAAGTATCTTCACGATAACTTCCAACCATTTTTAAGTACGCTGAAAATCTGGTTACTGCAGGGCACGTCTGTTTGGGAATCGGAGGAGAAATGGACTATACGTCGTCAATATTTGCTCCAGCTTTACTTATGAGGTCGATGCTTATGAAGGCACACCATTCATAAGCTCCCTCTGCTACACAAGCAGGTATTTCAAGACGGGAGTGGTGTATAGACTGTCTCTAGAGAAACCACATAAAAAACTGTATAGACAATACAAATGCCATAGACAGTGTATAGACAATCAGTACATTTATGGACATACACTTTTTGTAGACTTTGGTCTAGAGACACTCTATATACCATGAGTGGACCGAAAGAAATATCTACAGGAAGGCAATACAGTCAATAAGAAGTCTATAGACTGTTTATAGACCATTTTTATAAGGGCAGTAGCCTTCTCCAGCTCCAGTTTCGTAAGCACGTAAGCGTCTCTGTCCAAGACCACCCTGCAACGTAGTTGGAACAACCGGCTAACTGGGAAGTGCAGTGCAGAGACACGATCTGCACACGACACATGCTGCAACAGATCCATACCTCCTCAGGTGAATTACGCCTCGCCTTCTTCATTTCACCAGCTCTGAATACATTTTTAGACTGGCACTGTGAGCTGATTTGTGGTGAGAGCTTCTGTTATTGTCGCCAGGCAAATGTGTGCAACCTGCTGGATCTATGTAGATGTGACCATTTTTTTATTGGGGTGTGCACTCGTCCGTGCATTCGAACCCGAATAGTTTGTATTGTGGCTCGTATAGTCCGGTCTTTTCACGTGTCGCCTTTCGGCCAGGCAGTCAATATGCCAATATGTGGCCGTGTATTGTGAAGACAGTATAACTTGCATTCCGTCGATTCTTCGTGCCTCCTTTCATTTTCTTATCTGCTCCTCCGCCATTTATCGTGTTCTCTTGCGGCGGCCCCAGGAAAAAGCTTTCGCGAGAGCAAGGCGTCCACTTTCCGATTGCTGCAGTTCTCTTTTCGTCGATGTGGTATTGAACGTCGGTGTGGTATTGAACACTTTTTTAGTGATACAGCTGCCTAACTTGTTTTAGAGTTGGTTGAAATGCAAGGCGACGGAAGGAATTTATGGATTTCAGCTCAAGGCCAATACGGGTGCTGCAATGACTGAATATCTCTGTTGAAACGAAAAAAAAACGATAGGTAGCATTAGCGAAGGTTACGGGGTAGCAAGCACTTGGTCGGCGGCACGGGCAGGTTGTGCAAGGCTTCGTCCGGGTCTCCATCGTATTGGGCTTTGGGTTGGAAGGTGTTCGACTACTCTGGGATTTCTCCTACGGGGAGTCTTTCCTTTCATTCGTAACAGAATAAGCGGAGCAGACCTCTTTCACCTTCACAACGAAGCGGCGTGTGCAGGAGTCTTTGACTTCGTAGAGGAAGGCGTCAGACACCTCTCGGATGTCTCCTACGGCGTGTTTTTCTTCTTTACCACAAAGCGGAGTCAGCCGAGTCTACAGCGTCCCATGCTAGCCCTTTCTATCCCCTCGTCGAGGATTGTCACCCTCCCCTCTCTCCCAAGGACACTTCCAGCTATAGTATTGCATCAGAGGAGAACGAGTACGGAATTACGGGTCTGCATCAAATAATCAAGTTGCCTTTAAGGTATTTTGACCCTGATTAGGGTTCCTAGAAAACATTTTTACCCCTGAGCTGCCAACATTAGACGACGCCTAAGTTGAAACAATGGGGCGATCTCGCAGACAAATTGTATTCATTAAGGCTTGAATCCAATAAGGCCCCACTGCTCCTACCTTCACACGTCTGTAAGGAGTGAAGCGGACTTTGGCCTCACCATTACGTCTCCAAATGAGTCCCAGCAAGACTATTTTCAGTCATGAATTTTACGCCGACTGATCTGTTTGTATCGAATATAGAGAAAGTGTTACCTCAGCAAACCAGGCCAGTGTTTTTCTCTTTCGAAGAGTGTTTTGTGCACAACACTCGATTTCCTGAATGGTTATATTAGAGCAGACTTCGATGCCATTAACAATGAATTATCACGGTTTACTCAAAACTTCCTGAAAAACTTTGACGATCGCTCTGTGCAAATTAACTGGGATATGTTCACGGCCAAAGTTCGCGAACTAACTCAGAAATATATTCCAAGACGCTCCATAACTTCTAATCCTCAAGCCCCATAGTATACTGCCCATATAAGACGCCTATCTAATAGAAAAAAGCACCGATATCGTATAGCTAGGCTATCACTATGTGTCGCACACTGGGACGCATACAAGACTGCCGCTGATGCCTATACAACTGCACTTAAGCAAGCAAAAGATAACTTCCTTTCTAACACATTACCATTGCTATCTACCAACGTCAAAAAATTTTGGTGCGTCATCAACCCACATACCGAAGAATCTATTAACTTCCTCCACATCCTTTCCCTCTGCCCGGCGGACCCTCCCCCGCGGGACCTAGAGAACCTCAAGACCTGGGAGGACTGGGAGACCCTGCTGCACTCGGAGGACCCGGCCGTGCAGACCATCGCCACCGGCCGTGCTGCCAGTGTTATGGACCTCAGGAACATAAACACTTGAGTGCAGTGGGGTCGTGCGGGGACCCTTGGGCGTGCCCCGAATTCCTTTGTAAATAAAGTTTTCTCTCTCTCTCTCTCTCTATTAACTTAACTGACGTGTCAGGGGACCCTATTCCGGCTCATTTATGCGCATCAGAGCTTAACGAAACCTTTATTCAGAACTTCTCGCGCACATCAAGCACCAAACATCCCGTTCCACTCCGGAATAATTTCCCTTCTATGCCTCAAATTTTCATCGATACATCTGGCGTTTCTAAACTTATTGATGCCCTAAAACTTCATTCATCGCTCGGTTTTGACTGCATTCATACTAAATTTAAAAAAAATACAGTTGCCTCCAGCTCCTTAATACTAACAAAGATTTTTCAGCAGACTCTCAATAATTCCATTCTGCCAACATAATGGAAAGTCGGGAAAGTGGTTGCGTTATTCAAATCAGAAAATCGAACCTCCCCTACAAATTATCGCCCCATCTCGCTTACTAGTACTTGTTGCAAACTATTAGAACACGTCATCTTCACTAACCTTGTGAACTTTGTCGAGTCTAATTCCTTTTTTACACCCGTACAACAAGCTTTCGGAAGTCATTTTCTTGCGAAACCCAACTTGCCAGCTTCACCGTCAAACTTCACCATATTTTAGAACCCGCATCAGAAGCTGACTGCATTTTCCTTGATTATTCTAAAGCATTCAACAAGGTATGTCACCGCTTATTATATTAAGCATGAAATGCTTTTAGCCCCCGTTGTCGGCAGAGTGGTGACGTCACGCCGAGACCGAGAGCCATCATCCGGGCACTGAATTCCAGTCATCCGGGCTCTGAAACGAGAACATCCGGGCACCGTACGAGACTTAACGAGATTTAACGACACTCTAAGCCCTCCTACGCGACCGGCATGCAAGCGCCAGTTGGTCTCCAAACGAGACAAAAAATAACTGCTGCCAGTGCCTTCTCAATGTTTATCAAGATATCAGTGGAGCTGTGGGTTTGATAATGCACGGAATTATAATTTCCGATTTCTAATAACGCGTGCAAAAAGCACATAAATTCCACGATACACTTCGTTGTCATACGTGATCTCTCAGGGGCTTCGCGCATCGAAGCAAAGCCGCGCAGGCGCACAGGGGCCCGGGGGAGAAGCGCTGCGTTCAAAGGGCAAGGCATCGCGCCGAACGGGTGGTGGCGTTCCTCCCTTCCATTACGGTGTGGTTCGGGTGTCCACCGAGATGGCAGAGAATTACTGCGCCCTTTCCTTTCCTCAAAAAACCTTGCGTTCAAATGGCAAGGCATCGCGCTGAACGGGTGGTGGCGTTCCTCCCTTCCTGTACGGTGCGGTTCAGGTGTCCACCGAGATGACATTAGGCCCGTAAACATTTCATGCTTACTCTACTCTTGGTTACGGGAGAGGCAGAGATTTTTTAAAGCTAACCCAACTGAATATCGACTAAAGCGTTCTGAAATGTATTGAATACTTTCTTCTTAATCGATCGTAGTTCGTTTCCGCTAATAATTTTAACTCACCTTTCAGCGAAGTTTACTCGGGCGTGCCACAAGGTTCAGTGCTGGGACCCCTTTTATTTCTTATTTACATCAATGACATCCCTTCCATTGTATAATCTAACGTTTTTTGTTTGCTGACGACTGTGTTGTTTTCCGCGAAATAAAATCCCCCGACGATGCTAACCTTCTTCAGCGTGATCTCTCTAGCATTTCGCAGTGAAATGTTAACATGTCTCTTTGGTGTACTGAATGGCTTATTGAGCTTAACACTAATAAGTGCAAAATTATGCGAATATCAAGAAGTGCAACACTCCGCCTGTGTACTACCTAAATAACATTCTCTTAGAAGCGGTTACTTCATATAAATACCTGGGTGTTCATATTTCTGCTGACCTTAACTGGACGCGCCATATTGACTACATTGCTAACAAAGCTAATCGCATGTTGGGCTACGTGCGCCGTAACTTTTCCAGAACTCCGTCTTCCTTGAAATTATTGCTTTATAAAACACTAATACGCCCTAATCTGGAATACGCCGCCGCCATATGGGATCCCCATCATGAAAAACTGATAACATTGATTGAGCTAGTTCAAAATAACGCTGCTCGTTTTATCCCCTCCAACTTTAACCGTACCGCAAGTGTAACAAGCATGAAAGCTAACCTTTTTTTGTCTTTTTTAGCATCCCGCCGGCAGACAATTCGTTTGAGCCTCTTTCAAAAACTGTACCATCATCCCATGCTACATGATGCCCTCATTTCGTCCCCCAGATACGTGTCAAACCGCATTGATCATCGTCACTAAGTTGGAACTTGTAACACTGTAACTGCATTTCTGTCTTTCTTGCCTCGTACATCACGCGAATGGAAGCGCCTTCCCGCAGATACCGTCGACATAAGTGATAACCAGCATTTTCGTTCTGCACTAGCTAACATTGTATAATAGGAATATGATAATACTGTGTTTTGTATCAAGTATTGCATCTGTTTATGTATTTTCTAGTTTTTGTAACCACTCCCTATTTAATGCCTTTGGCCTTGAGGGTTCAACAAATGAAATGAAATGAAATAATAGTGAGTAAAATTTACTGCGCTCGGCTTCCTAAGTAATCTTCGCAACTTCGTCGCAATCAACTTGTTTACACACGGGGAGCAATCAGGGAAGCAGCCGTCTCTTCATTTTGCGCTGTAATGAAAGTGGATGCTCACTAAGCGATTTTAATTTCAGGAAAATGAATATTGGGTACCGTCTGAAGCAATCTTGAGAACTTAATGGTATCTTTACTGCAGTATGGAAACTGTAAGACGGTGAGAGATCTGCGTATTCACTTCCTGGTAAGCTTTGTACAATCAAGAAATTAAAAAAGTTTTGAAAAAGAATTGTAAAACCAGTTTTCTCTGGAAGACATTGAAAAATAAAAACGAAGGATGTGTAGAAGGCTGCAATGGAATGGAATGGTGTTTCTTAGCAAGCACTCAGACAAGATAAAGCCCATGGAGACAATAAACCCCGTAGGTTCCCACTAATTCCCTTTCCTGGAGCTCTCGCCCATCCAACGCAATTCCTTGAAATGTGCGTCTCGATTGCGTAATGACACTAAACGCAGGCTCTAAGAAAAAAAAAACCCGCAGTGCTGGCAACGTCCTTTTCCCATTGCGGCAAAAGCTGTCGCGCCATGCGGCATAAGCCGATTTGTCGATGGTGCGACAACAGTCCCAGCTTTTACTTCCCTTTTTTTTACTTTTACTTCTCTTTTCGGCACGACTCAGTGGAGCCCTGGACTGAGGGCCCACCCTTGCTCGAAGACTCAAGTCGCCAGCGCCCAAGCAGGACGACCAAGAAGTCTTCAACTCCGCGAATCTCTTGAAAGAGCAATAAAAGTTTTCTCTCTCTCTCTCTCCCTTTTCGGAGAGACGCGAAACCTCTTTCATTTTTCTGCTACCAAGCGTGGCTCGGCTGACGCAAGCCCAACATCCTTGATACCACCGTGAGCGACCCCTCATTATTGCGTTTTTTTTTTTCATTTCTAACGCTAACCAGGAAAGTTTAGCACAAGTAACCAGACATTAACAAGAAAGGCCGCGCAGCTAATGCGCATGGTATCTCTCAGGATTAGCAGCGTCGAGCACAAAGTCCCATTCTTGCAGCCTCGCGTGAGGGTCACAGTATAACTCTAATTGCGGGGCGCTCCATGGCTGCAAGAACTCTTTCACTTTTCTCTTTGATAGAGGATTAACACGTAATAGATGGCGATGGGCTGGAGCAGCTCACTTTTTTTGTTACAGCTCTTTGACATACTTTTTCTTTTCCTTTTGCAGCAGGAAAACAAGTTTTGTGAAGTTTTCGTCACATGCGAGACGGGACTATTCCGTATGAAAGCAAAACTACCTGATTTTAGCATTAGTAGCGATCCGACGCGGTGTTCTCATTGGCGGTGGCTGCAGTTATCACTAGAAATCTTCAGGAATAGTAGCTGGCCACCGAGGGGTGGCTACGGAAGTGGAAATAACTCCGAACACCTCTGACTGTCGGCTTCAAGATTTTCTTTCGTGCGCTGCTGTGGTAACGTATGAAATGTGAGGTTTTATGCCGTGAAGTGGCTCCCCGGTTTTTGAGAAACACTGCAGCAGACGGCTAGTTTTTTTAAGTGACCACAAAGTGTTCGTCTTCCTCTATTTGCAACACGTAGCCCACGAGTTTTTTTTTAATTTTTTTTCTGCAATTGAATACAGGCTCCGCGATCCAGAAGCGCTGCCGACGCGTCTGACTCGTGTTGTGACTGAGAGAAGCATGAAAAGAAAATTGCACGGGCTTGCCCACTGGCTCGAGCCGAGCCACCACCGCTGCCACGTGCAGATAGAAGAGAGTTAAAAAGATCAGAGGAAAGAGAAAAAGAAAAGAAAAGACGCGCGTCGCAGCAACAACCGCGCCCGCCGAAACGGACGCTGGCTGAAAAAAACAGATAAGCGGCCGTAGCCGCGATTCGTCACCACCCGCGTCTGGCTCACCAGCGTCTGACTCACCAGTAGTGCCACTTAACTACTGCTGCAAATAAGATGTTCGCAGCAGTTCGGAATGCATGACAAATAGAAACTATCAGGTTCTACTTTCCTTTTTTATTACATGGAAGATTAGGGCTATAATCCCTGTTGTACAAGAAACAAAACTGAGTTTCAATTCCAGCTATAAAAATATAGAGGCCCCGCTCATGATAGAAGCTTTGATCTACGTTGCAAGCCTTCTTCCGCGAAGGGCAGTCGTTTGTAGGCAGGGCATAGAGTCATGGTGCCCTATAACAGTACAGCGGTCACAAAAGATGCCTTCATGAGCTACGAAGAAGGTCCTGGTCTGGTAAAGGTTCTAATTTATTCGCCTTCGTACCTATGCCCCAGTTGATATTGTCACGAACTGCCCTACTTGCTAATCCAAAAGAGTTTGATTAAATTTACAGGGGTTTAATCTCACAGAGAGACTCAAGCTACGAGGAACGCCGCAGTGAAGGGCTCCGGAAATTTCGACCACCTGGGGTTCTTTAACATGCACTGACATCGCACTGTACACGGGCCTCTCGAATTTCGCCTTCATCGAAATTCGGCAGCCGTGGACGGGGTCGAACCCATGTCTTTCGGGTTAGCAGCGGAGCGCCAACTACTGAGCAACCGTGGCGGTTTTGCTAGTGCAGATAGGCTATTTCAGAAAAGTTACCTTATTTCAACCTTAAATGCTCACCTGGATATGCAATAATTCAAGCTTGGGAAAAGTGCATAAAACATATTTAAAAACACACCAGCCGCATTGCCTTTTTACCACACTAACTTTGAACACTACTGATACATAGCTCTGACAGCCACTGATACTCTTCCAGAGTGAAAAGAGCCACCTTTGCAACGCATCTGTGTATCACATGAGGGCATATTACAAATACTATAGACCGTACACTCTGCGGAGCAGATCTGCTTCGTAATGCAGGCCCATCTATGACAGGCTACAGTAAGTGCTCTCTATTACCATGTGCGAAGTCATCAGCCTCACAAACATCCCTTCCTCTAAAGACACCGACGAAAACGCCATGCATTTTTTGTCAATAAAAATTGTTTCTATGACTCTTTCGAGCTGTTTTCGTGTTTATTCAGCACCAAATGATGCATTTTTTGCTAGAGTAAGTGGATTTCAACTTTTTCCAGCCAATTATTCAGTCGTGATGCCGTGCGTTATAGACTATGTGATCACCTCTTTGATGTGAACTGCGCTATGGCTTGTATTTTGATATACGAGCCCGACATACTTTATTGATGCACTGAGGTTCACTTGCAAAAAAAGCTGGGAGTATTGCAGCAGCATTACATTTTGCAACGTTTTCTAGATTATAGAAGCCTCCCTTTCACTAAAAGCACGGACTTTTTCATTAATACGAAACACGTGTGACTCTACAGATAAGAACACCTTTTATATGTCCCCAGTGCTTTCTTTAGCTATCGTTGTTACATTCTCTGCAACTGCCTTGAACCAGAACAGTGGGTTTAAGAGCCACCGCCCGGGACTCGGGCGGTAATCCTGGGTTCGTGTGGTGGTAAGAACCCTTGGACTCGAAACAAAGTAAAATGTTTAATAGCCGGCCATCATACATGACAAATCATACCAAAGTTTCGGTGCTTTAAAGGGAGGCAGGAAGCTTTTTTGCAGTACTACTGGGCGTCCATTCCAATCATGAAAGCAAAACTTAGCTTCCAGAGGCGCGCTGTTCAGAATTGAAGAACTGAAACCATAAATAGTTGGCGTCACTGAGACACGACACAATTTTTTTAAACTACTCCTCCACGTACAAAGGAAATTAAACTTTAAATTCCATCATGCCCGCAACTGGTGCTTGCCTGCGGAAGGATAAATTTGCTTTCAAGCAGCTCCACAAATCCACAGCTCGAAATAAAAATAAAATAATGAAATTCCCTATATAGAGGCATAATGTCTCCCAATGACAATATGCATAATTCTCACTCCCGTTTGCAAAAAAAATTTAAAAAAAATTTAACGAGGCCACCAAATAAAACACCTGTTCCCATTTCCTGGTTTATCTCCTGTCTAAAACCGCACCCGGATATCGTACGCGATGTCTTGGTACAACTTTACAATGCAATACTTTTCAGCTGAATGCTGCGAGGCTTTGAAATTTCAGTCAATGCAAGGCAGAAGCATACAAGAAATGCTGATTTGTAGGATAAAGTGATGCTGTCGTCATCAGTAATAGAACTAGCACTTCTATGTGCTCGATGGTGCCCCTCTCCCAGCACGTTTTACAAAGATCGTTTTCGTGTTCCCCTGGTAGGACGTGAAAGGCCCATACTGGCTTAACGAAAGTTCCGGCTTGCAGGCGCCGCCATGCGGTCGCTTCTCTATTAACTTAATATCCGGTTGTGCCACCAGTTTTTTGTTCAGTCTATAGTTCTCAACGATTTCGGAATAGGTTTGCGCGCTCGTCCAGGTTCCGACAGTCTGGCCGTTTCATGGTTACGCGGTAATAGACAGCTCGGGCTAACTCGTGTGCCGCTTCGTTGCCGGGAACCGACGCTTGCGCTGGGGTCCATATTAAGCTGACTTTTCGGTTAAATGCGCCGACTCCCCTCCCAAGTCAAAGAAGGCATTCATAGCAGAGAAAGCTGAGAACCCTGCTGCGGGCGGAGAGAAGATTCAGTTCGGCAGAAATAAGCTATCCGCCTGGCGGCTTGAGGCAGCGAAAAGACAAAATCTTTTTGTAAGCCTTCAGTCGCGGAGGCTTCGGCCCCCGACCTCCAGGCCTGTGTGCCGTGGGCGAGGAGTAGTAAGGGGCCTCCATTTCAGGTGGAAATAAAAGTTATCATCATCAACTAAGACTTCTAACGATGGCATAAAGAAGAAAGCCTACAGTCTGGACGCTACGAGAGATATGTGCAAGCCAAATACATTGAAAAAAAAAGCAGCCACTAATATCTTTTTCCGTTATCCTTCCCAACTTGCTGGTGCTAAAGTTAGGGCCAACTTTATGTTCGATACAGAAAAAGAAACCTCCAACGAAAGGCGTACCGTAGTGGCCCATTGATCTACTTCGGAAGGCAGCCCCGGAAGAATTTGTCGTCTTCGCCGTTCGTCCATGTTCTGCGCATATAACGAGGATGACAGGAATGTCATCAACCCTTCCATGATGAAGACGCAATCTATTTGCCCGTGACAGCTCTTTGTCCAACCCGACCTGAACTCTCTTAGGGCTTCACCTCATCTGGGCTGTAAAGAAGAGCGAGAAAAGGGGCGAATTAGTTTTCTTGGCGGATATACGAAGATTGGTTCCTGTCGCTAAGTCCTTCCTGTCCAGTACTGGATGTCTTCAACTATATCTAAGCCACTCGCCCTGCGGGAAGAAGAATTCTTTTTTGAACATGCACTTATGGACCTTCTTTTTGAGATGGCTTTTTTACGTATCACGTGTGCATTTCTTCTTACAAAGGCAAAGCGACTTTTTGAGGCACGCCTCCTTCAATGCGGCACAGAGGGAGTTAAGTAGAGAATAAAAACCCCTCTTATCGGACAACACAACAACGGAAGGATCCATATGGGCAACGAAGAAGCACAAACACAAAGAGAAGGAACATGCAAAACACAGACGAACGCTGCATATTCCTTCTCTTTGTGTATATCCTTCTTCACTGCCGGTATGAATCAAGAATGTTACCAACTTGGCTAAAAACGTGTTTTACTCAACATAACGATTAACGCCTTTGCCCCGCCGCGGTGGCTCAGTGGTTACGGCGCTCGGCTCCTGACTCGAAAGACGTGGATTCGATCCCGGCAGCGGTGGCTGGATTTCGATGAAGGTAAAATTCTAGTGGCCCGTGTGCAGTGCGATGTCAGTGGTCGCTAAAGAACCCCTGTGGTCGAAATTTCCTGAGCCCTTCACTACGGCGTCCCTCATAGCCTGAGTTGCTTTGGGACGTTTAACTCCAATAAACCAACCAAACCAGTAAACTAAACCGGTTAAAGCCATTTTAAATTTTACTTCCACGTCTTGCCTCTTCTAGGGCACACTTAGCGTGGCTGTGAGCGTAGTATGCTTATTTACGGACGTGGCGTGGCACTTGTCAATGGCACATAGACTTTCACATGCTGCCGAAAAGGTGCATTTTTTCATCATCTTCGGCGCAGCTTTCAAAGAAATTGTAGCCCGCAGTAATGCAGACGCATCTATAATGAGACGTTCCCGGACAAATAGGAGCCCTCTTGCCTGATCTAGTTTTTTTACAAAGCTAACTATTTTGCCCATGTCGAAAGATGCCTTCCGCAATGGGGTCTTTCAGTAGTTTCCTTCAAGTTAATAAGTAGGGTAATTAAATACTGATGACCACCCCCAATCACCGAGGGTCCGTCGGCCGGAGGGAGAGGATGTGGAGAGAAGAGGCGAAGGGTTCTGGGCATGGGGCGCAGGGGGGTGTGAGCCAGGGTAAGGGGTGACGAGAGAGTGTGTGTCTGTAGTGTGCGCCAGAGTGTTGCATCTTCGTTATCTAGGGTGGGGTGTGGCAAGAGAATAGAGATGGAGCGATGATTTCTAGGCCTGCAAGCTGACTAAATGAGTGCATGCGCTTATTCGTGAACCCCGATCCGAGGCCGCCAAAGCCTGGCTACAAGGTTGGCGGCCTGGTTTCCGCAATTCCCGGAGTGCGCAGGCACCCAGCTCGACTAGGCGGGGTGACGTGCATCCTGTGAGCCCAATATGTCAAAACCATAGACATGGATTCGGCCTTGTGCAAAATTTATCGCAGTTTTGGTGTCAGGTGAAATGTACCGGGCTTCCGCGCGGGTGACGGCAATTCCAATGGCGGCTTCCTCTGCAGCCTCTAGGGAGGTGTCTGGGGGGAGAGATAGTGTGAGTAAGATAAATGAAGAAGAGCCCATCACAGCCGCTGTCGCTTCATCATCCGTACAGGCATCGTCCACCCATACGACGTCCGGCTCGGAGCCATACGCTGGATGGAGTGCCTTCGCACGGGCTCTGCGGCGCTGTCCATGGTGGGTCGGGCGCATATTCCACGGGAGCGGCTGGATGATAGTTCCCGTTGACGGGGTCGAGGCATGGCGAGGAGGAGTGGGTCGTTGGCCGGTATTCTGATTCCGAGGGAGTCCACGTTATATCGGCCTATGGAGATCTGTGTGAACCTGATGTATTGATTGGGCCTGTCGTTGGACCTCCACCAGTTCCTCGATCATGTTGTGGATGCCGAAGCCTAGTGATCTTTCTGTGGATGTGTTGAGCGGAAGACGAAGAGCTGCCTTGAATGCCCTGAGAATAAACGCTTCCAAAGCATTTGTGTCGTGTTTGAAAAGATGAAGGTATGGGATAGTGCAATAGCACGGCCGAAGACAAAGGCATGACAGAGGTCGCGCGCCTTGATTCCTCTATGATGTCCCTGAACTCTGCGGATGAAATGAGATATCGTGCCTGAAACATGCCTGAGTTCCTTGAGATTGGTGCGGTTTTTTCCGTCGAATTTCGATGGAGGCAAAATTCTAGAGGCCAGTGTACTGTGCGATGTCAGTGCACGTTAAAGAACCCCAGGTGGTCGAAATTTCCGCAGCCCTTCACTGCAGCGCCCTTCACTGACTCCCTTTGGGACGGTAAACCCCCTTAAGCCTAACCATCGTTTTCGATGTGCAGGTCCAGTGCCCGGAGGCTGTCGTTCTCTGCTACCGGGTGTTCAATTCGTTCAATGGCAATGGGGCAGGGGACCCGCCGCGGTAGCTCAGTGGTAAGGCGCTCGTCTACCGAGCCGGAGTACCCGGGTTCGAACCCGACCGCGGCGGCCGCGTTTCGATGGAGGCGAAACGCAAGAGGCGCCAGTGTGCTGTGCGATGTCAGTGCACGTTAAAGATCCCCAGGTGGTCGAAATTATTCCGGAGACCTCCACTACGGCACCTCATTCTCTCTTTCTTCTTTCACTTCCACCTTCCTCCCTTCCCTTACGGCGCGGTTCGGGTGTCCGCCGAGATATGTGAGACAGTTACTGCGCCATTTCCTTTCCTCAAAAACCAATTTACCAATTTAATAGCAATGGGGCAGGGGAGAGAGCGGCGGTTCTTAGGCCGGATGAGGAGCAGTTCGGACTTCTCTGGGGAACAATACAGTCCGATGATCCGTGCGTAATTTTGGATGAGTGTGGGAGCTTCCAGTAAGGAGTTCTCTATGCCGTCGTCACTGCCGTGGGTAGTGAACAATTTTAAACGACCAGTAATTTTTAGAGCATTAACTTGACTGGTCGCGTTTTGAGCCTCCGAGTAATGCTGACTCCGCAGACAGATTCCAAGATGGCGGCCTCCATAGCAACGACATTGCATTAGAGCGTGAAGCACTACTCGCGTTTCGGGCGTCAACATTATGCGTTATAACGCAAATCGTAACCCAGTGGTTTCCATTGCTACTGAGGCGGCTACATAATAGAATAAAATAACAGGCGGCAGTGTGATGTACGAGCACCACAACTAAATTAAACAATGCCGATCCGATATATATATCTGCCTGGATGGCGTTAGAGTTGGGCCAATTAGTTCCGACATTCGCGTAAAATTTGTGGGCCAACCGTTGGCCACAGAATAATCCGAATGTGCCGCATGGTTCAATCTTTAGTGCGGCATAAATTTACTCGCAGCAGCGATTCGTACCGTTCACCTATGCATTGTGGCTCAGCATAAACGTAACAGTAGAGCCTAGCTAGCGGCAGGGAGTCCCCTCTCTCTCCTGGAACACATGCAGCCCACCCTAGATAACAGACATGCAACACTCTGGCGCAGATTACAAACACATACTCTCCCCTCGCCCCTTACCCTAACCCACTATCATCCCTCCTTCCCCACTCCTGCTTGCGCCCTATGCCCAGAACCCTTCGCTTCTTCCCTCCACATCCTTTCCCTCTGCCCGGCGGACCCTCCCCCGCGGGACCTAGAGAACCTCAAGACCTGGGAGGACTGGGAGACCCTGCTGCACTCGGAGGACGCGGCCGTGCAGACCATCGCCACCGGCCGTGCTGCCAGTGTTATGGACCTCAGGAACATAAACACTTGAGTGCAGTGGGGTCGTGCGGGGACCCTGGGGCGTGCCCCGAATTCCTTTGTAAATAAAGTTTTTTTTTCTCTCTCTCTCTCTCTCCCCTAGGCGTGTCTGTTTAGAAAAAATTTATTTACATATGTACACATGCCAAGGTTACAAGATACATTCACATTAACAAAAACACATGACATTAGGCATGTAAGGTGAGCCAATTAAAGAGGTACCATAAACATGTCTAGCAATAAACAAGTCCGTGCAGCGCCTTCGGAACCACATTACGACTGCTCCTTTCGCCAATGCCATGCTCGCCGGTGCAAAAAGAATGTTTAGTTTTGAGTTCAAAAGCTCGAAGCAGAAATTATGAAAATGCGAAACCACCGAAATAATTTGTAGCTGTGGTTGACGCCGCTTTCGCTACGCCAATCTGTTATCTGTGCTTGTCCATGCCTTCATAAAAAAATTATTACTAAGAATTTCTTACCTGTATGTTTGTAATAGTGTTTCGCTAATTCCTCCCACGCTTGTGTAAACGTTCACATCGTTAAACTCTTGGCCTAAAGCCGCACTAGCCCTGTTAAGAGAAACTCCGGTGCCATGTGTTAGTAAAAATAAATTCGTTTTCTGGGGAAGGAAATGGCGCAGTATCTGTCTCAATTACCTCGGTGGACACCTGAACCGCGCCGCAAGGGAATGAGTAAAGGAGGGGCTGAGAGAAGAAAGGAACAAAGACGTGCCATAGTGGAGGGCTCCGCAGAAATTTCGGCCACCTGGGGATCTTAAACCTGCACTGACATCGCACAGCACAAGGGCGATTTTTGCGTTTCGCCTCCATCAAAACGCTGCAGCCGCGATCGGGTGTGTTAGTGTGTGTAAATTAAATTGGTAAATTGGTTTCTGAGGAAAAGAAAGGGCGCAGTATCTGCTCACATATCTCGCTGGACACCTGAACTGCGATATGAGGGAAGGGAGGATGGTGGAAGTGAAAAATTAGCTTCGGTTCAACTACTGCTGAACCTGTTTAGAGAGAGAAGGCTATGGCGTATCGGACAACTATAAGCGGCTTGGCGTCTGTAACGCAGAGTGCGTTGCGAACACTGGATAGAGAGCGCACCGAACATGGCAGGTGTGTTAAGATATTGGTTGATCGCGAGAGGTTGATCACCCGACCACCAGGTCTCGCTACTGCACTCACCGTCGGAGTGTCTTCACAGGAAAATCCAAAAGCAAAGATTAAATGTGTCTCTCCTAAGCCAAACTATGAGCCTCGTCGATGGTTCAACCACAAGCAGCGCTCTTAGCGTAGCCAGGAGACTGAAGCTTTCGCTTACATACCAGGTTTAACTTATGATAAATCATCAGCAATTTTTGGGTACTCGCAGATAGTACAGAAAATGCCAGCGGGGGCAAGAAAAGCAGGGTGATGTCATCAAGCGTCCATAGGACGTGCACAGCAAGCTGAGTGGCTCAATTTAGGACAGTTAACAGTGTTGAACCGCCTTTTATATCCCCCCAGGCTAGCCTAGGTGTTGTGCCAATATTGGCGAGCATATAGTGTGATAATACTACAATTTATACTTTGCCATACTCGATGCACGAGATTCGCCTCAATAGGGAGGGCATTTCTCAGCAGCTGCTGTCTCTGGACTCAAAGAAATCGAGCTGTTCTTATGAAATACCGACGGAATTCCTTAAACAGTATGCTAAGTGGCTTTCATATTATTTGCAAATTTTATTTGAAAAGTCATTGCGGGATCATTCTTTACCTAGTGACTGGCGCAGAGCAATAGTAGTTCCGGTTTTTAAAGGCGGTAATCGACTTCTTGCAAAATCTCTGCCTCTCCCGTAACCGCGAGTAGAGTAAGCATGAAATGTTTGCGGGCATAACACATTGGTTGTAAATGGTACTGCACTGCTCGGCTTAAGCAGCTGTGACGGTGGCGGCATTGAAAAGCAGGACGATGCAGAAGCGTACGCGGACACGACCAGACGCAGGCCTGACTAGAATGTA
The DNA here is from genome assembly GCF_055824585.1 of Amblyomma mixtum. NCBI lineage: Eukaryota > Metazoa > Arthropoda > Arachnida > Ixodida > Ixodidae > Amblyomma > Amblyomma mixtum. The sequence continues at coordinate 53,402,855 of NC_143012.1, forward strand.
TATGCAGCGTGTTCGAAACTGTCTAAAGTGCGTAGAGGTAAATTGGTAAATTGGTTTTTGAGGAAAGGAAATGGCGCAGTAACTGTCTCACAAATCTCGGCGGACACCTGAACCGCGCCGTAAGGGAAAGGAGGAAGGTTGGAGTGAAAGAAGAAAGAGAGAAAGAGGTGCCGTAGTGGAGGTCTCCGGAATAATTTCGACCACCTGGGGATCTTTAACGTGCACTGACATCGCACAGCACACGGGCGCCTCTTGCGTAGAGGCGAAAGCGTTTTCCGCATCACTTTGCCTATGTGACACTGGTGACGTCACCACTGGTTTACGCCACACATAAATGATGAAGTAATGACAAATTACTAATTAGTGACTAATTATGATTAATTACTAATTAACTGCTGATTAACGACGCTTAAGCTTCGCCTCTAGGAGTGGAAAGCGACAGCGTGTTGTAGCGCTGCCAAGCAGTCCACGGAACGCCACCACCCGTTCGGCGCAATGCCTTGCACTTTTAACGCGACGCTTTTTGAGGAAAAGAAATTACGCAGTAATTCTCTGTAATCTCGGTGGACACCCGAACCGCACCGTACACGAAGGAAGGAACGCCACCACCAGTTCGGCGCGATGCCTTGCCCTTTGAACGCAAGGCTTTTTGAGGAAAGGAAATGGCGCAGTTATTCTCTGTCATTTTGGTGGACACCCGAACCGCACCGTAGAGGAAGGGAGGAACGCCACCACCCGTTCGGCGCGACGGTACCGGCGCTTGTATGCCGGTCCTGTAGGAGGGCTTAGAGAGTCTCGTTAAATCTCGTACGCTGCCCGGATGTTCTCGTTTCAGTGCCCGGATGAGTGTAATTCAGTGTCCGGATGTTGGCTCTCGGTCTCGGCGTGACGTCACCACACTGAGGACAACGGGAGCTAAAAGCATTTCATGCTTAAAACTACAGGGCAGTTTCACTCACTTCCGTATGTTGCAAGGTTTTTGAACACACAATAGCTAAACACATCCTTCATTTTTTGGAAATAAACGACCTATTTCAGCATGGTTTTCGGACCTGCCTGACAGAGTTAATTGAAACTGTGAACGATTTTTGCAAATATCATTTTGCAAGGATTACTGCAAAGATTTTTGCAAGGATTACTAGGGATCAGTGAAAATATAGTATTATAGTTTCAGGCTTATCTATGTAACCGCTGTCAAGTTGTCAAAATAGAAAGCGCAGTATCAGATAGGCGTGTTCTGTCGGGGCTGCCACAGGGCTCCGTTTTAGGACCGTTTTTGTTTTTATTGTATATAAATTATATTTCTGCTCTCGTTAAATCGCCTGTCAGAATGAAACTTTTTGCCGATGAGTATGAATAGGTGTCCTCAGTCATTAAACTCGTGGTGCCTGAAATGGGGTATGGAAATAAACTACCAAAAATCTAATTACATGCATATGAAAAGGATGCAGAATGTTATGACGTTTCGATATATTATCAGTGAAAATCCTTTAGATGAAGTACAGTGTCTCAAATACTTGGGAGTGACACTATCAAATAATCTTGACAGGCGCACCCATATTGAAAATATATATTTTAAAGCCTGCGAGAAGCTCTGTTTCCTGAGGAGGAAGTTGCCGAATGCGACCAGAGAAATTAAATTGATTGCATACAAGACGTTCGTGCGGCTTATCACAGAGTACGCAAGTGCAGTGTGGAGTCCGCATCAAAAGGGTTTAAAACGAAAACTGGAAAGATTGCAAAGGATTGCAGCACGTTTTATATGCTCTAAATGCCGCCACACTGATTCAGTCACATCAATGCTAAAACAGTGTAATTTGGAATCACTAGAAATAATAAGAAGAAAACAGCAATTGAAACTTTTTTTTCTGAAAATTAATGACAAAGTAAAAGTTAACAAACAGCGCTATGTTACACCTTCCCTGAAAAAATTACAGTAAGGTATTACAACCTATTTCTACATCTACTGACGTCTATCGCTACTACTTTTTTCCCGATGCAGTAGAAATTTGGAATCAACTACCAAGCGACGTTGTGGGCCAAAGAGATGTGGAGAGAGAGAGAGAAAAAAAACTTTATTTGTAGGCAAATTTGAGATAGGTGTGAACACGTTCCTGGAGGATTGCTGTGCAAATGTAATTCACTATTATTGAGTGTTCTTTAGCGAAGGTAATTGCACTTTTATCTGTATATGTTTCCCTCCCTGTAATGACCCTCATACAGAGGGTTAACAGCATGAATAAATAAATAAAAATTAAGAGATCGCGCTCATTCATATTCTCGACCATAAAATATCGCATTAAAAGCTGTCGCTGAATATTGCGTTGACACGTGGTCCCCACAGTAAGAGATATGCGGGTTGTGACGCAACCGTGGAGTTCTAGCCTTCGACAAGGATGCAGATGAGCAGTGGAAGATAAGTTATAATATGCCCGTTGCAAATAAAGTTTTCACCACCACCACCACCCGCGGCACTCACGCGTGTTTTACATCACGGCGCAGGGCCGCAAGTGTGTGAAAGAAAGTGTTTGAAGCAGCGGTAAGCTGTAACGTGTCATGCTCCCCCCCCCCATAATGCTTATAAATTTGCAAGGCACCCGGCGAACGCGGTAGCCGCAGTTCCGTACCTACGAAAGCCTTGAAGTCAATATACTAGATAAGTTAAAACCTTGTAGACTATTCAAAGCTAAGACCGGAAACAAATTTATTGATTAATGCCTCTGGGATTTTTCGCTCACGGCCAACGCCGCTGACGACAGATCCGGCTTTTCTGCGACACGGGGACCATAACGATATCGTGTTACAAGGTGGAAGGAAACATAATGAAACACTTCCGACGAGAAAAAGATCGCACACAAAGAGAAGTTTATTGTGTACCGTCAGAGCGCCCCCCCCCCCCCCCCCCCCCCCACTTGGAAGGGGTTGATACAAAAGCACTGATAAAAACTGCAAGACACAGATACGTACTGCTGATACACAAATCTAGCCGATTAAAATATTGCCTTGAAGAGAAGTTTATTGGACTGATTATTCATACAAAGGGACCATAGTCCCTCACAAAGACAAAAACACCAAGGCAGCGACTAGTGTCGCTCGGTACAAACAAGCTATGAAACAAGAACACGACGGCGACTGCTGCCGCCGTTCACACAAAATCATTCACAGCACAAAATGTTCAAAGGGTCCATAATGTCCAGGCATCGCGGGGAAGCACGCTCACTGAATACGATGAACGCGCACCGACACCGCGCACCACACACTCAATACGGCAGGAGCCGCACCGTCACGCGGCCCCCGCTGGCGGCGATGAAGCGGGTGCTCCACCGCCGCAGGAACTCGTCTTCTGGGAGGGTCACATGATCTAAACACGCCTGTTGAAACAGGCGCGCCCGAACCCTCTGCAGCATGGGGAACATGGCGCGTTGAGGCCGGCCCTGCAAGGAAGCGACGCCTCTCTGGCGCCACAAAACAAAGGCCCCGACACACAGCAAGAGTCAAATATGGCAGCGTTACCATGACAACACACGGTGCCTTCGGAACCATTGTCCTTCTGCTTCTTTCGGTGATGCCATGCTAGCAGGCGCAATAACAATGTTCTATTTTGGGTTCAAAAGATCAAAAGAGGCTTTAAGGAAACGTGAAACCTCCAAAATATTTTCGCACTCTGCTTGACGCCGCTTTCGCTACGCAAAACTGTTAGCTGTGCATTTACCATTCCTTCGCAAAAAAAAATAATACTGAAAATTTGCAACCTGTATGCTTGTTATGTATGTCGCAAATTCCTCGAACGCTAGTGTATACGTTCACGTCATTAAATAATGAGGCGACAGCCGTACTAGCCCCATTAAGAGAAATGCCGGCGGCGTGTGTTAGTGTGTGGTATTGTGTTCTGTTTGCACTCGCGGATGTATAAAAAACAAAATTCAGGGGGCACTTTGACTGTCTAAAGTACGTAGAGGCGAAAGCGTTTTCCGCACCACTTCGACTGCTTCTGTGGCACTGGTGGCGTCACATGTAATTGAGTGCTAATTACTAAGAGACGACAAATCACTAATTAATGGTTAATTACTGATTTGTGCCTGAATTCTAATAAACTGCTATTTAATGACGCTTAAGATTCGCTTTTAGGAGTGGAACGCGACAGCGTGTTGTAGCGCTGCCAGGGAGTCCACGGAACGCCACCACCCGTTCGGCGCGATGCCTTGCCTTTTCAACGCAACGGTTTTTGAGGAAAGGAAATGGCGCAGTAAATCTCTGTCATCTCGGTGGACACCCGAATCGCAACGTAGAGGAAGGGAGGAAGTGGGAGTTGAAGAAGAAAGACGTAGATGGCCCTTAATGAAGAAAATGAAAATTGTATTTGAGGAAAGGAAATTACGCAGTAACTGTCTCACATATCTCGCTGGACACCCGTCAAAATTCAGGGGGGCACTTTTTTGACCTAAAGTGTGGTCACTGATGTGTGGTTAAGATGTTAAGCTTCGCCTCTAAGAGCGGAACGCGACAGCGTCTTGCAACGCTTCCAGAAGTCCATAGAGCGCCATCGCCCATTCGGTTCAATGCCTCGCTCGTCGGCAAATTGGTTTTTGAGGAAAGGAAATGTATGTGTTTCTAATATCTCTGTGGACACCTGAACCTCGCCGGAAGAGAAGGGAGGAGGCTGGGAGTGAGCGAAGACACCGTATTCACTAGACGCACCTTTGTTCTTCCCAAACCATCGAGCTGGCATGGCGGAGCGGATAGCATGCTCGTCTCACACTCCGAAGACCGGGGTTCGATTCCCGAGGTCGACCAATTGCTTACTCTGTTTTATTTATTTATATGGCCTGACTTGAAAATTTATTTAGGCTAATTGATAAAATTAAGCAATTACCTAAGCTCAGTCCCACTTACTTGGAGCATCACTATACGATCCCTTCAATTGGTTGCCTCGTTACTAGCCGAAGTACTATTGGCCGCGTTTGAAATTCGCGCACAGTGACGCCACGACCGTTTCTACCAACTGAAAAGCGTGACATTTCTGTCGACAACTGCTGCTTACAACGATGAGACATTAAATGCTTTCGCCTGAATACGAGCCGTGACAAGAAAAAAATGGCAGTGGGTAGCTGTGGTTAAACCTGGATATCCAACCGAAAAGGTTTAGTTGCCCTTGGTTTGACGTTATGGCTGTCGCAGTTCGCGCACAATGCACAGGGAGCACTACGATAACGGTGGGGGCGTTCGGCCGTCCACACATTACCTGTCCGGAGGCGGAGGAGGAGACGCGCGTGTAGTGAATACGGTCCTGTCTTAGAAGGTTGCTTTAGAGACATGTACTGTGGTGTCCACTCCATTGAGCGTACGTCTTCGAGCCGGACGACGTATGGGTGGACGCTGCCTGCACGGATGATGAAGCGACAGCAGCTGCGGTGGACTCCTCTTCATCCACCCTCCTCACACTACCTCTCCCTCCAGACACGTCCCCAGAGGCTGCAGAGGAAGCCGCCATTGCACTTGCTATCACTCGCACGGAATCCCGGTATATTTTAAGTTACTCTAAAACTGCCATTCTAAATTTTGCTCGAAGCCGAGCTCATGTCCCTGCTTTTGACATACTGTACTCGCCCGATGCACCCCCGCCCCGCCATGTGGAGCTGATATGGGTGCCTGCGCACTCCGGGAATCCAGGAAACGAGGCCGCCAACCTTTTAGCCCAAGGTTCTTTAAACCGGGCTCAGGTGGCCTCCGATCGGGGATTCACGAAGGATCGCATGCACTTATTCAGTGAGTTGATCCAGGCATACAGAGCCCCACGCCAGCTCTAACCCCCGCCCCACCCCTCCCTAGATACCAAACACGCAACACTCTGGCGCAGACTTCAAACACACACTCTCCCCTCACCCCTTATCCTAGCCCACTATCATCCCTCCTTCCCCACTCCGGCATGCGCTCTATGCCCAGAACCCTTCGCCTCTTCCCTCCACATCATTTCCCTCTGCCCGGTGGACCCTCCTCCGCGGGACCTAGAGAGCCTCAAGACCTGGGAGGACTCGTAGACTCTGCTGGGCTCGGAGAACCCGGCCGTGCAGACCATCGTCCCCGGCCGGGCTACCTGTGTTATGGACCTTAGGGCTACCTGTGTTATGGACCTTAGGGCTACCTCTGTTATGGACGCCCGGCAGCCACCAAACCACGTGACGTCACGTCACGTGGTTTGATCCTGACAGCCGAGCAGATGGTGAGATCCTGACAGCCGAGCAGGGCCGCCTCCTAGTCCTCTCTGGTGGGGTTGGGGTTGGGGGCGATAGATGGGTTTGATTGACACGCCCAAACCATGTGGAAGATGTCAGCCACCTCCTCACAGAACGGGCACGTGCCATCAAAGGATGTGTTGAAATGTTTAAGTACCACCGGGAATAGTACAGTGTTAGTAAGAATTGTGATGAGGAGGCGCTCGCCAGCGCGATCCAGTCCCTTACAAGGGGCCGGGTAGCGCCAGTGCTCATCCTTGTAGTAGTGTTTGAATCTAAGGGTCAGATTGTGTGATTGGGAGTAGGCTTCCGGACGCGTGATTCAGATAACGCAGTGTTCAGAGACCCTGCCGGTGTTAGCAATTATCACTTTATAATTCATTTCGTTCGTGCTTAAAGCTTTACGATGAACTTCCCAAAAGTGCCCCTCACTGACGTATATTAAGCAGGTGCTCACAATTTTGCCTCCTTTATTTTGTGCGTTAAATGTTTCTTTCAGGATAACAGCTGTGCGCGTTTAACGGGACGCGATGTACTAGTGCAATCTTGTCTTCGCTGAAGCGCATAATTCCCTTAACAGACATATCAGATGCGGGCCTAGTTACTCCATATACGAAAGTTTTCAAACATGGCATTCAGGCCAGTGTGGGAAACCAGCGACTCGAGCAGCGGTAACTCCATCTCGAACGTCATGCCCTCTATATTGTGTATAGGCCACATTTGTGTATGTGCAGTATCTATCTGTGTGTTGCAGTTTTTATCAGTGCGTTTGTGTCAACGCCTTCCAAGTGGGGGGGGGGGGTGCTCTGACGGTACACAACAAACTTCTCTTTCTATGTCCTCTTATGGGCGCCGCGCTATTAGTTAAGCCGAGAGAGAGAGAGAAAAAACTATTTACACAGGACTTCGGGGCACGCCCCAGGGTCCCCGCACGACCCCACTGCACTCAAGTGTTTATGTTCCTGAGGTCCATAACACTGGCAGCAAGGCCGGTGGCGATGGTCTGCACGGCCGGGTCCTCCGAGCGCAGCAGGGTCTCCCAGTCCTCCCAGGTCTTGAGGTTCTCTAGGTCCCGCGGGGGAGGGTCCGCCGGGCAGAGGGAAAGTATGTGGAGGGAAGAAGCGAAGGGTTCTGGGCGTAGGGTACATGCGGGAGTGGGAAAGGATGGATGATAGTGGGCTAGGTTAAGAGGTGAGGGGAGAGTGTGTGTCTGTAGTCTGCGCCAGAGTGTTGCGTTTGTGTTATCTAGGGAGGGGTGGGGCGGGGGGTAGAGCTGGCGTGAGGCTCTGTATGCCTGGGTCAGCTCACTGAATGTGTGCATGCGCTCCTTCGTGAATCCCCGATCCGAGGCCACCTGAGACCGGTTTAATGAACCTCGGGCTAAAAGGTTGGTGGTGGTGGTGAAAACATTTATTACGAATGAACAGGAGGTATGTTTGCATCAGCCCGTAAGGGACCGATCCTTACAAACACTAAGTGGAGGTCCCTAGTATGGAACCCCAGCGGCGGTTACCGCCGCCCGGGCGCGCACGACTAAGGCTTGTTGGGCCTGTAAGTCGTGGCAGCCGAGCAGGGTCGCCTCCCAGTCCTTCCGGGTTGGGTTGGGGATGGGGGGAATAGCGGGGTTCGAGGGGCGGCCCACACCATGTGATAGGTATCCGAAGACACTGCACTACAGTGTGGGCAGCTGCCGCTAAAGGAGGGGTCAAAATGTTTTAGCGCTGCCGGGCACAGCAATGTATTGGTGAGAAGGCGGAGAAGGAGCCGCTCATCCGCCTTCTTCAGGCCTTTACATGGGCTAGGGTAAAGGCGATGACAATTTTGATAATATGTTGTAATATCTTTGAATGTATATACCGGATTAAAATCGTGCCGCCGTGGTGGCTCAGTGGCTATGGCGCTCGGCTGCTGACCCAAAAGACGCGGGTTCGATCCCGGCCGCGGCGGCTGGAATTTCTTTGGAGGAGAAATTCTAGAGGCCCGTGTACTGTGCGATGTCAGTGCACGTTAAAGAACCCCAGGTGGTCGAAATTTCCGGAGCCCTCCACTACGGCGTCTCTCATAGCCTTAGTCGCTTTGGGACGTTAAACCCCATAAAAAAAAAAGATCGGGTTCCTGATCGGATGGGGAGGAGAAAACAGCCCGGTGAGAAAGCGCGCGGGCAGCTGCGTCTGCTGCCTCGTTTCCTACCAAGCCCTGATGAGCAAGGGCCCATATGAGGTGACGGTGAGCGGGGTCCGTATCCCGTATGCAATTTTGGTATATTCGATAGGCTAGGAAGGGAGTGCAGCCTTGTTCGACGTTCCGACAGGCCCCTCGCGAGTCGGTGATTATGTATTTTGAATTGGAATGTGAGGCCGTGAGAGCAATCGCGACCTCTTCTGCTTGTGTTGCACTGCGGGCTCTGAAAGTTAGGCCGTTAACTGTGTTGCTGTTGTGAACTACCGCGGCCGTGTACCATCCCCCGTGGTGAGGGCCGGAGGCGTCCACATAGTAGACACCTGTTTTGTTGCCATAATATCGGGCTAGCGCTTCCGCTCGTGCCAGGCGCCGACCATTATGGTCTTCATGTGACATGTTTGCTGGAAGAGGCCGCACGTGGAGGGCACGTCTCCACAGTTCCGGGATGCGAAACCTGTCTTCCATTGGAGGGGTGTGTTCGATATGGAGTCGAGCAAGAAGGCGGCGACCCGACTCCGTTAGCGACAAGCGCGTGTACTGGTTTGTAAGGTGCGCCTCCCGGAGCTCCCGGAAAGTATTCACCACCCCAAGAGCCATAAGCCGGCTGTTTGAAGTAGTGATGGGGAGGTCAAGAGCACGTTTAACAATTTTGCGAAGGATGACCTCAAGGGCGTCCTCCTCTTGTTTCCGTAGGTGGAGATAAGGAGTCGAATAGAGAATTCGACTAGTTACGAAGGCGTTTGCCAGCCGCAAGGCATCCTTACCTCGTAACCCTCCGCGTTTGTTGGAAACCCGGCGGACCATACGGCCCACCTGGTCCCCCACCTTACGGAGTTTGGCCAATGTAGTGTCTGGCCGCCTGTGTTTGTGGATGTAGAGTCCGAGTACCCGTATCTCATCACTTTCGCGTATGGGACCACTCTCAAGAGAGAGAGATATTTTAGTTGTGCACTTCTTTGAGGGGCGGAGGTGCACAAATTCCGATTTTTGAGGGGAACATTGAAGACCACAGCGGCGGGCGTAGCGGTCTACTATCGTCGCCGCAGACTTGTTTCCGGGATTCCCGGAGTGCGCAGGCACCCATATCAGCTCCACATGGCGGGGCGGGGGTGCATCGGGCGAGTTCAGTGTGCCAAAAGCAGGGACATTAAGCCGAAAACACCACCGTTTCTCCTACTATGATGATTTGTTTGAAGATGTTCGTTTATAACTTTATGATTTTGTGCGGGAGAGAAAGAAAGAGAGAAAAACTTTATTTCAACAGAAATTCGGGGCACGCCCCAGGCTCCCCGCACGACCCCACTGCACTCAATTGTTTATGTTCCTAAGGTCCATAACACTATCAGCACGGCCGGTGGCGATGGTCTGCACCGCCGGGTCCTCAGAGCGCAGCATAGTCTCCCAGTCCTCCAAGGTCTTGAGGTTCTCTAGGTCCCGCGGGGGGAAGGTCCGCCGGGCAGAGGGAAAGGATGTGGAGGGAAAAAGCGAAGGGTTCTGGGCATAGGGCGCAAGCAGGAGTGGGGAAGGAGGGATGTGCGGGATATTACCCCGTGGAATATCCTTGCTGATTTTTCTTCGTCCAGTACTGGTTTCATGCAATTCTATTTGTGATATGTGCAGTCTGTTAAAAAAAATTCACTGTGGCTTAGCTTGGTTAAGCCAGGTAATTGCGAAAGCAGTATCCGTACCTACGATATGGTACAGCTGGTAGTGTAGCTGGTGGTGGTGCTTGTGGTTAGGCTTGTGGTGATGCATCGGTTAAACCGTGGCCGCCGCGATCTGCTCCGGCGGCGCGCCGTTGCTCAAGCGCGCTTCGATCGCGGAGGCCACGGTTAAACAATCCAATCAAATCCAAACCAATCCAATCTCATCTAATCTAATTCAATCCACTCAAATCCAATCCAATGTAATCAAATCTAATCTAATCCAATCCATTCTAATCCAGTCCAGTCCAATCCCGTCCAGTCCAATTCAATCTAGTCTAATCCAATCTAATCCAATCTAATGCAATAAAGGTCAAATCAAGGTCAATGCTGGTCACCGCCGCGGCACGGCAAAGGCGTGAAAGTGCAAGTAGTATTGCTTTCGCAATAAAAAGCGCGCTTGCGCATAGAACAGTCGTTCGCCGCAAGCGCATGTTTATCGCGGATCACCGCAGCTTTTATTGCGAAAGCAATACTACTTGCACTTTCACGCCTTTGCCGTGCCGCGGCGGTGACCACCATTGACCTTCATTTGACTTTGATTGCATTAGATTGGATTAGATTGGATTGGATTAGATTAGATTAGAGTACATTACATTGGATTGGATTGGAATGGAATGGAATAGAATGGATTGGACTGGATTGGTTTGGATTGGATTGTATAACCGATGCATCACCACAAGTCTAACCACAACCACCACCACCAGCTACACTACCAGCTGTACCATGGCGTATGTACGGATACTGCTTTCGCAATTACCGGGCTTAACCAAGCTAAGCCACAGCGAATTTTTTTATGCGAAGCATAGTGCTAGAGCTACCACTCACGCCGTCGGCGTGGGACCCCTAGACGTCACACCACGTGACACCATGACGACACACCAAGTGACACCGTGACGTCACACCACGTGACACCGTGACGTCACACCACGTGACACCGTGACGTCACACCACGTGACACCATGACACAGCACGTGACACCGTGACGTCACACCACGTGACAGCGGATGAGAGAGGCGGCCTCCACCTCGCGCCGTCGCCGTCGGACCCCTAGCCGTCACGCCACGTGACACCGTGACGTCGTCGTGACGATGCCATCGCACAGACGCCGGAATGTCCTCGAGCGGCATTCCCGCGCATTTCGAACGCGTGTTCACACTCGGTGTAGGTGAAACGCTCGCTCCACCGGGCAGGCAGACGCGGCTTCCGTGGCAATCCAGGCGCTCACCCAACGCGCGTGTCGGGGTTAGTCGTGCGTTCCGCTGTAGCCATGCCGTTGTCTTCCCCCACGACGAAGGCTTCTAGTGGTTGTATTAAAATGACCAAGTATGCGACCAAGGAAAGCCATGTATTACCAAGCCTAGCCACCAATATGCTTCGCATCTGACTAGGCTTCGCATAGCTAAGCATAGGCTTCGCATAGCTAACCTTAGCTAAGCCTCAGCCATAATTTTTTTTTGCTTCGAGGTATCCTGGCTTAACCGTATTTCCTTCATGTCAAGGTCCTTGGTGTGACGTCACACAGAGGGTGCTTCGAGCGCTCCAGCTGTGGCGGTTGCCAGGCAACGGCGCACGCGCGCCTGTGGGAGCGGTGGCCGCGCTGCCGCGACGAGCCGAGTTGCCGGAGAATCGATTGATTGATTGATAACTTTTATTTCCACTGATGTAGGAGGCCCCCTACTCCTCGTCCCTGGCACGCTGGCCTAGGGCACGGGGACCGGGACCTACGCGACTAAACACTGGCGAAGATACATTGAGGCCCGTGGTGTGACGTCACACAGAGGCCGCGGCAAGCGCCCAACGGCAGGTGCGGTGGTCGCGCGGCGACCGCGACGAGCCGCGTTGCTGGAGAATCGAGGGCCGTGGTGTGACGTCACAGTGCGGCCACGGCTCAAAGTGCGGCGACGGCGACGAGGCGAAAACGTGGCGTAATGTAGCTATCGCTACAAAAATGTGACCAACCGCTCGTCGTACGACATTTACGGTGGGTTGACATGATTTAGCTTTGCATAAAGCTTACATGTTCTAATGAAGTTGGAGGCTGGCTTGCGACACGGATTCCCCAGCGTCCGAGTGTTTCAATCGGAGCATCTGTGGATTAAAATACTGAAAATTATTCTTGAGGAAGAGGAATGGTGACGCATCTCGGCTGACTCCCCAATCGCTCTCTAAGGGAATGGGTAAAGGAAGTAGTGAAACCTGAAAGAAGAAACATAGCTGCGGTTCAACTACTGCAGAACCTGGTTAGAGAGCGAAAGGTATTGGGTATCGGGCAACTAACTATACGCGGCTTGACTTCTGTAATGTTGGGTGCGTTCGGGACACTGGATAGGCACCATGCCCACCCTGCCACCTTTGCAGGTGGCAGTTGATGGTTGATAGAGAGAGCTTGCTCACCCAATCATCGCTGCGTCCTTTTGCTGCAGTGCCGAGTGTCTGCAATGTTGTCAGCGATAACAACGCCTGCAGCCCACATCTCTCTGTCACCACCCCACGTATCCCAAAGCACGATTCAGGCATCCACTGACCCACGGAGCCAGTTATGCTCATTTATTTTTCTTAAAATCATCGGAGTCTAAAATGTTGTCAGGGTCAACGCCAGTGAACAAAATAAACGCCGAAGGCCTATGCCGGTCGTGGCTGGTCTTTGGGACACTCGCCTGCACACCGAATTTATGTACTCATCGGCTATTACCCAATACATTTTATTCTTCTTCAGTACCGCGTTCCTGCCACAACATCGTCAATGCCAACGCATGCAGCACACATGTCACTACCGCCACATAGCTGACGTGCCACTGTTCCAGGGGGGCAGTTATGATGAGCCTTTACTCTGCTTCGGAGCTGCCGCTCCATCGGTTTCGTAGCTTGAAGCGCAGCTAAGGTGTTCACCATCCCCGGGGGCCCCGAGGAGGACGTAAACTTTATTAAAGAAGAGATCTCAGGCGCGATTTGGGGTAATGTTCTATACTCCGCGGAGGGATCATCTCCTTGGTCGGACGCTAGGTGGCCGATCGACGATGCCTTTCAGCGACCTCTTCGGCCTGCTCCGTGACACGTAGTTGAACCTGCGAGTCCAAGCCGAGCAGCGCGGCCTCCTACTGCGATTGGTAGAGAGCTCCAGACTCTGCGATGGCTTGTATTGATTACATGAGAATAGGATGTGTGGTGCGTCTGCCTTTTGGAGTGGGTGGCGGTGATGGTGAAAACATTTATTTGGAAGGGATAGGAGGTATGCTTGGATCAGCCCGTAAAGAACCGATCTTTAAAAGCACTAGGTGGAGGTCCCTAGTATGAGACCTCAGTGGCGGCGGCCGTCGCCTGGGGGCGCCCGACTAAGGGTTGTTGGGAATTTAATCGTGGCAGCCGAGCAGGGTCGCCTCCCAGTCCTCCCGGGTAGGGCTGGCGATGGGGGGAATTGCTGGGTTGGAGGGGCAGGCCCACACCATTTCGTAGGTGTCCGATCACACCGCACTACAGTGCGGGCAGCTGCCGCTAAAGGAGGGGTCGAAATGTTTTAGTGCTGCCAGGCACAGCAATGTATAGGTGAGAAGGCGGAGAAGGAGCCGCTAATCCGCCTCCTTGAGGCCTTTACATGGGCGAGGTAAAGGCGATGTCTATCTTGATAGTAGATTGTAATATCTTTGAAGGTATAGACGGGATTAAAATCGGGTTCCTAATCGGCTGGGGAGGAGATAGCCCTGTGAGAGAGCGCGCGGGCGGCTGCCTCTGCTGCCTCGTTTCCTGCCAACTCCTGATGAGCAGGGGCCCATATAAGGTAACGGTGTGCGGGGTCTGTATCCCGTATGCAATTTTCGTAGATTTGACTGGCTAGGAAGGGAGTGCAGCCTTGTTCGACGCTCCGACAGGCCCCTCGCGAGTCGGTGATTATGTATTTTGAATCGGAATGTGATGCCGCGAGAGCAATCGCGACCTCTTCTAAGCTTGTGTTGCAATGCGGGCTCTGAAGTTGAGGCCGTTAACTGCGTTGTTGTTGTGAACTACCGCGACCGTGTACCGTCCCCCGTGGTGAGGGCCGGAGGCGTCCACGTAGTATACACCTGATTTCTTGCCAGAATGTCGGGCTAGGGCTTCCGCTATTGCAAGGCGCCTACCATTATGGTCTTTGTGTGACATGTTGGCTGAAAGAGCCCGCACATGGAGGGCGCGTCTCCACGTTTCTGGGATGTGACACCTGTCTTCCATGGGAGTGATGTGTTGGTTATGCAGTCGAGCAAGAGGGCGGCGACCCGACTCCGTATGCGACAAGCGCGTGTACTGGTTTGTAAGGTACGCCTCTCGGAGCTCCCGGAAAGTATTCCCCACTCCAAGGGCCATAAGCCGGCTGTTTGGAATAGTGATGGGGAGGTGAAGGGCACATTTAAGTTTTGCGATGGATGACCTCACGGGCATCCTCCTCTTGTTTCCGTAGGTGGAGGTAAGGAGTCGAATAGAGAATTAGACTGGTTACGAAGGCGTTTGCCAGTCGCAAGACATCCTTATTTCGTAACCTCCCACATTTGTTGGAGACCCGGCGGACCATGCAGCCCACCTTGTCCTCACTTTAAGGAGTTTGGCCAATGTAGTGTCCGGCTGTCTTATTTTAGGACGTAGAGTTAGAGTACCCGTATCTCATCAGTTTCGTGTATGGGACCACTTTAAAGAGAAAAAGATATTTCAGTTTTGCACATTTGTGAGGGGCGGAGGTGCACAAATTCCAATTTTTAAGGGAAACATTGAAGACCGCAGCGGCGGGTGTAGCGGTCTGCTATCGTCGCCGCTGTTTGCAGGCTGGTTTCAATGTCCCTTGTACTGCCCTGCGTGGCCCACAGAGTGATGTCATCGGCGTACAGGGCGTGCTGCACGCCGGCGACACCGCTCAACTAGGCCGGCAGGGGCTGCATAGTCAGATTGAAGAGCAGTAGGGAAAGCACCGCTCCTTGTTGGTTTCCTCGCGTGCCGAGTAGGTAAGGACCATGCTATCTTGGATGCGGATGTAGGATTGGCGATTCGTTAGAAATTGGCATATGTATCGGATTGTGTTGCGGCCACAGTCCATAGAGAGAACAGAAATGGCTGAACTGCTCTGGGAACCAAGTGGAGCACATGTACGGATTAAACAATGTGTCTGTTAAGAGCTGCCGCTAAATTACTTGTTGTGTTTTATGACAGAAGCCAACAGCCACAGAAACCAAGTGGCACAGGGGATTTTTTTAAATTTATTTATTTATTTTGTGGTGTTGATCAATTTAGAATACTACTGAATATGCTATCACTTAAAGCTAGATGGTTAGAAAAGCAGAAGGAAAAACAACCACATGCCGCCGGTGGGATCCGAACCCACGACCTCCGAATTACGCGTCCGGTGCTCTACCTCTGAGCTACGGCGACGGCTGTCAAATCTTCTGCTTTCGGGGGTATTTATGTTTTCAAGTAGCCTAACCTTGAGAATGTTCATCAGCGCCACCCACGTTCATAAGCGGCGGACGTAGAACGTCCTGAGTTACCGCAGGTGTGACATAGAACGTCATCGAACGGACAGGGTGGAAGCTGCTTGAGAACCCTCTTATGCTTCCTATGGCGTCCAGGCTGCCAGAACCGAGGTCCTCGCTAAGCAATTAAGCAAACAAGGGAAGGGGAATGAGCAGCTCGTTATAAATATGACAGAAGCCAATAGCCACAGAAACCAAGGGGCACAGGGGATTTTTTTAAATTTATTTATTTATTTATTTTGTGGTGTTGATCAACTTATAATACTACTGAATATGCTATCACTTAAAGCTAATTGGTTAGAAAAGCAGAAGAAAAAACAACCACATGCCGCCGGTGGGATCCGAATCCCACGACCTCCGAATTACGCGTCCGGTGCTCTACCTCTGAGCTACGGCGACGGCTGTCAAATCTTCTGCTTTCGGGGGTATTTATGTTTACAAGTAACCTAACCTTGAGAATGTTCATCAGCGCCACCCACGTTTATAAGCGGCGGACGTAGAACGTCCTGAGTTACCGCAGGTGTGACGTAGAACGTCACACCTGCGTTGACGTTCTACGTCACACCTGCGGTAACTCAAGACGGGGGGGTGCCTACCCGTAATTCCGTGGCCACGCCTTGTCCTTCCCTCCACTGAGGGGGGCCCCCTGTGGCCGCGTTGCCTGTGTCTCGGGCCTCGGGCCTCGGGACCTTCAAGTTGATCGGCTAAGGCGCGCGGTTGTAAAACGCAGACAACCGCTTGAAAATTCTTCTGAGGCGCTCTTTGCATGTCTTTCTTTGGTCTTACAGGAGTCTCGCTTTGTATGGGTACCTGAAACGTACCACAAAAGAGGAAATAGCAAACAAGTAAAACGGCAGGGCCAAAACAATTCCACGTTTCCTCCGGTTATTTCACGAATTAGCGTGCATTGCTTCGACCATAGCCAGATCGTTTTTTTTACTATACCCAGCACTCTTACCATGCCGTTGAAACAGACGTTAATAAAAAAAAAACAAATTTAACCCGGCAAGAGTTAAAGCAGGAAGAAAGGAAGGAATATATCGAATGCTGACTTATTTAGCTGTTGCAGTGAGTTTTATTTTTATAGTGTCTACAAAGATACAAAATAAAGCTAAATTCAGTTAGCGCTGGTCTTCAAGATAAACTACTTCCAACTCGCCCAATGCTGCGGCCTGTTAGACTACAAGGTTAGCGCTTAAGCTTGACGGCCGATTCCCGGACATTCACGACAAGCACATTTTTGTACGAAAAATTGTTCATGGGTGCATTTTTCACATATCTTAAGATATAACTACAACAATCAATGTAGCCACAGATCTCCCATCGGCAGGCTTGCAATTTTGCTTGTAATGTTTTTTTCAACACCATAACCATTCCCCTTTTATTTTCTGCGCCAGTGTTAACTACTCTTTTCCCTCGATCGAGAAACTTTAAAAGCTGCACATTGTTTTCTGCACATTGGAAGAATGGAATCTAAGCCTCAGTATTTATATACCATTATTTTACAATATACCACGCTTTGCTCACAATTAAAAGTGATATCCAGGAATCCTGAACCTGTGGCATGCTTGACTAAGCATTTTTGCGCGGCCGCAGACGCACTGCGGCTCCAAGATGTCAAGTATCTCTTGCTTGCTCTGTTTCCTCAGTTGCCGCACACATGCGTGCAGCCTCGCCGCTAACGGAAGGGCTCGCTGAGTAAACTTGAAAATAGTGATGTCAGTATACGCGGGGAAGTGTAGAGAAAATGGACAGGGTAGGAACATACACAGGCGCGCGCGTGCTATGAGGCAAGCGTGCAATGTTGTAAAAGAGTCCTTACTTCTAGTTCACTGTTTCGCACCGAAGATAACGCCATGCTCGGCACTCTTCCGGCATGTGACATGTTCGTAACCTGAACGGGATAGGTTAGTCATTATGGTTTAGCCCAACGGTTGATAGGGCCTTTTTGCAAGTATGTGGTTCCGAGCGGCGCCTCGGACTTTGCCGCTGGTAGACAACGTTCCAAAAACAGCCACAGTATATGGTAGTCATAAAAAGGGCGAGGTTCCGAAAACCGGAGCCTTAGGGCGCCAATAACGGAAAGTTCGGCTAGCTGGATTGAACTATATATGCATCATGGCCCCAAACGACGAAGACGGCAGGGAAGTGGACAACACAGGCGCTATCTTTCAACTTAAGGTTGATTCACTCGAAAAAGGAAATATATACATACAGGAATACAGGAAAGAAACCCAGACACGCTCACACTAGACGATCTAATATTGGAAGTTCATTCTCTCGTAGTGCTATAGCGGAAGTGCTGACGCTCAGTGATCAACTGAATGAGGCTTCTTTTCAAGAACAATTTTGTAACACTGTTTTTAGCATCTCGGCACTAATGAAAAACAATGATTATATACTCTTTCAAAATGTTCTAACCTGGTAGATAATAAATATTGTGGTAACAAAAAACATATTGTTTTCTAGAGTGTCCCATGACCTACGTGTTCCAGGCGGCGATGTAACATTTCCTGCAATGTACGAACCACAAGTGCCATTGCCTGCCTCTTACTACGTGTAATTGAGTTTCTATTTCAGCGTACTTGATGAACCGTCCGAGATAATTATCTAAAGACTCTAGAGACACAAACATTCTTGTAATGTGCAAGGCCGTCTCCTTCTTTGGCACTTTTGTTATGGCACAGAGAGCTAATAAAGCAAGAAATTCAAGTTTTGTTTGCTTCAAAACGTTATCAATTGATTATGGTAATAAGGCTTAATAACGCTAGTGGAAAACGTCGGCTCAGACGAGTTCTAATGCTTCGCGACGAGAACTCCCCAGAGTGTATAAACACATTCTGGAGTACGCACATGTGCACTGGTCTTAATTAAGTTCTCCATCTTCATATGAGCCTGTCTCCTGGACAGAGGAGTTCAAATGAGGTAGGCAACCTGACACGAGCTTTAATCTCACAGTCGTCAGCCGGACGCGTCAATCCCTCCTGTCGTCGGCGGGGAAAGTTGACAGAAGCGGTCGAACTCAGCTTAGACAATATAGGGAGCCCATATTAGCAGACTTTAACGTGTCTTGTACAGCAAGCTTTCACGTCACCGCATGTGAGGGGGCTTGCCGCAGGTGCGGGACACGCTAAAAAAAGTTGCTGTTTTTTTCTTTCTAAGCATGTACTTGCTTGCCTAGGGCTCTATTTCTGTCATATGACACTGTTCCCACAGGTCGCGGGTGGAGCAAATGGCTTATAGGATTAAAGATCTTGATATCCACGTTAAAGGACATAAAACTGCCTAGACAATCTGTGCCATGACATGCCCTTAAATATACGTATGTTGTTTCTCGCTTATAGCACGTCTTCCTCCTTTTTGAAACAAATACATACACACAGTCTAATCTGAGTTCACGTTTTTGGAAGCCAATTCTGCACTCACCGTGTCTTACCCTTTATTAAACCCTTTACTTCACGTTAATCTGCTGTATTGGCCATTCCTAGTCCTATGTGTGGTCACGTTATGCCCTTACACTCCCAGCCCATTATCATCTATTTCTGTATTGTTTCCTTCGCACCTGGGTTCCAACCTTTCGTTTGCGCTCTCATTTATTATATTCTCCTCTCGCTTCTTACACCACACCTCCCATCTTTCTAATTTTGTAATGAGTATTTCTCATTGCTCGTTCTTGATAATGGCAGCATGTTCTCTGTTTTCAATGTTTTTACTTTAACTCAGCGTTTATCGAGAGCGCGGCATTGTGAATCACTGTAGTCCATCACCACCTACATTTCCAAGAACTGCTCCAAATGAGTCTGTGCCCCCCCGCCGTTACCCTCTTTCACCCCGCCTAAGCATTCGACCCTTTCCCTGGTTAAAAGGTTACATGTACGTTAACCTGATTAAAATTGTATCATGATGTATTCAATGGCGTTATTGCGTATTAATTGTATTTCATGACAGTGTTCCTCTTTTATTTTGCAGTTCTAGCTTAGCAACATAGTTGTATTTACTATGCTCGTCTTCTACCCTGGTGCACAGGCAATAAATGATCTCTTCCTATCTACCCTTAGTCTACACTGCACAGGAAAATATAAGGTGAAGACTGACCTTCCAGCCTTCCTAACAGCTCAAGTGATCCCCTGATATAGAATCCCTATCGCTACGCCGTAACACCTCCCTATCTACCATGTCCTTGCCCAGTGATGGCCGGGCCGCAGCTCAAGCGTAAATTAGACACGCCCCGGAACTAAAGGACTAATGATTTCATTTAGACAGAAAATAAAGGAAGTCGAAGGTGAGAATAAAAAAAAAAAGGAGAAATTCAAGCACATAGATTCTCTACATGCTTAAACTAGGCAGTGTTGATTAGATCATTGTTTTTTTAAGCCCTGCAACGCTTCCAGTACTTTTATGTTTGGGCTAGAAGTATTTTGCTTTTCCTTGTCTTAAACCTGAAGTTCTCTGAGGCTCAGGAGAATAGCAAAAGTTGCCCGGGGGCTGTGCGATCTCCGTCGAAATTATGAATCCCAGAAGGCAGAAAATACTCTAGACACCTCCGGCAACAGCATTTTTCATAGCCCAGGCGGTACTTTTGCAAGTTAATGCCGACATGGCCGCAATAACTCCGTGTCATATAAAATGTAGCTTAATCGCTGAGGTCAGTAGGGCAGTAAAGTATTATCGCCGCCACTATATGAACATAGATGAGATTGGTTGTGTCATACAACAGGAACGACGATAATGTTTTGAGCAAATAAAAAAAAACTTTTTAAAGGCGCCAATTTCAAATATTTGCTTAGCATCACAGCCACTCTGAAAGCAGACGGGGAGGGCTTATGAGTAATTCTTTTTTTCAGGCTGCACCTATTCAAGTCACTGCCAAAGAACACATGTAAGTGCTGAAATTGGACTTACGGTGTAGTGGGTATCGGCAAATAAATCCTTACGCACGACATTCCATATTACTGGCATTCGCATTGCTGCGCACATTATCCGTGTTCGGTGCGCTATCCGCAGCCGTTAAACGCATAGGACCAAAGCAGTGGGAAACGCTGAAGAAGAGACACTGAGCATTTTGGTTCCTGTAGATATATATGTTTTGAACACGGCATGAAGTCTTCAAGTGTAATTTTATACCCCGCACCTAAATGAAGCGGAGAGTGCTAGGTGCCCTAAATTATTTCTAATGGTTTCGAAGAAGACATTTGTCATAGTTCAGTGGCGCGTATTCCACCCAGTGCAACTAGATACAGAAGTTATTAGTGTTCGTGCGATACCTGTCAGTTCACAACTGCAATTTATTCCACAGCTCATACACTCATACTGATACACTAAATAGGAAAATCGTTAGTAATGTTTTACTTCATCCGGTATAAAATAGCCACCGGCGACTGGAGCTTTCGAAGTTCCGTGGTAAGAGTTTTATTGGGGGGGCAGATAGGCATTTTGAGCGCGAAATGTTGCTCTCCAAAAATGACAGATCGTGATTGTTTAAGGTTTCACACGTTCCGTTTTCTACTATCAAGACACTCAGTGAAGTACGCTAGGAAAAATTTAGTGGCCTGGTGTGTTTAACGAGTTTCTTTCTGTTTGATGTGATAAAGAAAAGAGAGAACTTTCAAAGCAGAAAATCATGCCCACAGAGAAGAGGAAAGATGGCAGGACGAAGTAGGGACTTCGTAAGCACATTATTCGGTATTCACGCACCTCTAAAAGAGAAAGTGGAAAGGAGGCTGGCTATTCGTAATACGTAGTCAGGGATTCCTTAACCGGTTCTTCCGGGGCACTTTGGGCTTGAAAATTCCCGTGCGCGTCAAATAAACTGTGGCAGAAGCTAGAGCTCTTTCCGGTTTATTTTTTCCCCTCGATAGTGTGTCTTCTGAATAGCTACGGTTCACATGAGTTATTATGTAGCCCGAAACATTGTCTTGCCAATTAGTTGTCCAATTTATTCAATCTTCTCTCTACAGCTCAGAGAGCAAAAAGCCCGTGTCACTGAAACGGAGCTTGCGCAGCGGCTTCAAAGGTTCTCAGGCTTGGCTACACAGGATTCAAAAATCAGAGTAGTGGAGGCGCCGTGGGTGCGTCAGGTGAATGATATTAGTAAGCATTGCAGTGACCGCAAACAAGTTATTTTCAACACAATATGCTATTTGTAGAAAAATAAAAATACTCGCGCGTAAAGCAAAGCTTAGAACACATGGCAGATGCTTCGACTGATATTGAACTCACGGCTGCCGAAGCTATCTTCGATGGAAGGCTTGGACATGATAGCATTTTTTTGTTAGGGCCGATTCTTTTGTACCTCTGCCTTAAGAGCCTGACACGATAGCGCTAATTTGGTCACGTTTAAGTTGGTTGATCGCGAATGCGAAGTGCAGAATTTGTGTTCATGAGCGCCCTTCGATGTTGCGCAATTCTTTTCTACAGTAGTACGTACATCATGTGGCTGATGGGCAGTAAACTTTACTACGTGACGAGTCTAGCCTGGCTTCTCGATATTCGAAAATTTTAGGGCTACACTTATAGACACATATCAGGCTGTATCAAAGTAGGAAGAGGAGGCAATAACTTTCTGCACTCAGGAATTCAGAGCGAGCAGACTTTTTTTGGAGCATAAGCTACAGTGCGCGCTGAAAATAATCGAAGCTCCGAAAGAGTAAGAATTGAGTTACCAAGCCATCGATGAAATGCGTGCCACAAGAGGCAAGTGCTAGCATTTCAGCCTCTTGTTGACCACTACCAGAGATCGCTTTCTGGGCAACGGTGAACGAACCACGCCAGAAGATCATTCGGCTACGGCCGAATTCCTTCCGGAGCTACTCCCTCGTCTCAGCTGTGAAAGGTTTCACTTTTTTTTTCTGGTGGGCTCATTCTACGCAGTATGTCGTAACACACGTGCAGAGAATCGACCATTCGACATACGTTCCGAATGCCTCTCACGCAGCAGCCCTAGCCTTCAGGAGTCACGCGAACGGCGTTCCAGGTAGGCAACAAGTACCGGGGTTCTTCCTTATGAAGGAATCCCACTGAGTGGCCTTGATTGGCTCCCTCTAACGGTCATTGCACTGCCCCCCCCCATATCATTAGCTCTTGTTGGCTGCAAAGACGCAGACCACTACTTGGAACGAAGAGCTGAAGATGTCTGCACCGGAGATTATAAGACGCTTCTGACTGAGAGCGCGAGGAGGTCTGTAAGCGATTTTTTTCTATCACTATGATAGTCATCATTGAGGACGCAGAACTTTAGAGGTGGGGAACTTTTTCCTTAACACCACTCCGTAACACGTGATCATCGAACACTGGCGCAACTGTTCGCATCATAAAGAAGATTAACGAAGTGCCTTCGCAAGAGCACGGATATCCACTGTTGTAACCTCTGAGGGAAGCAAATGCTACCTTATATGCGAGAAAGCTTTGCGTTTTAATATTTCACGAGCTCTTCGTGACTTTAAAGGAATTTCAAATCTCCTTTTCACCTTGTGCACTACGTAAAATTAAGAAAGCAGCAAGCAATTCAGATAATGATAATTTGAAACCTTCAAAGCGTACTACGTTTTTATTTATCTTTTTCCACGGACCGGGTAGTAAGTGCACCTGCCTGCGCAGCATGCGGTAAGTGCAAGTGCAAGTACGCATTTATCAACAGTGCGTTGCACACATGTTAAAAAAAAACAAGTCTCTATTCGTATGTTATTGGCACAGAAACTCTCTGATCGATATTACTTTTGGGAGAACGGTTGCAAGAAATGTACTGTAATGACGGAAGATAAGGTTACAGGTTTGAAGGCAACTCAGAATCGCTGAAAAAGGCCTAAAAAGGCTTCGTTGCGCTCTGTACCGTCACATTGCCTTGGTTATGAAGGATGAAAAGCACTCAGTCTTCGATTACGCCATCCAATGACTATGATAATACGTGCTGCTCCTGAATACCCATCGCGAGGAGCTTTAAATGCACACCAGTGCACTTTATTCCTTCTATTCATTCCGTGTTTTGGTTCGGAAAGCCTGCGCAGCAGAATTATAATGATGTGTTTATTGATAATATTGAGTTCCCCAAAAAACCGTCTCAACAGCATAGTTCATAGAGAAAAAACTGGCACACAGAAGGAAACTCAAAGAGGAGACAGAAGTAAAATGAAATAAAATTTCCATCTTTCCATCCCGGTCAGATAAGATTTTCTGAATAAAGGAAAGACACAGAATGAGTGCAAAAAGCTGTCGACAACTTTTCTAGCCCTAATCTACTGTCTTTCGCTCGCCGATGGAATAGATCTTTGGTTGAAATGCTTATATATTTGATGCCCTTTACGCGAAGTAGATCAGTGTATCTAAGTAGATCAGTAGATCAGTGTATCTTAGAACCCTAAGAGCATAGCGCATTCACATACATGGGCACACGTCCCCTATTCGCTCGGCGCGAACAGGAGATCACGGACCGCGTCGGCAGTGTGCGCGCTCGGCGCGAACTGGAGATCACAAACAGCGCTGGCAGTGGCTCCGTCGCTCTGTGTCATATGTACTCCTAAGCAACCTTCAACTAGCAAGAAATTTCTTTTCCTGCGCTGCAAGGAAAATAATGCGTAGACCAGCGTACACGCCAAGCACACGTGAGGAAATAAAAAGAGCCCCTGCGCTCCTTCTTCACGTTGTTTATAACAATACACAACTTTGAAAAGAGAGGCGGGCATGTTTTTGAATGTGTCTTGGTGTTTTGAATAAAATTATTTATTTACTCTGTTAATTTGTTTTTTCTATTGTCAACACTGGAAGATGCATTTTATTTCCAATGGTTTAGGAGTGGTGTTGACTGAACGACCGACGAACAAGTGGAAAAATATATCTCGGACATGGCGAAAGAAAACCTCGCCGTTAAAGGCAAACTTTCGTTATTTCTTTCGCCTGCACTTCTCACAAAACTATCCATTGTCGTCAAATGTAGTGAGAGCTTTCGAAAAGTGGCGCAGCCGACAATTTCTTGCGCCAACACATGAAGTTTCATAAAGATAAAAAGTACGTATCTTAAAACACCCTACACTTTAAACTCTTTGACGCTAGTCAAATCCGCTTTACTTTTCCTCAATGGTATATACTCTTCTATACAAAAGACATTAAGGTGACGAAACTGTACGGATTACTGACACAATATTCCAGGCGTTTCACGTGAGTTTTCTTTTTATTCTAAAAGACTGAACACTGAGTCCCTTTCACTTCTCCTTAAGAAATAGGCTTCTTTGGATCAGAGTGTTTTAGCTTTCCAGTTTTCAATAAACACAATCTACTCTGCCGAAATCGCCACGTATTTTGTTTAGGCATTCTCCCCCTGCTGTGTCCTTTATCTTCAGTCTTGAAACCTCTCAGCAGCCGGTTCGCATTACCGGACAGTATCACGTTACTGAGGCAGGGTTGACTTTTGCTATAGGCGCACTATGTCTTAGACTTAGTGCCAGAAAGCAGCACTGCAGTGCCGTACGAAAAAAGGTGGACAAGGGGCGGTGGAGAAAATGGCTCACGAGCTTATAAACCGTCCTATAAACGCTATCTCCACGTATGGTGGCAAAATGTGCAATAATTGCGTTCAGAGTCTAGCGAACATTACGATATTTATTCTTTCTTTGGTTTATGTTTCCTAATGCAAACAGCAGCCAGCGACGCGTGCTACAAGGAAGCACTCTTGACATCTCTACGGAGAAGTACAGAAAAAGTTTCCCCGTATAAGAAGATCGGGAGGGTGACTTGATCCCCAAAGGGCGACGCTCGGGGATCTGCTTTCCATGCCATCTGGGACTTGGCTTTCGCGCCTTTTTCCATACAAAACAAAAAACACACACATAACATTTATCGCCCAACTGCCGGCTGTATAACATGCCACCCTACGCTCCAGCGCAAAAAACAGCATCACATGTCAAAATGGCGCGGCTATTGCGGCACATTGCAGGGAGTTTTCCTTAAGTCCTGCGACAGCCGAAAAGGGCACTCTGGCTCAAGACTCTAGGTGTGCGGTATAGTGGCTATTTGTTCTACACAGCGCCTAGTGTATAGACAATTTTTATTAAGGTTTTCTTAGTGTACGCATCTCTTCTGAGCTCCACTTCGAGCGTTTACCATGAAGCTTTAAATCCTCTTTTCTCTGTTTGTGGCACGAGGCTTACCCACTTCTTATCTTCTGCGTATTATTACTTTATATCTCGAAACACTTAGGCCTACAGGCATGGTCAGGAGAGTAAGCAGGATATAAATGCTGGACTGGTATCCTTTTCTTTAGGATGTGTAATCACCGCGCTTGCAGCTATGGATAACTCCTTTATCCCGAATGACCGATTCTTTTGCGAACTGATGTTTTCTAACAAAAGGCGTTTTATTTAAAAAAAGCCGAAAGGGCAGACACTTCATTGAACGAGCGTCGCACGTTGTTGCTTCAGGTCTGCGATCTCATTGTGAATACGTATAGCAAATAAAGTACTCCTCCTTCACAAAGTTCCTCCGTTTCTAATTTCTGCTTCAAAACTTTCCTGATTGGACCTCATCTTTTGTTCAGAGCGATTTCATGCGATAATAGTTTCGCAACATGCGGCGCCTAAAGTGCCGCATATTATTGCCCACCATTCGAAATTTTTGGAGCTAACATGGATAATAGTTACGGTGTGCTACCGGCCTCTCAGTAAATAAGGACACTAAAATTAATATCTGCAAAGTGATCTACTCAATGTTAGTTACCCAGCCTGCATTTCACCTTGTATAGGTGTGTTCTGCCGCTCAGCAAGGGCACTGCTATGCCAAAAAATGTGCTCTTGTAACTCAAAAGCATATTTTAAAAATCGCAGAACATCCAAGGTTAAACACCCTGCATACGGACATTGCAAGAACACGAGTGTGCCAGTCTTTCTTGTGCTTGGTGTTTAGTGGGCTGCTTTCGAACCATCCTAACTGAAAATGAAGGATGTACCACGAAAAAACTATGCTTGGGTAAGTTTAACTCAGATACGAGATATTGTTTGTCAAATTTAGGCCCCGCTGCTAATCGTCAGAATTACCAAATTAGTAAATTCTTGCTCCTGTTAGAAACAAGAGTTAGCAAGAACAAGTAACGAAGCCTTTAAGAAAGCAAAAAATAGAAGCAATACATGGGTCAATCAATCAAGTACATACTGTGCAATGTTTCTCAATGTCTCCCGGCTAAAACTTTTATATTTGTCGAAAATAGCAGATAAAGTCTCATGAGTAAAAGGAAGGCAAGAATTTTACGCACTTGAATGTACTTGTTTGTTTTTTAGAAACAAAGTCAGCATAAGCCATGCGCTGAATATCTAAGCGTATATTCAGCCCTGCTTGATGTTTTGAACAAGCTTTGCTTCCTTTTCTTTCTTTTCATTTCTTTTTAAGATTTCCTTTATTTCTGACCATGTTTTGTAGATATACATGACCGCATTTGTCCGCCATATCCCACACAAGAGTGGAATTAATGTTCAGAGTGCTTCTGGAGGGGGAATTTCGCATCTCTATGTCGACAAAAGCGTACTTTCAGGTACTTTTTGCCCAAAGGTTCTCGGTAGCTCATTTTGTATCTTTCAAGAAAAGCTAAGAGCCCTACCCAGGACTGATATTAATTTCATCCGCAGCAGAAAAAAAATCTGCGTAGAGAAAGACATCAAACATGACACAGTCAACTAGCAGCCCGGGCTGCTTCCGGTCGCTTCTCGTCATATCCCCTCTTTGGGGAAAAAGTGCAGGAAGCGACTGCTCTAGAAAGGCGAAGCAAGCATGCCTTCAGGGAGCGCTCAAGGGATATGAGGCAGTGTTATTATGCACGCAAAGGGACGTTCCTTTCATCTCAGGGTCTCTCGTAATTGCATTTTGTACTCGGCGCTCACTGTGTCGTGCGCAATTCTGCGTTCCTTCTATTACAGAGAAACGCCATGTTAACCGGGGAATTCCGTGTTCTAAAGGCGGGACAGCTGAGATTAACTTTTTCGCAACAAAGATATCATAGCTAGCATTTACATTGAGACATACGGTAGCAAATGCAGAGAAAGTACGGCAGTTCACAACGGCTGAGTAGAATACAAACAGCTATGTCATCACCGCATTGTGAAGGCACAACGAGAAAGTATCATAAAATATACAGAAGCCGCTATTAAATATCATGTTGGCGGCCTCAATGATCAGTTCTAAAAGTGGTGACAAGCCACCCAGGGTGAAAATTCCTTAACCTCCACAAGCTTGTTGCAAAATCAACTACTCGTTAGTGATGCGAATTAGGTTTTCTTCAATAGAGCTCGATCTACAGACTGTACATTCTCGAGAAATGAAATCTTACTATGAAAAGTTGCAACCATCTGAACTAAGCGATATCAGGATAGATGGATGGATGGATAGGAGCGCCCCCTTTGAAACGGGGTGGTGGCAATTGCCACCATGCTCAGCTTTTCTTTATTTATTATTTTTTTGTTTACTGTGTTGGCAATTCTCATTAAGATTCTCCATCAACTTTGCCTACGGTTTCCTACTATTCTAACCTTATTCCACATCTTTGCTTTTCAGCCACCAGTCCTCCAATCGCTTTTTGCTGACTTCCACTGCAGATTTATTTACATGACCATTGTTATCTTTAAACCCTAGGGCCTCAGAAAGAGTGACTGTGCCTGCATCGACATCCGGATGGATACCATCACATTTGATTATGAGGTGTTCAATTGTTTCCACAGATCTACCACACACTGCACATGTGTCATCTTCTTCGTTAAATTTCTTTTTGTAGCTGCGCGTTCTAAGACACCCTGATCTAGCTTCAAAAAGTAGGGCACTGCCTCTTGAGTTATCATACAAAAATTCATTCCTGATCTGCCTTTTCCAGAATCGATATAGTTCTACACTATGTTTCTTTTCCATTGAATTCATCCAATTTTTAACTTCCGCGTTTTTGACCTGTCGTTTAATGCTCTTTCTTTCTCCGTCCTCATGACCGGCATACTTACTGGTTAGTTTTCTAGTTCTTTTCCGCCACTGTGAGTCAACGTTCTTTCTGTATAAATATATAAATACCTTAGCTGCCCATCTGTTATCGTCCAATTTCCTCAGGCGTTCTTCATATAGTATTTTACTCTTAGCTTCCCGTGCCTCGAACGATGCCCAGCCCATATCCCCTTGTACTGCCTCGTTTGTGGTTTTGCCGTGGGCACCTAGTGCTAATCTTCCAACAGCTCTCTGATTTACGTCTAATCTCGACTGAACTTCTGCCCTTAAGCACAGAACCGCATTGCCGAAAGTAAGTCCCGGCACCATTATTCCTTTCCAAATACCTCTTAGTACTTCATATTTGTTGTACCCCCATAATGCCCTATGTTTCATTATCCCGGCGTCTCTTCGTCCTTTTGCCCTAAGAGCCTGTTCATGCTTTTCCGTGTATATCTGCCCTTCGTTTAGCCATATCCCGAGGTATTTGTATTCGGCCACTTTGGGTATTTCGTGGCCTTGTATTGTAAGCACCTGATCAGTTGTATCGTTAAAAATCATCACACCTGATTTAGTTGCGCTAAAACTGAATCCTAGAGCTTCTCCTTCGTCTCCACAGCAATTAACCAAAGTTTGTAAATCTTCCTGGCTATCTGCTAACTGTACAAAATCGTCCGCATACATTAAACCCGGGAGTCGCTGCTCAACTACATTTCCGCCTAATCTGTACGATAGATTATAACCCAGATTACTTTCTTCTAGCCTTCTTTTCATATTTATCACGTAAAGCATGAACAGCAGCGGTGATAGAGGGCAACCTTGCCTTAATCCTTTGTGCACCCCTACAGTTGTGGTACTTTTTTTCCCTTCCCATGTAATTTCAACTTCATTATCACGGTAGATTTCCTGTAGAAAATCAATTACCTCATCACCAATACCTAAATCTTTCAATATGCTCCACAGGAGTTCCCTGTTCACGTTATCGTATGCACCGCTTATGTCTAGAAAGGCCATAAACAGAGGTCTATTTTCCGCCTTAGCTATTTCTATGCATTGGGTAAGCACGAACAGGCTATCATCTAACCGCCTACCCCTTCTGAACCCATTCTGAAGTTCTCCGAGTATCCTATTCCCTTCTACCCATGACTGCATTTTTAATTTCACCGCCTGCATTGCCAGCCTGTACATAACAGATGTTATCGTAATCGGACGGAAGGATTTTATGTTCATCTTATCTCCTTTCCCTTTATAAATTAAATTCATTTTACTCTGTCTCCAGCTATGCGGAATTTGCTTATTTGTTATGACTGCCTCCAATGCTTTTATCAGCGCGTCCTTGCTTCTTGGGCCAAGTTCATTAATCAGCTTAATTGGAATTTCGTCTATCCCTGCGGATGTGGTTTTAGGAATATTCGCTTCCGCCTTTTCCCAGTTAAGACTAGTCAGTTCTAAGCTGTTCTCTTTTGTGCTGTCCTGTGTTGCCGCCTCACTTGGGGAGATTACCCCATTGGCGTCGCTAAAAGACGCAGCTATAAATGACGTAATGTAGTCCACAGCATCGTCTCCCTCCAAACATTTTCCCTCAGCATCTATAATCTGTTCCTGCTTTCTTTGATTTGTTTTTCCCAACCAGCTTATATGGTTCCAGAATTTTCTTGCCCCCCCTTTATTTGCCTCGCGAACTTCAGCCAGCCATTTATCAGAGGACTGCTTTATTTTAGCCTGGACTAGGACCTGAACTTGCTGTTTGTTTTGTCGATAAGATTCCCATTTTTTTTCTATTTCCTCTACAGATAACTGCGCCCTCTTTGCTTCTCTGTGTTCCCTTGAAGCCACCCGTCTTTGTTCGATGGCCTCCTTAATTTCCATATTCCACCAGCTTCGTGGCTTCCTCTTTCCTCTCCAGCGGTTAACTCCTTTCACTTGTTTCATTTTTGTAGCGATGAGCAGTTCCAACTGATTATAATCCCAATTTTCCATGTGGCGTTTCTCAATTACTTCTTCTATATCGGCTGATATTAGCGCTATTTGTTCATCATTTAATTTTTCGTTGTCTTTTGGACTTCGTTGCATTTCTCTTTTGACTAGGGCTCCCAACTGTACACTAATACGTTTATGATCACTTCCTAGGCTGTCCTTTCCCTCTTCGTCTATTTCCATTATTGCGAGCTTGCTATAGATGCCCTGCGACATTAGACAGTAGTCAATGGTTGTTTGCCTGTTACGGGATTCCCACGTGATTTGTCCCTCACATTTAGTTTCTCTATTGACAATAACTAAGTTGTGCCGCTCACACAAGTCTAGCATTAACTTCCCGTTACAATCTGTGTATCCATCCAGATCCTCGATGTGGCCGTTCATGTCTCCAAGCAAAATAATATCGACACCGTCTCCAATCTGCTTTATATCGTCATTGAGGCACTTAACTAGATCCTTGTTGCCTGCATTTGTCCCCGGTCCCTAAATAAACTACCCCTAGCCATGTCCTTTTGCCGGCAATTGTACCTGATACCCAGACATGTTCTTTGCAAGTTGATTTTATTCTTTGCCAATTTGTTCCTTGATGTATCAGCATACCTACTCCTCCTCCCTTCTTCTCCGTTGTTGTTCTGTTGCACCCTTCCCAGACATAGCCATCGATGAAAGGTGGATCTTCTAGATCCCTCAGATGTGTCTCGCATAGAGCGTACACACCTACTGCTTCGTCCTTTAACTGCTGTTCTATTTCTAGCCATTTCGCTCTCTTTCTACCCCCTTGCATGTTTATGTAACTGATCCTGGCGTTAAATTTCTTTTTCGTAGTTTTCTTTCTGGGCCTCCTAGTGGCCATTTTGTTGGGATCAGCCGCCATTGTTACATTTACATGGCTTCTACCTACCCCTACGCCCTGAGCCACCGTGGACCCCCTAAAAAAGCTACCGCTCGGCCTCCCAGGCGCCTGCCTATCTCTTCTCCTACCCTTCCACTGAAATGGATGCCATCTCGTCCAAAGTCTCTGCCCGAACCTGCCCTGTGCACTTCCTTGTTTATTTGTACCACCTCAAAGCCTTTCTCGAGGCCTAACTGCCTTATCTCGCGATTAAGATTCACAACGTCTTTAGCAACCTCTGCATTCCTTCCTTGTACCTCCTGCACTGTACACACCACGATCTGCGCTTGCTGTGCTATCGCCCTTATACCGTCAACTCCCTCAGCTAATGTTTTCCCTACTTGTGCGGCGTTACCATTCAGGACATCATTTAGCCCCGCCGCTACCACTACCAAGTTACGCCTTGCAGCCTTCTCGGAAAGTTCACTTTTAGTCGCTGTCAGGACATCGTCCATTGTCTTTCCTGGAAACACCCCGACTGCTACCAGCCTATCACCCTTCACCCGGTCCAGAATAGCTCTTTTGCAGCGCCCCATGTTTGAGTCACCAGCGATAAGCACTAGGGTACTCTGCCACTCCCTCCTAACTTCCGGATCTCGCTGCCTCTTATCAGCGACTGTGCCCTCATTTCCTGGAAATAGCTCGGACCCCTTCTCAGTACCGCCTCTCGAATTCCCAGCTGCCACCTGTGCATAGCTGTTCCTGCCTGAACATGTCTGACCTACTGGCCCCTCGCTGTCCATGCCAGTGCAAGCCCCATCCACGTGGCTGGCGCTGGAATGCCCGCCATTGTGGTTTCCAATGGCGGTGTCCGCCGTTTTTGACTCGATCTGAGATAGCTGTACTTGAAGCTTACGCTTCTCTGCCCTCTCTATCTGTAACTCTGTTTCTAGAGCATCCATCCTTAGCACTAGTTCGCTGTTCGCCAGTTCAGCCCTGTCCAGGCGTGCACCTAATACGCAGAATTTGCACATAAAATCTGCGCCTTCGGCCTCCTCCACTGAATCGAACCGCGTTTCTTTTAAATTCACCGATTCCTCACACTCCATACATCTAACCTTCAGTAGCTTAACCATCGTAGCAACACTCGATTATTGCTTGCACCAAATGCCCAGATATCTACACGCTCAAGACAAAAACACTTGAAAACACGTGCAAAATTAAAATAAAAGTCTAGCTACCGCAAATGCCGATCAATCACTTGGAAAAAAAATAGCTATCAATAATTGCAAAACTCTCCGCCCATCTTGATATTGTCACGTAGTGGTGACGGCCGTCCAGGCAGTGAGGAATACAACAAAATTAGGCTTCTAATACAAACTGCCTATGGGCTCACCTGGGCCCGCAAGAAAATGAATCACTCGGCGGCGGCGAAGCAACAAGCGGGTTTGTCGGCCGTTCAACTGAATGCCCGCCTCTCTCGGCCGTGATCAATGTAAAATTGACAACGAGCTTTCCAGATAAGGCGTGCAAAGTTACAGCAATCTAGAACAACGTCAATCGACAAGCGTGTTGCATCGCAAACAAAGCGCTAATGCCGCGTGCCGGCAGCTTTGAAGCATGATCAAACACTACAAAGATTCGCGGCATTACTCACCTTTAAAAGCAACATCGACGCGATTCTTTTTAAATATAAGGTGACTACAAAATAAAAAGGACTCAGCAAAAATAAACACCGAGAGTGGAAACACTGCGTCCTTTAGCGCGCATAATAGGGCTTTAGACTTACGGCATTGACAACTTCTGGACGTACGGGGCGTTGTTCTTGGCGTGCACTAATTTCTGCAGGGATGACATCATAGTCCCGTTCACCTAGCCTACGAAGGATCTTGTACGAGCCGACATATCGGCGTAGAAGTTTTTCCCTCAAAACGCGACGGCGAATTCACGTTCAAACCTAGACTGTCTCGTGGCTTTGTGGCGTCTGGCGTTGGTCGGCTGCTGGCCGTCGATCCGTAATCGGGCAAGTCTACGAGCTTCTGCGCGCTGAAAATAGGTGGTGACGTCGACGTTATCTTCTTCGGTGACGTTCGGTAGCTTTGTGTCTAGCGTGGTCATGGCCTCTCTGCCGTGGGCGGGCCTAGAAGGCGTTATCTGAGCGGTCTCCTGCACTGCGGTGTTGTAGGCGAAGACGATGTAAGGCAGGATGACGTCGCAGGTCTTGTGTGTCGGCAATGGTTTTGTTCAGGCGTTCAGTCAGCCCGTTGGTCTGGGGATGATATACAGTTGTCCTCCAGTGGCTTGTTTGGTTTTAACGCAAGATGGCTCGCGTCAGTTTCGCCGTGAACACTGTTCCTCCGCCCGTGATGACCACATCGGGGGCGTCGTTTCGTAGAAGAGTGCACTCCATAAAAATTTGGCGACTTCTGCTGCTGTTCCGTTCGGTAGGGCTTTTGCCTCGGCGTAGTTGGTCGCGTATTCGGTCAGTGATGGTCGACTTATTTCCACACGTTGACTTCGGGAAAGGACCAAGCAAGTCTATGCTGATCTGCTAGAGGGGCCTTCAGGGGGGTTCAATGGGGTTCACAAATCCTGCTGGTTGGGTGGCAGGGGTCCTTCATCGCTGAAAATCTCGGCTGATTTTCACAGAACCTGCTACATCGGCAGACAGTTGGGGTCAGTAATACTTGTCTTCAATGAGGCGGAAGGTGCGAGAAAACCCAAGAAGTCCAGCTGTCGGCTCATCGTGTGAAGCCTGTAGAACTTTTTCGCGGTGTCTTTCAAGTACGACAAGGAGGTACGATGTTTTGTTCGCTGTGAAATTGCGGCGACTATTTGTACTGTTTGTTCATTCTTCGAAGCTGCTGGCAATATTCAGAATGATTACCCGGTAGCTGCAATGTGGCCACCGAGTACTATTTTCAAATGGAAGGATAAGGCGCGTTCAGTGATTGGCGCAAACATGCGTCGGTGGTGCGACCAATGAGTTCTCTTCTTGGTATCAGTCTGAAATCATACTCGCGCAAGACAACAGAAAGACACCACACTGTGTGTGGTCGAAGTCTTGCGTCACAAGTTATGCATCACTATTAACGTGCATTTTTTTAAAGGTGTGCGATTCGTTAATTAACAAATCTTTCAGCTAAGGACAGAATAAAATTTAATGATGGTTTTTTCCTATTCTTCGGAAATGCTCGGAACTTTTCAAAAGTTTTGATTACATGGTGCTGAAGCAGGAAGCGCAGATGGACGTGATGAAACGACGAAATGTGCTTAGAGAAATATCCTAAGGCAATCTGCATGTTAAAAAAGTGAAGTCATATGGAAAGTTTCAATAACTAGCTTACACGAAAAACGATTTCTCAAAGAAAGATTATACAACAGGACCTCACGTATTTACTGAAGGCTTAGTTAAAGTCCTGGTGCTACAAAGTACAAAGTATGCGTGGATGCTCTGCCTAGACTGACGATTAATGCTCTTCTATCCATTTTTAAAGGTTTTTCTTACGAAGTAGTTAGGGCCACCATTTTCAGTCACCTGCCCCAGGCTTCGAAAAGCTACTGAAATCCTTATGCTGTTTTCATGTAGCCTATATTGTAGCTTATAATGTTTTCAAGTAGGATAAGTAGCGCTTAAATTATTTCAGATTAGGTTTAAGTAACGTCCAGTTTTTTTTTTGCGCGCTGTACTGCACTGCGCTCTTCGGCATCACATTGCACAAAAAGGAATGGCGGTTGCTGCTTGCGCCAGATGGGCACATCCGCGCCCTACTAAATTAACTATTTCGAAACCGTGTGCCGACGCAGGAGGGCAACTCTACTCGTAAACCAACGTCTGGTTTAGCTGTCCTGCTCCAGGCTCAGTGGGGGAGAGACTGGTTTCATTCCCAGGCGCTGCATTTATGTAGTTTCTACGCCGGCTCCAGTAGCTAATCTTGGCCCCCTGCAGCGGGTTCGGCGTAATGCGGTGAGTGACCATGAAAACGTAAGCCAGACGGCTTATTGCTCAGGAAGTACGCGACTACCGCATATTGCTCAGGGGTCTTCTCTAGCTGAAAGAGTTCCAATAGGGCTCTGAGATAAGTTTGAAAATCGTGTTTCCAATTTACATGGGGCGCCCACGTTGCGACAGCTGGGTTGATCTTGCATGATGCGTAGCGCCATCCTAGCCGCATTCGTTAAAGTTTTTCGCGCAATGCCGCCAACCGCCAGATCAGTAGAATAACTATGCGAGAAAACAGAATGAATCGTTGTGAAAATGGTGATTTGAATAAGTTCCGAGTGAATACAGAGTTGTCGCTCATGATTTATGCTGTCTTGGCGAGGCCAAATTAGTAAATCAGAGGAGGCTTCGATCCCGATCTGCGGTAAGCTCGTTCTTTTGACTCTATATGTGAAAATCTTCGGCGCCCGGAACCTGGCTAGCCCGCCGCTGTGGCTCAGTGGTTATGGCGCTCGTCTACCGAGCAGAAAGATGCGAGTTTGTGTGTCGTGTGTCAAAAGATGTGTGGCATGATGCGGGTGTGCATCATGCCACACATTAGGCTGTGTGTGGCATCATGCCACACATATTGCATTCGTGTTTAACTTTTGCACTTCCGGAGCCAATTGTTCATCAGTTATTAAAGAATAGTTTACCTCATTCCGGCTGTCCTATTTTAAGGCTTAGCATGGCTTACAGTGGTCTTGAAGCGTGAAGAAAATATAAAAAATTATGACGCCATTTACTTGTGCGTACAACACAGCAGAATACGGAAACCTTGTAGACGTTTTAAGAAGTTGAATGTCCGGTAGGTGTGCAGAGAAAAGGTCCAGTGGACAGGAAATGAGCATCAAGAGGTACGCAACAAGGCTTCAGGGTTCGCAATTTGTGCATAGTTATACAAATAAAAAAGAAACAATTTCAAGATATGGCCGGGTTGCGCAGCGAAAGCAGGGTGACCTAAAACGGAGTTCTGGCTGGCGGAGCAAAGATTTAACTGTAGATCGCTAATAGGATCTATACGTGATTTATTTCTATCTCCGAAGAACTGACGTCGCGCAGTACATAGACGAGTTTTGGGTCTAGCCTCCACCAAAACGCAGCCGCCGCGGTCGGCCTCTCGTCCCATTTTGGCCCGTACTGTGTTGAGGGTCGAAAGTGTGATGGCCTACGAGATTGTTACGGCTTTTCCGCACACAATATTACAATCTGTCAACGCGACGCTATGCACAAGTTGCGCATCAAGCCCCGTGCCACTGCGTGGGCTCTGAATTCCTCTAATCAACCAATAGGCAGTGCCAGTGGTGATGCGGTGAAGTGAAAGAATCGAGATAGCTTGCGCGTGTTTTGGGCCATGTGTGCCCATTTTGTGGAGGCTTGTTTGAGTTCGGTGCCTGCTTCTTACCTGCTGGTTTATTACATCCTCCACCAGATAACAATTATATTGGCGCAAAAATTTGTCGGCATTAAACTGGCCGAGGAAATGTTTCCAGGCTCTCTGTTTTGAGTAATATTATTTAAGGCATTAGTAAGCTAGCGCAAAAATGCCCGCTTAATTCGATGTCGAGGATGCTAAATATATCTGCAAAAAAGAAATCACTGCTAACCATAGAAAACTTTCACTAAAAGCTGAGAATTTGCTTTCTCAATAGCAGTATAAAAATAATTTTATTGATAAGTGGGGGCCGAGGTTGATACTAGTTATGCTCCTGCTTTTCATGTCTTCAATATTGAAATCTTCGAGCTTTTGTCAGCAGCAGATTCATTTCTTGTAGATGAATGTCTGCTTGATGAAACACTACACAATTTGTTGGAATTTGTGGGAAGTTTGCGACGAAGTGATTTGTTGTGATGTTGCCAACTTAATGTACGGAAATTCGCGCCTCAGTACGCTCTACTTTTTAATGCTTGTGTATATGGTCTCATGCAGTTTCACTTTAGTTAACCTGCGAAAGCTACGTTAGGGGCTTCCACAGGCTTTCTTGGTATCGGCGTCGAGGATGTGACAACCCAGCGCAACGCTGTTCTCCCGAAGGAATACGGAATCTTGCTCCGGTTCCCTGCGTGATAGATGGCTGAGGTAGTGAGGCGCTCCCGACTGTGCGCCACCTGTTCTCGCTTAATTCGTGATGGCCCAGAGGTCATCGCACTGCAACTGGTGCCGTTACATTTAATGCAGAGAGGAGAGCAAGTGGTCTTCACCATTTCTTTTTTTTTCTGCATGTTCCTTGATAATGCTCAGTAGTAACAGTCAACATCAACCGTAAGCCATCCAGGGTGTAGGAGGAACTGTTAGGCGCAGAACAGATGAGGGTGCGCGCTGACTTGTTGCGTCTGAAAGAAGGATGGAAAGCAAATTGCACCGGCCTGCTGACTAGCTCGAGCTGAGCCACCACCGCTGCCACGTGCAGATAGACGAGTGAGTGAGTGAAAAACATTTATTGCTCCAAAAATCAGGTTTTAGCGGTGGGCCGATGTCTTCATGTCTTCGGCCTCTGCACAAGGTCGGCGCCCCTATTCCAGTGCACCGCTGAGTCTTGCTGCTTCGCAGGCGTGCTGCACCAGTGCCCTTTGGGCCGTGAGCTCACTGCTGGTCAGCAGGCCCTCCCATTGTTCTTCACGAGGGTCATTTAGCTTGTGAAATGCTCTGTTACGTTCGTATTCCCATGTGATGTGATATAGCGTGGGGGTTGCTCCGCACCTCGGACATGTGTCCCTGTATAGTGTAGGGAACATCTTGTGCAGTATATATAAATTTTGGAAAGCCCCTGCTTGCAGTCTCCGCCAGCAGACCGCCTCGTGCTGTGTTAATGATGTGTGGGGTGGTGGGTATTTGATCCCCGCCCCCTGTGGTAGTTTAAGATTTCTGCATACGTTGGTTCCACCGTCGTCGGGTCCTCCAGGGTTTCTGACTGCCCTGCTCGGCTCGTGATCTCGCGAACTAGGCTGTCTACCCTCGAGTTACCCTCTATCCCGGTGTGTGCCGGTATCTAGAAAATCCTGTGTCTTAAGGTCTTATTTGGAGGCTTTGCTTCGAGGAAAGATTATCAGCGCTTCCTTGCTTATTTTGCCCTGTATGTAGTTCCTGAATGCTGCTTTGGAGTCTGCTAGGATTATCAAAGACTTGTTCCTACGGTAACCGTCGGCCGCCGCTAGAGCTACGGCAGCTTCCTCCCCCTCCGTTACCGTACAGTTTCTTAATGTCGCGCTGCTAATTGGTTCCCCCATGTGGTCTACCACTGCTGCCGCGACTCGGAACTTTCTGGTCCTGCGGTCCCATGGATAGAGGGCCGCGTCTGTGTATACTGTGTTTTCTATTGTGGCTAGGTTCCGCTGCACATAGTCTGCCCTGGCATGCCTTCTAGCGGCATGGAGGTTGGGATCCATGTTTCTCGGCAGAGGGCTGATGTCCAGTGTCTGGGGGACCTCGGCTGGAATGCTAGCTGTTCTATCTACTATCCCTTCTACGTCGTGCCCTAATCTCTTTAGGAGCTTGCGGCCGGTGGCTGTCTGCTGGAGCCTGGCTATTTGCGCACTTAGCTGGGCTTCCGTTAGTTCTTCGAATGTATTGTTGAGGCCCATTTGTAGCAGCTTTTCATTTGATGTGTTTCTTATTGGCAGGTGGAGTGCCGTCTTGTACGCCATTCTTAGCAGTGCCTCCGTCTGTTCTTTGTCTTTCTTGGTCATACGGTGGTATGGCAACGAGTACGTGACTCTGCTGACCATCAGGCTTCTGACGACCTTGATCGTGTCGCTTTCTTTCATCCCGCTTCTGTTCTGTGATACCCTCTTTATCATGCGGCTGATTTGTTCTGTTGACTTCTTGAGTAGGCTAATTGTGTAGGTACATCTCCTGCTTCCTTGGATCCACATGCCCAGGATGCGTATCATGTCCCTTTCTGGTATGTTTTGGGCGTCTAACTTTACTGTCAGTTCCTCCTTGGTAGGGTTGGACCCTACCCTAAGAAGTTCCGACTTTTCCGTGGAGCAGGCTAGGCCCCTTTCCCTCACGTACTCTTCTACACACGTTGCTGCTTCTTGCAGTCTCTCTTGCTTTTGTCCTAGCGAGCGTCGATTCACCCAGACCGTAATGTCGTCGGCGTACATCGCGTGCTGGATGCCATCGATCTTGCTGAGTCTTCTGGCCAGTCCGAGCTTTGCAATGTTGAAAAGCACTGGTGAGATTACGGATCCTTGCGGCGTGCCCTTACGTGGGGGTGGTAAAGGTGTCGCTTCGCAGGTCTCCCAAGCCCACTGTCGCTGTGCGTTCTGACAGGAAGGCTCTTACGAGAATTCACAGATATGAGAGGAATGAGTGAAAGAACAGACGCGCATCGCAATAATCGCGGCCGCCGAAGCGAAAACGCCGGCTTTAACAGATACCCCAATGCCCCTGTCCCCTGAGGAGCCGAAACAAACTTTATATAGAGGACGCGAATGAAGCGGCGGATGGCGGACGTTTGGCTGGCACTACCAGATTAGCTGCTTGCGGTTGAAACTGGAGCCGGTCGCATGGAGGTGACAACGAACTGCACAAACTTGAGCAATGGACCCGGTGCGAAAGCCAGGGGTGCCAGCCGGAACGAGCCGTCGCCATCGCATCCACGTAAGCGGCCACAGCAGGAAGAATGCTCCAAGGCCAACCCATGCAAAGTCGTGTGCGAAAAAAAATAGGTTTTTGAGGGGAGCAAATCCCGCAGTAACTGTCTCACATATATCGGTGCACAACCGAACCGCGCTGTAAGGAAGGGATAAAACAAGTAGTGAAAGAAGAAAGGAAGATGTGCCGTAGTGGAGGCCTCACAAAAAAAGATGCCCAGGCTTAGCTTGGTTAAGCCCAGAATGCGTTGCATATTGCGCGGTCTTTTTGCGCGAGGTATTGCTTGGCGGCACTCCATTTTCTCAGCAGCTTTTCCTCCGTGACGTATGGATGGATGGATGGATAGGAGCGCCCCCTTTGAAACGGGGCGGTGACAACCGCCGCCATGCTCAGGCGTTTTTTTGTATTTTTGTTTTTTTC
Organism: Amblyomma mixtum; assembly: GCF_055824585.1. Classification (NCBI taxonomy): domain Eukaryota; kingdom Metazoa; phylum Arthropoda; class Arachnida; order Ixodida; family Ixodidae; genus Amblyomma; species Amblyomma mixtum. The sequence goes on from NC_143012.1 coordinate 53,443,214, forward strand.
TTTTTTCACATGGTTTGGTGACGTCGCGTCACTACGTGACGTGACGTCACCAGACCACGTGACGTGACGTCACGTAGTTTTGTGGCTGCCAGGCCGCGCCCAAGGGCTGAACAGAGTGATTGCAATATGCTACACATAAAATTACAGGATTGCACTTTGGTTAAGAGCCGAAATGCGAAAGCCTTTCCCTGTCCGGTTTTTCTTCCTCAATTTTTTGTCATTCTATTGTTGTTCTTTTTATTAGTTACTACTTTCCTATATGATTTTTTATTTAATTTTTGAGACTTTTGCTTTTTTTAATTTTTGCTGTTCTATTTTTCTGTGTGGTCAGATCACTGCGGTGATCCGTCGATGTTGTGACGTCCATGTACTATATCGACATCCATGGTATTGTGACGTCCAAGTGTATATTACCGCGTTCTTTTGCGTTAAAGTAACTAATTACACCTCATCAACCAAATTGGTCCCACGGCGATACGCATTCATTCAGCGAGAGAGATAGAGAAAAAATATAAGAGGAATTCGGGGCACGCCTTAGGGTCCACGCACTGCACTCGAGTGCTTATGTTCCTAAGGTCTAAAACACTCCGGCTGGTGGCGATAAGGTCTATAACACTCCGGCCGTGCAGACGGACCCAGCCGTCTGCACGGCTGGGTCCTTCGAGAGCAGCATGGTCTCCCAGTCCTCTCCCAGGTCTTGAGGTTCTCGAGGTCCCGCGGGGGAGGGTCTGCCGGGCAGTGGGAGAGGAGAAGGAGGGAAGAAGCGAAGGGTTCTGGGCATTGGGCGCAAGCACGAGTGGGGAAGGAGGGATGATAGTGAACTATGGGCGGACGCAGGCCTACAGAGCCTCGCGCCAGCTCTCCCCCCCCCCCCCCCCCCCCCGCCCACCTCACTTCTCCCTAGATAACAAACACGCAGCAATCTGGCGCAGCAGACTACAAACGTTCTCCCCTCACCCCTTACCCGGAAATTTCGACCGCCTGGAGTTCCTTCACATGTCAGTGCACGTTAAAGAACCCAGGTGGTCGAAATTTCGGGAGCCCTTCACTACGGAGTCTCTCACAGCCTGAGTCGCTTTGGGAGAGAGAGAGAGAGATTGAGAGAAAAAAAACTTTATTGTAAAAGGTATTCGGGGCACGCCCCAGGGACGTTAAGTCCCATACAACAAACCAAACCAATTAACCTAACTAACCTTTCTAGTCAAACCAGAAAGATAAATAAAACCGAGTAGGAAATTGGTCGAGTTGGGTAATCGGACCAGGGTCTCTGGAGTCGAGACGAGCACACTAACCACTACGCTATGCCAGCTCAATGGTTTGGAATGAACAAAGCCGCGTCTAGTGAATACGGTTCTTTCATTCACTCCCATCTTCCTCGCTTCCCTTACGGCGAAGTTCAGGTGTCCACCGAGATATGCGAGACAGATAAATTTCCTTTCCTCAAAAACCAATTTGCCGACGAGTAAGGCGTAGAGCCGAACGGGCGATGACCTTCTGTGGACTCCCAGGCAGCGTTGCAATACGCTGTCACATTTTAGAGGCGAAGCTTAGCATCTTAACCACACATCAGTGGCACAAGCAGCAACACTGGGCTTAAGGCTTTCGCCGTACCGCACTTTAGGTCAACAAAGTTCCCCCGCCCCCTGAATTTTTATTCCGCTATGCATGGAGAGGGTTCTGGGTGAGACCTTAAGGGCCTGACACTTAGAAATTCAAATTCAAGGAGGGGGAGGCTCTCTAGTCTGGGGCCCGCACGGCTTCGGCGGCGGCCCGGGCTCGAGCCACCAGGGCTTATTGGACCTGGAGGCCGCAGCAAGCGAACAGGGCAGCCTCCCAGTCCTCTTGGGTAGGGTGGGGATGAGATGGGAAGGAAGGGTTTGAGGGGCAAACCGACGCCATGTGATAGGTGTCCGCAAACACCTGCCCTCACTGTGGGCACCTCCTGAGTTCCCCAAGGCTTTATTTTGGTGTATGGGGTTTAACATCAAAAATCGAATCAGGCAGTGAGAGAAAGCTGTATTCAAGGGCTCCGGAAATTTCGACCACCTGTGGTTCTTTTGTGTCGCCGTGGCTCAGTCGTTATGGTGCTCGGCTGCTGACCCGAAAGGCGTGGGTTCGATCCCGGCCGCGGCGGTTGAATTTCTTTGGAGGAGAAATTCCAGAGGCCCGTGTACTGTGCGATGTCAGTGCACGTTAAAGAACCCCAGGTGGTCGAAATTTCCGGAGCCCTCCACTACGGCGTCTCTCATAGCCTTAGTCGCTTTGGGACGTTAAACCCCATAAACTAAACCAAACCTTTTCTGTGCATTGAACTCGCACAGTAGACGGGCCTCTAGAATTTCGCCTCCATCGAAATTCGACCGCCGCGGCCGGGATCGAACCCGGGTCTTCCGGTTTAGCAGCGGTGCATCATAAGCACTCAGCCACTGCGGCCAAGGCACACCTGTTGACCCAGGGGCGTGCCTCGAATTCCTAACATATAACAAAGTTTTTTTGTCTCTCTCTCTAGCTGCTGCCCATGCTATGCCGAAAAAAGTCGTAACTCATAAAGGTTTGGTTTGGTTTGGTTTAGGGTGTTTAACGTCTCGAAGCGACTCAAGACTATGAGAGACGCCGTAGTGGAGGGCTGCGGAAATTTCGACCACTCGGAGTTCTTTAACGTGCACTGACATCGCACAAAGGTATTTTAAAAAAAGTTTGTAAAGTCTTAGGTCAAATACCCTGTATGTCACTACACATATCCGGTCAACTAATCCACATTAATTAACCAGCTAATTGACCATAACCGCTTTAATCCCCTACCGATCCCCATCATTATAACTTAATTCACCCACTATTCTTCTCTGATCAATTTTCTGGTGTGGGCCCTACTTAAAAAAATGTTTTTTAGGAAAGGAAATGGCGCAATAAATGTGTCGCATCTTTGCGGACACCCGAACTTTCATTGGCTACTTTAAAAATATGACTCAGAAGGCCGCCAAGTTAGTGTCAGGGCCAGCCTAAACTGGGCGACAAACTAAAAGTGAATAAAAGTCCATCGCATTCTGAAAGAAGCGATGCAAAAGAACAAACTAGACTGAATTTGCACTTTTAAACACTTGCTACAGATGAATCTCAAGAATAGCACCGCTCCTCGTTTCGGAGTCGCGAAATTGAACGTGAAGTTGAATGTAGTACCGAGCATGATTGTCTCATCAAGCGGTTCCTTGTGGTTTTTATTAGCAACCGGTGGTTGGGTTCCGGCCGCCGGCTTGCGTCGGTGGCCGGTGTTCGTCCTTCGGAGAGAGAGAAAAAAACTTTATTGTACCAGGAATTTGGGGCACGCCCCAGGGTCCCCACACGACCCCACTGCACTCAAGTGTTTATGTTCCTGAGGTCCATAACACTGGCAGCCCGGCCGGTTGCGATGGTCTGCACGGCCGGGTCCTCCGAGCGCAGCAGGGTCTCCCAGTCCTCCCAGCTCTTGAGGTTCTCTAGGTCCCGCGGGTGAGGGTCCGCCAGACAGAGGGAAAGGATGTGGAGGGAAGACGCGAAGGGTTCTGGGCATAGGGCGCATGCCGGAGTGGAAAAGGAGGGATGATAGTGGGCTAGGGTAAGGGGTGAGGGAAGAGAGTGTGTCTGTAGTCTGCGCCAGAGCGTTGCGTGTTTGTTATCTAGGGAGGGGTGGGGCGGGGGGTAGAGCTGGCGTGAGGCTCTGTAGGCCTGCGTCAGCTCGCTGAATGAGTGCATGCGCTCCTTCGTGAATCCCCGATCAGAGGGCACCTGAGCCCGGTTTAAAGAACCTCGGGCTAAAAGGTTGGCGGCCTCGTTTCCGGGATTCCCGGAGTGCGCGGGCACCCATATCAGCTCCACTTGGCGGGGCGGGGGTGCATCGGGCGAGTCTAGTATGCCAAAAGCAGGGACATGGACTCGGCCTCGAGCAAAATTTAGAATCGCAGTTTTAGAATCACTTAAAATGTACCGGGCTTCCGTGCGGGTGATAGCAAGTGCAATGGCGGCTTCCTCTGCAGCTTCTGGGGAGGTGTGTGGAGGGAGAGGTAGTGTGAGAAGGGCGGATAAAGAGGAGTCCACCACAGCTGCTGTCGCTTCATCACCCTTGCAGGCAGCGTCCACCCATACGGCGTCCGGCTCGGGGCCGTACGCTCGATGGAGTGCCTTCGCACGGGCTCTGCGGCGCTGCTCATGGTGGGACTGGTGCATATTCCTCGGGAGCGGCCTGATGAGGATCTCCTGGTGAAGGGGTTGTGGGATTGCGAGGAGGGTTGGGTCGTTGGCCGGTATTCTGATTCCGATGGAGTCCAGGATATACCGACCTGTGGAGGTTTGTGTGAGCCTGATGTATTGGGCCTGTCGGTGGGCCTCCACCAGTTCCCCGATCGTATTGTGGAGGCCCAGGCCTAGTAATCTGTCTGTGGGTGTGTTGAGGGGAAGGTGAAGTGCTACCTTGAATGCCTTCCGAATCAAAGCATCCAAAGCATTTATGTCATGTTTGGATAGTTGTAAGTATGGGGTAGTGTACAGCACACGCCTGAGGACAAAGGCATGAATGAGGCGACATAGGTTGCGCTTCTTCATGCCTCTGTGATGTCCCGAAACCCTTCAGATGAGGTGCGATATCGCGCCTACAACCTGCTTGAGTTTCTTGAGGGTGGTGGTGTTTCTGCCATCGTTCTGGATGTGCAGGCCCAATACACGGAGGGTGCCAACCTCAGGTACCGGGTCACCATTCAGTTCAATGACAATGGGGGAGCGGGGACAGCGGTGGTTCTTAGGACGGATGAGGAGCAGTTCGGACTTCTCTGGGAGCAAGACAGTCCGATGGTCCGTGCATAATTTTGGGTGAGTGTGGCTGCTTCCTGTAAGGTGTTCTCTATGCCGCCGTCACTGCCGTGGGTGGTCCACAGGGTGATATTGTCGGCATAAACAGTGTGCTTCAGGTGGGGAATAGTTTTCAATTTTCGGGCGAGGGGGATGAGGTTAATGTTAAAGAGAAAGGGGGAAAGGACGGACCCTTGAGGGGTGCCGATACTCTGAAGCGTGTAGGAGGGGGAAGACAAAGGGCCCAAGTGTATCTCAGCTGTGCGGTCAGTGAGGAATGCTTGAATGTAGGCATACGTGCGCACACCCACATTCAATGGGGAAAGGGCAGTCATGATCGCCTGATGTTCAATGCGATCAAAAGCTTTGGAAAGATCCAAAGCTAAGACTGCCTTGGTGTGACCTGGAAGAAGCGGGTCAAAAAGGACGTGTGTGAGTTGCAGCATGGCGTCCTCTGCGGATAGATGGGGGCGGAATCCCACCATGCTATGCGGGTAAAGATTGTTGTCCGCCATGTGACTTGTGAGTCTCGCTAACACAACATGCTCGAGGAGCATCCCGAGGCATGAAGTTAACGAAATAGGGCGAAGGTTTTGGATAGTAAGTGGTTTGTTGGGTTTGGGTATGAATATTACCTTCGCGTGGCGCCACGACTGCGGGAGGCTACCCTCCCTCCAGCACTGGTTGAAGTATTTCGTAATCTGGGTGATTCATCGGTCGTCCAGATTACGGAGCATGGAGTTTGTGATTTGGTCTGCACCAGGTGCGGAGTTGGCGCGGAGAATCAGGAGGGCCGCTCTGACTTCCGTCTCCGTGATGTCGGTGTCGAGTGTGGGATTTGCTTGTCCTGTGTAGTGGGGTAAAGGTGTGGGGGCGCCTGGAGAGGTGTACATGTTTTGAAGTGTGTCTAGGAGGGTGTCCGGATCGTCAATGTTTTCGTGTGTGAGGCGTGTCACGTGGTGTTTTGTCGCTGATTTGGTGTGTGTGGGGTCAATGAGGTGTCGGAGGAGTTGCCATGCGCGTTTGCCGGACAGGTTTCCTGCGATTCCGTCACATATCTGTCACCAGTTGGACCGGCAGAGCTCCTCAGAGTGCTGTTGAATTTGTGTCTGCAGCGCGGCCAGCCGCTTTTTAAGTGCCCTGTTAAGTTTGTTGCCTTTCCAGCGTTCCAGGAGGCTGTGATAATCCTCCCAGAGGTGGGCTAGGCGTGTGTCGAGTGTAGGGGTTTCGGTTGTAGTTTCAATGTGTCGCGTGTTGTGGTGAACGTCATGCGTGAGTGATTGCACCCATGCGTCGAAGTCCGCGATGGGAGTGTCTGGGAGGGCGGTGCGTACAGCACGAAAGGCATCCCAGTTAACGAGTTTGTGCGTTGTATTTGTGTGAAGGGGTGCTTTGTACGGGACAGTGATTTGTATAATGTAATGATCACTGCCCAGTGTATGTTGTGTTCTGTTCCAGGTAACGCCGCGGATACAGCGGCTCAGCGTCAGGTCCGGACTGGTGTCCATGCTGACACTGTTACCGATCCTCGTAGGCGTCTGAAACGTGTTGTGCACAGTGAGTTGGAGGTTCTGCAAGAGCAGCCAGAGCCTGCGACCTCGATGTGTCGTGGTTGTGTATCCCCAGTCAGTATGCTGACTGTTGAAGTCCCCACCGATGAGCAGGGGACGTTTCCCTGCTAGATGATGGACGTGCCCTTTTGTTAAGGTGTCCTTCGGCTGGCGCGCGCATCAATATGGTGAGCCAGCCACCTACAAAGGCTCTTGCCTTTGATGTCGTCGTCCCTGAGGGGGCTAGTCCGGAGGATGTCGTCGATACGACAGCCTCCGTTGTTGGATTGGAGGAAGTGTACTGCGTCCAGCACTTCGGTGGATGCAACTACCAAGTCACTGTGAAAAGTGAAGCCGTCATGGCTCAAAATCGTTGAAGCTTCCTGCCTCATCATCGGCAAGGAACGCGTCGCCAGCTTTCCCCTGAGCCCGCAGGCGACCCAGATGACTGTTGTCTTTCTGCCCGCCCTTGCACCTAGTGACGCCCTTGCCAAGGCTCTCTCCCCTTATGGCAAGGTGCTGCACATAAGTAGCGGCGTCATGGATTCGCGTCCCACTGTCACCACCGGGACCCGGCATGTGCGAATTGAGATGAAGCCGGAGTCACCCGTACCAAACTACATCAAGCTCGCGGGCCACCGCGTGACGTGTGACTACAAGGGCATGCAGCGCGTTTGCCGGCGTTGTGGGTCCATTGTGCACTTCAGGGCACAGTGCACGGCTCTTTTCTGCGCCCGCTGTGGGGTCTTTGGGCACCAAGGCCAAGGTTGCGTGCTGCCATGTCGTCATTGTGGCGATCCACATGCAACCGTGGCGTGCGCCATCAAGCCCTCGTACTCGGAGGCTGCGGCCCGCCCTGCGCCCGCGCAGGCCGCTCAGGGAGCCGCTGAAACCATCAAGGAGTCCGGAGCATCCAACACCGACGCCGTTACGGTTGCTTCCGCTGCGTCCCAGCCTCACTGCGTTGAAGAACCGGAGTCTGCTCTTGATGCGTCCAATACTGCACCAAGCGAGCAGACAGTAAATGTGCGTGCTGCGTCAGCCTCAGTCTCTCCGTGCGTCCCTGATGCCACGGGGGTCGAGCCTACTGTGGCCATGGAAAACCCTGATGCTGAGAACGTGCCCCTCTCGGAACCCGTGCTACAGCCCGCGGCCAGCGTTGCGGATTTGAGCAGGGACGCCGAGAGAGAGAGAGAAAACTTTATTACAACAGGAATTCGGGGCACGCCCCAGGTCCCCGCACGACCCCACTCCACTCAAGTGTTTATGTTCCTGAGGTCCATAACACTGGCAGCCCGGCCGGTGGCGATGGTCTGCACGGCCGGGTCCTCCGAGCGCAGCAGGGTCTCCCAGTCCTCCCATGTCTTGAGGTTCTCTAGGTCCCGCGGGGCAGGGTCCGCCGGGCAGAGGGAAAGGATGTGGAGGGAAGAAGCGAAGGGTTCTGGGCGTAGGGCGCATGCCGGTGTAGGGACGCCGACATAGCTGAGGTTGACGGTGACGACAGCAGCTTGCCATCCTCAGCCTCTTCAGTCAACCTCGTCATTGACGAGACTGTCATCACGCCTGAGGAGGACCCGACGCCGCCGTCGTCGTCGTCGACGTCGCTTGGAGAGGAGCCAAGATCATCTCCAGACGCTGACCGTGTGCAGTCGCCGTCCTCTTCTACATCGAGGACCAGCGCCAGCACTTCCAGCGCACAGTCGTCCGATGTTGAGATGGTCGCATTGAGTTCAAGCTTAAAGCGTCCACATGCGTCGGCTACGTACTCGGACAATTCTGCCGGTCGGCCAAGGAGGCCTCGTGCCTCCTCTGGTCCGACCCTCCGCAAAAAGTGAGGTGGTTTGGCGCCGTTCGCGGCGCGCTTTGTATTGCCTAAACATCACGACTGTTCAGGTGTCATTTTTCATTTCCCAAATGAATCATCTTCAAATTATTACTCTTAACGTACAGGGTTTCCGCAGTGTTTTGAAGCAGGCAGCGGTGGTCGCATTCGCTCGTTCCTCGGGTTGCGATATTGTCTGCCTGCAGGAAACCAAATTTTTTCGCCTCAGTGACGTGTTGAAATTCAAGCGTAGGTTTGGCGTCGACGCCTTCTTTTCGTAGGCCAGCACGCGTTCTAGCGGCGTAGGCGTTCTCGTTTTGAAGCGCTCACTCTTGCGAGATCATCATGTTAACTACGATGCGCTTGGACGCGTGCTGGCGTTCGACTGCACGTTTAGCGCACTTCAGCTGAGAATTCTTTGCATTTATGCGCCTGCGCATTCTAATTTGGTAAACACATTCTTTAAAGATTTAGATGTGTATTTTCTTGGAGGGGGTAATGTTGTGATGTTGGGCGATTTCAACTGCGTGCTCGATACGGTCGCTGGTGTGCAAGGCCCTGGTAGGGGTAGGCCAGGCTGGAATGCGCGCGAGTTGCGCCGCCTAGTCAGCCATTTTATGCTCACGGACGCTTATGAGCTCCTCTATGGCAACGTCTTTGTGTGGACTTCACGTCGCGGGCTATTGGCGAGTAGGTTAGACAGGGTGTATGTTCCGACGAGCCTTTCGCGGACAGTGTGTGCAGCCAATGTAATGACGCTACCATCCTCGCCGGTGCACATATGAGACCACCGCCCTTTTCTTCTATCACTCATGGTTCCGGCGGCTGCAGGATCTCCTCAGAAACCATGGCGGTTGGATGCACGCATCCTTCACGACGCCAGCACTAAAGAAGGGCTCACGCGGGTCTTGCGTTTTTCGGTTGTTGGGGCCGTGCCTGGTGACTGGGACCGTCTGAAGGAGCAGTCGCGTCACCATTGCTTCGCATCTGGTCGAGCCCTTAGGGCTCGCGTGTCAGATGAGGTGCGCGTGGTGACGGCGAAGCTGCGTATTGGTCAACGCACCCCGTCGCCTTCGTCGCTTATGTGCGCATGGAAAGAGGAGCTTTCGGAGCGCCTACAGCGCCTTTTACTTGCCTCCTGTTTGACAGCTTCTGCATGGCGTTGTCGACGCAGTCCAACTGCTCATCCCGAGGTACTTCGCTTTGAGCGTCAAGAGCTGTTGAGCCCTCAAGGTGCCCCTGCCTTTACACCTACCGCAGGGGCTATGTCCCAACAAGGTGGCAGGAATTTCAGTGCGTTTTGTAACCATTTCAGGAGTATTGCTCAGTCGCTCCTTCTACTTGATCGCGATGTAGTTTCCGCAAACCCATTTTTAGCAGGCTTGCCTCAGGTTTCCACTGAACTCCATGACGGCCTTATGGCTCTGCCAACAACAATGGAAATCAAGGAGCCATTGGACTCCATGAAACGAGGCTCAGCACCTGGACCAGACGGCCTTCCTGTGGAGTTCTATTTACAATTCTGGGATATTGTAGGCCCCATTTTCTAGGCAGTGCTAAAATTATGCTTCATTCAGCAAGTTTTCCCTGAATCATTCAAAAGAGGCCGCATTGTCTTATTTACTAAAAAGTCTCCTTTCTCGACATGGCCGGCAGATTGACGCCCTATCACCCTACTAAATTCAGATTACAAAGTACTAGCAAAATTACTCGTTCGTCGTCTGCGGTCTCTCCTCCCGATACTTATTTCCTGTCACAAGGTTTGCTCCATCCCAGGCCGTGAAATACATAGTTTATCTTCTGTAACGCGAGACATCCTACCGTATGTTTTCAAGAGAAGGCGATCGACTTTTTAGAGCACGAGTATATTGACGGGACGCTGGATGCTTTCGGTTTCCCAGCTTCTTTCGTGCTTCTCATTAAAGAGATGTACACAGATATTTCAAGCACTCTCTTCCTCGATGGCCGGGAAAGTACCGCGTTTGATGTTCGCCGTGGCGTTCGTCAAGGTTGTCCGCTCTCCCCCCTTTTGTTTGTCATAGCATTAGAGCCTTTCCTCTTGGCAGTCAATCGCCACTCCCTTATTAGAGGTCTGGCTTTGCCAGCGAGCGAAGCGGTACGCGTCATTGCTTATGCAGATGACATAACTCTGTACTTAGCTCATGAACGCAGCCTGCTTGAAACTCTAAATGTTTTTCATGAGTACGCCTCCTTGTCTGGAGCTGCTCTTAATTACTCGAAGAGTCGTTACTTTTTTGTGGGGTCTACCCAGACTCGTATTACATCTTCAATACCTTTGCAGTGGTGCGCGCAGATGCGCATTTTAGGTGTGACCTACGACTGTGCTGGAATATCGGATGGTGTGTGGTCTTCGGTCGTCAATGACATTCCAGCTCGTGTGCGAAGGGCGCAGACATTCGACATGCCTCTGCTTGAGAGGCGCTACCTGGTTCAGTCAGTCATTCTTGGTGCCTTCTGGTACCTCTGCTATACTGTTAAACCACCCCTCTGTGTCATAAGGCGTGTGCAGACTACAGTTTTTTCTTTTTTTGGTCAGGCGGTACCGAGCTTGTGGCTCGTGCTGTTCATGGACAACCACGGGAGAGAGGAGGTTTTGCCTTTCCAAATTTGTCTATTACGTCCGCGCTGTTAGCTTTAAAGGGTATTTTGCGTATCCTGTTAGGAAACGCGTCTCCGGCGCGAACCTTGACTCGGTACTTTTCGGGTCCTTCTTTAAGATTTTTGGATCCCGCGGCCCCTGTTCATCATGGACCTCAGTCAGAGCAACATTCCGCTTTCTATACCTTGTCAGTGGCCTTTTACAGGCATGTAACAGCAGTAGCACCTGATGTCAACATCGTCGCAGACCGTGTGGTGGACATTGTGGGCTCGCTATTGTTGCCTGTTGTGCCGGCGGCTCGCCGCTCACTTATGCGCCACGTTCAGTGGGCGCGCTTAGCGTCGACACCTCTCCCAGACCATCTACGCGACTTTGTCTGGAAACTTGGCTGGGCAGTGCTCCCTACTTGTGATCGGTTAGAGCGATGGGGTGTGTTACGCTCCAGTACATGTCCGAATTGCCCGCTCCCGGAATCTAATCGCCACGCTACAGTCACCTGCGTGGTAGCGCGTGTCTTTTGGCGCGCGGTCAATGCGGGATTCCGAGTGCAGGGCATTTCGTGCTTCGTCTCCCGCGGCCGCTTGCCCAGCGGCCGTTTTGCTCGCCTGTTAATTGTGGCGGTTCTTTTTAGTTTATGGCGCACTCGATGCGCCGCGGTCGCTGGTGGCTTTCGACGCCGCGCTGTGTGGCCGATTCTCGGCCGTCTCCGACGGGAGCTCATCAGTTTTTTTGTCCGAGGAACTCTTTTTCTTGGGTGAGGAAGAGTTTCTCCGGCAATTTCTGTGAATAACAGTCGTCTTGTCCTGGTTTTTAAGCCAAACTGGCGCTAAGGTCTCCTTTTAAATACTTCAATGTCAAATTATTGAACTTTAGCAAGGTGTGTTGCTGGGCGAGTTGGTTGGGGAACATCTTGAGCGCAGTTGTGTGTCCTTCTTGTTCTGGTCCTTTGTCTGTAAGCGCTGTTTGTTCTCAACAAATTATTGCCTTTTCACCCTTCTGTCAATAGGTATTCTATCCTGTTTTACATCGCCCACGAGCAATTCCTATTAGTTACTTAGAGATGTTTATGGTACCTGTTTAATTCGCTCGCCTTACATGCTTATTGTCCTGTGTTCTTGTAAATGTCACTGTACCTGGTAACCTTGGCATGTGTACATATGTAAATAAAATTTTTTCTAAACAGCAAAATGCAAAGTGCTTGTTAAGGCCGAAGCCTTTACTGCCTCATTGTTGTCAGCCGGAGTTGTCGAAAGAAATGTTACGCTTTTAAGGCGGAAGCCTTGAATGCCTCACCGTTGTAAGCAGTTGTTGTCGACAGAAATGTCACGCTTTTCAATTGGTCGAAACAGTCATGACGTCACAGTGCGCGAATTTCAAACGGGGCGAATTGTACTTTGGATATGTAACCATGCAACCAATGAAAAGGATCAAATAGTTATGCTCCAAGTAAGTGCAGCTGACTTTAGTTAATTCCTTAATTACCCAATTAGCCTAATTAACCTTTCTAGTCAGGCCAGATAAGTAAATAAAACCGAGTAGGAAATTGGTCGAGTTCGGGAACCGAAATCTGGTCTACGGAATGAATGAATGAACGAAAACTTTATTGTACAAGGGTTCTTTCTCGCAGCGTAGATGCAGCCCTCAGTCCAGGGCCCCAGCGGCCTTTGCAGTCTTGCGAGCCCTGTCGATCAGCTTGAGCAGCTCTTCAGGCTTCGAGCTGGACAGCGCAGCCTCCCACTGCTCCGGTGTTGGTGTGTTGTTTATCGGCGCTGCCTGCATTTTCTGACAGGCCCATGTAACGCGGTAAAGTGTTGGGTGTTCACCGCATAGCGGGCATTTGTTGGCATATGTGGAAGGATAGATTTTGCTGAGTAAAGTCAAATTTCGGTATGTATTAGTCTGCAGTTGTCTGCAGGCAACCGACTGCTCTCTACTAAGGTCTTTGTGGGGAGGTGGGTAGGTCCTCCGGAGGGCTCGTTGTTGTTCTAAGAGGGCTACATACCGTCTAGTGTCTGCGTCCAGTTCCCCTTCCGTGTGCGCCTCCCGGTTGGCATATGCTCGAGCGTTGGGATCCGCACATTGGTTCCCTACGACAGCCTCTTGGCCTGGTGTCCACGTGATGAAGCATCTCGTAAAGGTGATTTTCCTCGTCTTAAGTATGTAAATGGCTGCAGTGGATACGCGTCCACTGCTGTATCTTCTGCACGCCTCTTGCGAGTCTGTAGTGATGTGTGCATGGGGCTCGTCACTCTGCTGGGTGATGTCGAGTGCAACTGCTGCTTCCTCAGCCTCTAGGATGTTGTTGGTTTTTATCGAAGCGCAGTTGATTTCCCTGAGCTGGTGATCCACCACGCTGGCTACCGAGCCGTATCGGTGTCTGTATGTGGTTGCGTCAAAGTATAATACGTCTTTTGCCCCGGCGAAGCTTCGTTCGTAGAATTCGGATCTTGCCTTTCTTCTCGCCTTATCTATATCTGGATGCATGTTTTTTTTTGGAATCGGACTGATCTCAATGATCCTCCGGTTTTCAATTTGGAACGCTCGCTGTGCTATCGATTTCTTTCAAAGTGTCCCTCATGCTCAGCAACCGCCGCGCTGTAGACACAAATCCAACAGCACTCTGAGTAGCTCTGCCGATCCAACTGGGGATAGATATGTGACGGCATCGCCGGAAACCTGTCCAGAAAAGGCGCATGGCAACTCCGCCGACATCTTATTGACCCCAAACGCACCAAATCAGCAACACAGCACCACGTGACACGCCTCACACATGAACACATTGACGATCCCGACACCCTTCTAGATACACTTCAAACCATGTACACATCTCCAGGCGGCCCCATACCTCTACCCCACTACACAGGACAAGCAAATCCAACACTCAACATCGACATCACGGAGACGGAAGTCAGAGCGGCCCTCCTGATTCTCCGCGCCAACTCCGTACCTGGTGCAGAACAAGTCACAAACTCCATGCTCCGTAATCTGGATGACCAATCGATTACCCAAATTACGAAATACTTCAACCAGCGCTGGAGGGTGGGTAACCTGCCGCAATCCTAGCGCCACGCGAAGGCAATATTCATACCTGAACCCAACAAACCACTTACACTTCAACACCTTCGCCCGATTTCGCTAACCTCATGCCTCGGCAAGCTCCTCGAGCATGTTGTGTAAGCGAGACTCACAAGTCACATAGCGGACAACAATCTTTACCCGCATAGCATGTTAGGATTTCGCCCCCATCTATCCGCACTGGACGCCATGCTGCAACTCACACACGATATTTTCGAACCGCTTCTTCCAGGACACACCAAGGCAGTCTTAGCTTTGGATTTCTCCAAAGCTTTTGTTCGTTTTGAACATCAGGCGATCAAGACTGCTCTATCCCCATTGAATGTGGGTGCGCGCACGTATGCCTACATTCAAGCATTCCTCACTAACCGCACGGCTGAGATACACTTCGGCCCTCGGTCTCATCCGGTCTAAGAACCACCGCTGTCCCCGCTCCCCCATTGCCATTGAACTGAATGGTGACCGGGTACCTGAGGTTGGCACCCTCCGTGTATTGGGCCTGCACATCTAGAACGATGGCAAAAACCCCACTACCCTCAAGAAACTCAACCAGGTTGTAGGCGCGATATCGCACCTCATCCGCAGGGTTTCGCCACATCATAGAGGCATGAAGTAGCGCGATCTATGTCGCCTGATTCATGCCTTTGTCCTCAGCCGCGTGCTGTACATTATCCCATACTTACAACTATCCAAACATGACATAAACGCTTTGGATGCTTTGATCCGCATGGCATTCAAGGTAGCACTTCATCTTCCCCTTAACACACCCAGAGACAGATTACTAGCTCTGGCCCTCCACAACACGATCGGGGAACTGGTGGAGGCCCACCGACAGGTTCAGTACATCAGGCTCACACAAACTTCCACAGGTCCGTATATCCTGGACTCCCTCGGAATCAGAATACCGGCCAACGACCCAACCCTCCGCGCCATCCCACAACCCTTTCCCCGGGAGCTTCTCATCAGGCCGCTCCCGAGAAATATGCACCCGTCCCACCATGAGCAGCGCCGCAGAGCCCGAGCCAAGGCAGTCCATCGAGCGTACTGCTCCGAGCGGACGCCGTATCGGTGGACGCTGCCTGCACGGGTGATGAAGCGACAGCAGCTGTGGTGGACTCCTCTTTATCCGCCCTTCTCACACTACTTCTTCCTCCAGACACGTCCCCAGAGGCTGCAGAGGAAGCCGCCATTGCACTTCCTATCACTCGCACGGAAGCCAGGTACATTTTAAGTGACTCTAAAACTGCGATTCTAAATTTTGCTCGACGCCGAGTTCATGTTCCTGCTTTTGACATACTGGACTCGCCCGATGCACCCCCGCCCCACCATGTGGAGCTGATATGGGTGCCTGCGCACTCCGGGAATCCCGGAAACGAGTCCGCCAACCTTTTAGCACGAGGTTCTTTTAAACCGGGCTCAGTTGGCCTCTGATTGAGGATTCACGAAGGACCGCATGCACTCATTCCGTGAGCTGACCCAGGCATACAGAGCCTCACGCCAGCTCTACCCCCCGCCCCACCCCTCCCTAGTTAACAAACACGCAACACTCTGGCACAGACTACAGACACACACTCTCCCCTTACCCCTTAACCTAGCCCACTATCATCCCTCCTTCCCCACTCCGGCATGCGCTCTATGCCCACAGCCCTTTGCCTCTTCCCTCCACATCATTTCCCTCTGCCGTAGGACGCTCCCCCGCGGGATCTAGGGAACCTCAAGACCTAGGAGGACTGGAAGACTCTGCTGCGCTGGGAGGACCCGGCCGTGCAGACGATCGCCACCGGCCGGGCTGCCAGTGTTATGGACCTTATGAACATAAACAATTGAGTGCAGTGGCGTTGTGCGGGGACCCTGGGACGTGCCCCGAATTCGTGTGTAAAGTTTTTTTTCTCTCTCGTAAAGGTGATTGTCCTCACCTTGAGTATGTGAATTACTGCAGTGGATATGCGTCCCCTGCTCTATCTTCTGCACGCCTCTTGCGAGTCTGTAGTGATGTGTGCATGGGGCTCGTCACTCTGCTGGGTGATGGCGAGTGCAATTGCTGCTTCCTCAGCCTCGAGGATGTTAGTTTTTATCGAAGCGCAGTTGATTTCCCTGAGCTGGTGATCCACCACGCTGGCTACCGAGCCGTATCGGTGTCTGTATGTGGTTGCGTCAACGTATAATACGTCTTTTGCCCCGGAGAAGCTTCGTTCGTAGAATTCGGATCTTGCCTTTCTTCTCGCCTTATGTATATATGGATGCATGTTTATTGCAATCGGACTGATCTCAATGATCCTCCTGATTTCACTTGGAACGCTCGCTGTGTTATTGATTTCTTTCAAAGCGTCCCTCATGACCTAGGGATCCTCAAGACCTGGGAGGACTGGGAGACCCTGCTGCGCTCGGAGGACCCAGCCGTGCAAACCATCGCCACCGGCCGGGCTGCCAGTGTTAAGGACCATAGGAACATAAACACTTGAGTGCAGTGGGGTCGTGCGGAGACCCTGGGGCGTGCCCCGAATTCCTTGTACAATAATGTTTTTTTTTTCTCTCTCTCTCCCTCATGCCCAGCAACCGCAGCGTGTTTCTGCCTACTACGGAGTGCGAGACGAGCATGCTAGCCACTCCGCCATGCCAGCTCGATGGTTTGGAATGAACAAAGGCGGGTCTAGTGAATATGGTGTATTCGTTCACTCCCATCTTCCTCCTTTCCCGTTACTGCAAGGTTCAGGTGTCCATCGATATATGCGAGATTTCTTTCCTCAAAAACCAATTAACCGACGAGCAACGCGTAGAGTCGAACAGGCGATGGCGTTCTGTGGACACCCTGGCAGCGTTTGCAAGACGCTCTTGCGTTCCACACTCGGAGGCGAAGTTCAACATCTTAACAACTCATGAGTGACACAAGGATCAACACCGCGCTTAAGTGCCCTCCTCAATTTTTGATGTATTGCATTGTATTCCATCCTTCCCGGTGTGAACAACCAAATTATGCAGGTCTAATAAACATCCCTTCATACTAGTATGCTTTTCTGCGTGTCCCAGTAATGTGGTAGAATGGAAATGTAAAAAAACTGCCGACGGTTACCTTACTGCCTAATGCGAAATTTGAGCGCAGCTCATCAGCTGTTTCATCAGCAAGACATGTATATACAATTACAGACAACTTATTTTACAGCGCCACTCTTTGGCGCTGCGTTTCGCGGCGTCGCTGTCTCCGTCGCAGTTGTCCGTAGTAACCAGCAGTGAACACCTTAGCCGCGCTTTAAGCCGTGAAACCAATGGAGCGGTAGCTTGGAAAGTAGAGGGCAAAATGGGTAAATTGGGTTCTGCGGAAAGAAGAGGGCGTACTTTCTCACACATCTCGGTGGGCATGTGAACCAGAGGGAAGGTGCATAACTTCCCTCTGGGAACAGTGGACGCCTCAATCGTGCTTTAAGCTACCGGACGGTAGTGATAAATGTGCGCTGCGTGCCTTGGCATTGACAACGTTGTGCCAGAAACGCGCCGCTGAAGCGATAGGCCTTCGGCGTTCGTTGTGTTCGTTGTGTTGGCGTTGACAACGCTTTACACTCCGACCATTTTAACGAAATTACATGAGCATAACTGGCTCCCTAGGAGAGTGGACATCTGAATCGCGCTTATAGGTACGTGGGGTAATGAAGGAGATGTGTGGGCTGCAGGCATTGACAACGTTGGGCCAGAAACGCGGCCCTGAAGCCATAGGCCGTTGGCGTTCATTGTGGTCATTGGCGTTGGCGTCGAGAATATTTACACTCCGATCATTTTATGAGTATGAGTATGAGTATGAGTTTATTTCAAACAAGCATGTTTACATACATGTTTGAGGTGTATGGGAGTAAAAGCCGCTCAAGAGCAGCTTGAGAAAGCTCCCATTACCCTTCTATACTCGGCAGTGCAGGACAGAAAACATAGATTACACTACAAAGATAACAGATAACAAAATCAGCCAGAAGCAGTGCAGTACAACCAAAATTATGCAAATACAACAATACAAGATATTATTATATGTTCACTTTATGATGGTACTCATGGAATAGATATACAGGTGCATTAGAAAAAAAAGTTCTTTTAACCTTTTAAAAGAAAAAGAATAGCTGGTAATATCTCGTTGTGTAACTTTAAATTTATTTAATGTGTATGGCAAAGCATAGTAAAGTAAAGCATAGGAAAGGAAGCGCGCATAACTGGTTCCCTGGGCCAGTGGACACCTGAATCGCGCTTATAGGTACGTGGGGTGATGAGAAAGAGATGTGGGCTAGCCTTACGCGTTAGTGCTGACAACGGTGAGCGAACTCTAGCGATCAACCATTAACTGGCACCTGCCAGGGTGGCAGGGCTTGTCGTTACTTTAATGTGCATGCAAAGACAAACAAACAGGAATTCCTTACCCCTCATGTCGGAGAACAACCCGTTCATCTCGCTCGTAACGCCTCCCATGGCTGTGACAACCTCGCGAAATACTTGCATAGACCTCTTTAACAACCAGGCATTGGAGCAGCTAGTCAAGATAGATTTATTTCTCCGAGCAAAAAGCTTCTTTCATGACAATCAGGAACTGTTAACGGGGTGTTTCTTGAGGAAGGAATATGTGTGAAATATAACGTTGTCTGCAATTGTACCAACATGTCTTCCTCGAATTCTTTGCCTCAATCTAACGAAAAGCTGGAACAGCTGATGTGCTGCGCTCAAATTTCGCATTAGGAAGTAACGTAATAGTCGACAATTTTTTCACACATATTCCTTCTTCAATGAACACTCTGCTAAGAGTCTTAATAAGGAAGCTTTGTGGTCGGAGAAATAGATGGATATGTGCTCGACTTGCTCCATCATTGACTAATTCTCAAAGACGATGTTAAATTGTTTAAATTAATTAAATAAGAAATTACACTCTGTAAACTTTAATTTACATCATCAAGCTTGTCTTTTTATTTTGAGCATTTTGACAGTTTTGCACACCTCTTTTTCCAATTTTTTTAATTTTTATTTCTTTAATTATTATGCATTTTAAGATTTAACTACAATGATTTCATTACCTCGTTATCGCCTATCACACACCAATAAATCATGAATCACTACAAGCACAATCTACAATGATGCGATCTTTTTTACCAAGCCCTGATTATTTCTGACACGCGCTGTGAATATTCCGCGGAATGTGCATTCCGCATATAACATCGAAAGGAAAAAGGCAAAAGGGGAAGCCCTGCAGAAGAAATGGGAAGAGCAACCTAACACTCTACCCGCCGCGGTGGCTGAATTCCCGGGTTCCAACCCGACCGCGGCGGACGCGTTTCGATGGAGGTGAAACGCAAGAGGGGCCCGTGTGCTGTGCGATGTCAGTGCACGTCAGAGATCCCCAGGTGGTCGAAATTATTCCGGAGACCTCCGCTCCGCTGCCTTGCGCAGCCCCAGCCCCGGGGGCAAACTCTGGGCCGTCCAGCAGGCCCGCGAGGCGACGGCGAGGCAACGCCTCGACGTCCCTACGTGGGAGACCTAAGGCCCCGTCGGCGAAAGCGCTGCAGGACTATAAATAAAGCTGTTACCAACCAACCAACCTCCACTACTGCACCTCTTTCTTTCTCTCTCTTCTTTCACTCCCACCTTCCTTCCTTCCCTTGAGGCACAGTTCAGGTGTCCGCCGAGATATGTGAGAGAGATACTCCGCCATTTTCTTTCCTCAAAAACCAATTTACCAATTTACCTATTTTACCTAACACCCTTTACGTGGATGACCCAGGACCAAAGAATTGAGTAATGACTATTGTGGGCTCAAAGCCTTCAAGATCGATGGTGAACTGCGCCTCGATGAAAACATTCAACCCCACTCACGCAGAGGAGGCAGCTATTGCATTAGCTGTAGCATGTAACTCCAGCACCGTTGTGCTTACTGATTTCCAGAATGCCGGTCGCAACTTCAATAACGGATTAATTCGCAGGTCAGGGTTGGCAACGTTGCAATGCTGAAACTTTCACATCAATTAGCGCAGATCCCGCAACTCCACCACAGCCTCTATGCTGACGATATCACCTTGTGGACCACCGAGGGCATCGAAGTCGAAATCGAGGAGAGACTCCAGCGTGCCATCGATATCGTGTGGAACTATGTAGACCCCAGGGGCTGCGGTGCTCTGCAGCCAAATCTGAATTTCTCATATTCCGCAAAATCAGATCCCTTGCGCAACCACCACCGACCATCGAACTCAGTATTCGCGGAGTCCCCATTCCTCGTGTACCCAAAATTAAAATCTTGGGCCTAATTCTACAAGAACTCGGCTTCAATGGTGACGTAATTCTGAAGCTTAAGGGAACCTAGCAGAAAATTATGCGACTCATTCGCCGCATTAGTAACCGCAACTCGGGCTTGAGGGAAACAATACCTTCCGTTTAGATCCCGGCCGCGGCGCCTAGAATTTCTTTGGAGGAGAAATTCTAGAGGCCCGTGCACTGTGCGATGTCAGTGCACGTTAAAGAACCCCAGGTGGTCGATATTTCCGGAGCCCTCCACTACGGCGTCTCTCATAGCCTTAGTCGCTTTGGGACGTTAAACCCCATAAACCAAACCATAAACCAAACCAGTACAAGGCTTTGTGATCAGCCGCATAGCTTACATGTGCCCTTATTGACATCTCAAGTCCGCTGAAAAGAGAAAATGGAGGCCATAATCACCAAATACGTCAAACAGGCAGTTGGGCTACCCATGCACACAGCGACTGAGAAAGTGTTAGGTCTCGGTCTTCATAACACCCTAAGGGAGATTATTGAAGCGGTCACCGTCTCGCAATACAAACGACTATCGGCCACACCAACTGGCAGACACATTTTTTCCACACAAGACATAACATACGAATGACAAGGCGGACGAACAACTGACCTTCCCGAACATATACGCCAGCTTCTGGTCATTCCTCCACTACCTCGGAACATCCACCCAGATTTCCGCGCTGAGCGTCGTGCAGAGAGCCAAATCATTAGGCAAACGCTTTCTTGATGATACCTCTGTGGTATATGTAGATGCAGCAGATTCTTCGGTTGAGAAGATGGTAGCTGTGGTCACCACGGAACATGGTACACTCATGCCTGGGGGCACTATAAGCACTCAGCACACAAATGTTGGAGAGGAAAAAGCCATTGCTCTAGCCATTGCGCGATCCTCGGCAGAAACCATTGTCAGCGACTCAACACTGGCGATACGTAACTACACGTTTGGAAGAATCTGCCCACAAGCAGCATGGATTCTGCTAAATTATCAGCCCACGCGGCGCATTCGCCTAATCTGGACGCCTGCTCATGCCTTCCTTGTTGGTAATGAGGCGGCTCATAACCTAGCTCGAGAACTATCCCGCCGAGCTGGGTCGTGCAGTCCACCCGCCCTATACTCCGGCAAGGACAGGTTGTTTTCTTACAGAGAAATCCTGCAGCACTACAGGCCTGCAAGACTCAGATTTCCCCCAGCAGATAAAACGCTTTCCAAGCAACAGGCCAAAGCCTGGCGTAAACTTCAAACTAAAACCTATCCAAATCCCCAATTGTGTAGCTTCTATTCGGATGGACTCTACTCCGAGAAATGCAAAAATTGTGACAGCAAAGCCGATCTAAATCATATGATCTGGAAATGCCCGCAGTCCCTACCCGCAAGTCAATTCGTTACCGGCTGTGATCATTGGGAGGCTCTATTGCTCAGCCCCGACCCGGGGACACAGATCAAGCTCCTCCACCTGGCTGAAGACGCCACCGCTGCCGAAGGGATAGCGGCCGCCGTTTAAGCTGGGGGCGACTTCGGGTCGCTCCTCTATATCTGCTGGAAATAAAGTTTCACCACCACCACCACTGCTGACTCAGCCTCCCCCCAGCCAAGCCTCAGTCATCCGGTTTACGGTCAACTCGAACTACCAGAAGGAAACGAAGCCGCTCAGAGGCATGCCCGAGCTCTTCTTTACCGGCCGTCTCCTCCTGATGACCATGAAGGGTGCTGCTACCTATTAGCTTTAGCAGTGTATGCTGACAATCTCGCGCAACACAGAAGAGTTAGGAAGCATTATCCAACGCTACATATATCCCTCAATAAGTTAGAAGAGAAAACTCTTAGGAGACTACAAACCAACACATACCGAACGCAAGCTAAGTTACTCCAGTGGTACCTTACACTATACTCTCCGCAGTGCCCACCTTGTGGAGGAGTCGCTAACCTCTACCACATGGTGTGGGCATGCCAACTTAATCCCTCAGTTGACCCCATTCCAAACCCCTAAGGAGCACTGGGAGGCTATTCTGCTCAGCGATGATCCTGACCGTCACACTGGCTGGTGGGGAGGGCCAGAGCCGCAGCAATAATTAGTGGACTACTGCACTAGGTGGCCCACCCACATGTTCTACGAATATTCCGTAAATAAAGATGTTTTCAATCAGTAAAACAATCAACGCGGTGCCGACTACGCCCACGGATTGTCGACCGAACAAGCTGTATATGCTATCGCGTAATAATAATAGTTGCAAGAGGGCTTGCTGTTGGGCGAAGGATCATACACGATTAAGCAAGGGTACCGCGCAAAAAAGAAAGACACGTACGAGAAGACGGCAAATGCAGGTGTTGTCGTCTTCTCGTTCTTGTCTTTTTCTGCGCCAAACCCTCTCTTAGTTGTCGCAAGCGCGAAGAGAGCGGAATGGAGTTTCATTTCGGAACATATAGGAAGCCCAACACCTTGATAATTGTACGAATCGTGACAAACAGCTTTGAAGAGAAGTTTATTGGACTCATTATTTATACAAAGGGACCATAGTCCCTCACAAAGTCAAAAACAACAAGGTAGCGACTAGTGTCGCTCGGTACTGTCGCCGTTCACACAAAATCATTCACAGCACGGAATGTTCAAAGGGTCCATAACGTCCAGGCATCGCGGGGGGAAGCACGCTCACTAAATACGTTGAACGCGCACCGACACCGCACACCACACGCTCAATACGGCAGGAGCCGCACCGTCACGCAGCTCCCGCTGGCGGCGATGAAGCCGGTGCTCCACCGCCGCAGGGACTCGTCTTCTGGGAGGGTCACATGATCTAAACACGCCTGTTGAAACAAGCGCGCCCGAACCTTCTGCAGCATGGGGAACATGGCGCGTTGAGGCCGAGAGAGAGAGAGGGAAACAACTTTATTTGCTCGAGCTAAGTACGACGTCTGCTTAGGCGCCGTCGATGGGAGTGCTTCCCTCTTCACGGGACCCACATGCATCCCTGGCCGCCTGGCCCCTGGAGATCAGGACGAGCTGGTCTTCCACGGCGGGGCTGGTTAACAAGGTCTCCCATCGCTCGGTAAGGGAGGAAGAGGGATGGGGTGGGGTAGTGGGGCAGGTAAGAGGTGGGGGGATTTTCTTGATGAAGTTGCATACTCCAATGACATGTTGGAGCGTGCCTACCTCACTCTTGCAGAAATCCCATTCCTTCTGGTACCTTTCCGGGTACATCTTGTGTTGAAGGTAAGGGTGCGGGAAGGATCCTTCCTGTATCTGCCTGTAGATCGCTTGCTGTTTTCTGGTAAGCAATTTTTGAGGATCGGGGTAACGTCGCCTCTCTGTCTTGTAATAGTTCGTAATTTCCTTATAACTATTAATGGACTGTGGCTCACCTTCCTCTGACCGGTGTTCCATCTCTCGGGCGAACTGGTGGGCAAGCTCGTTGCCCTCCAGCCCAGAGTGAGCCGGTGTCCATATCAACTCAGCTTTCCTTTCAGGACAGTCGCGTTTACTTTACTGGCCCTGCAAGGAAGCGACGCCTCTCTGGAAACAGCTTTGATAGAAGCCAGATCTTGTCAATTACAGTCTGAGCCCCAACGCCCTGAGGTTCGGCAAGCGCTTATGTTTCTGACTCTTGCATTGCCGTCATTTTTTCTCCTACCAAAATTTCGCGCTCACTACCACCGAAATAAGGAGGCCTTGCTCATTCCAGCTGGAAGGCTAGCTGATCTGACGGTGCCAAGTGCTATTAATCACCGCCAGCCGGCTGGCAGGCACAAAGGAATGGGCGTGAGGTTTCATTACAGAAAGCTTCGTCCGCTGTAATGGTGAAAGGACTGCAGCCAAAGCTGCGACGAGACTGAACTCGTGCAGGCAACGGCAACTGGCGAACCATCTGGTGGACTCGCGCCACAACAAAACTCTCAGACGCTGGTGGCTTCTCTTTTTTCATTTTTTCATTTCTCTCTTTATTTCCTTTCCTTTCGAAAAGGTAGGAGCCGGGACTAAAAGCTGTGAAAACAGCTTGACAGGGGCCCCGGCCCCCTACATGGTGGCACTGCAGCGTGTCGGAAACAACATCACCATAACAAAGGAAAAATAAATACAGATACATATTACAAAGGCAATATAGTTCAAGAGCAACAAATAAATACAAATTCAACATTGCAAGGCAAACAACAGTTTGTAACGCTTCAGACACAGAAAAAAAAGAAAACAAAGAAAAAAATAGATGAAGTAGAATGTGTTGGACATTCTGGACATAGTATGTAACGAATTGAAGCGACAGTAAATTTCTACAAGGGACATGGGTACAATAATTACAGCGCGGAAAACGTCTCACATTACAAGATCTAAGACAACTATAATAATTTCTGCCGACAGAACAGACTAATGGTATGTTTAGGTTCGTATGCTGGATCAAAATTCGACGACTCTAAACTATTGAGTAATGTGGGAGCAATATATTTCAAAGATTGCGTCTGGTATGAGGTGCGAGGTGTAGGTACAAGCCATTTTTCCTTGTGCCTCGTAAGGCGAGGTCTGGTGTTTTCTTGTAGTTGGGCTAAAGATATTAAAAAATTACTTTTTTCTTTCACAAAAGATTTATATATTAGCATTAACCTATAGTTATATAGGCAAAACACTGGGAGAACATTATATTTCTCAAAAAGGGGGGCCGAGTGGTGCAAAAAAGACACATTAGCGATATACCGAACTGCTTTTTTTTGAAGTAAGTGCAGTTTTTTTAAGTCAGTCATACCAGTCGTGCCCCAGACAATAATACAGTACTGAAGAAGAGATAATACTAGGGAATTATAGAGAATAATTTTAACCTTGGTAGGCAAAATTTCTCTCAGTCTCGCAATAACACCAACAGCACTGGATATTTTTGATTGAAGGTACTCAACGTGTTTGTTCCAAGTTAAATGCTTTGAGAAATGAACACCAAGTATTTTCACTGTATCGACTATTTGGATGCGATCTGTACCTAGACGTAGATTCAATGAAGTCAGCTGATGTTTTCCTTTTGGTGAATATAAAATTGCTTGTGTTTTAGACGGGTTTATCCTTAAACAGTTTGCGTTAACCCATTGGTGTAAATCGCCAAGCGCTTTATTCGACAGCAATTCAATGTCTGCTTCTGTCTTGCCCTTAACAAAAAGCGTCGTATCATCTGCGTACGAGACAAACTGAGCGCTGTCTGTGCATCGAACAATGTCATTGACATAGATGATGAATAACAGTGGCCCAAGTATGCTTCCTTGCGGGACTCCAGTTGATACAGCCAGCACGGAAGATTTACTGCCATTTATGTCAACGTACTGAGTTCTATTTCCAAGGTATGACTTAAGCAGTGTGTGAGCAATGCCGCGGACTCCGTATCTATGTAGCTTGGAAAGAAGGATGAAATGATTTACAAGATCAAACGCTTTCGTAAAGTCGATATAGATGCCTGCTATAATCTCTCTTTTGCTAAAAGCTTCTAAAATGATCTCTTTTTGTGCTACAAGGGCCGTCTCTGTTGATCGGTGCCGTCTGAAACCATGCTGAAAGTCAGAATACAAACTGTGTTGCGAAAAAAATGAAGAAATTCTTATGTGTAATATTTTTTCGATTCCCTTTGAGAAAATAGGTAATATGGAAATTGGACGGTAATTGCTTAGTGTACCTTTATCCCCATGTTTAAATATGGGTATTACACGAGCGACCTGCATTTCTTCAGGAAATATGCCTGTCGATAAAATTAGGTTATAAATATGAGTGATAACTGGACAGATTAGGTCAAGAACGTACTTTACCGGGATCACCTGCATGCCATTTGAGTCTTGAGCTTTACTGTTTTTTATAGCATTCATGGAAGAATAAACTTCTGAGCAGTTTGTGGGTGCAAGAAATAGTGACTGACTGCTGTACATTTCCGGCAGATACCGGTCAAAATTGTCCATACTATTATTACTACAAACCTTAATCTGATTAGATTGTTGAATGAAAAGAGTATTGAAAGCGTCGGCTAGTTCCTTGCCAGAAATGCACACTCCATGGTGCTGGAAATTATCAGGAAAAGCCTCTGAGCCATCAGCTGAGAGCAGGGGTTTCAGTTTTCGCCAGACTACATCTGACCGCAGAGTAGTCTCGTTCCAGAAAATGTTAAGAAAATAAAAATTCTTCGCTGCCTTTAACTTTGAGTTTAGGCTATTTCTATATGCCTTAAAAACAGAAAAATCATCGCCACTTTTGTTCTTTATGAATCGAGCATATAATGCATTCTTGCGTTTAATCATGCTCAACAATTCATGCGTAAGCCACGGCTTGCGCGCTTTCGATGGTTTTTTTACACGACACAAAGGAAAGTGGGCATCATATATGAATCTGAACACAGCTATGAAATTAGAGTATGCAACATCGCTACTTGTTGCTTTGTAAACGGTGTTCCAGTTTTCTTGACTAATCGCAAAACGGAAAGATTCAAGATTGGTGGGAGTGATGATCTGAACAAGATTGTTTTCTTTACATTTTTTTCTTTTTATTTGACGAGCCTTGTCAGCTAGCATAAATATTCCTGAATGGTCGCTGATACCAGTGTATACTGTATCCGCGGTTATTGTCTCAGTATTAATGTTTGGGATGAACACATCCAGCAAAGAACTGCTATCTTGAGTGACACGCGTGGGTTCAGTTATAACATTTGTGAAACCATATGACTGTATTAAAAGCTGAAATTCTTTCTGGCAGTGCGTAGGTGTAAGCATGTTAACATTCAGGTCTCCTCCCAGATAAAGGTCCAGACTGTTAACTAAAGTGTGTTCTAGAATTCTGCTAAAGAAAGCCAGAAACTTAGTAAAATCACCAGAAGGTGGTCGGTACATGACCACAAAAATGCTTTTTTGGTTGCTCAGGGTCAGCGCCTCATAATCAGAATTCATCGGGCAGAAATCTTCCAAAATTTCAACAACAAGATCATTTCTTATCAAAAGGCTGATGCCACCGCCACGTTTGCTCTTACGATAGCGCGAAAAGCAGTGATAGCCAGGCAAGCTAAACACGCGTGATTCTTCGGTGTACCAGGTTTCGGTCAGCATGATTGCTGTGAGCGATATACCAAAGCTCTCCACCAAAAGTGCTAGTTCGTCTTCTTTATTTGCGGCTGAACGGACGTTTTGATGAAAAAGTGATATGGCAGAAGTTTTCTTTTCTACCACGGATTTAATCTCAGAAGGATGAAGTCCCATGGTGTGGAAAAAAAGCAAGCAAGTTTAAGCGCATGTGTACTCAGACAATTTTGGACAAGTCATCAACATGGTTGATAGGGATTACTGGTGCACCATCTAGCTTCCGGACGAAGATTTTCCCGTTCTTAATCCATGTATACTTATATTTGAGTTCTTTTGTCTTAGATTTGGTCGCACCGAACAACCGTTTCATTGACGGGCAAAGGTGTTCGTTCACAAAGATTGGAACCACAGGTTCCATCTGCACGTCCTCTGTTGTTAGTCTCTGCTTTCTTGCCTTCTCAAGGAACAAGTCGCGTTTGTCCCTGCGGGTGAACTGGATGACAATGTTCGGCGCAGTGTCATTATTGGCTGTGCGAACACGGTGGCAGGCCTGAATGTCCGTGTTTTCAAGAGGTACGCCAATAGCTGTTCCCAGTGTCTTTGTAAGCTCAAGAATGTTCTCATTTGCTGCCAATGGCAGCCCCTTCACTTCTACATTCGTGCATCGTGAGTGTTGCTCAGTTTGTAGTATTCTGGAGTCATAATCCTTCAGCTGTTTTAGAAAGGACTTGCGCTCTTCTTGCAGAGTCTCTACAGTCTCTTGAAGTGTTTTGTTTTCCTCTTTTATGCGATTGACAGTCTCTTTCATGTCTTCATAGTCCTGATTGATGTAGGCTAGGCTGTTTTTTTATATCTCTAATTTCTTTCCTCAGGTCACGGTCAAAGGTTTCTCTGAGATCCTTGATCTCCTGTTTCAGCTCACGCTTAAGATCCTCGAACATCCTTGCAAGTTCTGGTTGTCAGACCTTCTGTGCACGCAATTGCGAGTGATTAAATAGAATTGAGAGTATATTAAATGAGTCGATACTGCATGTCGAAAAACATAGAACTCGAAGGCATCTGTTCTGTGCTCGGACCAATTGTAGCTGCGCACGATGCATTGTTTTCTTACGGTTGCTTCTGAAAAGAGAAGCAGTAGGAAAAGGAAGGGTGATGATGAATGAGATAGGGAGTCAGTGGCACATCACTTAAAGAAAATATCCCCAGTATGCAAGCTATATAGAAGATATATAGCTTGCCATATATCGCTTTGGCGCGTTTAATGCGTATACGAAGAGCAATGCTGAAAAGAATGGTGCTTCTGGAGGCTGGCTGAAAAATAGCAGCGCAAAAGAATGAAAGTGTCAGCGTCAGGCGATGCTCTTACTCTGAGAGTAAGGTTAACGTTTAGGAAAAGGCAGACGGATACAGGAGCCGGCGATTTGAAAGCCAAATTTCTAACAAGAAAAAAAGTTTTGTATCCTGCCTAATACGAACGATGGCAACGACGTAAAAAAAAAGCACTATGCGGGAAGCACTAGGGAAAATTTATTCATATTTGCTTTGAGCATAATCCAAAAATTCTCTTCAGAATAGGCAACCTTGTGAATTCGAACAGCCACATGTGTGGGCCTCGCGTACGAGCAGATTATTAGTATTGAAGAGAGTTAACCTGTCGAGTAATATTTAAGTATCGCTACTACATCAGGACCTCCGTGATAGCCACACCTGAATGTTATTAAAAAGCTTGATGCTCTTCCTTGGTCAGCGCCCTGTTTGTACTTTCCTACTCATGAGAAGCAGTTCGCATATTGACGGTTAGAACAAAGCGCTATCAAATATCTTGACCGGATCGTTTCTTATGCCGACATTTCATGAGAGCCCTAGAATGCTGTTCCTTATAACCATCATCGTCAACATAATCACCGTGAATCTCTAATTTCCAACAAAAGCCAAGAGGTTCGTGTTTGCTACATGCTAGAGTGCCACTCTTGTTCCAACACTTCTCAGGCCTTCAGCAAATGTTTCTTATTATTTTTCGTGAGGTGATAGTTCCACAAATGGTGGGTTCAGACCCTCTTGATTCTCAAAGATTACAAGTGATAGACAGGTGTCAACTGACCGCCTACTGCTTTGATGGTACTATAAAACACTTGAGGTTCCCATTTGCTTTGAAAAGAAGGAAGTTATGAGTAGTATCTTTCTACTCGTGTATATTGAAGGCGTTTTCATAACGGCAGGGAGCACAAGTAATAAAAGTGCGCGTTGTTAGTACGCTCGTTCAAATTGAAGACTGCATGTGGAGTGCACTTTTTGAATGTTGGCCGCATTCTCACCTCCTAAGCGTTCCCAAATTTCCCTTCAAACCGAACGCAGTCCAAGTGTCGAGATCAAACCTATCAACCCATACGCATGAGCAGGACTGCATGGCCAGTGAGCCACGCTGGCAGGCTTAGAATGTTTGGATGAAACTTATAGTTTGACTCGTACAGTACAGGTGAACATGGCATTGCTGGATCGCTCCCGTGCTACTGAATGGCACACTAGACTAGGATTCCCCAACATCGACGATAGGCTGTCAAAAGTCTCTGCCGCGAAGAGCTACTCAGCGATTGGACGAAGCCTTTCCGGCACCATTTTTTTAAATAACTAGGTTCACGTTAGGGTTGTATGGTGCCATGTGTTGATTAGCGCAAAACTACACATCTACAAGAACGCATAGTTCAGTCATAATTGCATGTATTATTTTATGTATTCGGCTATGGTATGCTATTGTATGTGGTACGTATTATTCCGCTGAACACATACGAGTATAATCGTAAGTAAAACATATATGAAGGAAACAAAGTAGATAAAAGAAAAACTAAAACCATGGATTTCGCAACAATAGGAATTTCACCCTCGTGATCTGGATCTGCGGGCACTACCTGCTCTATATATCCCTATCACCATACCTCTTCGAGTACCTCACTACAAACTGCAAACTGTTGTTTCCTTTCGAGACCGTTGGACATCACGTTTGTTTTCTGCATATTAATTTGTAGACCAACCATTTTGCTCTGCCTTTCTAATTCATTGATCATGCTTTAGAATTCACCTACTGAGTGATTTGGCAGCGACTTATTGTAATTACAACAAAACAAAAGAAATGGTATTGATTACAACAGTAAAAGAAAGTCGTATATTACTAACTCCTGTGCTCTGCCATAAATCGGGAGAAGTGATACTAAACGCCGGAGCGGCGTCAGTTGTGAGGAAACCAGAAAGTGAGAGTTCTACCACCAAATGAAAATACAACAAGAATACAATCCATTATAGCAATTACAAGGGTACGCAAGCTGGCAACTACTGCCAAGCGATGGAGGGAATTTCAAACCGTTGTTTCAGTGTCGGAAGTGAAGCGTTCCTTATCGGCCAGAACCAGGGAGCATTAGTGCCTTAAAAGCTTATCTTCTAGGTGATCCTGACATTGATGCTGGTTTTTCCTTAACCTGCATCAGAAGAAAACAATAGCCGTCTAGTATTGTTCGAACTCTCCTTACTCCTGCTCATTCTCACGCTTGAATTGGAGCCTTTCAATTCATTTATAAGAGGATTTTCCCACTCCGGTATAAGCCAGACACTTTGCTAAATCCAATCCTTCTACCCGATGGCAGTTTTATACCAACGGAAGCGAAGTGCTCAGTCAGCACCCTAAATTCACGGATGCCTCAAAATTTAACGGAGAGCCTCCTTGAAGTTCCGCATCGTCAGCATTTCACTCACAGAGTTTGGCCACAATGTGAGGCTGCTCGCGTTCGCGGAGCACAATGGTGGCGCTTGGCTCAAGGTTATTTTTTGATCTAGGGAATCCCACGCACATCCCTATCAAATACCACTCGGCGATGGCCGGATTCGGCATCGTAGCACTCTTTTGTTTATATTTTTCTTTTCAAGAGATGAAACAAAAATTACGCGCACGAGCTACGAGTTCTTATATGTGCGGGATCTTTCCTTTCTCTTAAAAGCAACGATCTTCTGCCATTAGAAAGAACAATTTTTTACTCAATCCTGACTTTTTTAGTTATACTGCCACGAAATTTTTTCTTCCAAAAAATGCCACGAGAGGTGCGCTACGCCGTCTGCGTTGTGAGCTCTGATTTTATTTAGCTGTCCTGGCGCTTTAAAGCTCGGGAAAGAGAGAATCTCAAACAAGTTGAGAGGGCTGCTACGTTGAGAGGGCTGCCTGCCCACTTGCTTGCGAAAAAAGCTGGACCAGTGTAAAGCCTAGCGTTAAGACGACTGATTGTCCTGGCAAACGCTCTATGCAGTACTTGCCTCAAGGGCAGGGGAGGGGCAAGATTTCCGCATGTTGCGTGCAGTGCTCGATGCACAAGGTTAAGAAAAGTTGTTTAAACTTGCGACGGTGAATCTAGGAAAATTCTTGCTTCGTTAGAACGATTTATGGACTCTTATGATGGGCTGTTATGGTAGCTTCGAAAGAAAATGGTTTTTCCTTCGTTATACCCAGTATATGTGTTGAGGGGATTTGTCATAGCGAGGTAAACACCCACATCATGGCGCTGCCAGAACTTTTCCCGAGTTCACACTGCTTCTCCTTTGCAAAGTGCTCACCACCATTTCTCAGCCCCCCCCCCCCCTCCCACACCCCTGCACGCTTATCCACACCAGTGTACTTTATTTTGCTAGCGAGCCCTGCTATCATAAGATTGAGTGCTGCAAATATTAAGTTGCAGCACTGAATAGACTACACAGTTAATGCAGTGCACGCAATAAAAATTCTCACCAGAAGTGAAACTTAAACATTGAGGAATGGTGAGTTATTTTACAGTAAGCAATAAAAAAACGATTACCAAGAAAAAATATCAAGGATGAAGATAAAATGTCAAATCTCGTTTACATGAAGGCAATACCTGAAATGCTTGCTGTGCCACAAATTAGAATTGAAGACCTGCGTTAAATGTCCATGGGCTGTTCGCTTTTCAGGTTGCAATGGAAACAAAGGGCAGACAGTCATGTACTGAATATATCTTGCAGTAATCCAAACAACATCTAGCAAATTCGAATGACGCCTATGTCGTCGCGAGAATATTTTACCACCACTATTTTCATGTTTTTCAACGCTCGCATCGGTCATACAACTAATACAATTCGATACTTGAAGTGCACAGTTTGTCGACAACATGGGGCACGCAATTCAAGTGCATTTAAGACGATTTTGTTTTTATAGCTCGCGCAAAAGTATCTCATTTCAAAAGTATAAAGTTAAAACCAGTTATATTCGTTTTCCTAGGAATACGGTCACCAGCGTCAAAGAATTTTATGGTACCGCTTTGTGTGGCCATTGTTTAGTATTTCGTTTGCATTTTGTTCTTACATGTTTTAGTTTTTATTTTAATTCCTCTTCACGACCGTCTATCCTTGCCCGACAATATCGATTCACTAACGTGTTAGTTATCTTTACTAATGATAATTTTTTTTACACTTCGTCCTAAAGGGAACATCTGAAGGTTGTTCGCGAAAAGGGCGGAGGAGGAGCGCCCGAAAACATGCCTTAAGGGCATAGGAGACTGTCTCAAGCAGTTTATTTCTGTTAACCCCGGCAACAGATTTCCGCACACTGCTGTCACAGCCGAGTGAACTCCATCCTGTTTTCCCTGCACTGATTTGGGTTTCTTCAGTGTGGGAGGGAGTTAGTGACGCGTGTCGGGAGTCAACATTCTTCGACATTTGCACTCGAAAGGCCAGATGTTGTTGGTACGCCAACCAGAACAGATAGAGTCCCCATGATCACTGAACCAGAAAGCGCAGTAATCTGCTGAATCTGTAACCTGAGACTTTCTCTTAACTCATTTTCGTTTGTGGGCCTGCGTTTATTCGTAAGAACAACATAGGCGCGTTGTACTTCTAGGCCTAATGCGGGCTCCGAAACATGCTTGACTGCGCCCTCACGCATCAGTACACACCAACGAGAGTGCGCAAAACTGGCGTCGCTTTTTGCTGCTGATTGTCCGCTTCTTTCCCGAACTCTGTAAGGGTAGAAGAAAAGAACGAGTGCTGCGTAAACTAACAAGTGTATTATGCGCCGCTACTTACACAGATGACCACGTATATTGCCCAAATTTGCTAACGAGTTTTTTAACATCGGGCTCGCGTTGCTTTAGGGTAGCTGTTTGGAGCACTTATAACGAAGGTTGCATTTGTTTTAGCAGAGAGTTGCTGTGTTAAAGAAATTAGCGCAAAAAATGGGACTTACAGAATAGACAATGGAAGCGCTCTTGTCCTTTATGATGGTCCCGTTTCGAACATGTCCAGTACATAAAAAATCAACTAGCAGGACTCCATGCTCTCGTGAACTTCATATTTCCGCGCTCATTCCATGAATTTTGATACCTTCCGCCCATATATAACGCTAATCACGGCCACCTAAGAGGCGATATCACGTGAGCGCAATGCGACATACCTTTAAAATAATACGGCAAGATATTGACAAATTAAAATAGCGCTATCAACGTCCGCAGCATCATCTAAATAACTGTGGAGCTTCTCGTTTGTCTACTTTTAATCAACTGGATTTGGCACAACCTCTTTTTAGGGCATCAGTGGTCCAGTCTGAATTAGTTAAGCTGTTCAATAAAAAAAGAAAATGACGTAGCCTAAAGAGCACAAAACATGCAGTCTAAGCTGCTTACATGTCCCTCCGCATGTTGGAACGTACGATTGTTATGCTGGACAGAATGAACCAATTGTGAGGGCGACTAGGAGACGACCTCCAAGTGACACCTACGTTTATGGAGATGTATCGCTGAGGATGGGGTACATGTTGAAGAGGGGAGGATAATCGGCTCCGCCCACTCGTCCCAAAGTTATCTTAATCGTCTTCCCGACGGAGAGCCCTGAAGAAAGGGCAGAAAAACGCTAGCCTTTTGGATAGCTCTCTACCGGCTCAGTCTACCAGGCCTGTCAGTAGGCGAAGACGTTGGAGAAGACAGTCCGAGAGCGGTTCACTCTTTTGTTCCAGATGAAGTGCCACCAACGAGGACGGGCCAGCTCCAGCGGCCCCGGCCTGCCTTCCAGCCAGAGATCCACTATTTAACCCTGTAAACGCCGCTCCGGCACTCAGCATGAAGCCAGCGTTTAACTTCCTGTGTAAGCACCTAAGCATATTATTGACCTCGTATGATCGTTGCCGTTGCGGAGCGGTGCTTTGAGAGCCTCTGCTTGTGAGCAGTTGGTTGAGCACCGTCAGGCAGCTTAATAACAGCTTCTTTCCCTTACATCACCGAGAATTTTCTAGAAAATTAATACATATGAAGAATGAGGTTGCTTATAAGAAAAGAAACAAATTTCGTTTCTAAATTCTGAGCTAGTACATCGCAGCACGCTGTCTACTCTTCATGCAGATGAGTAATAGAGCATAACGCAATGCACAGTAGGGGACAAAAGTCTCTGGACCACGTGCCCTATAAACGAAGCCACTAGCTGTATTATTACCCGCTGCCTGGCGACCGCACTCTTGGAGGTGAAAGTCAGTTTTTCGTTTCATCTCCACAAGTGTGATCTCCAAACACAGGGTAATAGAGCTATCGCCTGCGTTTACGCACGACGTGGCCGGGAAATGTTTTTCCCTTTTTGTATCTTGCAACCATATTTATTGAGCCAGAGCCTCAATATATAGGGTCGCGATCCTCAGCTCCCTCTATAAAAAGACACCAGCTTCTTTTTCTCGTCTTGGATATGGCTCCCACCATTTTTTTTAAATTTGCAGTTGATATTGCGGAGGCAGTAAAAGACGTAAAAATGTCTGAACTCCTCTTTCATCGAGTATAAAATATGGCGAAGCTCTAAAGCCCAATTTGAAACTTGCAGAATTGCAGGAAAGTTGACTTGCAGCAAGGTTTCTTCCAGCCAAAAACCCTCGATTGTAGTCCGCGTTTTGACTCTTTCACTTCCATGTCTGCTGTATGAAGGAGTAAGCGCAAGGGGACACGAGTCACTCGCCCTACACTGTATCCATTTCGAGAAGGTGAGGAACAGATGCCCCCTAATCTTCGTAAACCTGAAGCCCCTACAAGCACCACCAGCTCTGGAACAGAGTGTCAATTCGAGCGAGCTCTTTGCTTCACGGTTTCCATAACCCGAATGGGGAGCCCTCCAAGGAAGCAACAAAAGCGCTATCTAATTTCAGAAGCGCGCATAGCTACTCTCTGGGTAAGCAGGCCAACAGAGTATGACGGCGAGCCCCTTGTAAGCTTTAGGTTTCGAGAGTATGCGCCTAATAGAAAAAAAAAATGCTTTTTTCTCAATTGGAACAGATCGTGTACGTATGCACAGTCTTGTATTCTTCTTATGTACACGCGCCTATCTGCGCTCGTTTTGCATTGCACGTTCGTTGTTTCAATACTCTCGATGGTTTCTCAGCAAAATATTCTGTGGCAGAGTTTGTTTACAATGCAGCGGCAGTGCAGCGGCAGCAGCGAATGCTCTCTGTCATTGTGAAGACGGCGTCGCTGCACACGCCGTAGACCTGCCTCTCTGCTCAAACGGAGAGCAAGTTGTGCAGCGAAGCTTGCGTATTGATCAACAAT
This sequence comes from Amblyomma mixtum, assembly GCF_055824585.1. NCBI lineage: Eukaryota > Metazoa > Arthropoda > Arachnida > Ixodida > Ixodidae > Amblyomma > Amblyomma mixtum. The sequence continues at coordinate 53,478,954 of NC_143012.1, forward strand.
CGATGTAGGGGGGCATGAGGGTAGCGTTAAGGCTACCTCATGGAAAGTACGCTGCAAGGGTGGCCTCACTTAAGGTTTTTTAGTAAAGCGTGTTTGAAAACTTATCGAAGGAGTGTGAACCGCTTTTAATGTATCCCTATTGAGTTAGGGAGTGCTATAGAATGTGGTCGTAAATGTTCTTTTGTAAAGGGCGCATAAAATTTGAGATTTACGCTATCGACCCTGGATATTCACCGTCTCCCTCATTTGAACATGCCACGAAGCTTCCCAAAGCAAAAGTAAGAAACTTAAGCAAGAGCTCCAGGAAACAAACCTACAAATGAAAGCTAGCACAAGAGAAACTGGCTCTTCTACTGCACACAATTTCCGCCCTTCTTTTGCACATTCCCACTTAAAATTTAGTGAGCTTTTTTTGGAGAACCTTTTCTTCCCCTTTTGCCTGTGCGGCGCTAAAATCGCGTTATGATCCGGATGCCCAAGTAAGCAAACGAAATAAGGCAACAACTGGAAGAGGAGAAATCCAATTAGCAAAGGCAGATAATCAATCTTGTTCGCGCTCGCCTAAAGGGGTCCAGGAATCTGTTCTCTGAATCACCAACCTTTTGTTCTTTGTATTAACGTTCTTAACTTACCTTTCTTTTTACTTTGCTTGGTCGGTTCATTGTCTTCGCTCGTGGTTCATTTCCCGTGTCCGCGTGGATGGTATCTTCATGTCTGCATTGCTCCCTGTTGAAGCTTGGTCTTTGGGGTCCGGTCTATTGTTTTGCCGGCTCGCAAAAATATCGAAGCGTAGCGAGGAGCGAACGGGCACGCATCGTTGATCTTGGCCAGGAAGGTGATCCCATTACCGGGCCGGCCCGTTAAGGCTGCACATTCGACCCTGTTACATAACGACGAACGCACTGGTTGGCCTCAAACGGACATTCTGTGACTGCTCCTTAAATAGCTTGTGTATTCTGCTAATAGTGCCACGTAGAGCTATTCACTACACTGTGCGCTGTACTTGGTTTATTTTTCCTTACAAGTCGCTCAGCTTATTCTTCGATGTCCTTTCTCTTTCCTACAATTTCTTTTTTATTTTTAGCATTCTTTTATCATATTTCGTTTCCGTATAATATATATTCGTTTTCGGCTGTCTCCTGCTGTTTTTTGATGATACGAATTGGTGCAGCTTTGTTATCACTATTCCGCACACGACTTGATCTGAACCTATTACGACGTTTTTGCTCTTGTGAGTTTCTAGAGACCGCAGGAAAAAGTAAAACAGCTCGACTAGTTTGAAATGTAGGTTGGTTTGGTTGGTTGGTTTATTAGGATTTAACGACCCAAAGAAACTCAGGCTATGAGGGACGCCGCAGTGAAGAGCTCCGGAAATCTCGACCGCCTGGGGTTCTTTAACGTGCACTGACATCGCACAGTACACGGGCCTCTGGAATTTCGCCTCCATCGAAATTGAACCGCCGCAGCCAGAATCAAACCTGCGTTTTTCGGGTCAGCAGCCGAGCGCCGTAACCACTGAGCAGCCGCGGCGAGGCATTTGAAATTTTGGTTAGCTGTGCTTAAAACGTTCTCCTTTTTAAAACTATTCAACTGCTGTGTCTAAAGTTATGGAGTGTTGAACGTGACAAAAATATGGGTTATTTTATTTTCACGGTGCCAGCTTGAAGATTATTGGTTGTCTATTTATACAAAGACTTCTCAGTTGTAGAGTGCAATTGTTTTGTTTTCGGTGCTCCAGTCATTAGACAGAAAAAAATATACAAGAAATTTCTTCATAATTTAGCGCGATCACTTGTGAAAAGTAATGAGGTCATTTTTCAGTAAAGTAATATGTGAGCCTAGATGATACGCGCGTGCCATTAAGGAAAATGTATATTTAGAAACTGCGCTTCTGAAAAGATACAATGAACGAGCACATCCTGCTCCTCATCCGCTCACTTTAGTTGGCTGTCCTCCTTCATGGCCTGCCTGTATTATGGGATGGAAAGCGGGACTATGGAGAGGGCATTCACTACTCTAATAAATGTCTGCTTCATCGCTGCGAGTTACTTGAAATGGAATCTCAATTGCCAGCATGACAGAGATGTTTTCAAAGATGAAACACTACAACCTTACAAAAGGCGGTTATATGTTTTCTGCACATTTCTGCATAAAAATATTGTGAACCAAGGCATTTAAGCAGGATAAAGAAGGAAATACGTGTTTTAGGAAGGCGCAGTCTTTGCAGGAAGCCCGGAAAAGCAATATTCGCAAGCTGGAACGTGTTTACAGGTCGTTCTTCGGTATTGACATGTACATGGAGAATCGGTAGAAAGGAATGCATTTCGTTTGTAACTTTAACAAAAAATGGCATTCTTATGTAGTCTGTAAATTCAAATTCCATAGAAAGCTTTCATATTGTTCGCTACCTAAGGTGTCAATATTCTGCGGATTGTTCGTGCTCAAGAATGATCACAGGAGCGCCTAATAGGGAATCGTCGAGATCACGGTTTGGTTCGCCGATGAATTTGCTTATTGAGTTCTTAATCGACTACGAATCTTCGGAACCATCAAGCATGCCAAAGTGTCTTAAGGCAGTCTATTTCTTTTCGTCGGGCCTTCCATTTCGGTATTTTCGTTACCATTTTCACGTCGTTCCCTTCCTGGACTCAGCCACTTATAGTGCCCCGTACTTCTCCTTTTTAAAGCGGCACAAAACTATTCGTGCAGGGCTCTTGCATACCGTGTGAACCCTCAGATGAGTCGCGAGAGCATGCAGAGTGCTCGTACGCGCTGTAGAGCTGCTGTTCTTTGCTGCAAGGTGCATTTGACGTCGGTGCATTTAAATGTGCGCCAGTCTCTCGGTAGCCGAAACGCCAGATGAAAATTAGAACAATCGCCATCGGATCCTATAGTACCAGGCGGCAATTAGAAGTCATTTAAGACGTTTAATATAAGTGGTTATTATTCTGGGGTGATCGCTGACATTCGTTCCTGCAGCTTGAGCGGGTAGAAATTAATTGCTGGCTTTGTATAGCAGTTCATGGAAAAAGTAGACTACTTTAGGCATACTAAACACATGTACATATACTTACAGGGCCTGTTCTGAAAGTAGTAGGACTCATTTTTTTAAATAAACTCTATTCATGAGAATAGTACAAATGATTAGATTTTTTAAAAGTAGAACCCTCCCGCACCTACAGGCTGCTGCCAGTGAGTTTTCCAGTTTTCGTACGCCTCCGGGAACGCCTGGACCGGAATGCTGTTTAGCTTCCTCGTCACGGCCTGTTGAACCGCCTCTGCCGATCCGTGATGTATCCCCTTGAGCGCCGATTTTATTCTCGTGAATAGAAAAAAGTCTAGCGGGTCCAAGGTGGGGCTGTAGGGGGGCTGAGGAAGCGTTGCCAGCTTGTGCTGGGCAAAAAATCAGGGTCCTCATGCACATGATGAAGAAGATCCTGGCAGATCGCTTTCCGGTTGGCCTTTTGCTCCTCTGACACCACTCCCGGAACCAACTTCGCGCACACTTTCATCATGGCTAAGTTTTCTGTCACGATCTCAAAAACTTCGGTTTGAGGAATGCTCAAGTCATCAGTAATCATTCTGATACTCATCCTACGATCACTGTTCAGTAAATGTTTCACTCGCTACACATTTTCGTTGGTCTTGCTGGTTGAAGGGTGTCCGGAGCGGTCGACGTCTTCCACTATTTCCTTACCTACTCGGAACAGTTTTTGCCACTCAAAAAACACCTGATCTACCCATGACAGCGTCACCGAAGGCCTCCTTAATCATCGCGAGTCTGTTTGCCAGTTTTACTAAGATTTACACAAAATTTGAACGCGTAGTATCGCTGATCCAGTGAACGCTCCATGATTCTGCGTGACAAGACGTTTCGACAGGGGTTCACATTACAAGCGACCTGCTCTCTTCAACGGCCGAGAGCCGACTGTCGATTTTCCCCAGCGTTCCCAATATCCCCTTTCAACGATCTTGCTCGTGCAGACCGCCTTCCGTCCGCCCGTTCGGCCAGGAAAAAATCAGTCCTACTACTTTCAGAACAGACCCTGTATATGCTAGTTCATGTACACATATATTTCTGCTTTCTTCTTTATTTCATTTTATTTTCTCACAACAGAGAAAAAAGGAGCAGGAGCTAAAGGCTCATAGCCTGACAAAGGCTCCAGCCCCAGGTAGCACAATTCGGCATTTCAGCGCACACTTAATAAAAAGAAAAGATAGACAGGGAAACAGCTTTCAATTACAAAAAAAAACACATTTGAACATATAAATATTTCAACACATAAAAGTGAACATATATATACGGGATTAGACTACATTTAGTAGAATTTAAGGGAAAAAAGAAACGCTAAATGCACATCTCGGCACTCTGCAAAACTCATGTAATTGCCAACACACACACACACAGATTACAGACACATAGCACACCGTACTCTGATAATATATATACACCTTATTTACACCGAAAATTAATTAATGCAACAATGTCTTATTGAAGAAAAGAAATGGGTTTTTTTAACAAATACGATTTGACATATTTCTTAAACTCCGGTTTTTGGAATTTAATTTCTTCTCCTATGTAATTCAGCAAATAACGAACTTGGAAATGTAAGATCTGTCTGCCATAATTGGTCCTAGTGAGCGGTATTCTTCTTGTGTGTTTACGTAAGGTGTATTTTGGTTCTTGGAGGTTTGCTTCAGAGAGGTACAATTTATTGTTATATCCTTGTTATATTTATATATCCTTCAACATATTAATAGTATCGTTTATTATATAAACACTATGGTAAATAAATATAATATTATATTTATATTTATATTAGTATTGTATTTATCATAATAAATATAATAATATAATAAATATAATAAATGAATATAATAATATAAACTGGTTTGGTTTGGTTTATGGGGTTTAACGTCCCAAAGCAACTAAGGCTATGAGAGACGCCGTAGTGGAGGGCTCCGGAAATTCCGACCACCTGGGGTTCTTTAACGTGCACTGACATCGCAAAGTACACGGGCCTCTAGAATTTCTCCTCCAAAGAAATTCAACCGCTGTATAAAATAATAATAGTATATATATAGTATCCCAAATATTAATTGCTTCGTATCATTCCATGGGTTCATGGCTCTGTCTTCGTTCTCTTTTCGAAGGTGCATCATGATGGCTCATGCACATAAAATTTGTGCGACAATAATACAATAAGGGAAAGGAAAGGAGATTTCTAACAAGAATGGATTTGTGTAGAAAGTCCGCATAAAATCTAAAGGAAGCAAAACTAACCGGATAAAAGGCTTAAAATTGAAACCGTCCAAGATCTATGTCTCCAAGGCTTACGCAGCAGTGAGATGCCGCTTTGCTTTATACTTTTTACGGCTCGAATCTCCTAAACTTTAGTTCAAGTCTGGTTTCCCCTTCTTGGCTTATTCTCTGTGTATTTTTTCCACTACACGCCGATAATCCAAACTAGAAAAGCCCCACATGATGCAAAAAACGCTCCGGAGTACGCCGGAACAAACTTATGCATCTTATAGGTTTTTTTTTAACGAGCAGAAGATTTGGAGTCCAAAACCAGCAATTATATAAAGTAAAAGTATCCTCGGAGCAGATTATATCGTTCAAGAAAGCACGTTTTTCATTTATTTTTTTTTGCTGAAGTCACAGGTGGTACATTGCCTAAGCTTCGCAGTCGATAGCACTGCGCTATAAGGCAATCTAACTCTTGAAACCTTGCGTTTAAAATTATCGTTTCACTCAATTTCATTCAACTGAAAAGTAAAAGGAACTTCAAGTTAGACTGCCATGAAACGGTTGCTCGCCACGCTTCAAAAAGTTTCGCATCAAGGCTGGATTGACTCGTCGTCTTTCTCGCTTTAACTCTTTGTATTCCAAGTGTTCTTTGAGCTCCCGTCGCCAGGTTATCAGAAGAAAAGTCATGATTTCAGGCGCACGATTTATCGAGAAAAATTAAAGCATAAAAATTATAAAACTAATGCGAATAAGGCAACTATTAGCTTACGCAGGAATGAAAATACGTCGTTTGATATTATTTTCGACTTTCTTAACACGTACAATATATATTCAATGCACTATGCCTCAGATACATACCTTTCTGTACACTTCGTGAACGGCCAACATTCTGAGATAATATTTTATTAAAAGCTGCGCCTCTATCCTCAACTTCTTTTATTGAGTTCTGTTCAGGCTCTCTCATTGTTTTGTAAGTGCCGACGGCGGGTGTCATGTTTTCTTCAGATTTCCTCTCTCTCAATAGCCAAAGCGTTCAGAAGTACTACTTGTCCGTTTGCTCCGAAACACGACTTCATAAGCGTTCAATTCAGCGCCCATTCATTCCGCGAAGTACTAGGCACGACACTCTCTGGTCTTTCTAATAGATACTCGATCGATGCCTCTGTAAGCTGCTGACAGGTCCATCTGTCTTCGAGAAGTGCGCCATGCTGAAAAGAATACGTGACCACTGAAAGACTTGCTCCGGCGTCGCTAATGAGCTGCGTTAATTAGCTTCCGACAGCTGCCGAAGAACCACCGACGCCGAGTCAATGCACCTTTGCACAACCTGCCATGTGTCGGCATGGAGGGAACTGGGAAGACGCCAGTCAGAAAGACACGGCGCATGGGTAGGAGGCTGACCGACGGTGTAATACATAAGCATAAGGAGGAAGAACTAAGAATGAAGAGGGCGGGAGCTAAGGCGCGGAACATATTTTTATCGGTCCGGTCTTTACGCAGCAGGCTATCGAAAGCCTCACCTTTCCTCTTGCGCAAAGTCTGCCTACTTCCGCTCTCATGTGCTCAATTACACCGAAGGGCATCTGCTGCGACAAACCTAGTAAGTGCACATGTGCAAACACACGCTGGTGGTGACGGGGCCTAAAGAGAAACAGACGTTTAGCGGTCCTCTACGAACTAGGAATATAGCAGTTGTTGCCTTTCAAGCGATGGCACATACCCGCGATGGGGATTTCCCCAGGGCTCGGTGCAAATCCAAGCAGTAGAAAAATTCATCCAGGCTTATCTCAAGCGGCTTTTAAATAAATATTGAGGTATATGGGAAAGCGATTGAATAATGAATTTTGAGATATTTTGATGAGATTGGAATGATAGTGTAGGAAACAAGGAGGTAAGGTTAAGAAAATTAAATAAATATTAATAATTATAAACAAATTTTGAGACAAAAGTGAAGAGAAAGATGAATCAACACATAAATCTCACGGTCTCGATAATATGCCTGTGAGGAAGCTCACACACCAGCTTAAGGGCATGCCATTTCACGGTTTCACAGAAGGCGAGGGGGACGGGAATAGTAAATGACAGCCCTAATTGAGCGAGGGAAATTTGCAAATACTTAATTCTCTGCCTTGAAACCGCCTTAGGAGAAGATCAAATGGTCTGTGGGTTCAATATTCCCTCGGGACGAACATTAAGGCACTAACTTTGTTGGGAGAAAACTAATATGGAAGAAAAACGAGGATGGCTGAAAAAATGAATTTTTACGGAATACTTGCTGACGACTTGAAACCACAATGGCGGCATATTTGTTAACCGGATGGGGTAAACCCGCAGACCGATGAGATTAAAGAAGCGGGAAACAAAATCTACTAAACATCCAATAATTGTTCAGCTCATAAAAACCTTTTTCGGTTAATATGAGTGAATCACATAAAACTGCAATGGTGTTCAAGCGCGAATTCGGCATACTGTAGGCTAGCGTATGATCAGTTTGTAAAGGTGTTTGTGTGCAGCTGAACAGTTCACAGGACAAAGCACACAAACACTGCTTTACTAGCATAATGTTATGCAAACCGGCCTCGTACATCCTTTGTTCATCTGTTGTGCCAGTACACACCATCATGCTGTTTAGAGGGACGGACTTATTATCATTCGTTTCCCCAACCCTTTCAGAATCAAAGCAGAAAATTCAGTCGCTCGAAGTACGAACGAAAAAGGGAAAATTGGAATTTAGTTTGAAAATGTGAGAAAAATATAGGAATACAAAAGAATAAACAGCATCCGTTGTGTGTGCTCCTCTTCTCATGCCCCGTCTATGTTCTGCGCTGTTACATCAAGTTCCGTGCAGAAATAAGCTGTAAATATTTTTTTCTTTAATCTAGCGAGCCTACCATATTAGGGAAACCTCAATTTGCTGGCGCCGCCAAGATTTGCAGATCCCCTTAATATAATGGTTGTATCTTGCACAGCAAAATTTAATTCGAAGCATACTGCGGCTAGAGGTAGTGTTAAATAGATAGTCATTCCCCAATGAGCAGACAGCGGTTTGTCCATATTGTGCAAACCTTCTAGAGCACCAAGAGTCGTTTTATTGCATTTTAATATGCTTCAGTTGCCTCATGTTGTTTTTAGAGTTGTCTGAGACAGAAAATTCTTGCACTGAAGCCCACAACGGACGAATACCTGTCTTTTCTTTTCTTATGAAAGATGAATCAATAAAAAGAAAGCTCACTTGTTAGAAAGTGTAGTCAAGCTTATCGCACTAAGCTGCCGACCAGAGCCTCACTAATGGTTTTTGAAGTTCATATAAATTTCACCTATTCCCACCAAAATAAGTGAATACATTCAAAAGCTCGTTAGACTTGCGGTAGTTACTGGCATATGGCTAGAACGCAAATAAAAGTTTCGCCTAAAAAGAATGCTGCGTGCTAATGACTTCTTTTGAACTTAAGAAAATCGTTACAATGTGAACATTTCTTGCTCCTCAGTTTACGTCACCTAGTTCTCCATCACGTAGCAAAGAAGCTGAAGTTCAAGCAGAAAATGTATATCGGTGCTTACCTCATAAAGTATTCAACAATATGGATTTATAAACCTGCAAATTAATTTTATCAATAGAGGCTAGCTACAGCACACGCGACTTCTTCATGGCTATTAGGCCACAGTCATACGAGTTGCGCGCCATAATGCCTTTGCTGAAAGGCACCAAAACTCTATTTTACTCTTCGTTATTAAAGAATAGCAGTGTTTCTTGCGCTTCTTCCGAAGCCTTGTAGTGGCGGTATATAGATAGTAGAATTTTCCAACACCTAATATAAAAACTGTTAGAATCCTGCTATCGTTCTGCTACCGCAAGGCCTCAATTTGCCGTGAGTGTTCACTGTTTGACGTGCTGTGCGCACTTCCAGCGTGTCTTTTTTCTCTGTGAGAAATACGCTCAAGCCTTTTTCTGCTGAATAAAACAAGATAAATCTTCCATTCCATTGCGTGTCAACAACTAATCAAGTTTTTTTCTTTACTATTGTGTCCTTTGTGCTAGGTGCCTGACATACTTGTTTTGTTTCTTTCAGTGATTTGTTTTAAATTGAGATAAAAATGTGGGTACTGTAGATGCAGCACGTTTTTTTTTCTCCATTGCGCCAGGGGCACTTTTGCTCGCAGTGACTGCTCTTCGCATGTAAAGATATCTCGGAAGTATTCTGACCTCATAGCAGTTCTCAAAAATAGAAACCGCAGGGAAGTAAGCGGTGCTACAACTAAAACAATATCTTATATTCCGTTTGGTTAAAACTGAAAAGCCACAGTTTGTAAGTTCTGGTTCGTATTTTTTAAAGAGCATCTGGCGCATTGTCTAATCCTAGAAAAAGTAACCTTTTTTCACAAGCCTAAACGAAAAGTTGATCGGTTTATATATTGTAAAATAACAGCCGTTTCGAAGTTTGCTGTGAAATAGTTGAATGCATCTGTGTGTTCGTCTAGCGTCATCGTTACTGAAAGCCCCGCTTTGTCATCAACCCCCTTGTCACTGCGCTGACGTGGTCGTAACTAGAATTTCTACAACAATACAAAACACTGCAATGCAGTAGCAGAAGTTTATCCCATTTGCATTGGATGAACCCAGAGCTGAAATAGAAGTTTAAGATTGTTTGAAGTATTTATTCCAAAGTATCGCTGAGTATTTTTCACTTGGGGAGTTGAGAAATATCCTGCAGTGTTGCCACCACGCAGTCATTTGGTAGTTCTCGTTTGTGCCAGTACTAGCATCTATCCTAAATTTGTCGGCTATAGTAACGAAGTGGAGGTGGAGGTGGGTGAATGCTCTTAGAAGCATTCGTAGGCAATAAGGACCGAGGAAGGCTTTTTGTTGTGCTTTCTGTCTGTACAGTGCGCAATTCACGAGTTTCCATCGTTTTACGAGCTCCGGTATTGAGAACGGTGTTTCCACAGCCGTCAGTCTTTCAGAACAGCTTGCGCTCCGGGGACAGACGTCCCCCAAAATTAACTGTTTCGAAACTTGCGACCAGACGGACCCAGACCACTGGACGCCTTACACAATCCAGTATGCAGCTGTGCCAGTCTGGAGGTTACCTGCACTTTCGACACTACAGTGCTGGTGAGGCTAAACGGAGTTCACTGTTCTTGTCTGTGCTCGATGCGGCGTCTCGTTATGAGTGAAATAACTGGGAACTCGATGTCAATTTATCTGGCACGTTGAGAGATATAACATTGCTCCCGGTGGGTTTACAGTGCGACTTGTAATTTAGAAGGGGCCTCAGGTGGCGTTAGTAGCTCCAAATAGTCTTAGAAGCCCCAGTGCGTGTGTACATGATCTCGTAGATCGTCCCATTTGAACACGTGCGGCTTCTTGACGGGGCAGACTTGCTTTTAGGGGTATCGCCGTGTGTGGAAACAGATTTCGAATTTTCATTATCATCACCATCAGCTCAAATGCGTCCACTGCAACACGGCGGCACATCCTATATATCTTTAATTAACTCTTTTCTCTGCCAGCTGTGTGCCCTTTTATCCAGTAAACTTCCAAATATCACCCATGCACCTGTGCTCGTCATCTCCTGCTATTTTTGCTTTTTTTTGCTATCTATTCTATTGCCCTTGCACACAATCGGCCATTTTGCCCTCACTGTGTTCATGCCCAGTGCATGCCTCCTTTTTCTTCTTAATTTGTGTTTAAATATCAATAACTGTCGTTTTTCTGTGACCTGCTCTGCTGTCTTCTCGTTTGCTAATGTCAAACATGTCATTTCCGTTTTCATATGCAGCTGAGCCATCTTCGCATACTTCATAGCTTTTTGTAAACTTCCATATCTCCGCTTCATAGGGGTCTGCTAGCAAGGTGCGGTTGCCATATGCTTTCTTTGAGAGAGTTTGGATACTACGTGTTTTAGCGGAAATTGCATGTCTCCTGTGTCTGCCACTTACAATGCTTCAAGAAAAATGACAAAGCGATGTAAATGACATTGCGGTAATTTCGGTTACTCTGACCGTGCAGCACGGGAGGGAGCATGAAGCCCAAAAATAGAGAGCGAAATTGGCGTCACCTGTAAGTCACTTTTGCAGTGAAAATTCCGCTTTGTGCGAGTCATTGCCTAATATGATATGTTTCCTTAATCAAAGGGCGCAGTGTGCGTGTCGTCCGACTAGATACTTTAGAGTGCAGTGCGGAAACGGATGACGCCTTGTTAGCCTCGTAACTCTAAACACCATTGTCCATGCGAACGATATAAATTTACAAGTCACCATCAGGCACCCTCATTTCGCGTATTTGCGCTGTCGAATGCTGGAGATACTGGCTTAAGCAGCGTGGTCATTTCAAGCCCGTCATTAAAGATTATATAAAAGTCAAACACGTATACATGACCACGCTCATCTACTAGCAGAAGCAGAGCCTTTTAGCTGCAGCGTAATTGTAAACAAAAAGAGAACTCCAGAGCCATGATAGCACACAGTTTAGTACATTCACACATCTCTGTGATTTTTTAGCCCAATTTTGCTCGTGCTCACTCTTGAAAAAGTTCGGACTCCCAGGAACGCTACAAGAGCCCGCTGTACAGAATTGAGAAGCAAACTCCTCTAGGCCTCTGCATTTGACTGAATCCACCCCCTCATACTAAGTCCCTCGTGACTTCAGTGTGCCTGAAAAAATACATAACATAATAAGTTTAATCGATCCTGGACAAAAAGATGCCGCTTAGGACTGGGGCCACACGCTATCGAACCACGCTATCAAACTCGACATTAAGCTATCGAACCGGACATCAGTGGAATGTCGTTAAAGGTGTTTAGGTACGGTGACGATTACGTCCTTTTCACGGAAAAAAATACGTTCAACCGCCTGCTTGTGGACATCCTAAAGATTTTCAAGGAAAGGTCATTCAGGCTCAATTTTACCTTTGAGGTTCCTGAGGATGGTGTGCTACAGTTTTTAGACCTGCGCCTCCACTTTAAGGAAGACCATGTGTGCTGGCAGTACAACCCAACATCCGCTAAACCTCTGCTGCACTTTAGCTCGGGCCACTAAAAACTGGTAAAAAATGGGATTGCTCAGTCCACGATTAGAGAGGCTCTGTTCAAGACCTGCCATCATAAGATGAAAGACAGCCTGGATGCGCAGATTTCACGCCTTATGTCCGCTGGCTACCCTCAACATGTGATATCCCGGTCGTGCGAAAAGATGGCCATTCACATAAAAAGCCCCACCGGCCAAGCTAAGGACAGGCAGCGAAAGAAGTTGGCCGTTCTACCGTATATTCATCGCACTGCTCATGGACTAAAAAAGGTTGCTGCTTACGGTGTCGATGTTGTATTTTCAGCACCAAATAAACTGAACAGGATTTGTCGTGCGGTAGATGAAAAGGCCTCAAAGCGAAATGCTGGTGCGGGCAAAAAATGTGCAATCAGGCACGAAAACCCCTATGTCGCATGCAAAAGGAACGTGGTGTACATGATTCCCGCGTCATGGAAAGCTGTATATATCGGCCAGACTGGTCGATGCAATAACACGCGCCTCGCAGAACATCGCCGGGCTTTAGGAAGTGGCACAGGTGCGCACCTTGCAAGTCATGTGCGTAAGCACAGGGAACAAGATGTCCTGCCAAGCCCAATTGGATCTAACGACAGTGATCTTTTCGCATCACGACCAGAAGACTAGGGAAATCATTGAAGCATATCATACTGGTTAGACAAAGGGCTGTGTCAGTGAGCCTTCAAGTTTGCTGTAGGAGAAGGAACGTGCGTTTTTAGATATTAACGGCTAATCTTTTTCTGTCTTGTTATTGTATGGTTCTTTGTGTTTTCTGTGACCCCTATTTATTCCCAGCTTTGCAATAAACGTTTTTTGTCGCCAGTAAGCGCTTGTCGTGTGTGTTCTTTTCCTTTCGTCTCCGTCTTGTCGCGCTTTGGAACCCATCATGAATGGTTACCAACTTGCCCAACTTATTTCCCTTCTTCAATGTATAAACGTAATAGAGTAAGTGTGCAATGAAATATAGGAAATCCTGATTTCATTTTAGAGTGGTGTGTCCAGCATTGGAAGCGCAGCGTCCTAGAAGAGCTGTCCAACTTTTTCTTGTAGCAGGTGAGGATTGCCTAGTTTCGGTATATACGTCGCGTTGTGTCGTGCTCCTAATAGTCTTAAAGTACATGCAACAAAAGTCGCTACTAGTTCAAGATCATCTTTAGTTTTACTAATGTAGTGTTTGTTCAGCTGTTTGGAAAGTGTGCCGTGAAAATATGCTAAGAACTGAATATAACGGCAGAGGCAGGGAAAGAACGTTGTTCTCGTAATATCTTGCTTAGTGTGAAGAAGTCGATAGAGTTTTGAACAGACAAACCACAGCTTCTTGGTATGTCCGGAGGTCGCCACGCTGTAGGCAAGATGATAATCGCCCCATCTTCATTTTGCTGCCTTTCGGTCAGAAGAATTATTTTCAGTAACGGTTGGGCCCAAAGCCAGCGAATAATGTATTTTCTGGTATTTACCTTGTAGTGTAATTAATGCCTCATCCAGGTTAAACGCAAGCAAGGCATTACTCTAGTACAAACTCTTAGCAATTAATTTTGGGGGATTGTTTTCTTAGTAGACAGCAACCGGCATGTTGCAGGACGTCTTTTTACTGTTCGGGAATTATACACAAGGGGTATGGAATATATGCAACAAATTGCGATTTTGTTTTTTGCGTCCAGTGCACCTAAGAACTATAACTATGCGCTAAGCTAACGCAGTTAGTAGAGTATTTCGGGCCCGCTGTCATTAATATTCGCATAGACTGGGCGATAAGAGCGGTCTCGCGCACAGAAACTAGCACAAATCAGGCCAGCACACAAATTACATGCACCATGAGAACCATAACCCCACAAAACACCGCTATCGGTAATGAGCGACTACCTGCCAGAATATTCCGACGTTGCGCAAGAGTCGCTTTCTCTCCCTGTGTCCCTTCACTCGTCTATCGTCGCAGATTTCCCTTGACTGCCGCGTAAATGCACCCACCTTGTTCGTTCCGACAACAATGTTGGCAGCTGCGGGGGCGTCGTGTCTGATTAATCACCGTCAAACTTTTCCCGTCTACAAAGGGACGAACGCGAGATGTCATTAGTAGAAGGCGCGCTTGCTGCGCAGGGGGCATACTGCAGTCGAGCATTAGACGGCGGAGGCCCAACTGACCGCAATAAAACAGGCAAACAAGCAAGATGTTTCAAGAAACTATAAAGTTGTGCTACTATTTTCGCCTCTGCTTGTTCCCCGAACTCGTCCAAAAACGGCCGTTGGTAATGAAGTTCTATTGAAGCATTACTCAATGGCGTGTGTGAATACGGTAAAGTAAAAAAAAAAGAAAATTCATTGCCTTCTGCATTTAGTGTCGCCGATAACGGAGCCCGCTCTTCGCTCCTGATATATACTTGTGACAACTAAACTGTCAGAATAGGTTAGTCCATTAAACTGTGAGAATAGAATAGTCAGTTAGAAATGAAACAAGGTGAATTTCAATTGCGCACCGCAAGTTCTAGAGGCAAACACGCACAACAAAGTTTATCCAGAAAGATCCAGGCATACGGTGAGATTTTCATGCGGTACCTTGTCTATCCATCACAACCTAGCTCGACTGGCTTGGCGCTGAAGGGGAGGAAAAACAATGACTTCTGGTCGCCTAGGCGGCAGACGTGCTTGGTCTGTTAATTATGGCCGAATAAAGGTCTACTAGTTCTACTACTACTAAGTGGGTTAATGGGCAGCAATTTTAATGCTTCACTTTGTGTTAGGGGCCGCTAGGTATAAACATGGACAATTGTACGAGTGGTGTAAAAAGCTATGAAATTGAAATTACATCGAAGTTTGGGCGTGAAGGCAGGTTAGTGAAAAATTTGAAGGCAGAAAGATGTAAATGTCGCACCATCTGCGACGCCAGGTAGAATATAATTAAAAAAATTGACCTCGAGTGCTATGCCAGCTCTTCCTGAGGAAGTACATGGTCGCGAAAACTTTAATATTCTTCATCTTGAATTTACATACAATTGTTCTGGCGTTAGTAATTCGTAAACGATAATCCCAACAATAAATATATCTTTAGCTCTCACTTCTTTCTGGAGGCTCTTCATAAAGCAATGCTTGTGCTCAGAGCCCCGTTGTTGCACAGCCGACCAAATTTTTAACTGGCTAGGGTGTTGCATCGCTAAATGCACCTTTTAAAAGGTTCTTTTCGGCTACACCGCTGGCATATTCATCGTGCAATTTGACGCGTGAGATGCGATTTCTTGGTTTCTTTTTGTTCATTTAATGTTTGAGTGGAGTACTTGCGTGTTAAGTTCAAAGTTACCAGAAAAATTCAGGGCGCACTTAAGCTCTCTAAAGAGCGGCAAGGCGAACGCCTTTCCTAGCGCACTGCTTTGCTTTGTTTTCTGTCTGTTTAATTTTTTAACTTTTTCTTTTTATTTGTGATTATTTTTTTCTTTTTAATTTTTGTTGTTTTTTCTGAAATTTACCGTCAGAGAAGGGAGGAAGATGGGAGTGAACGAAGACACCGTATTCTCTAGACGCGCCCTTGCTCATTCCAAACCATCGAGCTTGCATGGCGAACAGGCAATAAAGACAAAAAAAAAGAGCTGACATGGGGGAGTATGATAGCGTGCTCGTCTGGCACTCCGAGACCCTGGTTCGATTCCCCAACTCGACTAATTTCCTCCTGGGTGGTATTTATTTATTTATTTATTTTACATGGAGCATCACTATACGATCCCTTTAATTGGTTGCAGAGTTACCAGCCAAAGTACAATTGGCTCCGTTTGAAATTCGAGCACTTTGACGACACGAACACTTCGACCAATCAAAAACCTTGCATCTCTGTCGACAACTCTTGCTTGCAACGATGAGGCCTTAATATTCATCGTCTGCCACTTCGAAGAGCCGAAACAAACGGAATACGCAAAAATGGTTCTGGTTGAGCATTTGCGCTTACTCTGGGCAAACGACTTGTCCGCCGTGAAAGGAGGGGTAGTTTACCCAGAGCAGGAGGCCATATGGACCAGAACAATTGCTGCGTATGCCACTTGTTCTGGCTCTTCGTGGATGCGGACGATTCGGATTTATAATAATTTTATCCACGCAGGCAAGTACTCCACTCGAGTATCATGCGAAAAAAAAAACAGCCTCCAAATGCCACCTCACGCGTCAAATTACAGTATGAATATTGATATGCTAGCGGTTTGGCCAAAATCAACCTTTTACAAGGTGCATTTATCAATGCAATACCCGAGCCAGTTAAAGATTTGGCGGCAGCAAATTGAAAGGTTTTAAGGAAGTAAGGAAACGAGATAAATAATTGAAGCATGAAAGAGAGGAAGATGGGAAGGAAGAGATAAGGGTACACAGGAACGCGGAAGACAGAGTCAAGGGAAGTAAGCATGAAAGGATGACAGGAAGAAGGTGAAAAAGAAAGAAAGGTTTGAAGACACTGACAAGGAAAGAAGTAGTAAAGAGAAGAAAGGGGCAATTCAAATAATGAAAGGATGAAAGAAAAAAGAGAAACAACCAAAGAAAGAAATAACGAAAGAACTAAATACAATGCAAAAAAGGGAAGGACAAAAGAAGGAGAGAGTTCCATCCTGTGTCCACGCAGACCTTTGCTTTTGTGAGAACCACATGACTTTGCCTCGCGAATAGTACATCCTACTTGTCGAGCGTGCGCGAAAATCCTGGAGAAACACTGACAGATAAGCCCCATTAGTGATGCAGCACGATGTCTCTTTTCATGGCAAGTCTCTTTAAAGGGTGGCCGCACGTTTAAGGGTTATTTGCAGTAAGCAGAGCTTTTGGGAAGAAATATGGAGCATGATTTCTTTGGCTTCACCGGCTCTCAAAACCGCGCCCGGTAGAGCTCAGGACAAACAGTCCAAAACACGCATTTGAGACTTCATAGGGTGGTTGCCCGCCGAAAAAACACTCGGCTGTAACTTCACCGCGAAAGATCCGTGGGAGAGCTTTTGGAGACCAAAATACACGCTTCGCCGGCTTTTTTTATGCACTGTGTCTCGGCCTGCCCGTTAGCCAATCCTAGATACAGAGAAACCTCCTTCCCAGTAAGACGTCCTAGTGGCAAAACGTGTTAGATAGAGTTCGTTTGGAACGGCGATGCAGCTATACGAGGTTGTTGCTCTTGTGTTTATTTTTTCATCCGGAGAGAACTTTACGCTCAGGATTCTGCGTTAAACGGAAAGCATTTTGGTAGTGCACATTTGCCCCAATATAAAGCAAGATCCCTATGTTTGGGTGAAGCAACACTGACGGCAGACACTTGTCTGAAGGTCCTACGACTCCGCAGTATGTGCTCTCAATCTAAGCGCTATCAAACACTAAAATACGTCGTGTTCACACACAACATGTTGAAAAATGAACATAGGTAAAGGCAAGCCGTCATTTTCAAGCGGCTTTGCTTTCTTTCCAAAGAACATACACATCATCCGTGCGTCAACCTCGCTCAGAATCTAACATAACCGCATAGTAAACTTAACTACGCCAGTCGGCTGAAGTGAGGGCTGAACAATTTTTAAAACAAATAAGCACTTTTGCACCAAAGCTCTTTCTTTTCTCTGGTTACGCAGCCAAGTGTGCTCAGAGTGAGAGAACACTAGACCCCGTAAGTCTAGTATTGAGTGACAACCAGAAAAATATTTAGTCAATTAATTTATGAAGTACAGCAATGTCATAACTTTATAAGCGATATATGACCAGATAATCCCATGTGGAGGTCTTGTAGAATAACAGTGTTCCCAAAAAATATAAGCACTCTAAGAAAGAGAGTCGGGGTTTGCTGCCTCAGCGGCTAGCGCTACTGAAGGAGAGGAAGAAGACAGAAGACGAAGCTGACGAAGCTCGGGTGTGCGCTTGCGAACGCCGGCCTGCTGAGCAGCACCACTGGGACAAGGACTGTGGCCGTCCACACTAACTGTGCGAGGCCCCACATTACAGCACTAAATTTTAAACAGTGCTAGCAATGAAGTATTGGAAATGGAGGGGCAGTCGACGCGTGCGTGCTCTTTCTGTTTTAAAAACCTGTTTTGTGTGGCGTTTCTCGTCTCAGCGGCGCAGAATAGGAGGTAGTTGTAGTTGACAGATGTTCCCAGTTAATTTGATCGCGGAGACATTGCAGAAAAGATATAAGCAACAGTTCCAACCCTTTTAATTGAAAAGAACTTCAGAATGTCAAAAATCTGATTTGCAGTGTTCGCAGAAAAGCGTTGCTGTCGGATAGTCAAGTAAAATAAGAGTACAGCTTATTGGCTCCATCCGAGTGAGAGGTCGATAGGGCCTGCTGCACTACTCTACTCTACGGAAGAGGTCCCATCCCTCATGAAAACGCTCAAAAGACCAGGCGCATAACAATGATTTTAACTGCATTTTTTCTCGTGAGCGATGTCAGAGAGTTTGTAATGACACGTTAGGCAGAACTAAAACATAGGAAGTGGATCTATAGCAACGGCAAACATTTGTTCCATTTCCGAGTATGTCAAGCTTGTCAAAAAGTCTTTCGCAGCACTGCTAAATCTTATCGGATTGTATGAGAACACTTCTCTGAAACGAAAATTGCTGGCAAAGTACAGGCGCAAATTTTTTGGACGTCAGATACATCCCGCGAACTTGATAGAAAATGAGCACCAGAAAAAAAACTTTGTACTTCATTAAGAAAAATCATAGCTGCCGTGATAGCTGGGCCCGCGCAGTTTTTCTTGCAATATTGAGAATCTAAAACAGAGAAAATTTCCAAACTATTTTTTAATCATTATCTGACAATTGCATCTGCACCCTTTCATTTACCACCAGCACAGGTTGGATTCATATAACATATTGTGAAGCGCAAGAAAAAATGAAAACAAAACAGCCATCCATATATTTCTAAACCACCGATGCTCCTTCTGTAGAGCTGATATTCTATGGTACCGTGGTGCCTGTATCTTTTTCGTTTCTTAGTTTGTGAACAGAGGGCACTGCGAAAACTGCGCATGCTGTGACAGGCGCAACTAGGTTTTTAACTTCATTTATCTCATACCCTCTAAACGCCTATGTTTCTTTCACTAATTTCAGGGTTGCCAACACGAAGATTATATGGCTGCCCTAGACGTTATTCCTCCCTCTCCACTCCTCTATATCTCTTTTCCACGTAGCCGCCACATTAATCTACCAAAGATTAGAGTGCGAAATTACAAATGAACCATGAATCGAGGTGCCCAAAATTCGAAATCATACAGTTATTTGACAAAGTCCACGCCAGCTGTGAAACTCAGGCTACTTCCTCCGAGCTTCGAGTTCGCAGACCATCTTGAGCAAAGCGATGGGATACTTCCTGCCATGTATTGTGCGCTAATGCTTCCAGATTGTATTCGCCCGGGCTCGTGTTTCTGCAGTTGAGCTCATTTGCTTACGCGGTGAAGTCTTTACCTCCCATCTATGCAAACGCCTTGGACACATACGGGTAATATCGCTGAAGCTGTATCCTCTACACGCGTAGCTTTCTTGCGGTTCCACGTCTCATTGCTTCCATGGAATATGACATCTGCATTGTAAGTGTCCAATAAAGATGGAAGATGTCCCGCGTCCCCCTCCGGCTTCCCTCTAATACCTCTCGCGCTTGCCTTCTAAGCTTGTACGCTTCTGTGGTTGCGGTGTTGCCGGAAAGAGGATTCCTAAGCCTAGCTATGTCTCCGTGCAAGTAGTTCTCTGCATGCACTGCGAACGTCCTGTTTATTGTATTTGTTTCGTTTTTGCTTATTACTTTGTTGGTTGAGCGGTGGGCGCGTGTGCAATGTAAGCAGAAATAGCGAGAGTTATTTCCACAGAAGAATGCCGGGGTTACTCATTTCGCGGAAGCGCAATATTCCCTGAGAAAGCTGCAGAGTAAGACTGAATTATGCTCTCCCTTGCTGCTATCAAGTATGTCACCTCCCTTTCCTGCTCCCAGGAAATCAGACAGTGTACAACGATTGGTCTAGCAGCGGCTTGAACAAACATACACCTTGATATGTTGACTTTTAAGATATGGCTTCGCTATTTAGCCTAGCCATGATATGAAACAAAGAGGATTTATTTCGCTGCTATAATTATTCCTCCATTCCGGTTTGAAAGACATTATGGGGAGAATGCAGTTACAGAAAACATAAAAACGATATCATCAAAACAAAAATTACATAAAACGACAAATATTTCACAGCGCCCAATCAAACCAGAGAAATAAAAATTAGGGAATCATACTATCATGAAATAAATTCTGTCAGTCACTTGTTTTTTGAAAATTTGCCTTGTGCGTTTGCTTGTAGCTGCAAAAAAATTAAGGAAAATTCGAGTTTCCTCCTATTACAAAAAGTTGAGCAAATGTGAAGTACAGGGTGAGCTCACGGGCTAGTTGGTTATTCATAATAATTTTTCAACAGCGCATGCTGTGTGTTTCCTCGTCTTGTGTCCTTGTGTAGCATGCGCTGTTGAAAAATTATTAAATGTGAAGTAGTTTGGAATAATTTTGGCAAGGTGGCTGGTAAGGGATGATTAGTTTATAGAGTGTTTTGATTCCAAGTCTTGCTACCTACAATATGCTTGGTTTCATTTCTCACACGACCAAGGGGCCTTGTACGTGAGTGTAATCATAAGTAGGTTATGTAGGTTCACTTTTGCGTTGTTAATCGAGGAGGACTGAAAATCTCCTTGCCTTTGCAATCTGTGAATCAAAACTACAATTCCTGGACATCTGAAAATAGCGCAAACAGGAACCAAGCTTAATTTGAAGGGGATGCTTTTACCTGTAATCCTTACAAAGCTACAAAGTATGCAGACCGGCTCTCCGAACATGTTATTCTTAACGAACCGCACTGCCTGTTCGCTGCAAAATCTGGCTTATAGAAGGCTTCCAGCTCTCTCGCCAAATAGTTTCAATTGCCATTGCCGAGGAATGCGATATACAGAAGACCCTAAATACGCGCAGCATGTTTCAACACTCAATGCAATGGGGAATGGGGTGGCTGACGCAGAAACAAAGACTGTCCACTCGCACTTTCTCTTTCTTAACCTGCGTGCAAAGAATTTGTCACAATTACCTAAAGAGAAAAACCACGCTGCCGCCCATTCAAGTTCCTTAAAGAGAGCTTCATCCACCAAGTGCATGACAGCAAGATGGGGTTCCTCATTTGGCGTAGCTAGTGTCTGACCAGAAACCTGGATTCTGCTGTGGGACAATGGCTGTGGCGCTATGCATTGGCTAGATCTAGCCACAACACCCATCGATGCTCTCAACCCTGGGCAGAATAAATTTTTTATTAGGGTGTTTGATATTAATTTAACAAATTTACAGTGAGTGGATGGCGTGGAAATTATCGCAGCGTTTCTTTCAGATTTGTCTGTGTAAAATTTGTGTTATCACTATTTTTTCTGCGTTTTTGGCTGAACAGCTGCCAAGGCAGCCTAAAAGTATTATCTTCCCAGCATTCCTTTTGTTGAGGAAGGGCATCACAGCCAGGTTTCCCTGTAGGTATGCGTGAGACACTTTACTGCTGCGTAGGCTTTTGGATTTGTCGCAATGTGTCTGTCTGGAATGTGTCCCACGGCGTGTGGTGGAGTATTTGGCGGAGTGCGACACCTCTTTTTGGATCACCGTATGCTCTGTGTACCGATACAGCCGCTGAAGAGAATACGGGTTGTGTCTAGTTCTCTTTAAAGAAGGTGAAGTACAAATCATCTACACAGAGAAAGGCGGCTCATATGCGAAGTGCGCCTAAAGTGTCCAACTGGGCTTCGCGCACACTTTCTCCGCCCTAATAAGGGCAATGAAAGGTGGAAGTTCGTTTCCATTCACGATTGCAGTAATCATCGCGGAGCAAGGGCTGAAGGGTACATTAAAAACACCTTCATACAGGCGCTGAAAGTTCAGTTTGTAGTTTAGTCAAAAGTACAAAGCGTCCAGAGTGGTGTCTGAGTGTCTGAATGAAGGAAAACATTTCCGGCCTGAAAGTCAAGCCTGATGCCAGTGTTTCCATCAAAGCAGAATGCAAAAAAAAGTCAGTATACTGCGAAAAGTCAGCGCACGTTACTGAGTCCCACAAGTTCTAAATTAATCAAGAGTCCATCAAAGACAGTGTCTTTTATAACTCATGGAGCTTACACACATTAAGCACCAAGTACAATGTCATCACAAGATTGCGAGAATTTAGAACCATGATCGGTAATACCGGACTTACATATGCGTTTCGTTTTACTGTAGCAGGATATGGAACTATAAGGTAAAAACAAATCTAGTTATTATATCACCGTTTGTGCTTCGTTATAGTGTGCTCGGTTTGCAATTTGTCGTCGCTCACGCCTAAACGTTAGGTGTGCCTATATCTGGTCCTAAACTGGCGGAACAGCAATCTAAACACTTAAACCCATTGATATCACCTACTTTCTCAGCATGTTAGCTTGAGAGCCGTAGTTATTGCGCAAGACGCATGGCAGCAGGAGGGGGGCGTACTGTAGAGCTCCACTTCAGGCAAGAGAAAATTAATAACAATGCGCCCTAAAATTCGGACAACGAAAGAAGCGTTAACATTCGACTAACATAACACTTGTCGCTCTACCTTGGCACGGCGCGGCAAGGTTATAGACCACCAAAAAATCCCACTGTCTCAAAACATCAATCGTGGCCTACTGTCACGAACGAGGTCCTTCTAGGGCAGGCTATGATGAAACGTAGCACTTTTCAGCATTTGAAGAAAGTGATGAAGATATCACCTTCAAAAGCAATTTTTCCGCACTCTCGAAAATGGATTACGTTGCTGCCCAACGTGACTTCATAACATGCCACTTTCGCTTCACTATTAAGACAGAAGCAGTGTTCTGTTCACTCATAATGGGACTACCGCCCGCACGTAATGCGTAGCAGGAAAAGCATAATCGTGAAATATTTTGTCTTATCCAAGCACATTACACGTCTCGACAGGGTTGAACGAATGCTGCCCGCCATGCGGAGGAACAGCTACATACATGTATATGCAGAGGTAAAGCCCACTCAGCCTTTTCGTTCGGTGGCTCACTTAGCAACAGTGAAATACCCCAGGTACTCTCTGAACTTGTTCTAAATTAGTTCCAGCAAAAGTGATTTCAATCATTACCGCAGGCGCAGCTCCACTGGCTTAAAAGCTTTAGAGGGAAAGAGGATCGCACTCTGTGTTTCTTTTTTCGTTCTGAATATTGTAGCAGCAATAAGCTTGTTAGGACCATCGAAAGCTAGTAGTGCAGAAATGAATTTATAAAGTGCGCAGGGACCTCCTTCTTCCGTTCCGGGACCCAATTAGGCAAAGAGGCACTAGATGTGCGAAAGTAACTGACATAAGTAGATCCTCGCAAATCCAGTTATTTTTCGAGCTACCAAAGTTTAGGTAACATGCGAAGCGCTCTAATTACGTATTAGTAATGTATTATTCAATATTGCTTAGTGCGCAGCGTCAAGTCCCGGTAAGCGCTGTGGACTGGATACGTGGCACTCTGTACTAAGCACAAAATAAAAAAAAAGAAATTCGGCAAGAGACCAGAAAATATAAGCCTCTTTGAACAAAAAAAGAAAAAGAAAAGGCAGAGATAATGGCAGCCTAGACGACTGAGCAAACGCCAGGACTGCGAAACTGCTGCGTAGAAGAAATTAGATCCAGCAGCTGCAGGAGCAAGAAATGAGCCTAACAAGCTATTTGCATCGCCGATCATGTTAGTTGTTTATGCCCTGTTTACGTATAAAATTCTGCCTTTCTGTAAACTCTAAAAGATATTGCTTTGGTCAAAGTTGTTTTCCTTTGCAGGAAAAGAATAAAGTTACTATCTGAATACATAAAAAATATATTTAAGCTAAGTATACCAGCATTCACAGCGCCCCTAAGCATGGACTAGAAACTATGTTAATAAGCGCAAAAAATTATTATATGGCATTATAGAGAACTTTTTACCGAAGTATTTCTCAGTTTTGTGTATCGCAAAGCACCCAAATCTTGCGCCGATAGCTCAGACCAATTATTTAGCCTGCCTCTAGTGACTATCATTCCCCTGGCTTGATACGTATTCTCCACGAATAAGTATGCTCGGCAGAATTTTCTTCATATATGTTATACATTATTAACAGGAATACCGATCACAAGTGGAGCGGCAGGAAAGTTATTGAATAAGCAATCGTTGAGCAGCCACTTTCTTTGCAATGCATTATCGCATTAGAGAGCGCCAACATGAAGTACAGAGGAATTGAAAGAGATGAGAAAGCTCTAGAAGTAAGTTCTACAGCGTTGATGAAAAACCAACGCAGAGCAGACAGTGGAGAGGACAGACGCTCTCCTCCAACTTGCTTTTTTTCTCTTTAATTTGCAAGACAGGTTGCCGCACGTGTGGTAAAAGTACGACGATAAAAAATAACCATTAACTTCTATATAGCCAGGAAGCAGCAAACAACGCCGATCTAATCAGACCTAGTGAACTCATATCTGACTTACATTTTAATGACGAACCAAATCTCCAAACAAATTCTTTTGCTTAGGTATGGTTCCCTTAATCAGCACAGTACAACGCTCGAGCAGCGAACCGACATTGTCACTAGGACAGACATGCACTGTGCTGCAAGCACAATACTTGCAATACAGCAGCGTAACAGCCGTTTTGAAACCTTATTTGGAAACCCAACACTTTCAGGACGTCATACGTAGAATGGCATAACTAGCAGAACATGGAGGATTTTGGCTCCAGGGCACACCGAAAAATTCTTGCCAAGGAGTAGACTATGAATAATAAAAAAACTGGAATATAATCATGACGGCTGCACAGGACCACAGTCTTCCGTAAAGTAAGTAACAAAATTCTAATAAGGAAAGCCGTTGTTAGAGCGGGATACACGATCTCTCGACTGCTGTTCACTGCTTGCTAAAAGGAGGTATTCACAGATCTAAGTTGTGAGCTGTCGGGGATAAGAATTAGTAGAGAATACCTTAGTAATCTACGATTCGCTGATCACATTGACTTGCTGTATAATTAAAGGGACGAATAGTAAAGCCTGTCAGTGACCCAGAAGAGCAAAGAACGATGGGTCTACTAATTAATATGTAGAAAACTAATCTTGAACAGTCTTAGAAGGAAACAAAATTTTGCGAAAGGTAGTAAGGCTTGGAAGTGATAAACAAATATCTCTACCGTGGTCAAGCAATGATTGCACATCGTAACCAAGAATGTAAAATAAATAGAAGAATTGGAATGGGCTTGAACAAATTTCGCAGGTTATAACAGATCATAAATGGTAGTCTACCAATATCTCTCAAGAGAAAAGCATATACAGCTGCATATTCGGACGGCAGGCTTTATGCCTAAGTCTTCTGAATCAGACACAGCATCAAAATGTAGGAAAGCTATGCCCGATTCTTAGTGAAAGCAGCCCAGTTCTTATCAGGATTAAAAAGCCTAGACTAGCCCTCTTCATCCTCTATTTCTAAACAGCCAAATACCAGCCTTCATTCCCTTATATTGTGTCCCGTTTGCTAAAGGACAGAAAACACAAAAAATACAAGAATAAAGCAATGTGATGGGAGTGCAATTTTTTGTGCCGCTTCAATCGTGGTATCCAGTCGCGACACAAGCCGACTGTTCGATACTGTGTCCAGACTGTTCGATAATTTGTTACAGAAGTAATCGGAATGGCACCTAAGCACGTACTTAAATACGCGCCGCTAATTCGCGATACCTTGCGGCATTATCGCTGTCAATTCCAGCCATTTTCTTTTTGCTTCAAAACGCCAGAACTTCCACATAATGCTAATTGATTGATGTCGACTGGCAGTGAGCATTTACCGCCTCCTTCTCCAGTGATACCGGAACCCTGTACTAGAAGACGATCGCTGAAGCATCTGCTATGCAACTCCGATAGGGTTATGATTGCATGCTAATGACAGCTACTTCCAAAGAAAGGGAGATATTTTCTTTTCTTGTCACCAGCATCTCGGAGGCTTCAATTTTCCTGCGCCAGTCATAGTGATTAACAGTTTTTCTCGTAAGCCCGAAAGGAGTGCTAGGAGAGCACAACAGCCTAATATAGCTGGCAATATGATCTTCGAAATTTGGTTTTAGGAACAGTGACGCAGGCATTACGTATGCGGGAGCCTTCTTTCATGAATGTTTCTTTCATGAATTTCCACTGCTGACAAGTTAACCCGTTTTCTAAAACTGTAAATTATGCTTTATGTCCGCGCGAACACCAAGTGACTACACATTCCGTAAGCGCAACTCAATGATGAATCTTAGTATAGCAGAACATTGGGCCAGTTGGTGTAGCGACATATTCAAGAAAGCATTGGTCAGAATAACACAAGACGTAGAGAGAAACACGTACACACACGCTCGTGTGTGTACGTGGAAAAGACGTTTGAACAGGAAAAGACTTTCTGCGTCAGCTGACACCATATGTCCGGCCCGTGGATGGCAACAGCGGCAATTTCAAGTGCGTTGAATGGCTACGTCTAAGGACACCGTCTGCTTGAAATCGTGGTGGCGGTGAATTTGGTCACTATGGCTTATCAGAACTGTTAAGCCGTTGCGTGGTTTCCGCCACAGCTACTGAAAACAAAACGTCTGTTTTTTTTTACCTCCTTGAGATCGTTTTAGGTATTTTATTGAAGAGTTCTCCCGCCTCTTTTGAAAAGAGTCTCTTTAGGGAAAATTAGGTTTTTCTCGACCCCTCAATCTTGCCATGCAAACCAGAACACGATATTATGCTTAGTGAAGGAAAATGCCTGTTATTTTATTCTTGATTATGTGGGAATTTTATATGCTACCATCGTATAAAGCTGCTCTCTCAGGGCGTTGGTAGGGTAAAGAGAGAATTCCAGCTTTATACGCTGGAAGTATATAAAATTCACACATATTCAAGAATAAAATTACAGGCGGTTTCCTTTACTAAGCATAATCTGATAATATTTTTTTTTCACCACTGTTGTCTTGAGTCATGTTTTGATTTTTAGTGTGTTTTAAAGTAGATCATACCTCTACTATTATAACTGCTTTCCATTCATTTTGTATACCCTCCATTTCATGCAGAAATAGTATTCCTTCTCTTAAAACATTGTGTACCTTGCTCCTATATCATGTTTTACCTTTATTTTTGCCCTGCTATATGTTTTCCCTTTTTGCCTCGAACTCGTGGTGTATTGTCTGGCTTGTTTTTCTTATACCTGTCATTTTCTTGGTCCCCTTACTCCAAGCTCTGTACGACGTTTTAAGGCATTTGTGATAAATTAATAAATTGGAGCGTAGAAAATTTGCCATGCCCTTAAGACATTTCGGTTGGCTAATATACAAAGCGTACGTACACATTACCGTCCAGATCTGTTGCATGGAGGGCGAAAGCATTCATCAAGCTTTACGACCACCAGCTACGTCTTGAGATGTCCCAGTTCTGACCACCTCTGTGGAACTGAGGCGCTTCCTCATAAATGTCTGGCGCATTTCTTGAGTTTCCAGAGGCTTGATACATACCTTTCAGTGTGGTATTTGCAGCACACTTCCGGAAATACACGCCGCGCGAATCTAGCGGCCCATCGCTTTACGATGTATGGAGCAGTAAAACACCTTTACCGTATCGCGAAGCCTGGAATGTAGGAAGTACGGCATCCCGTACGAAGCCGTAAACCGAATTATCTGAGGAAACGGCTCTTTCGCAGCTCCGACATGATGCGCCATAAGCGGCAATGAACTACTGCGAGGAAAGTGTGTAGAACGGGAAGGGTTTTTCGAGCAGACACGGGTAGACTGAAAGCCGAATGTATACGTGCATGTACCTTTCAGGGTGTTTACGTTTTCCCAGTCCGAGAACATGAATACTTTCATTTCATGGTTCACTGTTTCTTCGATTATTCGCGCACTCTTAGAGTGTGTTTGCACAACTACGCAAGGTGCCACGAGTTCTCTGGGATGCAGACTTTGCAAAAAGAAGCTGTCATTGTATTCCTGGCGTTTAAAAACACTACCACGATTATTAATTCAACAGCGAACTACTGCGTTATAAGTGCAATTGCTAGCGGTACTTAATCTTTTTTCAGCTGTAGCTCTGCGCCCTGCACTTTTGATGACGCAAAGAACCAGAACAGTGCGAGAAATATTTGTACTGAAAATAGAATTTCAAGTGAATAAATCCTCTTGCAGCAGCAGTATTTGAAAGCATATCCGAACGGTCCTGCCATCAGTTTTAGTTTCACAGCGGAAAGAGATGCTCTTTCTTTTCCGCAGGATTTTTCAATCCAGCTTAAAGTACAGCACATATCTTCACCCGAAAAACTGAACATAAAAGCAGTGAGATGTGTTCACAGTACTCTCCTCAGAATTGACTTATATTCGTTCATTATGCGTGACGAGGTCTAAGCGTGTTCTCGCACATCAAAACATAATGTTTGCACCAGCAAAGGGGCATTTTTTTCACGGTGATACTGCTTTTAGAGTGAGAAACTCTACGCCTCCGATGCTGAGCTTGAAGGTCATCTGGCTCTTAGACTTGACCTCTAACAGGAGGCGTGCCGCACGTGCAAAATCGCGCTTGGCAAGTGGCTTAATCTTCGTCTTCATCTAGACGTTCGTCTTCCTCGTCTTTTGGAAATATTAGAGCGTAAAGCTCTACTCCTCCCATGCTGAGCCTGAACGTCATCTTGCTCTTAGATTGACCTATAATGGGAGGCGTGCCGCATGCGCAAAATCGCGCGTGTCAAGTGGCTTAATCTTCATCTTGACCTTTGTCTTCCTCGTCTTTTGGAAACATTAGAGTGTAAAGCTCTACTAATCCCATGCTGAGCCTGGAGGTCATCTGTCTCTTAGATTTTACCTCTAACGGGAGGTGTGCCCGATGTGCAAAACCGCGCGGGGCAATTGGCTCAATCTTCATCTTCAGCTTCAGGTTCGTCTTCCTCGTCTTTTGGAAATATTAGTGCGTAAAGCTCTACTCCTCCCATGCTGAGCCTGGAGGTCATCTGTCTCTTAGATTTGACCTCTAGCCGGAGGCGTGCCGCATGTGCAAAATCGCGCGTTGCAATTGGCTCAATCTTCACTTCATCTTGACGTTCGTCTTCCTCGTCTTTTGGAAATATTAGAGCGTAAAACTCTACTCCTTCCATGCTGAGCCTGAAGGTCATCTTACTCTTAGATTGCCCTGTAATCGAAGGCGTGCCGCATGTGCAAAATCGCGGGTTGCAAGTGGCTCAATCTTCACTTCATCTTGACGTTCGTCTTCCTCGTCTTTTGGAAATATTAGTGCGTAAACCTCTACTCCCCCCATGCTGAGCCTGGAGGTCATCTGGCTCTTAGATCTGGCCTCCAACGGGAGGCGTGCCGCATGTGCAAAATCGCGCGTGGCAAGTGGCTCAATCTTCATCTTCATCTTCGTCGTCTTTTGCCAATATTAGTGCGTAAAGCTTTACTCCTCCCATGCTGAGCTTGAAGGTCAACTGGATCTTAGATTTCACCTCTATCAACCATAATCTCTGCTCACCTATCAAACATGCAAAGCAGCGCGTCGTTTCAAAAGTGTAGCCTAAATGTTTCTTGCCGAGGTTCTAAATGTAGTAATAGTCTGTGGCAACTAAAAACTGTTGAGATTCGGCTGATGAGGAAGGAATTCCGGGTAACTTCTTTCGAACGTCTGCGCTGATAAACAAAATGAAATGATATTGATTAGATGTTGCATTCCATGTTTGTTAGAGCGGATAATCTTTTCTCCACTGAAGCTACCAAAAGATTCTCAGGCGTCAACAAAAGGCTGGATAGCTGAATGAGAGAGAGGTATATAATGCTCCAATGCTGGCGATGCTGGTATAGTAAACAATACAAGAAGCGAAATGCAGTTTTTTTTTTGCCTTAGAAGCGGATTCATTAACACTTTGGCATAAGAATCAATTGATTTCTCTGCTCGAATAAAGTGTTGCATGAAACATACATCGATGGGTACAGAGCAGAAAAAATTACACGAACAGTCTTGCAATAGCTCTGCACTCTGTGGTATTGCGCCATTTCATGCCGTTATAAAACAAGAAATAACATGCTCTCTGCGGACGGTCAATGTAAAAAAAGAATAGACAGTGAGTAATACTGCAGCGCTAAAAAAAGAGGGCCACTACGAAATAAATGCTTGCCGTTAGGACAGGGAGAAAAGAGCATGATGTCGAATTTTATCAGAGACGTTTTTATTATTTTAAGATATTTTACGTGCTGAGAACTGGAATTCGACAAAAGAAACATTACGCTAGCAGATTGTTCCGAAACCTCCAAGGATGGGAACCCGCTTTGAAATGCGGCGCCCTTTCCTACACAATAAACGATCGCCATTCGAAACGCATTTTCAGGCCATCCATTGTATTGTGAGCGGCCCTGATTGCCGGTCCGGGACCATGTATCTTGAGAATATATGGACCACATTGCCCGTTTTCATCGCAACATAATTTCTCAACAACGCGACAACGCAGGACACTAGCACAGAATTAACGGTCTCCAAGGAAGCTTTGAGTGCGTGACCAAACGCAGTTATGCAACATATCGCCCCGCAACTGCAGAAAACTGGATTCTGTTTCTTATCAACTTTCAGGGCAAAACGAGGCAATGGGCGCGTACATTTCGAACTCCAACACAATAGACTCACGTTGCAGAAGACATTGCACGCTATATGTAAGATTTGCTGTCTTGAATCGGGACGGAGGCTTGGGGAGACACCATAACTCAGAAAGCAATTAAATGAATCAGCGTACACTGGGTGTTGCACGTAAGATTTTACAGAATTTTTAAAAACGAATTCTTGAGCTAGAAGGCTGCCGTTTCCGCATAACATTATCAGCGGCGTAATACATCAGAATACGGCTAAGATGTGCTAGCCTGAGGCTGGTTAACTAATACTGAATAGTTTACTTTTTAACTTTTAGCGCAAATCTCCTTAATTATTGAGAGACGTCTATAGCCCACGCTAAGCGATACCCATATTGGTTTTCAGAATTCCGAAAACGCAGTTACCTTCGCGCTGTGGCCCAACAAATTTTGCTTACATGGCGTCAAAATCGGTGAGCTTTCGAGAAGTTTGCAGGCGAAGCAACCTCTCCAGTGCGGGTAAATCTGCAAAGTAATCAGAATTTACCATTGCCACGCATCTCCTGCATTAATGCTTCAATTTGGTATTATAGGCACTTTTCTTCAAAAGAGCTTCAAAGCCATGAATTTGAAGGTTGAAGTTTGATGGTATATTTCCGCAACTAGGTGCTGCAAGGACAGCCAGGGAAAAAGCTGTATAGACAGCTTGAGAGGTCCGGGCTTCCTCTTACAGTGCAGCATTGACGGCGGCGGAGTACGACATTAAACAAAATGTAAGAAAAAATCAAGTATTTTTATTACAACAAGGAGTGATAAAGCAACATGTTGACTGATGTAGGAAAATCAAACCAATGACGGCGCATGATGCCAACTGTTCTGGAGAGTTTCTGAACGACGTAATTAATATTGCCACGTATCATTGCAGTGTTTGTTCGTTCACGCTCAAGGCAGCAGGAAAGGGTCGTTATCACTTTTGTTCGTGGCGCGAGAAGCGACCAGACTAATCTCGATTGTTCGCAGCCATGAAAGGCTGCATCTAGGTTTTTTCAGATTACCGTAGATGATCTTGACCTGTTATCTGGAAGTTTCCTTGCCGGCTTTAAATTGAGCGATGCCGCGAGCGGCGGACATTCGTAGTTCGACGACCGACGAGCACGTTTGTTGCTTACGCCGCCGCCGAGTGATTCATTTATTTTGCGGGCGCAAGTCAGCCCAAATAAAGAGCTTCGTTTCCAAGACTGGCTGGTGTCTTCCTGACCACTGGACTGCCGTCACAACAACGTGACATCTGGTGGAGGTGCTGGGTAGCCTTCCATGTACCCGACACCCCCAGCAAGTCGCGACGCCAGCCATTCGAGTAATTCACCGCAGGACCTGAGTCCAGTCCACCGTGCAAGCCGACGTCTGCTAGGAGACGCACCTGAGTTCGGGATTCTGCCTGACCCTACCCGGAAACGAAAGCCAGCAGGAACGTCCACCATGAGCTTGCCCCAGCCGACGGCTCCAATCATTCTTCACCAGCCCCGGTGCCACCAACCTTCGACGCTTCGCCTGGCGCCGACCCCGAAGAATGGCTGGAACAGTTCGACCGTGTGGCTGCCTTCAACAACTGGGATGATGCTACGAAACTTAGGTACGCCTTCTTCGCCTTGGAAGGACCAGCAAAAGTCTGGTTTGAGAATGAGGAAGCTAACCTCACGAACTGGGAAATCTTTAAGGAGCAGCTTCTAAAGACCTTCACGAACGTTGTGCGAAAGGAGAGAGCCCAGCAGCTGCTACACTCTCGCATACAACACCCAAACGAGACCGTTGCTGTGTACACTGAGGAAATGAAGCGTCTCTTCCGGCGTGCCGACGCAAACATGAAGGAAGAAGAAAAAGTAAGGTTGCTCATGCGAGGAGTTAAAGAGCAACTCTTTGCCGGCCTCGTCCGAAACCCACCGAAAACTGTCGCGGAATTTGTAGAAGAGGCATCCACGATGGAAAAAACTCTGGATGCCCGAGCACGCCAGTATGACCGCCAGCAGCGCATTTTCTCAGCAAGCTGCCTGGACACCGCTAACAGCAATGACCTGCGGGATGTTATACGTCAAGTTGTGCGAGAGGAGCTCCGACGATTGCTGCCAACGGGAACGCAGCCGCAAATTTCATCGCTCACGGACGTCATCAGGGCCGAGGTTCAACAGGCCTTGGGTGTGACGCCGACACCCACGCAGCCTCTGCAGCCCCCAGCCATGACTTACGCCGCAGCTGTGCGCCGTCCTGCCCCTCGACGACGAGACCCAAGCCCCTATCGCCCTCAGCCAGTTGCGTTGGACCGCCGCCCACTCGCCCCAACCCGCCCGTCCTACGAGCGACGCGCGCAGCCGAGGAAATGCGACGAGTGGAGAACTCCCGACCAGCGCCGCCCACTATGCTTCCACTGTGGCGAAGCCGGTCACGTCCTACGGCACTGCCCATACAGAAGACTGGGCATCCGAGGGTTCTCTTACGACGCTCCACGACCCCGACCCGGCCAGCGACCAGCCGAAATCGAGGAGTTTTTGCGTCGGGAAGAATACTCATCGCCGAGCAGCCTATCACGTTCCCCGTCGCCATCGTCCCCGCGCTTTGTATCTCCTAGCCGAGGTTACGCCATGAGTGGACGCTCCCCCAGCCCCCGAAGGTTAAACTAAATAAAGCAGCCTCTGGAGGTGAGGTTGCTTCTAAGCACAATGATAAAAATCCTCCATCGGCGAGTACTCAAGACCATGCCTCAACTACGACAACAACACCGACGACGACAACACCGATGACGACAACACCGATAACGACAACACCGACGACGACAACACCGACGACGACAGCTCCGACGACGACAGCTCCAACGACGACGACACCGACGACGACGACGACGACGCGGCCAGACTTGAAGCTTTTACCGTTGCCCAGTGAAGTAACGTCGCAGTACGCCCACCGCAGCCTCACTACTCGACGAAGCCGAGATCGTACACCGAAGACAACGTGCAATGCGAAAACGCGAACAAGTGACCTTGAAGTTATGATCGACGATCACGCGGTTACTGCCTTGGTGGACACCGCAGCTGACTACTCCGTCATGAGTGGGCCACTCGCTGTCCGACTCAGGAAGGTAACAACTTGGGATGGCCCGCTGATCCGCACCGCAGGTGGTAACCTGATTACGCCGTCAGGACGCTGCACCGCGAGAGTTACTGTAAATGGGAGAACCTACGCGACAACCTTCCTGATCCTACAGCAATGCTCGCGAGACGTGATTTTAGGAATGGACTTCCTGAATGAACATCGGGCGATCATCGACCTTCGATCCAAGTCGATCAAGCTTTCCACGGACAAAGCCATACCTGCAGCGACAGCGACTCATCGCGTTGCCTTAAACGTCCTTGACGAAGTACTGAGCGTGCCGCCCCGATCAAGTGTCTTCGCCTGCATAGGTACTGGAGACGTCGAAACTGCCGAAGGCGTCGTCGAGGGGAACACCCAGTTACTCCTTGATCGAGGACTGGGCGTCGCAAGGGGAGTCGCCCAAATCCGAAATGGCCAAGCCCAGGTGCTGCTAACCAACGTTTGATATCAAACCGGCATTACCACGGAGCAGACAAGAACAAATACGCAGTCTTCTTCAAAAGCACTGCGATTGCTTCTCATCAGCATCGAATGTGCGAAGAACCCAGCTTGCCAAGCACCGCATTGTCACAGACGAACACGCCCGACCACTGCGACAGAGCCCCTACCGCGTATCGCCGCTAGAACGCCAAGCTATTCGCAAGCAAGTTGAGGAAATGCTACGTGACGACGTCATCCAGCCATCAAGGAGCCCCTGGGCAGCACCAGTTGTCCTAGTGAAAAAGAAAGACGGCACCCTTCGCTTCTGCGTCGATTACCGCCGCCTGAACAGCATTACGAAGAAGGATGTCTACCCCCTCCCCCGCATCGACGACACACTGGATCGGCTATGCAACGCTAAGTACTTCTCATCGATGGACCTGAAGAGCGGCTACTGGCAAATTGAAGTCGACGAAAGAGATCGCGAGAAGACTGCGTTCATCACGCCAGACGGACTCTTCGAGTTCAAGGTAATGCCATTCGGCCTCTGCTCTGCACCAGCGACGTTCCAGCGAGTAATGGATACGGTGCTCGCAGGCTTGAAGTGGCAGATTTGCCTCGTCTACTTAGATGACGTTGCTGTCTTCTCCTCAAACTTTGAAGACCACCTCAGAAGGCTTCGGATAGTGCTGGAAACGATCAAGTCTTCAGGCCTGACACTGAAACCAGAGAAGTGCCACTTCGCCTACGAGGAGCTGCTGTTCTTTGGTCACGTCGTAAGCAAGGATGGAGTTCGCCCAGACCCCCAGAAGACGGCTGCGATCGCAGAGTTTCCACAGCCTAAAGACAAGAAAGCTATACGCAGATTCCTTGGATTGTGCGCTTATTACCGGCGATTCGTCAAGAACTTTTCGCGCATCGCTGAACCTTTGACCCAACTTACCAAGGCTGACGTGCCTTTTAAATGGGAAAAGCCGCAAGAGGAAGCTTTCAACGAGCTGAAGCGCCGCTTACAGTCCCCTCCTGTGCTCGGGCACTTTGATGAAAACGCCGAAACCGAAGTTCATACCGATGCAAGCAGTGTGGGCTTAGGAGCGGTCCTCGTTCAGAAAAATGGCAGAAAGGAGAAAGTTATCGCGTACGCTAGCCGTTCACTGTCGAGAGCCGAAGCCAACTATTCGACGACAGAGAAAGAATGTCTCGCCATTATTTGGGCCACGTCGAAATTTCGCCCCTACCTATACGGACGACCATTCAAGGTTGTGAGCGATCACCACGCTCTCTGCTGGCTGGCCAATTTGAAAGATCCCTCCGGCCGCCTTGCTCGATGGAGCCTGCGTCTTCAAGAATTCGACATAACTGTAGTCTACAAATCTGGCCGTAAACATTCCTATGCAGACTGCCTATCGCGAGCCCCCGTAGACGCAGCACCGGAAGAAGAAGACGACGATGCTTTCCTAGGACCGGTAAGCGCCAGCCGTTTCGCGCAGCAGCAGCGCTCGGATCCTGAGTTGCAAAGCCTAGTTGATTATTTGAAAGGCAAGATCGCATCGCCTCCCAGGGAGTTCAAGCGCCAACTGTCGTCCTTCGTCCTTCACAATAATGTCCTCCTGAAGAAGAACTTCGCGCCCAACAGGACAGTACATCTTCTTGTCGTGCCCAAGAATCTTAGGCAAGAAATTATGCAGGCATGTCATGATGAGCCGACTGCAGGACATCTCGGGATTGCTCGCACGTTGCACCGCATCCAGGAGAAGTACTATTGGCTGCGGCTAGCTACCGACGTTTCCCATTACGTGAAAACGTGCCGTGAGTGTCAGCGACGCAAAACGCCTCCGACTAGACCAGCCGGACTCCTCAACCCCATACCACCTGCAACTAAGCCCTTTCAGCAAATAGGAATGGACCTCCTCGGCCCCTTTCCGACTTCATCATCAGGCAACAAGTGGATCATCGTGGCCACCGACTACATGACCCGATACGCCGAAGCAAAAGCGTTGCCTGATGGTACCGCAACAGAAGTCGCAAAATTTTTTGTCGAGCAAATTCTCCTGCGACACGGCGCCCCCGAAGTGCTCATCACAGACAGAGGGACGGCATTTACAGCGGAGCTGACGCAAGCCATTTTAAACTACAGCCAGACAAGCCATCGGAGGACAACTGCCTATCATCCACAAACCAACGGACTCACAGAGCGTCTGAACAAGACCATCGCAGACATGCTCTCCATGTACATCGACGCCGAACACAAGACGTGGGACTCCATTCTGCCCTACGTGATCTTCGCGTACAATACTGCCGTCCAGGAGACAACCAGGTTTACCCCATTCCAGCTGGTATACGGCAGGAAGCCCAAGGCAACACTCGACGCAATGCTCCCGCACGTTTCTGACGAATACAACCTCGA
This sequence comes from Amblyomma mixtum, assembly GCF_055824585.1. Taxonomy (NCBI): domain Eukaryota; kingdom Metazoa; phylum Arthropoda; class Arachnida; order Ixodida; family Ixodidae; genus Amblyomma; species Amblyomma mixtum. The sequence goes on from NC_143012.1 coordinate 53,515,782, forward strand.
CGTCGCCGCCTACCTTCATCGCGCCGAGGAAGCCCGAAGACTTGCGCGGCTTCGCATTCAAGACCAGCAGCACACCGACGCCCGACGCTACAATCTGCGCCGACGAGACACGCATTACAAGCCAGGTGATCGTGTTTGGATATGGACGCCAGTTCGCCGCCGTGGATTGAGTGAAAAGTTGCTGCGACGCTACTTTGGCCCGTACAAGGTTCTCCGTCGCATCGGTGACCTCGACTACGAAGTCATCCCCGACGGCACGACAGCATCTCAGCGACGCCGCACACGCCCGGAAGTCGTACATGTCGTACGCCTGAAGCCATATTATGAACGCTAAAGGACTGGAAGTTTTCATTGTCCGTGTTTGTTCTCATTTTAAAGCATCGAGACGATGCTTCTTTGGAAGGGGGGTAATGCCACGTATCATTGCAGTGTTTGTTCGTTCACGCTCAAGGCAGCAGGAAAGGGTCGTTATCACTTTTGTTCGTGGCGCGAGAAGCGACCAGACTAATCTCGATTGTTCGCAGCCATGAAAGGCTGCATCTAGGTTTTTCCAGATTACCGTAGATGATCTTGACCTGTTATCTGGAAGTTTCCTTGCCGGCTTTAAATTGAGTGATGCCGCGATCGGCGGACATTCGTAGTTCGACGACCGACGAGCACGTTTGTTGCTTACGCCGCCGCCGAGTGATTCAGTTATTTTGCGGGCGCAAGTCAGCCCAAATAAAGAGCTTCGTTTCCAAGACTGGCTGGTGTCTTCCTGACCACTGGACTGCCGTCACTACAACGTGACAATATGGTCATTCCACGACATATCTGCTGCAAAGTAAACGCCCAGAGTTTTCACAGACTGCACAAATTCTATTCTGGTATTGTTTAATTCAATTAGAGGAAGTTCAAATTGTTTGTGACATGGGTGAAACATGACTGCTGCAGTTTTACTAACGTTAATTCTTAAGTGACTATCAGCCGTCTAAGTATTTATTTCTTTATAGGTTTTATTAGCTCGATTTGCAAAATCAGCTGTTGAAGTACCCGAAAGAAACAGACTAGTGTCATCTCACAATTTCTATATACGTGACAGAATTCGGGTTCCTAAATTCACCGAAAGCAATGCAAAATTTCACTCCGCTTAAAGTTAGCCCCTGTAATTTCGAAAATTGAGAAAATATTCATCGAACTTAACATCAGTGCGTCCGGCACAGGCACACGTCGGCATGGCGGCCAGTCGGCTCGTGGCAAAGCGGATCAAAATCACGGGGAATAGACAAGCATACTGAATTCAGCAATGGCGGCCGGAAATAGACAGTGCACACGCCCTTTGTAAGCATCCACCGCATATCTTCTACCCGCTACCCGTGCGTTTGCGGGGACAGTTAAGCTTTCCCTGCAGCCGCCGACGTTATACCCCTCCTCAGAACCTCCTGTGAATACCGCTAATAATGCCCCATCGCTTTACTCTACGGAGCGAGCTGCGTAAGATATTCGCAGCAGGCTGTAAAGGTTTGTGAGGTAAGCATGAAAGAGATGAAAAGTTGTCTATTTGTAGCGGTTTACTATTGAGCACGATTCGAGCTTTAAATTTACTGGATCAACAAAGACTTCCGGAGCCAACATGATGTATGTCAGCTGTCCAAGAGGAGGCATGAATCCTATAAAACCGGATCAAGGTTGAGAAACCGGGCAGTTCGATAAAGTTGTCAGCGTCACTTCTCACATCAGCGTAGTGCAGAAAGCAAATTTTACGTCGACACCTCTCTGCACCTCAAATGCCGAGGTAACGGTCTCGTCGTCGATCACGGAGGGGAGGTGAAGGTTGAGAAGGGAACCATATCACGTCTCCCATCAACAGCACGTGGTCTTCTTGCGCCGCGATGGAGTAGCGGGGGACTATAAAATACTTGTGGCGTTATAGGCTGATTCTTTGCTCTTGAAAGTTTGGTTTGGCGCTGAAGCGTCCGTTGCTGCTGAGAACTTGTCGAAACACAGAAGAAAAGTGGAAATGGCATCCGAAAACTGCAAGAAAAATCTGACCATTTTTGTCAGAAAAACCAGCGATAACAGGGAAGCTGTAAGAGGCTTGATAAGACAGGTATAAGTATTCAGGACTCCATTGGGAGATAACTGCATTCAAGTTAGCCGACGACCGGCGCAATCAAATGTTCATTTGAAGATGGAGGGGTAACGTGGTAACATTAAAGCACAGGCAATTCTGATGACAAAGCAGCGGTTGAGGATGATTTTTTTTTTTGGTCATCACATATGGGATGCTCAGGTTAGCTATGAAAAACAAGGAAACTTCGCCTACGCGCATGCTTTGCCCGCTGAAATGATGGAGTAGTGGCCACAGTATCCCAGAAGCATAGTGGATGCAAGTTTAGTTCATAGTCACCGAAGGAGTGAGGTAACGCCTAAGAGTAATTGCTTTCACGGGTCGAGTTGAACCGAGAGAAGGACACATGTGAATAAAAAAACAGTTTTAATCAAGCTGCCTCTCAAATGGCGTTCATAGTTTTTAGAGTTGCGAAATCGGTTATACAGGAAATTGTGCTTCCAGATGGTGCAATTATTTTGCTCCCTCCTTAGTGCGATGAGAGAATTTTTTAAGCAGAAAAAAAAGAAAACTCACCATTAAGTAACGCTGTTCACGGTATTTAGAATCTACCTTCAAACCTCCTGTTGTGTTGCACGTGCGAATGATCAATCCTGCTCACCTTCCATGAGCTTTTAGAAACTGTATACCGTGACGGCTCAGTCGCATATCTCGTTTCACAAGGGATAATTTGTCCACGTGTCTTCACTTTCTGAATTAAGAAATCAGAGAAGTTAAAATTTCAGAACACAAAACGCACTCTCAAATTTATAAATAATGGCTCCCAGTCTCGTGTTGCTGATTTCAATCAGCGAGCTTGCACTGCGTAATCCATTGCGTCATCTCTATTTCAAATTTGTGTAACACTATGCTCTCCAGCGAGAGAAACCTTCGGTTTGCCCAACAGCATAATATGTTCCAACAAAGTGCATAATTACCACGTTATGTGAACATCTGCAGCTTACATCATTCTTCGGAAAGTGCACGTGGATTCATACTTCCGTCACAGCTCTGAGGCAATAGATTGTGAGCGTACTTTACTTTCCTCTCAGTTATTGGCAGAAATGCTCGTTTCCATCACAGCAGTGACTTTTGCTTTTTCTCTATCTGAGCTGAGAGTAATTGAATGCATGTATAAGACATGCGTCCTATTACTATAAGACATGCGTCCTATTAATGGGAAAGATAAACGACTATTGATTGGAAGGGAGGCGTAAGGAAAAAAGAATTCTGCTAGGGTAGTTCATCCTCATCATTTATTTTACCTTTAAAGGTCTCTGTTGAGGAGTAACATGGGAAAAGCGAGCTAGAAAGGAGATCTAAAATAATGATGAAGTATGTCAGCAAATGATGTGAGTGCGGAGAGGACTTCACATGCAGCTCGTTCAAGTATGGCGCTCTTATAAACTGGAATGCTGCCCGATACGTGTTTGGGCCTGACGATCGTGAAAATCGAGCGAACTGTTGTAAGGCTTACCATGAAAGAGCGGTCGGGATGAACTAATAGCTGAAAGCCTTCTAGAATATGAACTTTTATGCTTTCCAACAATCAAAACGCTAGATCTGAGCCTGGGATCCAACCAGCGGACTTAGCCACCACGGTGGCTAAATGATAATGTTGCTCGGCTACTGGCACGAAACACGCGGGTTCGATCCCGGCTGCGGTGGTCGTATTTGTATGGAGGCAAAATGATAGTGGACTGTTTACTGTGTGATGTCAACGCCGATAAAGAAACCCAAGGGGTAGCAAATATGCGGAGCTTTCTAATATGACGCCCATAATAGCCAGGGTCGCTTCCGTACGTTAACCGCCACAAACGAACCAACCGGCAAAAGCGCAGATTTTGATGGGAGTTTTTGTCTTCGCATTTTTTTTATCTTTCCAGCCAGCAGAAAATGTGTTGGCGCGAAGGGACAGCAATAGACGCTGTACTTCGCCACAGCATCTTTTGTGTCTAGTGGTTCGTTGATGTTTCCGCAAATTAAATTATATCTCTCCGCTACAGCCTTTTCTGCTAGCCTTGTGGTAATATGATCCATGCCCAATGCTCGAAACAACTTCAAGCATAAAAAAGATGTGTACGGTCTGACCATGTGATAAGCAGCTAGGCAGAACAAAATAAAAGCATGGCTTGACCTTGATGGCCCAAGATGGTCCACTCTCCGCAATAAGCCAAGGTCGAACGAGCACCACTCAACGACTTCCCGGAGACACGCGAAGGCACAAGCAACGCGCGGAACCACTTATGGGCCATCTGATGAAATGGCTGCTGATCTTCGGAGAGGAGGCAGATGACACTTTGGCGTCGATAAATATAGCCCTGTTCGTCGTTACCCGTAATGTCGACTTTCAGCCAAGTGGCGCAGCTGTCTCCAGCGCTGTCATTGCGAGTCACCGACCTGCGATTCAGGGCCACTCGAGTGTCCGACAGGAATTCAAGCTATATACGGCCCGCGCCAATTTTGGCAACTGTGAGCGGCTGTTATCCGAGCGCAGCCGTGAATAGTTGCGACACTTTCATAAAGAGGCTTTTCAGACCACCAGTATGAAAGCTAAGACGCACAGTGCGCGCGATATATCTCTGTCAACATAAGTCGCCCGTTATGCCAACCGGCGGTGCCAGCAAGGCAGTTTCCTTCTTTGTTTTTCTCGCCCTTTCTAATACATGTCAATACAAACCAACTTATGCTGCCATAGACCTTCAAATAATGCTGACAGAAATGGCACTTAATCTCTTGCCGCATTTCAAGTGCACATTGAAGAATTTTCCTATAAGAGAGGACAAACTTTTCTTTGCCTGTGCAAGACATTTGCGGACGAGTGAGAAGGAAAACCTTTATTGAGAAGTAGGTAATTTACCTGGCGTTTATAAATCGGTGACATCCTGCACTGCGTGGCGAATGAAACTGGGGAGGAGCGTGCCTGTTTGCCGGTGGTTCTAATCAATGTGACAAGAATTTTCATCTGGACGTTGTAACCGATCGATTAACGCTTCCCCTAACATTACTGGTGTTATAACTCTTTGAACTATTATTTACTGAATTTCAAGGTTTGGTTGCAGCCGCGACGTTAAAACCTGCCAGGTGAGTAGCGGAAGAATTTTTTTGCGAAGTATTTTGCTTGTACGGATATAGACAACATGCTGCTCTTAACGCGTTTTCCCAAATGCACCGAAACTCGTCCTTCTTATCCTGCTTGCTTTCCTCTTAATTTTTTTTTCCGGTGGTTCTTATATGCGGTAAAAGATACACACATCAACGATGCTAACATAACAGCCTATCTAAGCCTGCATGAATCCGATGTTTTCCCCGTTTGCCTACAAATCCTCGAAATCTCTAAAACAATCCAAACGGCAAATGCGGGCGCCCGTCTTTACACTCGGGGCTCGAGGGGTTTTGAAATTGGCTGCGTATCAAGCAATCACAAAGGGCCTGCACAATGCACAACCTGAAGCCTCAGCTAGCACATGAAAAACAAATGATTTGTACAAGCGATATCGGATTTATTGACAGCAGGTGTTTTTGCGGAGCCCAGTATTTTGGACTATCTATGTATACTACGTTCATAACGTGGGATCAGTGTGCCCTCCTTGCACATCGTGTTGTGTTATTAGCTCTATAAATGTTTGCGGAGCACCGTTCCCTCTATATTCCTCTCCACGGCTTGAACGCGACTCGCACACACAGGAAATAGGGCTGTGGAAAGAACGTTTTGCATCCTAAAATTTTTAATGGCTGCATTGAAGGAATGAATTTTTTTCTGGTACCAGGTTCAGGCTCAGTCTGCGCATCGGCTAGAAGGTAACGCAAGTATCGAACACGAGGAAAGAGAAAAGAAATATTTTTGAAGTGTAGTGCCCTTACTTAGGGGCTTCATAGGTTCCGGCGCCTGCCACCTCCCTGTCCACGAACCTTTGCTGGCCCCGACAGAAATTGCATGCCAGCCGCACCACGACCAGGAGGAAAGTGTGTAGTTAGAAATTTTAAGGCGGAAGCCTTTAATGTCTCATCGTTGTAAGCAGCAGTTGTCGACAGAAAATGTCACGCTTTTCAATTCGTGGAAACGGTCGTGACGTCACAGTGCCCGAATTTCAAACATGGCCAGTTGCACTTTGGCTAGTAACCATGCAACCAATTGAAGGGATCGTATAGTGATGCTCCACGTAAGTGGGACTGAGCTTAGTTAAATGCTTAATTACCCAATAAGCCTAATTAGCTTTACTAGTCAGGCCATATAAATAAATAAAACCGATTAAAGGTGCACTGAAGAGGATTCTGAACTTGTCTTTTTGCCGCGGGAACTCGATCTACACGTTCCGAGCATTCTTCGAAACTGCGACTTATTGCCCTGTATCGCCGATTTCCCTAATTAAATCGAATTAACGTCCGGCTCCCGCCCTTTTTTTTGAATTCTGCCTCGTACGATGGGCGGAGTCGACCAACGCGTGAAGTTCCTTTCAGCCAGCTCCGTGGAGGCTTTGCTTTCGCTTTATTTTGTTTTTTAGGTTTGTGTGAATAAATAGTTTCGTTCGCAGATAATATAGCCGCAAAATAAGCCCGCAGAAATAAAAATACGCGCGGACTATTTGCTTCTACGGACTACTACGTATTACTCTGCCGATGGCAGAGCGGCAAGCCGCCACGGGACTGGGTGAAAGGCACTCCACGCGTTGGTCGACTCCACCCACCGTACGAGGCAGAATTAAAAAAAAAAAAGGGCGGTAGCCGACCGTTAATTCGATTTAATTTGGGAAATCGGCCATACAGGGCAATAAGTCGCAGTTTCTAAGAATGCTAGGAACGTGCAGATCGAGTTCCCGCGGCAAAAAGAAAAGTTTAGATTCCTCTTCAGTGCACCTTTAAGAAACTGGTCGAGCTCAGGAATCGAACCCCGGTCTTCGGCGTGAGAGACGAGCACGCTGTCCACTCCACCATGCCAGCTCGATGGTTTGGAATGAACAAAGGCGCGTCTAGTGAATACGGTGTCTTCATTCACTCTCATCCTCCTCCATTCCCTTCCGGCGAGGTTTAGGTGTCCGCCGACAAATGAGAGACAGATACATTTCCTTTCCTCAAAAACCAATTCACCGACGAGCGAGGCGTAGAACCGAATGGGCGATGGCGTTCTATGGACTCCTTGGCAGCGTTGCAAGACGCTGTCGCGTTCCACTATTAGGGGCGAAGCTTAACATCTTAACCACACAGCAGTGACCACACTTTAGGTTAAAACAGTGCCCCCATGAATTTTGGCGGGTGTCCACCGAGATATGTGAGACAGTTACTGCGTAATTTCCTTTCCTCAAATACAATTTTCATTTTCTTCATTACGGCTCCTCTTTATCTATCTTCTTTCACTCCCACCTCCCTTCCTCTACGGTGCGCTTCAGGTGTCCACCGAGATGACAGAGAATTACTGCGCCGTTTTCTTTCCTCAAAATCGTTGCGTTCAAAGGGCAAGGCATCGCGCCGAACGGGTGGTGGCGTTCCGTGGACTCCCTGGCAGCGCTACAACGCGCTGTCGCGTTCCACTCCTAAAAGCGAAGCTTAATCGTCATTAATTAGCAGTTAATTAGTATTCAGGCATTAATCAGTAATTAAGCATTAATTAGTGATTTGCCATCACTTAGTAATTAGTACTCAATTATATGTGACGCCACCAGTGCCACAGAAACAGCGAAGGTGGTGCGGAAAACGCTTCCGCCTCTACCCACTTTAGACAGTCAAAGTGCCCCCTGAATTTTTTTTCACGTCCTGAAGAAATTCAGGGCTTCTCAGGCTGAAAGTGAATGGTAAGCCACCTTCTTTGAGTTGTCATGAATGAATCCAGAGAATTCGTGCAAAATGTAAATTATCAGCTTCGTGAGGGATTTTTGTTGGATGTTTCGGGAAATATTGGTACAAAACGTCGACGAAGGTATTTTTCGAGCTTTTCACACCAGTATTCCTAACAAGCATTTCATCCGAAAACAGACATTTAACGTCTCTGAGTAAAATAAATTATCTCGGTGTCGTACACCGATATCCCTTGTGGCGAGCCGCCGCGGTGGCTCAGCGGTTATGGTGCTCGGCTGCTGACCCGAAAGACGCGGGTTCGATCCCGGCCGCGGCGGCTGGAATTTCTTTGGAGGAGAAATTCTAGAGGCCCGTGTACTGTGCGATGTCAGTGCACGCTAAAGAACCCCAGGTGGTCGAAATTTCCGGAGCCCTCCACTACGGCGTCTCTCATAGCCTTAGTCGCTTTGGGACGTTAAACCCCATAAACCAAACCAAACCCTTGTGGCGAAAATATGACAAGACCGCCCATTGTATAGAGCCAAGATTGAAACGTGTGTTTACCTTACAGCGCGTTACAATTTGTTTATATTTTCAAATTTCCGAGACGACGAAGCAGCTCTAGCAATGTTGCAGAATTTTTTTTTCTTAAACGCGCAGAAATGTACGTGTCTGAAAAATTGTAGGATCACATCGGGGCTAATATAACAGAAAGCAATCGCAGGAGAGTTGCTGTGATGCCGTCCACATACACACGCAGTGCGAGCTCGGCTGATTTCGCGCATGCGGTTCGTGCCGTCTCACTGCGCAATAATCTGCGCGGTCAGTCTGTAAACAGGTCTCCCGGCTTTTTCTACGGCCATGGCAGTAGCCTTTCACCGGTGAGCATTGATTAGTCTTCGAGTTTCTTGCCTATGCTGCATTCTAGTGAAAAAAGGAGAAATTGATTATAACGGACGCTTTCTAAAGACGAAGTCCAGTAGATCAGGAAGAGATCTCGACATGCTTGCTCATATGTATCCACGAACGGACTTTACGGTCGCTCCGGAGAGTGAAATATACCAAGTCCTTGAAAACCCACGTCAAGAATTTAATTTTTGATCAGCGTCAGTATCCTATGAATGAAACACATAGGTCGACTGGTCCTGAATTCTGTTCGAAATGTGAATTTCGCAGCCACATTCAAATAGTTTAAACATTGGCTTTTCCTTTATTATACAAGTTTACCTCAAATATTACAATATACTTTCTTTCCTAAAAACACGGCACTGCGATGTAAACACAATTAAATTCGTTAGATGTAAGGGGAACAACAATTGCAAGGGCTTCTGGGTTCCATCTTTCGACACGTACGCTGTGAATGTCAACCAGTGATGCGAACTGTAAACTGGTGGGCGACGAAGGAATCACTCCTGAAGGACAAGATGGCCAAAATTTTCATTAAATAAATGCAAACGGTATAATGTCCCGACAGGTGGTAGAAGCCAAGGATTGCACCGCTCTTTCATGCCTCAGGTACAGGTTTATTGCTTGTAAATGAAGAATCTTAAATTATAAAGGGCGTATTAACTATTTTCCAGAGTTGCGACTTTGATAAAAGCAGAGTGCTTCAGAATTATGCCATATATAAAAGAAATCTTCATGTGGTATAATGGTATTTAAGCCGAAGCAAGAACAGCCCTTAAATCGTGTGAGTAAGTATTCCAGGTCACACCGCAACAATAGAGAACTTAAATTCCATATGTACAGCGTGATAAAGGGGACAAGATGAGAAGAAACATGTAAAGACATGTAAGCGCTGCCCAAGAACTTACCCTGGAGAATTGAAACCCGAGCGCAGAAAGAGAAATGCAGTTCGGCACCACTTGATTCTTAGCTTGATTCTGCTTGATGCTTTGAGAGATAAACATTCAACATATAAGCACTGCACACGCACACACACACACACACACACACACACACACACACACACACACACACACACACACACACACACACACACACACACACACGCACACGCACGCACACACACACACACATGCACACAAAATTTCATGAATATTTCTAGTTTTTTTTTCATCAGAAAGCAATTTTTCCGCAGTCAACCTCTGTGCTCTAGGAAACGTTCGTGTATTACCGCAGATATAACTCATCATTCCCTTTATCTGGCCTAAACTCATTTTGTCTTTCGTGTCGGGAGAATGCTAAGGCTGAATGTCAAGAAGTTCTCAGGTGTTACTTTGGGATCCTTTAGATATTTTACTGAAAGTTGGTTTGTCCTGTCGGAACTCATTAGTTCTTCTCACCGGAAGAGTATTGACATGTTCCTGTCGCTTCCGTCTTATCTTTTTGATTACACATTCCTGTCGGCAAATTTTGTTAGCAACAGACTGAGGAAGAAAACAACCTCGAACCGAATATAAGGCACCAGACATAAATAAAAGCTAAGAATGCTCACTTATTCTTTTGGATAAGGAAATGTTGTGGTTGAAGCGCCACGGCAGCTACCTTGAAATTGCAAGGAATGCTGAAATGAACGGCAAAGGAGTTCTGTGACGGCAAGTCGTCATCACTGGCCTGATTACGGGCACTACAGGACAAAGGCTCCTGCCCCGTCTCTGCAATTAAAAGTGTCCTGTGCGAGCCTCTATTGTTGCTCTCTTTATATAGCGTAGACGAAACTCTGCCCGCAGCACGCGTTGTACTTGGCCACACTGACCTCGGTGAGCGGATTCCGAGTTCGGTGTTTTTGGAGAAGGCGTGTGCGCTCTCGGCTGCCAGCAACGAAGACCAAAAGAGGCGAGCGTAAACAACTCGCAGGTCAGTGACCGGGTTGTATTTCAGAAGGCGGGCAGAAACGCTAAGCTCGGAGACGAGCTCTTCGTTTCTGGTCACAATCGGCAATAGCCCCGGCGTGTGTGAATCTTTTCGGTTAATTTTTTTTGCAATATCTCTGGGGGGATATAAATACCAAGCTACTAAGTTCTTATTTTGATCAACGTCGACAATACAGAAAAAAACTTTCCCCTAATTTCGCCTTTGCATGATTGGGTGCTGGCTTTTATCGTAAGTGTGTCATAACAAGCGCCTCATTCCTTTTCTGCCCAAGCGGCCCAAGGAAAAGCAGGGAAAAAGTCATAAAGATGGAAATGGGGCCTATTATAAGTAAAAATCCTACGCCGGGAGCATTAGAACATCCTTCCTGAGATTTCAGACGTGTGCTCGCATACCAAGCAGGCGAAGTCCATCAAATAAAACAGCAGTAAAGATTAGTTAAAATGATAAAGGCGATAGCATCAACAAATGTCGCGTTTCTTACTCGCTTTCTTCTGTATCTGTTGATGAACCAGGCGTAAAGCGTGTTCATATTAAAATTATCACATGACAACAAGTGAAAAAACTCGTGCGTAAGTTGTGCACTGATGCACTGCGCAATGCAACGCCACAACTGTTGTTATCATGGTTCGAGAACTTCCATGATCGATATTCTTTTGTGGAGAACATTGAAGGAGGGCATGCAAAGCCGCAGAACTTTGGTTGCCGGCAAATAGCGATATATACCTTCATAAGAAAAGCAGAATCCTAAGAAAGCTTTTCTTCAATCTTTTTACAAAAACTGCTAAAATTCTTGCCGCCAGTGCAATGCAAATCTAAATGACTTATTCTTGCGTGAGGAGATGTAGAAGGTGTTAGAAAATGTTCCCTCCGGCTGCATCGTACGAAGGCGCTGTTTTGAACCGGAATACAAACAGGAATACAAACAGGAATACAAACCGAAAGACTGGTTTGTATTCCTGAAAGGTTTGTGCTAATGTCTCCTGTGTTCGAGCTAGTTACACCATGTAAAGCAATGTTTTTTTTGTCGTTTTTTTAGAGACATCTACAAACGCGGTTTCTCTGAAAACAATATTCAGGAGAATAGGCTGAAAAGGTTCTTGACTACGTTCGAGCTTTTTTCTGTATTTGTGGTTGCCTGACGGAGCGTGACACTCTAAATCCGTTAGAACCAAATTTTCTTGCAAGTCCAGGACAGGTTCTGCTGTTTCTTGTTCCGTCCAGCCTTTTGCTCAGAGTTTTTCATTGCGAGACATAGCAAAACTTCCAGCTTTCTTTGAAGAAAAGCTTGGTTTATTGAGCGTACCAGAATATCTTTAGTACGTGCTTGGACGTGTTCGGTAGACTCAAAATGGGCTCATTTCCTTGACAGGGTCGGAGTTTTTAAATCTTGAGCTTTGAGAGATAATTCGTGCTTGTAAAAACGAAGCTTAAGGTTTGGTTTTTGCCCATGCTGCGGGACCTCACTCCTAGCACCTAATTTTCAAGCTAGGTCAGCCACTCTGCTCGCAGAACGAAGACCAGTATTAAAGTCGACGATTGCTTGGGATATTCATTAGACTAATTTAGTCTTCAATATATCCGCGTGGGATACGGGCAACAAACTCCTTAGTATCTCTCGTTACTTTGTTTCAGTGGTCATTAAAAACCTACGGCAATGTTACGAAATATTCCGAGCACTGTACAAACAAAACACTCGCAACCATCTCTAGTGTCCATAATTCATTGGAAGCCTTCTCCTACGGCGTCTCACACCAAACGCGTGCAGGTTATGGACGCTTACCCGCGCCTGCTAACCCCAAGTTCTACCCGGAAAACACATTTATAGTCGTGAGAAGCCTGTTAGCCCAAAAATAAGGTCACTGAGAAACAATTGCTATAATGTGCAGCCGGGGTTACCCACTTAACAAGCAGTCGTAACGTACATGCGGTGTTATAAAAGAGCGCGCTATATCGCTTTTTCGAAAAGGAGCGAGCTATATCGCTACCTGCAATTGCGCAAAACATTTTTCTGAGAACATTTCTCCCGCAGAGCAAATTCTTCATTACGGAGAAACGCATTGAAGAGTTTCATGCGAAGAAGCATCATCACTCGCATTTTATAAATTTCTCCTGCTGTTCCAGTAATTGTGAAAGGAATATGCTGATGTTATTCCGACAGGTGGGTGTTTACAGACTGACTGATTTATGAATTCTCTAATTCGTCCGCAGGAAAGAGCCCGTCTGTGTTTTTGACCAATTGTGAGGGAGCGCCTGCATAGTCCGTTTTCTTTATGCTTCGCTATAATCGAGTATGGCACGGCGAGGTGCTGAAAGTGGTAATAAAGTAGGTCTATTTACGGTAGGTCATGATCGCAGACCTGGAACACCGCAGTGAAATAACCAGAAAAAATAGGAATGAGATGGCTCGTATTTTGCAGGACCTCTCAGATCACGGATGGCAGCTTGCCAATATCCCTCAAGACAATAGTGTGTAAGAGCTCTATCTTACCGGTACTCACCTATGGGGCAGAAACGTGGAGGCTAACGATAGGTTTCAACTTTGATTAAGGACAACTCAGCGATCTGTGAAAAGAAAAATTATAGGTGTAACGTTAAGAGACCAAAAGCGGGTAGAGTGGGTGAGCGTACAAACGCGGGTTAATGACTTCCTAGTCGAAATCAAGAGGAAGAAACGGGCTTGGGCTGCCCATGTGAACCGAAGGCAAGATAACCTATGTTTAACCGACTGGACTCGAAAAGAAAGCAAGCGTTGCGGTGGGCGGAAGTTAGGTGGACTGATGAGATTAAGAAGCGTGCTTGGAAAGATTGGCCGCAGCTAGTACAGGACGAGGTTAATTGGAGAGATATGGGAGAGGTGTTTGTCCTGCATTGGGCGAATTCAGGCTGACGAGGATAATGATAATCGAGTTAAAATGAACCCGAAATGTTTGAACGGAGACACAGCATAAAAAGAACCACTGCGCCACTCTACGTTGTTTTATTTCTGTAACTATTTAGTCTTTCCCATAAACTGGAAACTGCTTGTTTACCACAAAACCAATTTAATATCTAGGCTTCATTTTTCGCAGTATGTAAAAATGCCTCACAAAATGAATACGAAAACGAGAGAACAGAGTGAGAAAATACAAACTCTCAAAGCAAAAGATAATGGTTTAAATCTGAAGGTAAAACATGAGATCAACGAAGACTAAGGATCGAAGTTGTCGTTGACACATGTGTTTATATCCGGGAAGTTAGTAGTTTGCCCAGCACTGCATAAACCACAACCCCAGACAAGTATCCTGAGAAGATCCCCACCACAAGAATACATCACACTGCCATAGTTACCATTGCTACTCAACGCGATAGGTCTTCTTTACTTTGGGGTGGCTTTTTATCTCTGAACCAAGGCTGCTGCCAGACAAACCTCGCACTTCACTAAAGATGAATTTGTTTTCGCTTTAGAGGAGTACTCAAGCATACCACCGAGGCCCCCCGGAACTCGTGGCGGTCATTCATTATACACATAAGAAGGAGGCCTGTCGCGCCTTTCGTGATGTATTATGCCCCACCCTTTGTGTAAGGAAACGGAGTATGCGGTTTGTCGGCGAGATGTGCGCCATGAAAGAAAACAGCCGACAAATGTGCTTTATTTTAACCGTAGCTGTGAGATGCATCAAGTACCGGCGCTACTGGGAGACAGTGCGCTGAAACTGTTGATAACCTGTGACGTAAAGATTATTACCCAGCGAGGCGAAAATAGAAAATAAACAAAGTTTCATGATGACGACGGAAAAAAACAGTGAAAAGGCATTGAGAAACGAGGAAACGACAAAAATTCCCCACAGCTGCGATTAGAAAGCCGGATGCCGGACGAAGTGGAAACCATTTTCAAATCTTTACTGCTAATTCACGTCATTGTATCAATAACAATCTTTCTAACTGATATTGGAAAATTTTATTACACAATTCCCCATCTTTCATTCGCCTATTTCCTGTGTAATTCCGTGGGGAAGGCCGGACAAAACTGGCCCGTCCACCGACACCAAGAGCGACCCTTTTATTATTCCTTTCAGAAAAGGTAAAAAAAAACATAAAAGAAAGAGAGAGGGTGCCCGACAGACACAGTCAGACAGACAAAGCACAGCGTGCAGTCTGAAATATATAAAAAAATCACAAAACTAAAGTCAGAGTATAGTCATAGTCTCAGTAACAATGAAGACAAAGCACAGAGTGCCGGTCACAAAAAAATCACGGAAGTAAAAACATAATCAAATCAAAACAAGACAAAACAAAAGTCACAACACAGTCAAGGCCACATTCACAATCACACAGTCAAAGCACAGTATACAGGCCACGACTCAAGCGCCTATGCCAAACAAAGGAGCTCGGAGCCCTCCCCTGTGCAGAGCTTGAGGGAGAGGAATGAGATGCAAGATAGAAATCAGTGTGAATAATTAGGAATTGTGTTACTTCTGAGGCGAACCTAAGGAGAAGAGCTCAAGCAGCATATTCTCGGAGAACAGAGGGTAAGTAGATGGTGTGATGCCTGATTAGCAAACACATTTTTAAACTAGAAACTACAGAAGCAGTAAGGGAGCAGTTCTAGAAGTAGTGATGGAGGTCTTCACATAACATTCCACAGGAGCAAGTTGAAGATGGGGAGAGGCCAAATTTTTGAAAATAGAAAGAAAATCTACCGTGTCTAGTAAGTAAATAAACCCAGTAACAATAACACACGGGGATCAGGTTCTTTTATAACACGAGCGCTGCCCTTCACGCATTTTCTGGTTGAGCTATGTGGGCCAGTAAACAATAACACCCACATGCACCACTTTGAGATAGCGCCTGCTGTGTAGCATGCTTGAGTATCGCCGAACCGCGCGTCTCAACAGGAGACGCAAACGCAGAACAAGAAAAGGGGGGGGGGGGGACCACAATAAAACCACATAATGAATAAATCAAAGCCGAAGTTTCAACAGACTCTCTGTTTTATGGAACTGCTCTTATACAGCGCCTTTTTGGTAGCCTTCTAGCTTTCTTGTAGAAGCCCGATTGTATACGTCCGCTTTCTTGGATTACCTTTAGAGCTTTTATGACGAAATTAATACTCTGTGTTCATCTTTCCTCATGTGATGTTTTAGGTATTTGACCTATTGCGTCTTGAATAAACAGCGCGAACGAAGACGAGCACAAAAGACTAGAAAATGGACGACACAGCGCATTTTCTTGTCTTTCGTGCTCGTCTTCGTTCGCGCTGTTTATTCAAGATGCTTAACCAACTAGCCCGCCAAAACGTGTTAACGCGACCTATTGCGACTTAGTTTGACGTTTCATTCCTTACTGGCATTGTACCCAGAAAGCTGAGAAATCTATATTTATATTATTTTTCTTTTAGGTTCTGGCATATATGCTATCCTTCTTACAGTCCTTATTCACGCTTAGCTGGTAACTGTTCCTTTTTGTTTGTTCTCCACTTTTAAAAAATTTAAAGATATATAAATTAAACGTATTTTTACCTAACATTTTCGCACACCTAGAAAACGCGAAGTTGGTTATCACTTCAATAAATACTAAAGCGAGGGAACCTATGTGTGATCGTTTTGGTATTATATCGTCCTTTGGCATTTTTCTTACAGCGTCCTTGGGTAGAGATGGCTTGGCTTATGGCTTATGGGGTTTAACGTCCCAAAGCAACTAAGGCTATGAGAGACGTCGTAGTGGAGGGCTCCGGAAATTTCGACCACCTGGGGTTCTTTAACGTGCACTGACATCGCACAGTACACGCGCCTCTAGAATTTCTCCTCCAAAGAAATTCAGCCGCCGCGGCCGGGATCGAACCCGCGTCTTTCGGGTCAGCAGCCGAGCACCATAACCACTGAGCCACCGCGGCGGCACTTGGTTAGAGATCAGTCTTCCCAATCTTCACAAGAAAATCATTACGAAAAGCAATGATGGTAACTTTCTTGAGCCTGGGCAAAATATCTTCAGGCAATGTGGCTTGATTTTTAGCCGTGCTGTGGGGATCTCGTGTCCACTCGCAAGCTCTATATCTCTGCATCATGAGAAAAACTCAGCCCCTACCTTAAAAGATCTATCAGTTTTAACACGATTGCTTTAAAATGCCTAGCGTTTAATAGCGGAGTTAAAGTTTAATCAACGTCAACTCTAGTTTTCAAATTAATATAGCCTCTGCCATGCGCCACTACCGGGAGTGTTACGCCCCAAAAGCAATTTTATACTCCGAAAATGCCTACCATAATTGTTACTGGCAGGCGTCCCTGACATAAATGTATCTATCAACACAGACGTATCCTGCCAGTTCTGAAGGTAAGAACTGACAAGACAGTGCAACTAACGGAAGTTTACTTCATAAGACTCGTGTCCCATTTGTTGTTTATTTCTCTCTTTTCCCGGTTAGTAGCCACAGTGACGCTTACTACTACTGCAGCCTGCATCGGAATACATAAAAAATTATCAATTCATTGAAAATGATCACAAAAAAATTGATCTGAAACTTTCTTCCACAACACCTGTGATTTAACACAATTTGCTTGTGAAACTTTTTGTGGCGCTGAAACAACTGCAGTCTGTAAACACCAGCTTTGCGCCATTTTGCGACATGTACTGTATTTCCCAAAAGTAGCCGAGCAACCGCGAAGGGAGCGGGAGTGGCCTTTGGCCGAGCGGCGGCGTTGCGGTTCTCGACGCTTACCTCTGCTCCCTGGCGGCGAGAGAGAGAAATACTCTGTTACAAGTACTTTAGAACGGCAGACGTAAGCCTGCGCCCTCGGTTTTCTTCCTTTGATGGCAATAAGCGGGTAGCGTGTGCGGCGAGCGAAGTCGCACCTCCGGCGCTCTGTCATACTGGGCGAGGGCACAGGCTTAACTAGGCCAGTTTACACTCGCAGCCGGGGAGAAGCGGTCAGCGCCGGAGACTGCGGCGCCGCTAAGCCTGCTGCGGCCACCGGTGCAGCTGCTCGATTACTTTCGTCTAAAACGGCAACCACATAAAGGGAGAGCGCTGTAAGATAATGCAATCAGAGTGCTATAATGGTGATCGGCGCACACTTAGTGCCTTTTAGTACTAGCGACCGTAAACGCAGAGACATTACTACTTTAAACTGATTTCTAAAATAAAACACGCAATTCCTTAAAGGTTGAACCGAATAACCGAATGTATAAACTGCAGCAGAAGTCTCTATATAGCTGCACTACTTTATAGGTACCTATTCAAGGGTTACTGCTCGACCACCAAAACAAATAAAGCAAACTGAAAAGTTAATCAACCCCAGACTGCTGCATCCGTGTCGTTGAACAGCTGTCACGGCATCTGTATGCATGTAGTTAGTGACAATTTTTGCTTGCTTCCTCTTGCGCGCTTACTTGCATTAGGTGCACAGCAGAGGCTAGAAAATCAGCAATGGGAAATTTCTCACGTATAATCAATCTTTCCAGTTCTAGAACATTAGGCAAATGACCTAGACCTTAATCCATTGCTCAGTGCCTGTTCCTATAAAGTGAAGAAAGAAAAGAAAGCAGAACCAAACACCGACATGTCTTACCCAGTGCACAAAGACGGCGAAGTGGCGAGGGGACTCTTTCTCGTGAGGCAGCTGGAGTGTTCTGCTCTGGTTGGCGAAAGTTGTTGAGAAACCCTGACCGACAGTGGGCGCACGTAATGAAGTGGTAAGAGTCTTGCCGTGTCTCAGCAACGAAATACCTAATTACTTCGAAACGTGGACGACGGCGATCTGCGGAAAAAGTTATCTGGTGGCAAATGAGCGTTGGCGCAACTCCTGTAGACCCAAGAGCGTAAAAAATAATCGTGGATTCTCATTTTTTTAACAGGTTACGCCATACGACACTAGTACTCTGGCCAAACCATTAATTTCTGGAAGGAGCTGTCTCAAGTGTTTCTATTTTCTTAACAGCACGGTTCATTGAAAAAATCTTAGTAGGCAGATTTTTACGCGCGGTTCATCGTCCTGATTTGAGCCACCGTTGTCCTTACGTAGCGAGCGATATTACTGCATGTTTGCATCTCTGTCAGCGCCAGTCCTGTTGTCCTCTTTTCTTTGTCCTTCGTCTTAGCGCAGTTTTTTTCCAAGATACATTGTCGCATCTCACTCACACGTAGCGTTGTGGATTGCGAGTGCTCTGAGTCCTGTTCAGTTATGTAGCATGCAATTTCTTTTTTCTTTTCACTTTTTTTATCCACTGTGCTGAAGCCTTGGGTACAAAAGCTCATTATAAATAAATATACTAATAGCATATAAAATAACAAAAAATATATAAAATTTTCGTTAAGCAACCATTAACCGCTCATCTTTGAAAAATTCACTGACATTCTGGGATACCTTTTACTCCCTTTTTTTTTGCAGGGGAATTTGGTTGACTATAGTGAAGGCAGTCTGTTGAACGTAATTCTGCTGTCATTAGTTTATGTAACCGAACATTGGAAGGGAAATGTAAACATTTTGTACCAAGGACGCACTGCTACAGTATTAATGGTTCACTGTTAGATGGATAATTAGGCTGAGAATATTTTTTTCGGTCACAGTAAAAATGCGGCCATAAAGCGAAGTTTTTGTGCCCCATTGCAATCCACAAAGTTTTATTGCGGATGTAGATTTCTGACTGTTCCAGAAAGTATTCCCAAGTTTCACAAACACGCCCAACAACATTAGTCATCAATCAGTTTATACAGTGTGTAGGGGTGGGCCTGCGAAAATTAGGTCCCAGACTTGTACACTGCAATAGGCTTTCTTGTTAGTCCGTGGCTACAGCGCAACGAACAGGACAAGAAGAAGGACACAGGTAGGGACACAATAGAGCGCTGTAGTCCTGAAATATCGGAACCAACTCATCCAGCAACTTACCTTGTCAAATTTCTTGTTAGTAATTTTTTAAAAGATACGTCGTTAATCTCGTTTGTTACATAACGGCTAGGCGACCATTGTGCACACAACATACCGGAGTGCGGGTGTAGGAGAATCGCACGGGAGTAAAATAATCTCGTTATTACACGATTGAATATGAAGTGAAAGAAAAAACAAGTCCCTGAGAGCATTGTAGTTGTTGGAATATGTGTGGTTCTCAAGGAAACGTCGCTATATAGCCTAAAACACCGCTGAAAATGCCATTTCAATTTCTAGATAATACTTTTTACCTTGTGACTTTCCAGGATGCGAGCATCACCTTCACCTTTTTTCTTTTGTTTAATGTGTGATCATTATCATCGGTATAAATTTCAATTAACACTGCCCTGCGCCATCTACGACGCCTTGTCTACACAAACTTTCCAATCTGGAAAGGAAGCTGGCAATACCTACAACCTTGCGCAAGGGCACCGCGGTCAGGAACTGGGCATGCACAGAAGCCGAATCAGCCCGACGCGGCGACATCCGAAACACGATGTTGCCACTGGAGCCTTCGAGCTCCAGTTCTGGGCCAACCCGTTTGCCTTCGAGCGCTTTGTCTGTGGCATTTTGCTGCAGGTTTATTGCCATAGAAAAAGACATTACGCGCACCAGTAACATATTGCGGGTGATGAAGAATTGGCACTTAAAAATGGAAGGGCCATTTACGAAGAAAATGAAAGAAATAATTTCTGATAAAGATGAAAAGCGCAAAATGTCCTGGAGATGAAAACAACAGAGGGAGCTATAGTTAGCCTTTTCATTAGACGCCATGTGGAGGTTCATGAAGTCTTGTTTATCTTCTTCGTTTTTCCTCCTTGTTTCTCCTCTTCGTCGGTTGTCGAATTCATCGTCTACTTTCGAATTCCTTGTTAAATTTAATAAATTTACTCCACAGGTAAATTTACTAAATGTAAGGTACGTCATGGTGAATGGTCAATGTTTACTGCCTACACTGGACCGTACTGTATGTACGGTCGTCGTAGCGCTCGTCCTCGTCTTGTCTTTGCTTCGTCCTCGTTTTTTTTTTTTGCGCAATTTTTTCAGTATGCGTACTGTATGTGCCCAAGGTGCTTTGTTTGGTTTTCTGGATATGTAGGCCATTTCCGCTTCTGTGCCTTTATGTTGCGTACTATCAAGGATATGGCAAATTTTAATAGTTGCTCATACTTTACCCCCTTTTGAACCTGTATAAACTGAATGAGGAAGGTTTAAGAGCGCAACAGATGCATATATATGTGGCAGTTCTAACAATGGAGTAATAATGCTTTATTTTTAAGTTTGGGTCGCATTTAATTTGGCCAAGGCAAACCATTGCACATCATTATCTCAGAATGCCTCAACATTACTGCCTGGCTTTTACGCCTTCTAACCAAACAGCTTATAAATCATCACCTGGCCTTTGTGTCCCTGAAGAAAGGCTATCATTCACATTGTGCAAGGTGTCATTGTTGGCACTCTTTTGCCACGTATACAAGTGGATTGCACCACGAAACGCCATGTGGGTCTCCTTACAGCTGTGTTGAGAAACTTCAAAAGCAGAGTTGTCAACTGCTCAGCACAACTGGCTGCAAATGACTCACCCCGGCCCTTTCTTCATCAGCCATGCCCGCCCGTGCCGTCGTATTATAGCGGCCCTATTACGTTCAGCTGTGAAGATTCGGCGTCGTTTATTAACACGTGTACGTTCATCAGCGCGATGAAATCCTAGGAGTTGGAAGCGTTGCGCAAACGAATAGTCAGACGTAGAACTTTCTTGCATGATTGATCGTTTGGTTTTGAATTTCCGTGGCAGTCAGTACGGCTCACCAAAATATATGAGGCCGGTTTGGAAAGTGTACTTCGAAGCGTATCCTCCTTGCTGTAAGCTTCATATATTTTGCATGCTTCGGGTTACGTACCACACAAATGAGGTCTCCGTTTTTTTATTTCTCTCTCCATATCTTTTTACTGCTCAATGGCTCCGTGAACTTTTTGAATGTCGCATAGTCTTCGCGCCTAGAGGCTTATTAGTGCAGTCCGAATGCTCTTTCTGACTTGTTTGCAGTGGTCCACCACTTCAATTTTATGAAATGGGGTGGAGATGGAGTTCCGAGTTTTCATCTGACGTTTTTATATCGCCTCTACTAAAATACAATGCACAAATGCAATGCGCGCGCAGTATATTGACACTAAAAAGAATAGTGTACCATTACTGCTTGGTTTCTGTTACTGTTGGCTTCCGTTATGTGAGTCTATCATTCGGGTCTTCATTAATGCAAAGAGGCTTCTTACGCAAGACAACCAAATCAGTATCCCAATCAGTTCTCAAAAATCAAAAAGCTCACTCTTGTTTGAGTAAATGAATACATCCACCAAAACAATGAATTATTGAATGAATTTCAGTGGTGCAGCACCTGCATGATTCCAACTGCGTACCTCTAATGAATACAGAATTATTGGTTGCTACGTAAAGCGCATGCGGCTGCAAAAAAAAAAAATCTACGTCTACGACCAATTACGGCAACGTATCAGACGGAGATCGAGAAGCAGTTTTTCTGCGGTACCCCAGGGAACTGTTGACACAGTTCGTGCAAAAGCTCATAAAGAGCCGACAGCAGGAACGGCTTGTCACATACCGTTATGTCGTTTATCGCACCGTAGTATTCAAATTTTTACATTGGTTTTCGCACTATTCAATATAATTTAAAGAACTTCCCCCTACGCTGCGGCGTCATTGTAGAATTGTTCTGCTTAACTGAAAATTCAAGGGAAATTAAGGCAGTCAGGTCCTTGCTTCTTTCAACTTGCATTCTCAGAATACAAGACAATTAGTCAGAGCGTCATGGCACCGCCACCGTCATTGTCTAAGTTTAGCACTCTTGTCCTGAACGGTCTTTTAACCTCTGCGTTCGCGGACAGATACAAAGCCTCTTTCATGAGAAGTGCTCTAAGTCGAAGTGTATAACCTTAGCTGCACTAGAAGTTGCTTTGTCAACCGCGAACATAGTAGGCTCATTCACCACGCGGTCGCTCTTTTCATGCCTCCACCTTTTTGGGATCTATTGGGAAATTTCTTCACCAGCACACATCGGTTAAAAACAAAAGTTTTGAGCCAGGCAACAGCCGCAACGAAAGAGGGCACGTTTTAGAAAGCAGGAATGCAGGTCATAGCTTCCTTAAAGTGCTAGAAAGAAAAACTATTCTCGAGTGATTCCAAGGTTATAATGAGGTGTTCGACTAAATGGAGGTTTAGGTTTTGTTTGTTAGGAACGTCGGGGGAAGCGGGGGAGGGGGATCATCGTCGCTTTGGCGGACGCGGTTGTTGCGACGCGCATCTATTCTTTCAATCTTTCCTCTGACATCTTTCAACTCTCCTCTGTCTGCTCGTGGTAGTAAAATGTGGCTCAACTGGTCCAGTGGGCAGGCCCGTGCACATTCCTTTTTATCCTTCCTTTAGTCGCAACAACAACTTGCAATAGCCATTATTTTCTTCCGAACTAATTCTTGTCAATGCACGCAAATGCAAAAGATGGTCCTTGCATTTGCTCTACACTGTTTTGTTTTTTTTCTGGACCCGCTACGATCATATCTTCGGCCTGTGATATGATCGCCCATAAATAAATATCGTCTTGCATCCTTGCTTTGTCGCGCTGCTTATAAAGGCACCTGATCAGCTTCTTCTACTCACTACACATCTGAATGTTTGATAATGTAGCTTATCTGTAATAACAATTTGGAAATCTGTATATTAAAGTGGTCAAAGTTTTTTATAATCCTTCACTGGTGTAGTGCCTTATTTCCCTGTACACGCCGTCACTTTCATTGGGCGACTGCCCCTGATGCCTGGAAAGTGCTTAGGCCCAGCGACTTCGCTTACTTGGCACTCGAGGAATTTCTCTCAAACTTGCTTATGACGTGAGGTGCCCCTCCACTCATCGTTTTCAGGCATATGTAGGAAGACTACGAGGGATCCATGAATGAAGAGAGTGACCAATTCCGCTTATTTAGACATTAACGATTATCGCTATCTGAGCAACTGCCCCCCGGGAACACTAGATCTGAACACAGGAACTGGAAGAAAAACGAACTGCTAGAGCATCAAATACAGATTTGGCCCGACTACTCAAATCGACCATATTTTTTTTATTTGCGTAGAATCTGTTTTCGGCCAAGTAGCAAGATGGAGCGGCCCTTGCTCTTCTCCTGCTATCAGCGTAGCGGCCGCAGTGTGCCATGGAATTACTTGCGCTCCTGCACAACCGTGAACGTCGAAGAAATGCGCAACCACTCGGTGGTGAAGTAGTCCCGACATATTACAACAGGCTGTTCTCTTGTGGCGTGCGTGAACAAAATCATTCTTCTTGGGAAAGACCGAAATTTACCCTAAGCGTACATCAACTACACTAGCAAGGAATAGGTATGACCAGGCTATAGTATGACACAAAGCATTCTGCTGAATGGAAGTTTTCGTCAGGCTCCCGCGGCAGCTGTAACCACGGCACGCGCATGCTTTGATTGATGCTGGCGTGTTGCTACCCAATGAACATTCTGCGGTGAGCAAGTTGGAGAAAAAAAGAACTGGCACTACACTTGCTCCTCCAATCTCGCACGCAAAACGCGTTGAATCGCATAAAACTATATTCCTATTTTTTTTTCTGTTGCTGTTAGGTTATTTCCAAAAGGCGGACACCATTAACTTGAGATTATAGGAGTACAGAAGAGGAACGTGTAGGTATTATAAATTGGAGAATGTGTATGATTTTCTGCATAAAGAGCATTCAAAAAGTTCAAAGAAGAGAAGTAAGAAAAAATCTTTTGCTACAGCAACACAAAAAAGTGCAATGATTTTAAAGAGTGTTCTCAGACTACGCATAATAGGCAGAGTGAATGCTAAGAAAAAAAAAATAGCGCACGCTCTCTAGCATAAGGCCTCGTATTTCCAAATAAAAAATACGTCTTCAGATAACACAGTCAAAGGATGCGACAAAATACTGCTTAACCTAAAGCGATGTAAGAAAGCAAAAACAACGAACAGTGCCAAAATACAAGACATCAAAAAAATATTATATTCTGAGCGGCGGGTTTCAAAATAGCAGGCCTTTCAAGGCGAGCGTTTGCGTAAGATTTTGCAATACGCCATGTCATTTTCTTGCTCAGGTTTTATCCATGAGCTCCAGGAAAAAATATGGTGCGAAACCACTACGCTAGTTGCATTTCAAGTGCGAGATAATTCATCACAAACATAAGGCAACTTATATAAAAACACATCAGCGCAATGAGCTTTTCGTGGTGTCATTTTTGTAGAAGCGTGAGGTCCGACCTATATTTAGGCTATCGTACACGCTCTAAAACCCTAGGAACTCGGCTTGCATGAAGTGCTTCGCAGTGTAGGTATCGGCCACGCTAGCTGGTTGTTATGGCACATGGCGTTGACTACGCGTTTTTTCGAGCCTCGCCTCATGCTCCTCGGTGATTTAGTGGCCGCTCCAACAACGGCAAGCTACTGTCGGGCAGCCTCCCGTATCTTCTCCAAGCCTCGTTGCTTTACAGCCCACCCTGTACACGAGCTAAGCTCGACTTTTCGTATATCTTGCTAACAGTGTTGCTTCGAATCATACTGATCCGCTTCATACCGGCGGTGCTAGGCAGGTATACGCTGGCGTTTTCTTTCATTGAGTTCCTCTTCTGTGGGTGGTAGCTGCTTGCGAGAACCTATCTCGTTGGACACGACGAGTGCTGCGAATTCGGCACGGTCGATGCCTACCAGCTGGCAACCTGCTCGGCCAGCGAACGAAGACGCTCCAGCGGGTCAACGTCAGCGTGCGACGGGGTGTCGACTGGACGCGCGTTCGGCGAGCAAGAGCTGCTATGAGGTCAGAATTCGGGTTCGCAGCCGGTGCCGGGGCGTGCCGGCGAAACCGAGTTGCAACTGCTGTGCGCATGCGCCGTAGGAGGAGAAGGGTTGGTCAGCTGTATATGTATAGAAGGCGGCTCGGTGGAGCTGTCGGTAGATATGGATAGTGAGTCAGAGAGTCTGAAAGAAGCCAGGCTTCGTCATCAGAATTAAACCAAGAGGAGGCAGCGAGCCGAGGAGGTGAAGGAAGAACGAGTCGTACGCCTCGAGAAGCGTTCTAAGGACTACTCTCGCTGCGTATATCCTGGCCTAGCTGAGCTAAGTCACTGCCATTTTTAAAGGGCACCTTGTGAAGCACCTTGATTGATTGATTTTTTTGAAGACATTGATTTTGAAAAGAGGAAATGGCGCAGGAATTATCTCACATCTCGGTGGACACCTGAACCGCGACGTAAGGGAAGAGAGGAAGGTGGGAGTGAAAGAAGAAAGAGAAGAAGAGGTGCCAGTGGATGGCTCCGAAAGAATTTCGACCACCAGGGGATCTTTTAATTGCACTGACATCGCACAGCGCACTGGGGCCTTTACGTTTCGCTTCTGTTGAAACGAGGCCGCCACGGCCAGTTTAGAAACATGGCAGTCTCGCTCAATAGCCGAGTGCGATAACCACTGAGTGCCATGTAGCGCTGACGCGAGTGTTGAAGTTATAACGGCAGATGGTGAGAGCGAGATTGTTCATCACGTGCCTTCCTGGTTCTTACGATGACTCAATATCCTTTTTCTTTGTTATAAGTTCCTGGGGCCAACCGTACCGAAATAATAAACGCCTAATGAGCC
Source organism: Amblyomma mixtum (assembly GCF_055824585.1). Taxonomy (NCBI): domain Eukaryota; kingdom Metazoa; phylum Arthropoda; class Arachnida; order Ixodida; family Ixodidae; genus Amblyomma; species Amblyomma mixtum. The sequence continues at coordinate 53,542,051 of NC_143012.1, forward strand.
CTATCTTTTCTTGAGCTCCGCACTATACCAACAAGCTCCGGTGCAAAGACAGTGTAATGTGGTTTTCATTGCCTGTGTTGGCAAGTTACGCCTATCGACGCTTACGGGCTCTCGGGGATGGACGTCTAACGCACGCCAATAGGATATACCCCGAAGAATCCATCTATCTTCGTAAAAAGAGGCCAAGCTGCTCCGTTCACGGGTGCGGCAAAAGCCCCTTACAATCACCGAGGGAGGGGAGCTACGTGCGTTCTGAGGATTTGGCCATGATCAGTTCGGGTAGCAGAAGCAGTAGGTGTCCATGTCCAACAAGTAAAAGCAATGAAGCCTAAGTGCGTTTGGTTTCACTTCCTTGTTGATTTGTTTACCTCATAACTACTTGCCCTAGTCGATTGAGTCCTTCGTAGCTCCTACGCCTTAAACGGGCAGTGGGCCTGGTGGCATATGTGGCGATAAACTGTGTAAAACAAAACAACAATTGCTTGAGAAGGGTGCAAAAGCTGGAAAAAATGTTTACAGTTCTCTGTGGATGGAGCAATGCGAATTGAAAGGAACAAGAAAACTAGAAGTGCCCGTGTGTGGGGTGCTCTTTCTTTTCTCGTTCGTTTCATTTCCCGTTGTTCCACGCACAGTACTTGATACATGCCGTTTTCGTAGATGTGACTACTGAATCTGTAATTTTCCTGCTGCCTTGGTGATACCTGACACTTGTAAAAGCAAGTTTCACGCTAAAAAAAGATAGAAAAATCGGTGCATACACCATAAACGACTCATTTATAAGGCTAAGTAATGCTTTGTTGCTACAGTAGCCGGAATCTACCTGTGTTGAAAGCTAACGGCGGTGGCAAAGTGGGCTAGTCGTGTAATAGAGTTAAGGACGCTCGACCGAAAGATGGACATGAAAGCTGGAACCAATAAATTTCCCTTGTCTTCCATCAATAGTATATGACCTGTACACCAACCTGTAGGCTGATATTATTTTAGAAAAAAATGAGAATAAACGCAAACGCTTCAGACTGAATTATGCCACATGTATTCCTAAGTAAAGCCTAATGTCACAGCTAACGTTAGCAGCAACCTGCAAACTAAGCAACCGGCGACCAATTCGTTCAGTTCCCTCGATATTACACCACATGCACTTTATTTTACGTCGTCTATCTGTAAAACGATGGTCACCTAGTTCCGCTGAGCCACCGAGCAAAAAAATGCCATGATACAACCACGCCTACGATGCGAATTGACGTGTCAGGACACAGCATCACGTCAGCAGCGCACGTTCCGTTTCAGCTGAGCTAACAGGCATACCTCACGCGCACAACTCTAAATTGGTCAGTTGGTCAATATTTCCGAGCATATCACTTCCATCTGTGCTAAAGCATCTCGCTCCCTTGGTTATCTCCGCCGCAACCTAAAAAATGCGCCTGCGCATGTTCGCAAGTTAGCTTACGTGACTTACGTTCGCCCCCAGCTGGAATATGTATCTCCGTTATGGTCATCACATCAAAACTATCTGAACTTAAAATTAGAATTGATACAAAACAGAGCTGCCAGATTTATTTCTAACAATTATGCCCGCCAATCAAGTGTGTCTGAAATGAAAAAAGAACATGATCGCCCGCCCTTAGAAAAACGCCGCCAAGTCGCGCTTCTATGCTTGATACACAAGTACGTGTACACAGACAGACCATCACCTCTGCCACTCAGCAATCCACTGCGCACGTCTCGACGCTTGCATAATCATCTTAGTTTTCCTCGCATTTTCGGCCGTACAAAAGCGTTCAATTCATCCGCACTTCCTCGTGCCATTTCACTCTGGAATGATCTTCCTGATGCAATTGCATCGTTACCTAACCCTGCGTCATTCGTGAACATGTGTTAAACTTATACTGCTAGCTCTAAGTACATGTGTTATTTTGTACAACGTACATGTGTTACCATGTTAGCCTTATTTTTAGTTAGTTAGTTTATGGGGTTTAACGTCCCAAAGCGACTAAGGCTATGAGAGACGCCGTAGTGGAGGGCTCCGGAAATTTCGACCACCTGGGGTTCTTTAACGTGCACTGACATCGCACAGTACACGGGCCTCGAATTTCTCCTGCAAAGAAATTCAACCGCCGCGACCGGGATCGAACCCGCGTCTTTCGGGCCAGCAGCCGAGCACCATAGCCACTGAGCCACCGCGGCGGCTACCTTATTTTTCTGTGTATATGTATGTATGCACCTGCAAGTATTGCGCTGTGTAGGTACGATTTAGTTTTATGTTAGTTCTTGTGAATTATGTTCTGTTTTGATACTTATATACCCAGTGTTTGCCTCTTGTTGCTGAAATCCGTTTTGATACTGTAACCCCCCTCACACAATGCCCGTTCTGGCCTGTGAGGTTCAATAAATAAATAAATAAATAAATAAATAAATAAATAAATAAATAAAAAAGTGTCACAATTTATCGCACTCCGGTAATATCAAATTTTTTTGTTTATAAAACAAATGATAAAACACTGTGACTTCCGATACAATGAATTGCCTTTGGGCAGAGCCAAAATATTCTACTAATTAAAAGCTAACTGCTAGTTTATTTGACTCTCTATTTCGATCGTTCTAAAAATATAATATTGGCGACCGCTGGCACCCATTCTTCCTGCGAATATTTTTTTTTTTCGGGCATAGTTTTAAGAACTTTAGAAAGCGTGCCCGAGACATGCTTTATAGAATGCTCCTATATTCGGGAGATTTCAGTAGAGCTTCATCGGCTACATTGAAGGGATCCTGTGTCTGGAGCGTGCTTCTGCACTTTCATTAAATTTGCCTTGTTTTATGAGCGAAAAGCCGTAGTCAAAAATTTATTCAGCTATAACCTTTCACGTACTCCACACCACCGGTCATATCGAGTAGTGCCGTGTGATCATTCGTTCATATATGTCCGGCACTTGAAGTTATGAAGAATCCAACGTGTGAACTGAATTACGCAATTGTAGATTTGATTTGAAACAGATTACTTTGGAACGGAAGAAAGAGCACAGTGCACATTATGCGATCCGTGCTGCGTGTTATTGGATGCAGTTACCAGGGTTCAACATCAGCACTCTAGCTCTCACGCAAACACCGCTTTTTATATCAAAATGAGTTAATTTTGATTACTTATTTACTGTTCTTCAAATTTAAACAGCGCTAATTTTTCGGACGAATACACTGATAGACATGACAGAAATTTTCTCATAATCATCAGGGAGTAATTCCTGTATGGACTGAAATCTACAGGTATTTGAGAAATTCGTGTAAAATATGTGGAATAATGTGAAAAGCATCGAAGAAAACAGCGCAGTAATAAGCTTGGCGGTAGCTACCTACTACGCTGTGAGGCGCACTGCATGGGTGCCTGTGAAATACGTTTGTAAACATATGTTAAATCTGCAGTCGAAGGACGTCGTATCGAGCCACCCCCATACTTGGGGCAGATATCACAGTACGCCTAAGTTTTAAACACTGCCTAACTATAATAATGAACACCACTACAAAGTTTCTCTGTTAGGCGATGTCGTTATCGACTTCCCGTAAAGACATTATCTGGCTATGTCTACCAAACTCAATCTCATATTCTCATATATAATTTCTCAGGTCAGCGAAGCTTAACCTCTTTGCATATTAAAGAGATGCAACTGTAAATATCGCGAAGCGAAATGGTGGACTGAAGCTGTCACAGACACGCATACTCTCGGACGGGGCGCATTGAGCCAAGATATGGAAATCACTACGTGTATAGGGGGTACATCGATCGGGTTCGTGAATAAATTAGGCTCTATTGATCATTCCGGCCGGACGTAGATAGGTGTAAAGGGGAAACATTGCACTGAAGTTTGCCTATATTTGAAAAAAAAAACTAGATAAGTGATCCGGTCGAAGAAAATACAATTAAGTTTGAGCCTTGCAAAAAAAAATAATTATTAATATTGAATTGTATACAAGTGGAAACGTGTAGCTGTTATAAAATCTGTCACCTCCTGCAGTACTGCGAGTTCAGAAGCGAGCCAGGCGCAGAGAACAGTACATGAAAGTAATATTTCTTTATAATATAAAAATAGCAATGTGGTTTTGCACTGCAGACTACTCACTATAATAGAAGCCCATATGTTGATGCACATCGAGGATAAACTAAGCTACGATGAAAACTGATTTTGACAATCTGATTAACAAAGTTCAAAGTCCCAAAATATCGTGCAAGTGATTTTAAAGGAGAATAAAAACAAATTTGAGTACAGATGAATAAAGAGTGCTGTTTGCTTTATAGCTACTCTACAGCCAGTGATAGTGACACACACAGAATAGAAGCAGCACAGCAAAACTATAAAAAAAAGTCGTGAGGTTGAGACTACATATTTATTTGATCTGGGAAAGAAAATTAAAGTTAGCATGAAGGAAGTCAGGAAGTATGTGAAAAGTAAGTCGAAAAATAAAGTGGTCATTCCTGATATCTTGGACGGTGGCAACTACGTGGCTGATAATGAAGCGAAAGCAGATTTGTTTAATCCTACTTTCGGTATGCGTTTTGGCAACCGGTAGCAGTTGTCACTGATTTAGAGGGTAACAATATCTCCATTCACAAATGGTAGACACCGAATTGACAGAGCTTGGGAGTAGCTGCTTTTACAGAAGATCAAAGCCCACTCAGCCACTCAGGTAACGCTCAAAATCCTTCCGTCTTTTTGCTGACTGCTGGGAAAGCTTTAATTTCAGGGATTTTGGTACATCCCCTATTACATTACATTGATGTCTGTTATACTATTTGTGTTTCTCAAACAAAATATTCAGGTCACACTCAAATATTTGAAGGCTTTTTCATTATTATACGCGAATTATAAAAATAGTGATGATGACTTTTTGATGTAATCATCAGTGCTAAAATTCTAAAAACAGCACCGTGTTGTGTACACTGTTCAGCTTTCTTATAGAGATCATAAACAAATAAACCTTCAAAGAGCACTAGTTGCCAGAAGCACGAAATGGATATAGGATTTCCTAAGGGGCAGATGTGGATGCAGTTATGCAACGAGAGGTTCTACAGCCAGACTTTTATTAAGAACCATGTGCGAAAGTTTGTTAATTTGTTAAATGGTACGAAGCCGTTGCACTCGTCTACTACATGCCTCCATTTTGTTCATTATCCAAGCCACGTTAAAGATGTAGCATTTGCCAGGACATCACACAAGACTTCAGCATCCCCTCTTCTGTCATCAGTATAGGCAGTGTAGAAAATTCATACGACTCTTGTAACTTGGACGGCCTCGGCAGCTATCTCACCCTTGATGCATTTCGATGGACGAGTCAGTGCTCTTTAATTTATCTAGTACAACAGTTTGTTTAGATTCGTCCCTTACGACTGTGTTATAAAATGTTGCCGATGAAAACCTTCAAAGTCGGAGCGCTCACGTCAGCAGTCTTTTAGCTTCGTTTCCTAAGCCACTGGTTAGTCTAATGCTATGTTTTTAATGTAGGTCCGGCTGATGCAAAACTTCCTCTATCGCAAGAACCAGCAGGGAAGTGGAGAACTCGAGTGCACGGAGAAAGAAGCAGCATCCCATTTCTCTAGAATTGCCAATGCGAGATATACAACTCAATATGGCTTAGGTAAACTCGTCATCTATGTCACAACGTGTCTACTATGAGCAACGAACAAAGTATATCCAAACTGCTTGCGTGCAGTTCCAAATGGCCGCAATTCCGAAGAGAAAAGACAGAACCGAGAGTCCTCGAGGCATTTAAAGAAGAAGTGAGCAGAACATTCTATATTTGTTTTGGGACACAGGTTGCGGGCAGCATCTTGTGAAATTAGACGCTACAAGTATTTTTTACTATTACTTTACAGTACTCCGCCGGCATTCGAAACTTCACTATCTCAAGAGTGGGACCGATAGACGGCACAGACAAATTAATTCTGGTTCATGGTGACCTGCCGCAGGGAAAACTCTGAAAACATTATCTGCTCCCTTACATACCAGTTTGTTGCCTAAAACTTCTAGCTTTCAATTTCCGGCAAGATAGCGCTGCCGGTTTCATTCAGTCGAAACGCCGAAACCGCACTTCTATTCGCCCTCTTTCGTTTGTCACTAACGTTGTTGGCTTCATCGCTTTCTTTGTCAAGAACGTGTGTCCCTGTACGCCGTATACTGCATTTAGAAGGTGTTGGTATTTTGCGTCTGGTTACTACGCAGAAGCTTTACAGCTCTTTTTTTCTCGTTATTTCAGGCGCTGAAGTCACTCTTTTATTACACGCTTCATTACCAATTCATTGCTCGCATTTCAGTGCAAAGAGAGTAGGAGAACAAGTTCACCGACCAAGTTTCCGCCATTAATGATGCCGTATAAATAATAAAAAAAGCTTTTGCTCTCGAGTAGTTGTTGCGCACAATGGCGTCTGTGTCGTGGAAAGTTCGACGAAAGTACGTGAACCAGCGCAACCAACCAACCTTCCACTAATGAAATGTTGCTTTCGCCGCTTTCAACCCAACGGTGTGCTGACGGTGATTAATTAGACGCGGCACGGCCCCTCTTGTTAACTTTACTGTTGGAATGCTCGAAGCTTGTGTTCCTGTACGCTAGCCAACCGGGGAATTGCCGGCGAACGACAAACGATGCGCCCAGGAAGCAGACAGAGCGACGCTGAGGTAATGTCAGCAGGTCGCAGCAGGCAGTCTTTCGTTAGCAACAGGGAATTGTTTCCTTGATGTTTTCTGTTAGTTGTTATCGTTTCTACTAAAATGACAGGTTTTCAGCGCGTGCCTGTGCGCGGATTGTTCTTTGAACTGCAGTGCATGTGAACACTAGTTACACCACGCCGAAACTTCTGGAGGTACTAATAAGTGCTACCTCTCACCAGCGATTCTCCGGCACATTTTACGCAGTAATAACAGGTTCAACTTTTCTTTGATATAATGCGTCTCTTTCGTATTATAACACACTATGGTGCATCATGTCTTACATTGCGGTATATTCGGAGAAATAAAAAGAAGTTAGAGCAAATTATGTGGTGTTCAGAGCGCCGTTCCAGAGACGCATATGAAATTAAACGCGACTTTACCTTATTTCTCTGGTGTACTTGCACGCAGATAGCAAATATGCCGTTTTGGGCGCTAAGAATATATTTCTCAGGGCTCAGCGTCGCCATAAACTGAAAATCATAAGTTGGGGCCAGTTATGCTGGCGCGACACTCACAGAATGAGATTTAGTGGCGCAGGAAGTACTTTCTCACATTTCTCAGAGCCTGCCAAAGGTCGCGTCGTTCCCGTCCACGTCTTGAGCTCTGAAAGAGATGGCAGAAAGCAACAGCACGTCTTACGGTTGGGTTGAAAAATATAAAAAACAGGACACGGATTCACATCTTACAACAAGCGGTAAATACCTTTTAGGCGCTAATTAGCACCTTTACTGTGCAAACACACATAGACACCAATTTAATGAGCCAACAGGTTTAAATCTGCCGTGTATCATCGGTACTTTTATGATTTTCTCTACTTTGTACAATTCTCAGCGCACAGGATGAAGTTCGAAAAACAGCAAATACTCTTTCAATCATGTTGTAGGGCACAAAATGTATTTTCTTTGTACCGTACAGTTAAAACAAACAAACTAAAGCGCCTTAACCGTAGCGGCAACATTTGGAAGGTAAACTTACAAGCCAGAAGAGGAGCAACTATTCAACAGGAAAGTAAGACCTGTGTAATCTTTTGCACAATTTTTTTTTTGCATTGATGTAGAAGATCTTGCTATATCTCCTGGCAACGAGCTTTTTATTGCTCAAAGCTGTCTGTGTCTCACAAAGGCTTGTGAATAAAGTGATATTTCGTAGTCCTTCTTCGGCCGATAGTGACTGCAGAGGAGGCAGGAGCTGAAAAGTCAGGCATTATCCTTACGTGCGCTGCGCTTCAATAGTTCAGATGCTTTGTTCGCTGGCTGGAACCGCATGTCTTGCGTCAGTTCCAGCACATACCAAGAATGCGCAGCAGTTCGGCTTGGCAGTACGAAGTGCGCAGCAGAGACTGCATCAATTCTGTGAAGCTCCGGTATCCCCCCAGGCAGAAAAGTACCAGACTATTGCCACACTGGACGCAGAGACGCAATAGAGCGAGTAGAAATTTCGCAAGCAGCGGCGAGGCACAAACACGGCATGCCGTCTCGCGAAACAGTCAAGACAAGCGTATGTGCACTGTGTTTGAGCATTAGACCAAAATGCTGGAACGCATCTATTGGTCCTCTAGCTCTTTGTAGAGTTCTTATTCAACAGAAGCAGCACCATGCAGCTCTTTGCATTGGTCAAGTAGAGTAGAAACATCCTAGGGTGTCGAGTATTGGTAGATAAAGCCGCTAAATTGCTGTGATGAGTTCCCAGTAAATGAAACAGGGATTACCTAGTTTTCAAGGGCTACTGATGCGAAGGGGTGAGCTTGGTTCATTTTCGACCCTACTCCTTTCTTTTCTGTTAAATGCGCTTTTTTTTTTCGCCGCTATGTCAGTTCACAACAGTCCACACATCACTAATCCTGCTTTGTAGGTGTGTTATGGTCGCATGCTTTTATGATGCGCTGCGTACACGAAAATAAATACTGAGGCAGATCTTAATGCGAAGCCTGAGAAGAGAGACTTCGGCCTTACAGCATTCGTATAGATGGTGAGCGAGGGATCGGACTGCACATGTTTAGTATAGAAAAATATTTTCAAACAAAAATATCCGGAAGAGAGGCCCAGGGTGTCGAGGGAATTGAGGGAAAAAAAAAGAGTAGAACCTTCTTTTATCAGTCACCCCGCTATAGGCTGACGCAGACTGGCTTTTTTCAAACAATTTCCTTGTTTCCTTCTTCTTCGTTCTTCTTTTCCTTCTAATCGTCGTTTTCAACTCGCGTAGCTAGTAATATTGAAGAAATAACTTGATTTACTTACGCATGAATAGCATTCTTGGTGAATATGAAAACAAAACAGCTTTAAAGATTATTTTCGCCTATTTTTTTACATAACTGTCTTCACGTATAGAGGAATACTTGAACTTTGAAGGGTATGCTGGATAATTTTGAAATAAAATAAATCTGAATGCTTCTTTACGAAGAGATCTAGGCTTTAGAAGCAGTATCGTCAGCATTTAAAATGTACTTGCTGTGATCCGCCTTGGTGGCTGAGTGGTACGGCGCTCAGCGGCTGACCTGAAAGACGCATGTTCGATCCCGGCCGCAGCGGTCAAATTTCGACTGAGGCGAAATTCTAGAGGCCAGTATACTGTGCGATGTCAGTGCATGTTGAAGAACCCCCGGTGGTCGAAATTTCCGAAGCCCTTCACTACGGCGTCCCTCACAGCCTGTGTTGCTTTGGGACGTTAAACCCCATAAACCAAACCATTTTGTGCTTTTGTTTAACTCTTGTATGATAAAAATCCTAGGGACTGAAATTCCAGAAAAGGAAAAAAAATCTACCGCAGGCCGACGAAGACGGCGCTGGTTCTGCTGCTGGTTTTTATATTTGTTATTTTCCCATCTCTCTTCATATCTCCACTCGTCTGTGCACGGTTTTAAGCTTCAGACACCACGCTTCTTTCATTCTATGTTTTAGGAATTCTGTAGAAGGCTCGGCGAAACCAAGGTTGCCATGCAGGGCTTATGGGAACGCGGATCACTCTTCTCTCTTCTCCTGGGACATTAAAATGCGAGAGCGAGTCCTGCGATGTGCATAAACCGACATGGCGCACTCCAGACACCGTGCGCGGCTATTTGGGATAAGCAGATGCGCCACACTGTGTACAAGCCCTTTAAAGAGTTCGCGGGTTTCGAAGTGACGCCGTCTCTTTCGAGCGATCTCGAACATGCGTGAACACGGACCGCTGCCAACGGGAGTCGCCGGCATGTTTACGTGCTTGAGAACAATCAAGCACCTCGACTCTGTGTGGGTCCTGGAGCTTTCTGTCATAATTTGTCGCTGCTTTACTGCTTTCGGCGATGATTTAGAATGAAATACTTCTCGTATGATAGCTTTCCGTCTCTTATTATCAATTGTCGAACCTGTCTATTATGCTCTCTGTCTTTCGTCAATCGCGTGCGCAGTGAATCGTGCAAATCACAGCGTTAATAGTTCGTTTAGTTTTTCTGTGAGCGAGACAGCTCGGAGTAGTGCGAGGAGCGTTTCCCGCGAAAGCAATCCCTCAGACCAAACGATGTGATGAGGAGACATCTCATCTGCCTGAAGGAAGAGGACTGCAGCACGAAAACGTGATGTACCGTGCTGTGGAACCGTAGCTCCCACGAGGACGATAACGCTAACCGTGGCGGCAGCAGCGGTACGAAAGAGACGACGATCAGGAGTGGTACGCTCACGATCAGGAGCAACAGTAGAGAGCAAGGTCAGTAGTCCGTGCATGGCTCAGTTTTTTGCGGTGGAGGACCTGCAGCAGTAGAGAAGTTACCAAGGTAGAGAAATGGAGAGGAAGTATTATACGGAGCTGAAACCTCAGGCACTTTAACTGTTGGAAGCAGTTTCCTCAAGGGTAGATAAGTAGCATCAGCAGTTAATGCAGTAGAAACTGTAGTATTAGCGTTAATGAAATAGGGCAAGGGGATTTCTTGGCTGCGCTAGGTGGACGGAAACATCGATGAAGAAAGTCCGTAGTGAGCGGGGTCAGGCATGCTGTCGCTCAAGGTGATGGCAATGTGGCTGGAGGAATACATTTTTGTTTACGGTAGTGCATGTAGCCGCCGCCATTTTTGCAGCAGTACTCAGTGGAGCACGGCTGATGGCTGCTAGAAACAAGGCACGTTTCTGGAACATGCACATTGAGCAACGGGTCAGTAAAAAGAATCGAAATTTTAGAGCCTTAAAATTTCCATAACAAAGACCAGTACCCCTGGTCTTCGCAAGTTTCAGACTGCAGCGATAATATTTCACGGCCTCTTTTCGTTCTCTTCTCTTCCGGTGATGCATTGCGCACAAGGGATGATCCTGTTCATGCACAATGGCGGCCATTTACGTGCTCGACCTGCCGTTATATTCGTCGCGATAAAACCAAACTGAGGCCTCACGAACCTCGATATACTCTCTCAATTTCTTGCCCTTTAAAATTGCGCGCCCACGGTTCCTCGAGCCGGAAGCGTGTACGTAATAAATCTGTCAGTGTGGCTTTATGTTTAAAGGTGTTCTGCGCATTTTTTTATTCCCCTGTGCTCTTCCTTGCGCTTTCAGAAATTAAAAAAAATGTTCTAACGTTCTTTTTCTCTACTCTCTGCCATTTTTTTCGTTGGGTCCAGTGCTCAAAAGAAGGGCCATGTCCCTGAGTGCCTTGCGGAGAGCCTCAGCTTGAAAAATGAGGGCGCTGTAAAACTACTATAGCTGAAGCAAGGACTAGTTTTACCTAGGAACAATAGCGTTTTCTTTTTTCGCGTATTGCGAAGGTATGGCTCGTTTTGAGGTTTTCGGTTCATATTATTTCTTGTGCTTAGTGTTGCGTAGTGCTTTTTTCCCGAACTTTAATCTCCGGCCACACCAGCACTGACAGCTTCCCAAATTCTGAAAGATGGCTGTAAGATTTCCATTTCTTGGATGCCATCGCATTACAAAGAGCGCAACTTTTCGACCTTGCTATACATCCAATCGCAGTAAGGCAGCACTCGCTTCGAACACCTTGGCTATTTATTCTCCTCCAATACTTCACTCTTTGCAGCTTTACAGCATTGCGCCTTTAAGTAAAGGCAGATGAAGGCGCCAGCATGGGTTCTGCATACTCAAAACAACAACCACAGGGTCTGAGACCAGAGCTTTTACCACAGCAGCGCTGCAGTAAAATTTTTACCACAGCAGCGCTGTGACTGAGAACCACAATCGGGAGGTGGCATCTGGCATTCGATCTCTCCACACACGCACACACACGCGCACGCACACACACACACACACACACACAGACACACACACACACACACACACACACACACACACACGCACACGCACACGCACACGCACACACACACACACACACACGCACACACACACACACACACACACACACATTGAGGCTCTCAGGAACGCCGTAGTGGATGGGGTTGCGGATAATTTCGACCACCTGAAGATTATGAAAGTCCGCTGGCATTGCACTGCATAGAAAACTCGAGCATTTCGCCTCAGTCAAAATGTGACTGCCGCGGCAATGGTCGAACCCGCGTTTTTCAGCTCTACAGACGAGCAGCAAAACCACTGAGCCACCGCTGCGGCTGTCTGTCGTAATGAGTGTCTGTGCAAAAAAAATATATCAGCGCAGTCAACCCAAGCTCATAATAGAAATATAAGAAAGACATGCAAGAGAGCCTGCGTTGTCTATCAGCTGACATCATTTCGAGTTAAGTGGTTCATTAGGCAGCGAAAAAACAAGTTTTTTTCTAGCGGCTTGAATCTCCTAGCTTTTACCTCCTTGTTTAACTTTGTCAAGAATATTCAGTGATGTAACGCTCAGAGAAAGATTATTCTTGTAAGATTTTTCGTACGTGAATAAGGTTCAGTACTACGGCTCGTACCCGACGGTTTTCTGAAGAAATGTTTTAGACCAGATAGAATATTGGACGTGAATATTCATGCTGCTATGAACTGCAGCGCGAATTGGAGATTTCCGAGCATATAATTTTTTGTATCACGCAAAACACCTGTGTCTGTAGTGCGGCCTACTGAAGAAAATTTTTGATCTCGCATTCGTATATATCAAAGGAAACAACGAAAATTTATTTCTTGAATGTAAATTAACAATTTTCTCTTCTTCCTTCACTCAGTTTTCTCACTACATGATCCTGGAGCTTGAAAATCGGGACAAATAATAAACATTGGCGAAAGACGGCAGTAGACATTACAAAACATTTTTTTTTACAGCTTATTAACGTTAAGAACTTAGACCACATCAGCCGCTAACCGTCATGACTATGAGCGAGGTGGCATTTAGGAAATTAGGCTGCTAGCCTCGCCTGAACACAAAGTTGGTGAATTTTATTTGAGAATTAATATCTTTACTCTGCGCAGAAAACAAGCCGTTCTAGTGAAGCCAATTAACAAGCATCCCATTATTACATTCATTGCCTTTCAGACAGTTCACAGGCAGCTCGTAATCATTGCATTATAAAGAAAAATTTGTCCATTAGTATTTTTGTGAAAACAGTTGCTTTAACAGTAGACATCAAATTCATAATTTTTGTGAAGAACTGTTCCAGGATGCCCGAAATGACGTCACAGAGAAAAGTGCACTATGAAGCTAAAGCTGCAAAAAGTTTTACGCAATGATATCTCGACATAGGGGCTGGCTGCTATTTTGGTTGGCAAGTTTAGCAAATCCTCGATTTATGCGCTGCCGCTGAAATCTCCAGCAAACTGGACCGAAGACATCGAGATGGCTGGCCTGAATTATTTTCTGTTTTGAAACAAAATTCCCTTTTTTTTTCCAACATTAATTCAGCTACTTTCCCACTTTGGGTGTTTAGGCTAAGGTTATTTTTTTAGCATTACGCCGCCGCATATTCAAGGGCCGAATATTCTGCCATCCGCGCAACTATTTACCACAAATCCTCCTATTTTTGAGACAGAACGCAAAAGACGTCCGTATCCTGGTTGAGAAGATGGGATTCTTGGAGTTCCCGAATGCCATCCGGTCGCCGCAGTCTTGACCGGCTCCCTATCCAACACAAAATCACCTTTCAGGAAAGGGTACGAGCGTCAGAACACTGGAGACGCACCCTCAGGGTCTGACCCATTCCCCGCAGCATGTCACACACTGACGATAATGGCCATCGCCAGGCACGTGCGGTAACACTGGAGCGACATTATGGTCGACAACAACACGTGTACTACGTGGACATTGCCGGTCCCCATCGCGGGGGGGGGGGGGGGGGGGTTCACCGCGGCAGTGGTCCACAACACCAACACAGTGGCAGGGCTTGCGTTTCGCGCCTACGGTAAACCACATGCAGAGGAAATCGCGATTGCGCTCGCCCTCTCCCTCCCATAAGTGAAACACATCGTTACCGACTCGAGAGGGCCTGTCGGAATTATGAGCAGAGTTGGATACCTCCTCTCATGTGGCGCATCCTGCAAAATTCCTCTCTGTCCAGCGACCTCCCTCCCCAATTGCAAGCTCATCTGAGCTCCCGGCCACCAGGGACTCCAGGGCAATGAGTTAGACGGCCAGGCGGCCCGCGCGCTCTCTCCCCGGGCACTCATACTTGCCTACTCCTAGCCCGTCCAATCTCTAGTTACATTGAAAGACATGACTACATATTATAAAGACTGTCATCATCGCTTTCCAGAACCCTGTAAGGGTCTTCGGAGAGCAGACGAACGGCTTCTTCTCAAGAGATTTAGAATAAAACGCTGTACCCGGCAGTATTGAAACGCTTCAACACAGAATTTGATGGGGGCTGCAGCCTGTGTGGAACGACATTCTCGGATGTTCTCCACATGGTTTTGGCCTGCCCTTCAAATCCCCACCCATCCAAATCCTTCATCTCCCACACTTCTAGGCAGGCCTAGGAAGCAGATCTGTTCTGCTGCCGCGACCTGCAGTCCTAATGGGCCTTAGTCGCCAGGGCGAGAGGCGTTAGACGCAATTGGAACTCCGGAATATAAACTTCACCTAGATTTGTGAGGACCTGGGCGCAAACACCGCCTTGTACATAGCAAATAAATGTTTACCACCAACAGCACCACCTTGTGCTGTGCGATATCAGTGCACGTTAAAGAACCCCAGGTGGTAGAAGTTATTCTGGAACCTTCCACAACGGTACCTCTTCCTTCCTTTCTTCTCTCAGCCACTCTTTTAGCGCGGTTCAGGTGTCCACCGATATATGTGAGACAAATACTGCGCCATTTTCTTTCCCAACAAAACCTACGAACCAACCATTATTGGGTCGAATTTCGATGGAGGCGAAATGCTAGTGGCCCGCGCACTGTGCGATGTCAGTGCATGTTAAAAAATTGCTGAGGTTCAGCTTGGCTAAGCCTGGGGAATGCGAAGAATATTAGTGGCTAGGCTTGGTAATACATGGCTTTCCTTGGTTGAATACTTGGTCATTTTAATACAACCACTAGAAGCCTTCGTCGTGGGGGAAGACAACGGCATGGCTACAGCGGAACGCCGACTAACCCCGAGACGCGCGTTGGGTGAGCGCATGGATTGCCACGGAAGCCGCGTCTGCCTGCCCGGTGGAGCGAGCGTTTCACCTACACCGAGTGTGAACGCGCGTTCTAAATGCGCGGGAATGCGCGGGTGTGACGGCTACGGGTCCCACGGCGACGGCGCGAGGTGGAGGCCGGCTCTCTAATCCGATGTCACGTGGTGTGACGTCACGGTGTCACGTGGCGTGACGGCTAGGGGTCCCACGGCGACGGCGCGAGGTGGAGGCCGGCTCTCTCATCCGATGTCACGTGGTGTGACGTCACGGTGTCACGTGGGGGTCCCACGGCGACGGCGTGAGTGGTAGCTCTAGCAATATGCTTCGCATAAAAACCCCAGGTGGTCTAAATTATCCGGAGTCTTCCACTACGGCGTTCCTCATAGCCTGATTTGCTTTTGGGACGTTTGACTCCCATAAAGAGGCAACAAGTAGTCACTGCAATCCGTATCTTACTTTCATGAAGGAACTTTACCGCAAACAGTTCAGAATCACAAACCCCGAAGGGAATGTTAAGACCTCCAGTTACTTATACTATGCTTTCCTGAGTGCACTGTGCCAGCCATGCGCATAAGCGAGCTCATCGCGTGCGCGCGTCTCAGCCTGAGGACACTAGTCGGGCCGCGCAGCGGAAATGGAGGGTTTGGGCCGCGAGCTCACTTCCCAGTAAAGTTCGCGGCTTCTATTGGAAGAGACGGTGGGGGGTTCTGCCAACGTGCCACCGTCCTGCGGCGTGGGGCGTCGTACCTAACGACCAGTGCCCCAAATGCAGCGCGCCGGAGACGACCCACCATGTATTTTTCGAGTGTCCGGTCGCTCGTGTTATGTGGCGCCTGGTTTGGCGCATTTTCTTCGTTCGCGGTGGCCCCGGAGCCCTGTACCAGCGCGGTCTTTTTGCGCGACTTGTCGTCGCTTGCGTGTATTTTGTTTTGTGGCGGCGACGCTGCCTACCCGAGGCCCGCAGGCAGCCTGCGCGTGCAATGCACCCGGCGCTGCAGAACCCGCGCCTCCTCCTGTGGACATTTCTGTCTGACCGGCTGGACCAGGATGGAGAGGCGCACATTCTGCAGTGCTGGCACACCCGCTTCCTTGTGGTGCGGGGAGGCAGGCTGGGAGTGCCAGCCTTGCTGTATTAGCCTATTACCGGTGTCTTTTGAAGTTATTCCACCTTGAAGTGTGTGTAAGGCCGGCTTTTCTGTGCCTTTGAGTGCTGCATTTCGTCTTTTGCATTTGTGTATTTTGCCTTTGAGTCTTCCCTTTAGGCTGGAGTGTTGCCTTTTGTCTAGAGTATCTATGCCTCCATTTCGGTGCCTGATGTCGTGTCAGCACGACTGTAAAATCCCCTTCCAACGGAGGGCGCTGGGTCTGGTTGCATTTCTACACAATAAACTTCTCTTTGCGCACTAAATGATAAAAATATTAGAACAGAATGTTTCGATCTTCAATGTGCTACGCCCTCATACCTGCACCCCATCATACCGAACTCAAGAAGAACGACTAGCATCATGTTACAGACTTCATCACAGCCACCGCTGAAATGATTAAACCGCTTTTCTTTTTAAGTTCCCACATGTCTCTTCGTGATTGGCTCGAAGGCTTTGATTAAAACTTCCTGATTATGGAGATATACATTCCGGTAGCAGAAAACAACCTGTACGTATTCTTAACATACCTTGCAAAATGTGTCACCTGCTGGTATGGGCTACGTTTCGTTCCAGAAGAAGGAAGGAAGGAAGGAAGGAAAAACTTTATTTTACTCCAGTCCTTTTTCCTGCGGTTTGGGAGCATCTTCAGAGACGTTTTCTCCTTGATTTTACCCCCAGGAGTCTTCTCTGTCGAAGTCGTCTGCCTCTAATCAGTGGTCGGTTGCCCTCAGTCCAGGGCTCCGCTGGCCACTGCCGCCCGTTGAGCTCGCTGTACCAGACCTTCTTGGTCTTCATAGCGGTCGCTGGACAGCAGAGTCTCCCACTGCTCCGCACTCGGGTTTTGTATTTTGGGGACCACGTCTATCTTTTGGCAGGCCCATGTGATGTGATAGAGAGTAGGTTTTCCGTCGCACCAGGGACATTTGTCCGCGTATATGGTAGGTGCATTTTGCTTAGTATATGTAGGTTTGGGAAAGAGCCTGTTTGTAATTGTCTCCAAGTGACAGCTTCCTCTCTGCTGAGAGATTTGTGCGGTGGGGGATACCGCAATCTTCTGCCTCTGTAGTTTTGTAGTATGGCCGAGTAATCCCTGGGTGCTGGCGCGAGTTCCGCGGGCTCATCGGATGCTCGGAAAGTAATGTATCCTCGAGCTATCCTGTCGGCCTCTTGGTTCCCTGCCACCCCCGTGTGCCCCGGTACCCACACAATTTTGTGTGGGATCTTGTCGCTTTGTTCTTCCTGGTTTTTAATTCTGTCGCTCGCTGCGAGGAGTATACGGAGCGCGTGACGACCTATCCTGCCATTCATGTAACTTCGGCAGGCTGTTTGAGAGTCGGTGAGTATTGTTAGCGACCGCCCGGTTCTATAGCCCTCCGCCACCGCTAGAGCAACGGCTACTTCCTCGGACTCTGCAGCTGTGCAGCCTCGGAGAGACGCGCTGGTCATTTCGCGTAAAGAATCGACCACCGCCGCCACAGCGATTTTGGTGTCTCCTCCTCTCCAAGACGCGTCTGCATACACGGTCGTGGCTTGAGGAGCGTATGTTCTTTCGATGAAGTCGGCCCTCGCTTCTCTTCTGCCTCGATGGAGGTTGGGATCCATGTTTTTTGGTATTGGCGCTACCTTGAGGGTCTTGCGAAGCTCGTCGGGGATCGTTGCCGTCCTCGTCATTTCTCGCATCTGCTCGCGGTATCCGAGCCTCTGCAGGAGCGCTCTTCCAGTCGTTGTCTGCAACAGCCTGAGTTTTTGCGACTCAAGCTGCGCCTCTCGTAGCTCCTCAAAGGTGTTATGTAATCCCAGGGCCATGAGTTTTTCGGTTGACGTGTTGCGCGGAAGTCGGAGCGCTGTCTTATACGCTTTGCGTAGCAGGGCATCCGCTTGTTGTATTTCGTTTTTGTTGAGGCACTGGTAGGGTAGGCTGTACGTGATTCTACTAACTACAAGGCTTCTGACTAGTTTGAGTGTGTCCTCTTCACGCATGCCATGTCGCCTGTTGGTGATGCGGGTGATCATGCGTGAGACTTGTAGTGTTGTTGCTTTGAGCAGGGTAAAAGTGTGAGTACTGCGCTGGTTGGATTGAACCCACATGCCTAAAATTCTTATTGTTGTCTTTTCGGGTATGGGTGTCCCGTCAAGGTAGACGTTGAGTTTTAGGTCCTCGTTGGTTGGGACGGTCCGGTTTTGCTTGCCTCTCCAGACTCTCAGCAGTTCCGATTTCTCGGTCGAGCATGCGAGTCCTCTTTCTGCGAGGTATTGCTCTACACAAGAGGCCGCTTGCTGTAGCCTTTCTTCCTTCTCTCCGAGACAACCCGTGTTTGTCCAGACTGTTATATCGTCAGCATACATTGCATGCCTGATGCCTTCGATGTTCTCTAGTTTTCGAGCTAGGCCTATCATAGCTATGTTGAAAAGTAAGGGGGATATAACTGACCCTTGGGGTGTTCCCTTATTTGGAGTGCGAATTTTGTCCGATCGAAGGTCTCCTATGCCGATGGTGGCAGTTCTGTCGGACAGGAAGGCTATGACGAAGCCGTGGATTCTGCGCCCGCAATCCAGCTTGTCTAGGCCCGTAAGGATCGCTTCGTGGCTGACGTTATCGAATGCCCCTTTGATGTCCAGGGCCATTATGACATTTTCTCCCGTCCGAGGTACGTTTCGCAGGACATCTTCTTGTATTTGGAGGAGAACGTCCTGCGTCGAGAGCTTCGCTCTGAAGCCGAACATGGTATGTGGTACACAGTCGTTGTCTTCCATGTAATTTTGCAGTCTTAAAGTTACCACCCGTTCGTAAGGTTTGCCAAGGCACGACGTGAGTGATATGGGCCTGAGGTTTTCAATTTGTAGCTTTTTACCAGGTTTAGGTATCATTATTACTTCGGCGTGTTTCCAATCTTCGGGAACCGTCTCCGCCTCCCAATGTTTGTTAAGAAAGCTGACGAGCTCTTGTATGAGGTCGTCGCTCAGGTTGCGGATTAGGGCGTTGTCCATTCTGTCCGCTCCGGCTGCCGTGTTTCTGGTGGTGTTTCTTATGGCCGCGTAAACCTCTTCTACAGTTATGGGGCGGTCGAGTTTCTCGTTTTCGGCTCCTCGATACGTTCCTTGGTATCGCGGGGGGTTGTGATCGCCGAAACATTTTTCTCGTGCCTTCTCCAGTAGGGTGATGTCTGATCCCTCGAAGGAGTGGATGAACCTGTGGATGGCTTTATTGTTTTCTGATTTTATTTTGGTCGGATCGATTAGTGCTCTTAAGAGATTCCAGGTTCTGGCCGTGCCTAGAGTTCCCCTAAGCGAGTCGCTGAGTTGTTCCCAATTTTGTTTCGCGAGTTGCATCGCATATTCTTCCGCCTTTGCCGTAATTTCTGCTATCTTTAGTTTTAGTTTCCTGTTGTGTTTTTGCTTCCGCCATCTTTTGGTGAGACTGCGTCTCGCTTCCCATAGTCTGAGGAGGTGGGCGTCTACTTCAGGCGTTGCTGTCGTTCTCCTTAGACTTTTTGTGCATCGTTGTCGCGTTTCTCTCAGCATGCCGCTCCATTCCTCCAGTGATTGGATACCGCCTTCAGATTTGTTGCAAGCCCCGCGAAACGCGTTCCAGTCAGTGATTTTCGCCTGTCCAATCTGGCGTCTTATGGTGTCGGATGCTATTCGTGTCCGGAGGATAAAGTGATCGCTGCCTAGATTTTCCATCATGTTTTCCCACTGCGACTCCCTGCTCTTCCTTACGAAGGTGAGGTCCGGGCATGTGTCCGTGCTCACGCTATTTCCGATTCTCGTGGGGGTCGCAGGATCTGTGATTAGACTGCAGCCAAAGTACTCCGCTACTTCCACTAATGTTCTTCCCTTGATGTCTTGTTTCTGGTATCCCCAACTCCTGTCCATGGCGTTGAAATCTCCTACGATGATGAGTGCATTTTTTTTGGCCAGCTTGTGCGCTCCATAGAACAGTTCGAAGAGTTTGGCTTTTCTTTGTCTCGGCGGGCTGTACACGTTAAGTAAGAACGTGCTGCTTCCCTGTCGCTTTTTCGGAATAATTTCAACAAGCGCGTGCTCGATGTCGGTGTCGGCGATGGTATCGTGCCTGATGGCGGTAATGGTTTTGCTGACTAGGACGGCCGCTTTACCTTCGTTTTGACTCTCGTAAACCTCGTACCCTTGTAAGGTCGGCTTGATTCCAGTCTCTTGGAGCGCAATTACATCAGGAGGTGTCAGTTGTGTGTTTATATATTGTTTTAAAAGGGCCTGCTTTTTGCGGTAGCCTCTGCAGTTCCATTGCCAAATATCTAAGTGTTCTTGTTCTTGCCGATACGTATTGATCATGTTTACGCGTCACTGCTGTTGCCTTGTTCGCTTGCGAAAGCTGTTAGCGCTGCACGGTTGTACGCTTTTTCCCTAATGTTTTCGGTATGTTTTTGTTTTCGAAAAGCGCTTCTGATCTCTGCGATCTGCCCTTGGAATTGTACTTGCATCTGTTGCATTTGCGATTGGATTTGCTGCATGATATCCTGCATCATCTGCTGCATCATCTGTTGCATTCGTGTTTCAAGGTCTCCTTCATTCGATGCCTGTGGTTGTTGTTTTGGAAGGGCTCTAGTCGTGTTGAGTTCCCGCTGTTGGTCCTTTAATGTTTTTGTGAGTTCCTCAACTTTGCGTTCGAGCTCGTTTTGTTTGATTCGAGCGAGTTCTAGCTCGCGTCTGAGCGCATCGCTGTTCGCGTCCTTCGGTTCTGTGACGCGACTGTCTTTGTTGTTTGCGTTGTCTATGTTACTACCCTTTCCTACCGAGTGCGAAGCAGTGGTAGAAGCCCAGCTCACCTTGCTGCCGCTTGTCTGGGAAACCTTCTTCTTTTTCTTTTTCTCTTGCTTCTCCCCCTCCTGTGGGCCGGCTGGTGGTAGAGGCGGGAAGGAGTTGGACCTCGATCGGCTCCTCAATGTCTCTCCCTCTGAGCTGAGCCATCGCTTGGGTGGTCGCCCGCGTTGGTCGCTCCGTCCTCTTTCTCCTGTGGGTTTTGGCCTGGCTTTTTTCAATCTCTCTCGGCACTCCTTGGATCCGGTCCGGTGTGCCTAGCCACAGATTATGCACTTGGGCGTGCACTCGTGGTCGGCGGGCGGGTTTGAAACTCCACACAGTCCGCACACAATAATGTTCGGTGTGGGGCACACGTCGGAACGGTGTCCTTGCTGGAAGCAGACGTAACACACTTGCCTAGTGGGGCGGTACTGGTAGCATGGTACTTCACCTCCGTAATAAATGACGAATTTCCACAGAGGCAAGCTAAGTGGTGCGGAAAACTCTTTCGCCTCTACGCACTTTAGACAAAGTGCCCCCAGAATTTTTTCTTCTGGAGCATCAGTGACTTCAGGCAAGGATGCTCCAGAAGAAAAAATTCTGGGGGCACTTTGTCTAAAGTGCGTAGAGGCGAAAGAGTTTTCCGCACCACTTAGCTTGCCTCTGTGGCACTGGTGACCTCGCCATTGGATGACGTCACACAAAATTAATGATTACTTACTAAATAATGGCGCATTAATAATCAATGAATAATTACTGATTATTGACTGAATACTAATTAACTGCTAATTAACAACGCTTAAGCTTCGCCTTTAGGAGTGGAACGCGGCAGCGAATTGTAGCGCTGGGAGTCTACTGGAAGACCACCACCCGTTCGGCGCGATGCCTTGCCCTTTGAACGCAACGGTTTTTGAGGGAAGGCAACAGCGCAATAATTCTCTGTCATCTCGGTGGCCACCTGAACCGCACCGTACAGGCAGGGGGGAAGTGGCAGTGAAAGAAGAAAGAGAAAGACGGCC
The DNA here is from genome assembly GCF_055824585.1 of Amblyomma mixtum. Classification (NCBI taxonomy): domain Eukaryota; kingdom Metazoa; phylum Arthropoda; class Arachnida; order Ixodida; family Ixodidae; genus Amblyomma; species Amblyomma mixtum. The sequence continues at coordinate 53,564,162 of NC_143012.1, forward strand.
GTAATGAAGAAAATGAAAATTGTTTTTCAGGAATGGAAATTACGCACTAACTGCCTCGCATATCTCGGTGGACACCCATCCCTTTTTAGAGGAAGGGAGGAAGTGGGAGTGAAAGAAGAAAGAGAAAGAGGGGCCGTAATGAAGAAAATGAAAATTGTATTTGTGGAAATGAAATTGCGCAGTAACTGTGGCATATCTCGGCAGACGCCGCTAAAAGCGTGATACCTATGCTCGCAAGCTTCTGCTGACAGCCTTCTATCGACAACGATGAGGCATTAAAGGCTTTCACCTAAAAAATACCAGGCTTGCAGGAAGGAAAGGGAGTTTCAGCCGTCTCACTTCATGGTGGACACGTCAAATTGCGCCGTCAGTGTACGCAGGAAGGAGAGAATGAAAGATAGAAGATACCAATAGCTAAAATTTTAAACTTGGGGGATAATGTCCCACCCGCCGCGGTGGCTCACTGGTGAAGGAACTTGTCCACTGAGCCGGAGTACCAGGGTTCGAACCCGACCGCTGCAGCCACGTTTCGATGGAGGCGAAATGCAAGAGGTGCCCGAGTGCTGTTTGATGTCAATGCACGTTAAGATTCCCAGGAGGTTAGGATTTGCAAAGCCCTACACTACAGCGTCCCTCGTTGCCCGAGTTCCTTAAAAAACAAAACAAAACAAAAAAAGGATGGTTTGGTTTGGTTTATGGGGTTTAACGTCCCAAAGCGACTAAGGCTATGAGAGACGCCGTAGTGGAGGGCTCCGGAAATTTCGACCACCTGGGGTTCTTTAACGTGCACTGACATCGCACAGTACACGGGCCTCGAATTTCTCCTCCAAAGAAATTCAGCCGCCGCGGCCGGGATCGAACCCGCGTCTTTCGGGCCAGCAGCCGAGCACCATAGCCACTGAGCCACCGCGGCGGCAAAAAAAAAAAAAAAAAAAAAGGAGAGAAGCGCGGTGCTAAACTTCTCTTGCCGTTCCTTGGACACAAAAAAAAATGCCGACGATTACGTTACTTCCTAATGTGAAATTTCAGTGCAGCTCATCAGCTGTTCCAGCTTTTCGATACATTGAGGTAAATAATTCGAGCAAGACATATATGTACAATTAAAGAAAACTGTTTTTCACAAATTTTCCTTCTTCACGAAACACTCCACTGACATTTAATCATTGTGATGAAGGAAGCTTTCTGGTCGCAGAAATAGATCGATATATGCCCGACTTGCTGCACCAATGCCTGGTACTCAAGGACGGGATCTACGCAAGGCAGGAGGTGTTACGAGCGAGAGGAATTGTACGTTCGCCCCCATAAGAGGTTGTTGTTGTGTTGTTGTTGTTGTCGCGACTGAGAGAATAATGAAAAGGAAAGTGCAAGGGCCTGCCAACTGCCTCCAGCCGAGCCACCACCCCTGCCACGTGCAGATAGAGGAGAGTTAAAAGAGAAGAGGAAAGATAAAATGGCTGAGACTTAGCTAAGGTTAAGCCCAGTCAGATGCGAAGCATATTGATGGCTAGGCTTTGTAATACATGGCTTTCCTTGGTTGAATACTTCGTCACTATAATACAACCACTAGAAGCCTTCGTCGTGGGGGAAGACAACGGCATGGCTACAGCGGAACGCCGACTAACCCCGAGACGCGCGTTGAGTGAGCGCCTGGATTGCCACGGAAGCCGCGTCTGCCTGCCCGGTGGAGCGAGCGTTTCACCTACACCGAGTGTGAACGCGCGTTCTAAATGTGCGGGAATGCCGCTCGAGGACATTCCGGCGTCTGTGCGATGGCATCGTTCTCCCTCTCCCAGCGCGTGACGGCGATCTGTCGTGACGTCACGTGTCACGCGGTATGTCACGTGGTGTGACGTCACTGTACCACGTGGTCTGCACGGCGTGCAACGACAGCGACGGCGCGAGGTGGACCCCCGTCTTCCTCTGTCGTGACGTCATGTATCACGTGGTATGTCACGTGGTGTGACGTCACTGTACCACGTGGTGTGCACGGCGTGTAACCACGGTGAAGGGCTGTAGCGTACCTCTAGTAATATGCTTCGCATAAAAAGGAAAAGAGGTAAGAGTCCTTGTTGTCTTTATATGCACATTAATGTTCCCGCCCACCCTGCCACTCTGGTAGGTGGCAGTTAATGGTTGATCTCGAGAGTTCCCTTACCGTTGTCAGTGCTAACGCATGCAGCCAAAATCTCTCTCTCATCACTCCACGAACCTATAAGCACGATTCAGGCGTCCACTGACCTAGGAAGTCAGTCATGCGCACTTCCTTTCCTTAAAAGGATCGGTGTATACATTGTTGTCAACGCCAACAGCAATGAACACAATGAGCGCCCACGGCCTATGGTTTCAGCACCGCCGTTCTGGCACAACGTTGTCAACGCCTGCAGCCCACATCTCTCTCCCTCATCACCCCACCTACCTATAAGCGAGATTCGGGTGCCCACTGACCCAGAAAGCCTGTTATGCGCTCTTTATTTCCACCAAATGGCACGGTGTTGTCAGTGACAACGCATGCACCGCACATCTGTCGCGGATCCTCCCCCGCGGGGCCTGGAGAGAGATAGAGAGAGAGAAAACTTTATTTACATAGGAATTTGGGGCACTCCCCAGGGTCCCCGCACAACCCCACTGCACTCAAGTGTTTATGTTCCGAAGGTCCATAACACTGGCAGCACGGCCGGTGGCGATGGTCTGCACGGCCGGGTCCTCCGAGCGCAGCAGGGTCTCTCAGTCCTCCCAGGTCTTGAGGTTCTCTAGGTCCCGCGGGGGAGGGTCCGCCGGGCAGAGGGAAAGGATGTGGAGGGAAGAAGCGAAGGGTTCTGGGCATAGGGCGCAAGCAGGAGTGGGGAAGGAGGGATGATAGTGGGTTAGGGTAAGGGGCAAGGGGAGAGTATGTGTCTGTAATCTGCGCCAGAGTGTTGCGTGTCTGTTATCTAGGGAGGGGTGGGGCGGGGGGTAGAGCTGGCGTAAGGCTCTGTGCGCCTGGGTCAGCTCACTGAATGAGTGCATGCGCTCCTTCGTGAATCCCCGATCCAAGGGCACCTGAGCCCGGTTTAAAGAACCTCGGGCGAAAAGGTTGGCGGCCTCGTTTCCGGGATTCCCCGAGTGCGCGGGCACCCATATCAGCTCCACTTGGCGGGGCGGCGGTGCATCGGGGGAGTCCAGTATGCCAAAAGCAGGGACATGGACTCGGCCTCGAGCAAAATTTAGAATCACAGTTTTAGAATCGCATAAAATGTACCGGGCTTCCGTGCGGGTGATAGCAAGTGCAATGGCGGCTTCCTCTGCAGCTTCTGGGGAGGTGTCTGGAGGGAGAGGGAGTGTGAGGAGGGCGGAAAAAGTGGAGTCCCCCACAGCTGCTGTCGCTTCATCACCCGTGCAGGCAGCGTCCACTCATACGGCGTCCGGCTGGGGGCCGTACGCTCAATGGAGTGCCTTCGCACGGGCTCTGCGGCGCTGTTCATGGTAGGACGGGTGCATATTCCTCGGGAGCGGCCTGATGAGGAACTCTCAATGAAGGGATCGTGGGATGGCGAGGAGGGTTGGATCGTTGGACCCGGCCAAGCAAACCATCGCCACATGCCGGGCTGCCAGCGTCATGAACCTCCGGGACATGAACGTTTGAGTGCAGTGGGGCCGTGCGGGGGCCCAAGGACCGACGTGTCCAAAACTCCCTTGTTACAAATAAAGATTTCATCATAATCACTACCGCCCCGTAGCTCAAAGCACGATTGATGTGTCCACTGCCCTAAGAGGGCAGTTATGCGCCTTTCCTTTGCTTTGCACGCCCCCGCTTCACTGGTTTCGCAGCTTAAAGCGCGACTAAGGTGTCCGCTGTTGTTTACAACGGATAACGACAACGGCGACGGCGCCGGTGACGGCGGCCTGCCCCTCCTACCCCGCTATTCCCCCCCATCCCCAACCAAACCCGGGAGGACTGGGAGGCGACCCTGCTCGGCTGCCACGACTTACAGGCCCAACAAGCCTTAGTCGGCCGCGCCCGGGCGGCGGCCACCGCCACTGGGGTCCCAAACTAGGGACCTCCACCTAGTGTTTGTAAGGATCGGTCCCTTACGGCCTGATCCAAAAATACCTCCAGTTCATAGTTAATAAATGTTCTCACCACCACCACACACGCCGCGAAACGCAGACACGGGCGCCAAAGAGCTCCGTTCTATAACTCTCCTTCTTACACTCCCTACTTTTTTACCTTCCCTTACGGCGTGGTTCACGTGTCGACCGATATATGTGTTACAGGGATTGCATAATATCGTTCCCTCAAAACTCTTTTTTATGTCCCCTGCGTCTCGATGGGGGTAAAACGCCAAGGCGGGCGTGTACTCTGCGAAGTCAGTGCACGCCGCGGTGGCTCAGTGGTTATGGTGCTGGGCTGCTGACCTGAAAAACGCGGGTTCGATCCCGGCAGCGGCGGGTGAATTTCTTTGGAGGAGAAATTCTAGAGGCCCGTGTACTGTGCGATGTCAGTGCACGTTAAAGAACCCCTGGTGGTCGAAAATACCGGAGCCCTTCACTACGGCGTCGCTCATAGCCTGAGTCGCTTTGGGACGTTAAACCCCAGAAACCAAACCAAACCACATTAAAGATCCCCAGGGGATCCAAATTTTAGAGCGCAGCTATTTGGCTCATGGGACATTAAACCTCCATACACCATAAATCATCATTTGACGTGTCGATCAGTCGTCGTACTGGCGAGCCAAGTTGTTTCCTGTGTGCTGATGAGAGTTGTTGCAGTCTTCCTAGAACTACTCGTGCATGCTCTTCTTTTGCTAGAATTTTTTAGATCATAAGATTTCCTGATGGCATCTTTCGACTGTGTGTATCTTTGTGCTTCCGGATTTTCTAGCATGCACCTGAGTTTTATTTTTTTTGTGTATTTACCTCTCCTGGCAGAACGTCATACCAGGTTATCATCAACATCATCATCAGCCTGACTACACCCACTGCAGGGCAAAGGCCTCTCCCATGTCTCTCCAATTAACGCTGTCCTTTGTCAGTTGGCGCCACTGTATCCCCGCAGACTTCTTAATCTCATCCGCTCACCTAACTTTCTGCCGTTCCCTACTACGTTTGTTTTCTCTTGGAATCCACTCCGTTACCCTTAAGGACCAGCTGTTATCTTGCCGTCGCATTACATGCCCTGCCCAAGCCCATTTCTTCCTCTTGATTTCAACTAAGATGTCATTAACCCGCGTTTGTTCCCTCACCCACTCTGCCCTCTTCCGATCTCTTAACGTTATCATTTTCCTTTCCATAGCTCGCTGCGTTGTTCTTGACTTAAGCTGAACACTCTTTGTTAGCCTCCACGTTTCTGCCCCATAGGTGAGTACCGCTTGGATACAGCTGTTGTATACTTTTCTCTTCAGGGATATTGGTAAGCTACCATTCATTATCAGATAGAACCTGCCATATGTGCTCCACCCCATTCTTATTCTTCTAGTTATTTCCCTCTCATGATCCGGATCTGCGGTCACTACCTGCCCTAATTAGACATATTCTCTTACTACTTCCAGCACCTCGCTACCATTTGCGAACTGCTGTTCCCTTGCTAGGCTGTTGAACATTACTTTGGTTTTCGGCGTGTTAATTCTTAGCCCCACCGTTGTGCTCTGCCTGTCTAACTGATTGATCATGCTTTGCAGTTCTTTTCCTGAGTGGCTTAGCAAGGGAATGTCATCAGCTAATCGCAAAGTACTCAGGTATTCTCCATTAACTCTTATCAACGACTGTTCCTATTCCAGTCACCGGAATACCTCCTGTAAGCAGGCAGTGAAGAGCATTGGCGAGATCGTGTCTCCCTGCCTGACACCTTTCTGTATTGGAATTTTATTGCTGACTTTATGGAGAACTATAGTAGCTGTGCAATCGTTATAAATATCTTCCAATATTTTCATATAACACTCTCTTACACCCTGATTCCGCAATGCCTGCATGACAGCTGAGGTTTCCACTGAGTCAAATGCTTAGGTGGCTGTACGCAAAAAATTGGCGGGGGCTTAGCTTTGGTTAAGCCTGGTAGGTTGCGAAAGCGAGCGCAGCGGCTCTAACGGAAGGAACGCGGCGCGCGGCTACTCAAGAAGGAACTCGGAGCGCAGCGTCTACAGGTAACTGGCCGCCGCTGCGCGACGACTAGACTTGGTAGACCATCTCTCACCCTGGTATGACGTCACGCTATGACGTCTCTAGGCATGGCATGACGTCAGAGGTCATTCTAAAGGTCAAGCGTGGCTACCGGCCGCCGCTACTTAGCGTAGCGGCAGCCGGTTGCCACGTTTGACATTTAGAATGACCTCTGACGTAATACCGGGGTGAGGCCGTTCATGAGCGTAGTATTGATTTCACAATAAAATTAAATAAAATCTTCCGGGCACTGCGACGTCACGCTTCATCTACATTAAGACGATTAACACCAGCCAAATGAATGGAACACAGAAAATTTGAGAGACGACAGGACAGTGACTGCCAGGGAGGACAGCGACAGAACAAATAGATATTTATTTTAAGGCGGAAGCCTTTAATGCCTCATCGTTGTAGACCGAAGGTTGTCAGCAGAAACGTCTCAGCAGAGGTCTCTCCAAAGCTTTTGATCGCATTGAACATCAGGCGATCATGACTGCTCTATCCCCCTTGAATGTGGGTGTGCGCACGTATGCCTACATTCAAGCATTCCTGACTGACCGCACGGCTGAGATACACTTCGGCCCTCTGTCTTCCACCTCCTACACACTTCAGAGTATCGGCACCCCTCAAGGGTCCGTCCTTTCCCCCTTTCTCTTTAACATAACCCTCATACCCCTCGCCCGGAAATTGGCAACTATTCCCCACCTCAAGCACACTCTTTATGCCGACGATATCACCCTGTGGACCACCCACGGCAATGACGGCGACATAGAGAACACCTTACAGGAAGCAGCCACCCTCACCCAAAATTACGCACGGACCATCGGACTGTCTTGCTCCCCAGAGAAGTCCGAACTGCTCCTCATCCGGCCTAAGAACCACCGCTGTCCCCGCTCCCCCATTGCCATTGAATTGAATGGTTACCCGGTACCTGAGGTTGGCACCCTCCGTGTATTGGGCTTGCACATCCAGAACGATGGCAAAAACACCACTACCCTCAAGAAACTCAAGCAGGTTGCAGGCGCGATATCGCGCCTCATCCGCAGGGTTTCGGGACATCATAGAGGCATGAAGGAGCGCGACCTATGTCGCCTCATTCATGCCTTTGTCCTCAGCCGTGTACTGTACACTACCCCATACTTACAACTATCCAAACATGACATAAACGCTTTGGATGCTTTGATTCGCAAGGCATTCAAGGTAGCACTTCATCTTCCCCTCAACACACCCACAGACAGATTACTAGGCCTGGGCCTCCACAACACGATCGGGGAACTGGTGGAGGCCCACCGACAGGCCCAATACATCAGGCTCACAAAAACTTCCACAGGTCGGTATATCCTGGACTCCCTGGGAATCAAAATACCGGCCAACGACCCAACCCTTCTCGCCATCCCACGATCCCTTCACCGAGAGCTTCTCATCAGGCCGCTCCCGAGGAATATGCACCCGTCCCACCATGAGCAGCGCCGCAGAGCCCGTGCGAAGGCACTCCATCGAGCGTACGGCCCCCAGCCGGACGCCGTATGGGTGGACGCTGCCTGCACGGGTGATGAAGCGACAGCAGCTGCGGTGGACTCCTCTTCATCCACCCTCTTCACACTACCTCTCCCTCCAGATACGTCCCCAGAGGCTGCAGAGGAAGCCGCCATTGCACTTGCTATAACCCGCACGGAAGCCCGGTATATTTTAACTGACTCTAAAACTGCGATTCTAAATTTTGCTCGAGGCCGAGTTCATGTCCCTGCTTTTGGCATACTGGACTCGCCCGATGCACCCCCGCCCCGCCAAGTGGAGCTGATATGGGTGCCTGCGCACTCCGGGAATCCCGGAAACGAGGCCGCCAACCTTTTAGCCCGAGGTTCTTTAAACCGGGCTCAGGTGGCCTCGGATCGGGGATTCACGAAGGATCGCATGCACTCATTCAGTGAGCTGACCCAGGCATACAGAGCCTCTCGGCAGCTCTACCCCCCGCCCCACCCCTCCCTATATAACAGACACGCAACACTCTGGCGCAGATTACAAACACATACTCTCCCCTTGCCCCTTACCCTAACCCACTATCATCCCTCCTTCCCCACTCCTGCTTGCGCCCTATGCCCAGAACCCTTCGCTTCTTCCCTCCACATCCTTTCCCTCTGCCCGGCGGACCCTCCCCCGCGGGACCTAGAGAACCTCAAGACCTGGGAGGACTGGGAGACCCTGCTGCATTCGGAGGACCCGGCCGTGCAGACCATCGCCACCGGCCGTGCTGCCAGTGTTATGGACCTCAGGAACATAAACACTTGAGTGCAGTGGGGTCGTGCGGGGACCCTGGGGCGTGCCCCGAATTCCTTTGTAAATAAAGTTTTCTCTCTCTCTCTCTCTCTCAGCAGAGGTGTCACGCTTTTGACGGGTGTCCACCGAGAAATGTGAGACAGTGCGTAATTCCCTTCCCTCGAATACAATTTTCATTCACTTCATTACGGCATCTCTGTCGACAAAATGTTTTATTGCGGCCGGGCACAGAATTGCAGCTGCCCACACTGTAGTGCAGTGTCTTCTGACACCTATCACATGGTGTGGGCCTGCCCCTCCAACCCCGCTATTCCCCCCATCCCCAACCCAACCCGGGAGGACTGGGAGGCGACCCTGCTCGGCTGCCACGACTTACAGGCCCAACAAGCCTTAGTCGGGCGCGCCCGGGCGGCGGCAACCGCCACTGGGGTCCCATACTAGGGACCTCCACCTAGTGTTTCTAAGGATCGGTCCCTTACGGGCTGATCCAAACATACCTCCTCTTCATTCGTAATAAATGTTTTCACCACCACCACCACCTCTCTGTTTCTTATTGCACTCCTTCCTGTACGGTGCGGTTCAGGTGTCCACCGAGGTGACCGAGAATTACCGTGCTATTTCCTTTCCTCAAAAAGCGTTGCGTTCAAAGTGCAAGGCATCGCGCCCAACGGGTGGTGTCGTTCCGTGGACTCTTTGGCAGCGCTACAACACGCTTTCGCGTTGCCCTCCTAACGGCGAAGCATAAGTGACATTAATTAAGAGTTAATTAGTATTTATTCATTAATCAGTGATTAGCAATTAATTATAAATTTGTCATTATTAGTACTTAAATATGTGTGACGTCATCCAGTTGTGACGTCATCAGTGCCATAGATGCAGTCGAAGTGGTGGGGAAAACGCGTTCGCCTCTACGCACTTTAGACAGTCAAAGTGCCCCTGAATTTTTAATGCAATCCACTAGCTATTCTAAGACCGTCTGTTACTATGCTACCTTTCCTCTCCGTACTTCTCCGGTATGCTAGCACTCAATCCTTAGCTAAACTAGAAATTTTACCAATCGAATTAGATGTTCCTCGATAAAAACGGTTCATTGACTGTTAGTTTGTGACATCTACGTGGAAGCTAATCAGCGACTGGCTGCTATTATTGGCTTTATTTGCTCTGATGATTATTTCATGGAAACAACTGTATGTTTACCTCCAATTTGCTTATTTGTCCTTGAGCGAAATTGGATCAATGGTTAAAAAAAATATAAATTATTCCTGAATGTTTCATCTTTTTCTTCGAGGGAACACTGCACTAAGCGACCGAACATTGTTCATATGATCGCGGTGTTTCTCTCGTGAACCTTGGTCTTCTATCCGCGAGGGCGTCCAAAGCTCTTCTCTTATTTCTAGTTAAAGATCTATAGGTCTTATTCATGTCCACAGTACAGTTTTGCGTGAGCATACGTTCAAGCTTAAATTGTGCGTCGAGGAGTCTTCATTGTGTGCGATCTTTTATATTTCTTTACCATTAAAGAAAACATATTCGCAGCCCTAAACACGTATCTAACCCACAAGGGTATTGCTCACAACAAATGCTGAGAAAATGAGCGCTTTTTGTCCGACGACCATAGCTAATGCCGTCTCAAGGGCGCTGTTAGCCTTGTAGCAGTCAAGTTTATATCATGTTAATTCCACGTATAAAATATAGTAATTCCATGGTGCGATCAGGTGGAAATTTAATTTTCGTCCATTCTCTGTGCTTTCGCGCTCATAGGCCGATTTCAGAAAGTCTTGGATATTTTGCGTGTTGCATTGTCATGGCCGCTATTTTGGGCCCTCTTTTCCTAACCGATTACGGTACTGTGACCGCAACAGAATTCATTCATAAAAACCTTCTCGTTGGAGAGCGGCTGTCGTTCACTATTTCTGCCTTCGGGAACCCTAACGTTCCTAAGCATTGCTAAGGTTCTCGCTTCGTGTTGGTTTTGGGAGATTTTGATGGCTCCCCTGTAAAGGCTAATATGTTTTGGATGGCAACATCAGGTAAAATAACTGCTTTAGTACTTAGTTTCCATACAACAGTACTTCGAGCGCAGACTTGCATTCTGCGGGGAAGCTACTTCGAGCGCATCGAGTTATATGTGTTCTTTGGGAGAGCACGGCATAGCAATGGTCAGTCGTGAATTTAAGTCTGGCCAATAAACGGTGGATTTTTGCGCACATAGAACCTGCCAAGTGCGTGTTCTTTCTGTATTAATGATATGTACAAATACTGCAAATATGTGCCGCAAGAAACGTGGCAGTCGCATCGAGACAGGAGTACAACACATCCAGTAGAAATCAATGTTCCACAATGGTCGAAATTCACCCATCATCATCATCATCATCAGGATCATCATAAGCCTAACCATGTCCACTGCGGGCAAAAGGATTCTCATGTCTCTCCGATTAACCCACTCATTTTCCAGCTGCGGCCACATGGAACCTTCCTAATCTCATCAGCCCACGTGACTTTCTACCACCCAATGCTGCACTTTTTCCTTCGAATCATAGAGTTACCATAAGCCACCATCACTTACATTGCCTTGGCATGCTCCCTCTGTTCACACCCATCACTTCTTGCCTTTTAAAAAACATATTTGACACGTCTTTGTTGCCTAATACATTCTGATCTCTTTCTCTCATTTAACGAGATGCGTATCATTACAATTTCTAAACTCACATCACCATCCTCAACGTAATTTCAATCCTTTATGCTAGCCTACAAGCTTGCCTCACTTGGCATGATAAGAATATTTACACCTTCTCCTTGCAGGAATCTGGCAAGGTGCAATTCATGCTTGATGAATAGATTAAAATAGATTAAACTAACTAAAACTAAGTATAAAATGAAGCGGCATAGAATATCATCGTGAAGCGGTTTTGCATCCGCCAAACAAATGCTGTTTGCAATGGCACTTGCTCTAGGAAATAGCTACGATGAGATTTTCTATAGTCAAGGTTCGTCAACCTGATTCGATTTCATACTATAAGTACATTTTTAATCCTTTCCTTCACTGAAAGACACCAGCACTCATGTGCCAGAGCCGAACGGTAGAGTCCTTAGGTCATCAAGTTAGATGCCTAGCATAAGTACTCCCATTTCAAACGCATTACCCTTCAAAAATATTCCTCATCCCACAGCCGAGTACCATCGACACTATTACGCTCGCTCTTATTGATATAGTAAAGGCGAGTAGCAGAATTTTCAATCACGTTCGCCATTTCATATCAAAATGCCTATTGCGTACGATGCTCGCAGCAATATGTATTGCACGGATACCACTAAATTCAGGTGCTTTGGGATAACCTATGTGTCTATGCTCGAATAAGTAGCAATTGTCCCGGGTAAGCACGATTAAGTTGCGTGTATATTTAACTCTCATGTATACTAGACGAACATTTGTGAGGCATAAAGTTTTCAACGTTCCACTTTAAGGAGACGCATTTGCAGAAATTAGTTTGACTATGAGACGAACTGCTTTAAAAGACACCTTAATCATGATCACTGGTAGGACAATGTCGATTGCTTGTCTCAGGGTCATGGAGTCCCTTATCTGCCAGTCAGCTAAAAGTTCCTTCGCTGAGCAAGTGCATGCGGAAGTATTACTATTTTTTTACAAAGCACCCAACAAAACAAGAAAGTACACTGTTGTACTTCATCTTCAGAACGGTCATTAAAGCCTGCCCTGGCGCCGACGGCTTAATGTGAAATCTTGTCAGGCACTGTTTGACAGGGACCCAATTAGTTCTTAATTCCTATCCGGGGTTGAAGAAGCGACGTAAAGCAGGCGCTGCGGGGTAAACGCATTAGGCCCCTGCTGACAGCCTTGTCCACGCCACTCCTGAAGACGTCAGCCCGCGCGTGGCGGATGTCTCTCCTCAGGGTTATGCTTACTACCTCCTTCTGAGGTCTACTTTTCGCCGTTTATCTGATAATGCAGCTGATTATTTTGCTGCATCTCAGCTAAACAGCAGTTCAAAGCGACGATTATGTTCTTCATAAAAACAGTTTGCGGTCGTAGTAAGCGGCAGAGAGTTGCAGCTCTCAATACAGACAAGCTGGAATAACTACCAAGTACTTGGAATGGGTGTCCAAAGCTTAGGTTTACCTAGGGTGTGCCGAAAAATCTGCCTGCTCTCCGTTCCTGCCGACGCGCGAACTCATCATTCCGGACACATATGAGACAGGTGGCACACTCGTGACGCAATGCGACAATGAAAAATAAAAAAATATGCGAGAATCCAAAACGAAAGAAAGCATTTCAACACGTCGTATGTTCTCCACTCGAGGCACAAAGATGGAATTTTTTTTCTGTCATTACCTTTAAATGCTTCTATAGGAAAGAGGAGCACATAGTAATACATCCAGCTCACACTCTGCAAAAATCACTTACTAAGCTCATCTCATCGGTTCGGGCTATGCCCGCAAGCCAGAGGTGATGGAAGCCGACAGTAGTTGGAATTCCTTTCTTCCTGCTCGTCTGAAAACGAAACACATTTCCTCGGCCTCTGCTGCTGGATTGAAAATCCAGACTGCATGCCTTTGTGCCCAGCGACGCATGAATTGTGCTTTGCGCATTGCGGGAATGTTGGCTCCATCGAGCCACCTCTCATGGCGTGTATATTTTATACCCATGTATATTTCATACGTCTGAAAGCTGTTCACTTTCGAGGATTGCATCGGAACGCCTAGCTCGCGCCCATGATACCGCTTTAGTTTACTATTCAGAAACACAGTCCTTTCTTCTTTACAGGTTATGGCACGCAGTTATTCGGATTAACTTCCCGTAAAGCTTTAGTTTGGTGGAAAGGGCGTAGAGATTAGGTCCTTCTTTTTACGGCTGCTACTTATATGGTAATGATATTCAAATTCACGTCCTGTTATATTTACTTTACATAAATTTCGGTGAGGTCTTCTACTGCCTGCGCATATTATTTGCAATGCAATCTCTACATAATGTTCAGCTTGAAATGAACGTTTCCTAACATGAATGAGAACAACGGCGAACCCACTGAATCACATTGCGTTTCTTGCTGAAAGTCAGATCATCGGCGTTGTTAGTTGCCTCCTGATTACTGCACTAGTTTAGCTTGCGATTTGCGCTGCCAAAGAACGAAATAGAGTGTGCTGACTAAATTTGCCGCAATGTAACTCACCCGGATTCAATAAACTAGCGAACGCTTCTGCTGATTACAGTCCGCTACGCACTAGGATCCATAATCGAATTGCAACACTGCGGACACCAAGACGTTAGTCACTAAATGTCTATTTCTGTGGTCGAACTAACTGGCTAAAACTTCTAGGTTTCCGCATGTGGTCCGTCGGTTTATGTTAAGCAATGTTAAGCAATGAGAGTTGACTGAATTTACTGCACTACTCGTATAAATGGGTAAAGTAAATAAGCACGGAAGGCTTGCCTTTTGAAAACGAAGCAATTTTGAGATTAGGGGCGGTTTCTACTTGACCACGCTGCTGTTTTTCCCCAAAGGCTGAGTTAATAAATATTGTGTTTGTAAAGTAATTTGGGAATGCAACCGAACAGCTTCAGATTGCTTCTGTGGAGCCGGGCGCAGTTTTTTAATCAAGTTTGCTGATGACCAAAGGCGGCCGTGGACGAATGAGCCACGCAGTGAACAATAATGACGCTTTGTGCGGCTGCTAGAGGCTTAGCGCCACTGCTAGCCTCCGGCATTCCACCAGCAACAGTACTTTCATCCTTCCAAACAACCTAACAATTCATGTGTAACTGTACTAGCGGTTTTTTGATGGGCGTTTCGTAGGCTTGAAAAACAGTGTATCTACGCTGCAGGTTTGTGCCACAGCAGTGCGAAACGGAGCCTTGTAGAGAGCATGCTGCTGATGTCCAAATTCAGCACAGACTGGGAAGCATGCATCCTGTGTCTATTGGTCTCCTATAGGTTCTTCCATATGCTCTTATTATCCTAGTATGAACATGATATTTAGTGACATTGGTTCCGCATCAGTCATCGCTGGATATGTCATTCGATTTTGCGTCTTTTTACGGGATGAGTGCATATATATCGAGTGCCCAGAATTTATTTTATGCTTCAGCGTATGTCAGTGAACGTTTTTTTCTGGTATATCAGAAATGGTTGCTCGAAAAGACCAGATAGATGTAGTGGTCGTAAGTTGTCGGAAACTAAGTCTTCACCTTACAACGGCCCTCATCGTGAGATCAGGTTGCTGCCCCGTCCCCTTGAGTAAAAGGTGGTGGGGAATTTACACTGCGAGTTGTAACATAGAGAATTCATTATCTTCTGTCCAGTGGGCACGCAAGTAACAGAGTTTCCAGACTTCAAGCAGCGCACTGGAGTTAAAATTTAAACAGCGCACACTTTCACTCTCATATTTCTTTGTTAACGAGCCCTTGCAAGCATAAAATCTTTTCATAGGTGCGCGGTATTGCCACTGAAATCTTGTTAAGTTATTTTACACAATCAAAAACACAAACGGCGTCTATATTTCATATATATGAATTGCAGGAGACGCCAATTTAAAAATTTCTTACAAACAGGAATCCAAACCGAACCCCATTTAAAACTCGTATTTTCGACGTTCAATATTTGAAACCACATTGTCAATTAAAGAACATTTAGAAGCTGGGCTCATGTTCGATGTCGACAGTCTTCAATTTCTTTATGTAATATTACCCCTAAGGAAAAAATACAAAAGTTCATTGCTTCCTTTCAGCCGACCTATGTACGTAATTACTAGATTCAACACGCACACGACGTCCGCATTGAAGTACAATATGTTTCCGAAGAGGTCGCCAACTTATTTCTGGCAGTCTCCACAATAAAAACTTGGAAATGTTAAAAAGTAACCATCTACGTCTTAGTGACTGATAAATTTTCATGATATTAATTATTAAACTTTTTTAGAGGTAAAGCGCTAGAACTATGAATACTAGAGCACCACATCATCTTCACAGTCAATAACGAAGCACTACTCAGGAGCATATACGGTTGTCAAACTAGGACGTCACGCGTATAAACGCGACTCCACCTATGTCATGTAATTCTGGCATTTTGAGCGGTAAGTTGAGATTAAAGGTATAAAACGCCTTACGCAAGCCCAGAAATATTCCTTTAAAAAAGTTATTCACATTCAGATTTCTTTAAATTATATTCTTAATAGTAAAGTAGATCAAGTTAAGTACAGCGATTTATTATTCACAACAGCCTCGAGTCAGGTAATAAACTGCGCTTAGTATGTATTAAAAAAAGTGAGAAAAAAGAACAGACACTGAAACCATTGAGAAGATGGGGAATATTGAAATCGGATGAAATTAACATCATTGTGCTCCCTGACATGTGGCATCTGCCAGTTTATCGTTAACATGCGGACAATTAAAGGTCTGTCTACTCGCACTAAACACGCTGCATGGACGTGCATCCTCAGATAATCTCTTGTTTTATTGTAGCATTCAAGCGCCCTATTGTCCTTTGAGAATTTTAGGAAAAAAACTCCTTTCGTGTACGCAAGCATGAAAGGCTTCGTTTCATGCACTGTGCTCCAAACAAGATAATGTACTTTCTGCAAGGTGTCCAAGCTATACGGAAATGTTAGGTCCAAGTTGGCCTATTGTCTACAGTAATCGGCTGCTGCGCCTGTGAACATGGCATAGACTTTCAACTTAGTCACCTATACCTCTTTGGAAGTTAAATTCAAAATACCCGCTCAATTTTTCTATATTGGTCCATGTTATACATGCTGGGTGGTGAAAGTTCATCCAGAGCCCTTAATCAAGGGTCCTCATATCAGCCGTGGAGATTTGAGATTGGTCCCGAAGTACCAATACTAGATCTTTGCATAAAAGCATTCATCCACTCAAAAAACGGGCAAGTTGGTTTTGCACGCTGATTACTGCGGGCTACTGCGCATCTTTATTGACCATCAAACAGACATGTCATTTTCGAAGCAAATCCTGAAAATTGCGGTATTGTGTTGCCACTTCTATCGTATCCACAAAAACTGAAATGCAGCTAATAAAATGTAAATAACATGATCAATAGAGGCACCCCCACACGTAAATTATCACGTCAAAAACGAGAAACAGCATGCGCTAAAACTGCATTAAAAGCAAGCAGTACATGTCTAATAACCAGTCGTGAGTTCTTGTTTTTTTTTTTGTGCATGACTGTTTCTTTCTCTGTTTCATCGTCAGTAGTGTTCGGTGGTTACGTATAGTATCCAACCAGGCAAGCTGCAGATTTTAAAAACACGGGTAGAGCCGCCACAAGTTCTCCAGAACACCAACAGACCAATCAAAACAATAAAGGTTTGAACACTTTTCGAGCTCACACTGTTCAGAAACAACTTAACAAACTAGGATCTAATAAAGGTAAGGGAACAAACAGAAAGAAAAACGAAAATATGGGCGCTTAAAGACAGCATGGTCTTCTTTTCACTCGGCTGGTCTATCGCCGTAACTAATGGTATTTGCTGCTGCATTAACCCGACGATGGCCCCAGTATGATTCTCTAGTTACAAATTCCTTCTTTAACTGCGGGCGCTTCACGCTCGCGGTAAGTGGCTTATGATGTACAGTCGCCGTCAAAAGTAAATGGAAAGCGACTTTGTCAAAAAAATTAATTTCTTTAAATCTAAAGTATAATGGTCCATGTCTGTTGGTGCACAGTGCAATTCGCACAATCACAATTAGTCTGCACATATGTATTCAAGGAGGCATGAATTGAGCGGGCAATGAATAAGTTTTTTTGTTAATATTGTCTTCCATTTACTTTTGACGGCGCCTGTACATACAACCTTTCGTAAAATCTTCCGGCACCAGGGATTGCTTTGGAGCATGGTAGTTCGGCAAGTTAAAGTGAGCCGGAAGTTTCATATACCCAGAGAAAAAACAAACACTTTCCTTCTAATTTCTGTAATGTTATCGAGGTGACGACTCGGCTATCAGACCAGACACAAAGCCCTCGGGGCTACAACTTGTGCCGAAGCCTTTGCACTCTCATATAGGAAACAGACCCATTCGGCTTAGCTTACTCCACGTGTGTAGGCCACCACACCAAATAACCCTTATAGGCCTGCCTGCAGAGCTTTCAGCTATGCTCAGACACGTGTTGTAGCATTTCGGGTATGAAAGACTTGCAGAAAAAAACATGAAAAATACGCCGAAATTCAGTCTCTTAAAGATGATTTTGCAAAATTATTCGGCAGTGCAATGATTTCGCAATAATAGCCGGCAGTACCGGGAACGAACCATCAGGCCATCCTAACGATGGTGCCCCAAAACGCCTTATTAGAGCTGACATCTGCGGACAAGGCTGCCACATGCAAAGCTTACTTTTTTTCTCCCGCCATCTTTAAAATACTATGTTCGTTTTGTTAACGGAAGGGGAAAAAAATCAGCCTCTGTGTATTCTTCCTGCCTCTGAGGACATTACACAAAATTGTCTTTTTTCCACTTTGAATAGCACATTTCCTAGCGCTAATACAATAGAGAGTTTTAGTATAGCGGACTTTGCGTAATTGCGTGCATAGCGGAATAGCGGGTCCAAAGTGTGCATGCGCAGAACGCTAACGGTAAAATAGCGTTAGCCGACGCACGCAATTTTCAGAAGATAGCGTTGCGGCTTTTGCGCGCTTAGCGTGAAAACATGGCGGCGTCCTCCCAAGCGAGAGTCGCCCGCTTCAACCGATTCGGCAGTCCTTGTGATTCCGGTCGGCATGTTTATCGGCCCCTCCCCTACCCCTTCCAGAGAGGCATGGGAGACTGCCCTCCTCAACTGCTCCTCGCTTGAGTCCCAAAGGGCTCTGGTGAAACGGGCGAGAGACGGGGCCTCGTCGTGCGGTGTCCCGGACTAGGGACGCCGACCGTGTAGCGGGGCCACTCTGTGGCTCCCAAACTCTTTTTTACAATATAAAGTTTTCACCACCACCGCCCGCTTCAACCGATTCGGCAGTCCTTGTGATTCCGGTCGGCATGTTTATCGGCAACTACTCGTGTGTTTTTGCTTCTCGCTATGACTTACCTTGCTTCGACGATAAAGTTTAAGCTGAAATGGAGCCCAGTTTTTTAGATACGCTCTCCATTCTGGAGCTTTCAAGCCTAATGGGGCCTCAAGCTGCACTGCTACCGTCTGCAACTGCCCGAAACGCAGCCGAAAGCTAACACAAACGTCCGGAATGGAACAAAAATAGATTTGGAGCTTTTTTGCGGTGTTTTATAGACTTAAATAATGTAACGCGAGTTTATATTAAATTTACAAACTTTTTTGAACATTAGACCTCATGTGATGGAAAATATTCTTGCTCGAACCGCTTGTAGTTAACATTGCCTTGACTAGATGGCGCCACTGTAATGTTTTTATTTCATTTTATTTCAATTTTCGGGTCATTTCGCAGACGAAAATAAGCGCTGCCGTAATAATTCGTTTAAAAAACTAGGAAATATTATACTTTTGAAAGTTAGCGGCAGTGGCGACCATTTTAGAAGGACTGTTCGCATCCATGTCAAACAGATGGCGTTTACCGTTTTCAAAACGCTACACTAAAACTGTCTGTGAGGATGAGTTGCTTGCGGCACGCTAACGTTATTTCCCTTAGGACGACCCAACCCTCCTCGCCATCCCACGATCCCTTCACCGAGAGCTCCTCATCAGGCCGCTCCCGAGAAATATGCACCCGTCCCACTATGAGCAGCGCCGCAGAGCCCGTGCGAAGGCACTCCATCGAGCGTACGGCCCCCAGCCGGACGCCGTGTGGGTGGACGCTGCCTGCACGGGTGATGAAGCGACAGCAGCTGTGGTGGACTCCTCTTTATCCGCCCTCCTCACACTACCTCTCCCTCCAGACACGTCCCCAGAGGCTGCAGAGGAAGCCGCCATTGCCCTTGCTATAACCCGCACGGAAGCCCGGTACATTTTAAGCGATTCTAAAACTGCGATTCTAAATTTTTCTCGAGGCCGAGTCCATGTCCCTGCTTTTGGCATACTGGACTCGCCCGATGCCCCCCCGCCCCGCCAAGTGGAGCTGATATGGGTGCCCGCGCACTCCGGGAATCCCGGAAACGAGGCCGCCAACCTTTTAGCCCGTGGTTCTTTAAACCGGGCTCAGGTGGCCTCTGATCGGGGATTCACGAAGGACCGCATGCACTCATTCAGTGAGCTGACCCAGGCGCACAGAGCCTTACGCCAGCTCTACCCCCGCCCCACCCCTCCCTAGATAACAAACACGCAACACTCTGGCGCAGACTACAGACGCACACACTCCCTTCACCCCTTACCCTAGCCCATTATCATCCCTCCTTCCCCACTCCGGCATGCACTCTATGCCTAGAACCCTTCGCCTCTTCCCTCCACATCATTTCCCTCTGCCCGGCGGACCCTCCCCCGCGGGACCTAGAGAACCTCAAGACCTGGGAGGACTGGGAGACCCTGCTGCGCTCGGAGGACCCGGCCGTGCAGACCATCGCCACCGGCCGTGCTGCCAGTGTTATGGACCTTCGGAACATAAACACTTGAGTGCAGTGGGGTCGTGCGGGGACCCTGGGGCGTGCCCCGAATTCCTCTGTAAATAAAGTTTTCTCTCTCTCTCTCTCTCTCTCTCTCTCTCTCCGCTATCACGCTAACGCTATACTAAAATTCTCTAATAAGCAGCTATTAAAACAGGCAGTTGTTGCTGCGACGCGCGTCTTTACTTTCCTTTTTCTCTTTCCTCTGATCTTTCAACTCTCCTAATATATCTGCACGTGGCCGCGGTGGTGGCTTGGCTCGAGCCAGTTGGCAGGCCCGTGCAATTTCCTTTTAATCCTTCTGTGAGTCAGAACAACGACAACACCTAGATAGAGAAGAATAAAGATGTTGAATGTGCAGCTGTTATTTCTCTTACTGAAGCATTATAGATAAAAAATAGCTCTGCGTAATTGGCCGATTGCCACTGTGACATAACCCACGCTTCCCTTTAGTCTAGTATATTATGTGAGAATCATTGAGATATGTGCGTCGTAATCCTCATCAGGGGACTTTGGTTTGTGCTCTTGGTGAATGCGCTACCAGAAAATATCTCACACCTTAAACTGGCCCCCAAGCGTTGCTCAACACATGAAGGAAGATACGCCATTTGGTTCGCGATAAAAATATGTAGGTGATTATGTCCGAGCAATGATTAAGCGGTTGTGGAAATCACACTTACTGCAGTCGTTTACAAACAATAATAGAACCTAATAACCAACACGCGTAACGTTATAAAACGCGTGGTTTACATACTGTCCATAGCTCAATCAACCGAGCATACATATCATTACGCTCAGACAGAAGCTTCTGGAGTGCAGGGAATTAGCATGAAATTACAAAGAACAGTACGAAATACACAGCACGAAGCGAGTATTGTGCTTCGTTCTGCGTACCTTGTCCTCTCCTTTATGCTGTCTTGTGAACTCCTGAGCATCGTACAAACTTCCTTACAAAAATAATGTTAGACCAGGTAGGCCCTGCACAACCTTCACTGGACAAATAGTATTTCCCGGTTCTTTAGCTCAGATATAGAGCAGCTTAAAACAGCTAAACGAAGTACCTTTATAAGCATACTTTTCAGTCTGGGAAACTGGCAGACACTTTTTCAATCAAGAAATGGAATGCCAGTTTTCAAGACTGTAAGAAAATGAAGTCTTGAGCCCGCAGAGGTTGCTGTAGTGCAGTGTAGTTTTACATTTACACTATGCCAGTAGCTTTGCGTCCCCAGAGGAGTATTAAGTTTTTGTTATCGGTTCTATGGCCTTGTCGAGATCTGGATTCGCCATGGGGCCTCGGACCTGAAAACTGCCCCAAGACTCCAGGCTGTACTACGACCGGCGAAAATAATATGTAGCATTGGCAAATGCAAATGTTTAGTCCCCTGCATGCGACATCTTGCCGCTAGAAGCGAAACGATAACGCAAAATAATTTAGTATTTAAGGAAAAATGCCAAAATTGTGTGGTACTGTGGCCCTTTTCAATGGGTCCCTATTGAAAGTTTGAACGGCAGCAGCCAAGACAGTGCCCAGGAGTTAAAAATAAGAACTTGAACGCTTTGAGACCACTCTTTCCCCAAAAGCATGAGTTGATGACGTAAGAGGCCAGCTCTTTCAAACAGAGACTAATTGGAAGGAAGTTCTGAGAAAACACTCGACGAAGTGCTCGTCGCCTCAGCCGCGTAGGAATGGGTTGCCTAGATCGTGGTTTAAACAGAGATATTCAGACGTCCCAAAGCAAATTCGAGCCACGCTCGCTCAGCTTAGATTTTAGCCAAGCAGCCACAGTGAGAAATAGGTCAACCGAACATTTTCGGGGCCCGCAGTTCAGTTAAGAGGTCTCGGGTGACAGAGAGATACGAAGTTAATAGAGGCTGTTTGTACGTTCCTCATTAGAGCAAGACCGTTACGTTTCCTAAGGGCACATTTAGGAGAACGTTGCCATAATGAAGGGTGCAGGTCTATTCCTTTACGCCACCAATTACCCCGGCGTCTCTGTGAGTGGAAAAGTAAACACTCCATTTCGTTGAAACTTCAAACGCCCGTAAAACTGTGTGACGGCGAAAGCGACTTAGACATTTGCCACTATAGCTACATCAAGCGGATGCGGGACTTTAACGAATGAAAACATCATTTCTGAGCGCAGGCTTTCAGTTCATTTTAGCGCACTTCTTCACCCTGATTTTTGTATTAAAGTGAAACCCAAGGTTAAATGTCTTGTAGAACCGCAGTTCAGATATATAGAGAGTTTTAGCATAGCGGGCAGTGCGTGGCTGCGTGTTTAGCGGAAGTGCGGGCCCAGAGTGCTCGTGCATAGAACGCTAACGAGTAGACAGCGTCAGCGCACGCACGCAATTTTCAGAAGTTAGCGTTGCGAACGTCGCAGAATTTTCGCACTTAGCGTCAAAACAAGGCGGTTTCCTTCCAATCGACAGCCGCTCGCTTAAGCCGAATAAGAAGTCCTTCAGGATCTGGTCGGCACGATTTGGTGTTGTTTAAGTTTAAGCTGCCATTCAGCCCAGTTTTTTATCTTATCTCTTGAATCGCACACGCTCAAGCCAGACGGGGCACCCCGCTGTGCTGCAACGGTCTGCAGCTGCTCGGAACGAAGCAGCAATAGCTTTCGAGCTTTACAACTGTGTTTTATGCATCTCAGTAATTTAATACGAAAAATATTATTAAATGTGCATAAATATTTTAAGCATTGCGCGTCACGAAATGAAAACTATTCTTGCTCGAGCGTCTTATATTTGACCTTTGCCTAGCCAGGTGGCGCCACAGTGTTTACGTTTGTTACTGAGCACGTTTTTAATTGTCGAGGTATTTTCTTGGGCATATAGTCGGTAGAAATTAGCGTTACTGCAAAAGTAGGCTATAAAACACTATCATGTGTCTCCTTTTGGCGCATTAGCGGCTGGCGCGACCATTTTAACAGCGCTTTCGCCTCGATGTCATGCAGATAGCGCTTAACATTTTCGGAACGCTATACTAAAACTTTCAGTGCGGTATAAGGTGCTTGAGGCCCGCTAACGTTATTTTTCTCATGTCCGCCTTCAAACTAACACTTTTCTAAAGCTCTCTAAAATTGAACAAGACGTTAAAAACTTTTCCGCCTGTTTTGTAGAGGAATATACCGGTTGTTTCAGAGAAATACATAGAATTTTTTTGAATAGTTTCTTTTTCGGCGAATGATATTAACAGGTACGCTGGTCGACTAATTCCCAATTGTTAAGCTTTTATTTATTACAGGTAGGATTTTCATTGGAATCGAAGAATTGTGGATGTTCATTAGTAATAACTCTATCACTTTCCTTTTAAATTTTCCTGGCTGCTGTGCTCAGCAAATTTCGGTTGCCGCGCACCCTTTTCGTAAAGTGAAAGCGCGCAGCAATCCGACGTTCTTCATTACGCGGTCGACGATCCACGTGACCTTCGAAATCCCGCCTACGCTGCCCTGCCGGTCGCTGTCAAAGAGAAGGCCACGTGGCACAGGCGCAACTGAGTGACGCGATTTTTTGGCTAACAGCCAGTTGCTAGTTTTCACTTCAACGATGCGCTTAAATATAAGAGTTGCCAAAGTTACCTCGTTAACCGTTAAGATTTAGTTAACCAGCTTACTACTTAACATGGCTGAAATGATTTCTGTGTCCGCCCACCCTAGTGTCCCGTCGCCATGGAAAAGATTCCGGTATCTCAAAATGCTTTTTTTTCTAAATTACAGTTTGTATTCAGTGAAACAACTAGTGCAGTTTAACGAAACGCCGAGAGTAAATAACAGTACATACGCCTTATGCGCTATGTTCTCTTTCAACAGCAAATCCTTCTCGCAGATATCGTACATTATCGCAGCTGAAGCGCATTTCGTTTTTCAACAAACGTAACTTTCATTTAGGCAATGGTTTACGGAGTTGCACCGCCCAGATGGCATTATTTAACACCGACAAGGCACGCTTACCTGCATGTTTGTGTTGTGTAGGAGGAGTGCGAAGGCGATGTCTTCAATCAGATTCGCTACTGAACCCATAAAAGATTCGCACTTAAATTTGCGTTATCCTACTAAAGATATACAACCATGTAAGACATGCTAACCCTCACTTTCTGATCGAATTTTGACCTGGTTCACTCTCCGTCTTGCATCTGAGAGCGGCATAGTCACATCAGATTTGGGGAAGTGCTACACCAACCAACCGCTTGTCGATGGTTGAGAATCTAAAATACGCAGTTGGTTGCAATCGCAATTTTTTTTCAAACATAACTCTGCAATTCTCTCCGGTTAAATTACGCATAAAATTGTAAAAAAATACGATTAATCGATGAATTTATTGTGTGTATTTTTTGTTATTTCTCTCAGATGTGTTTCATATTCAATATGCTAAACTCATGTTGAAGTCGGTAACTTCTTGTTGGTTCTCTGGGGATATGCTCGACCCGAGACGGCCGGTCATTGACATGATTTCGAAGACACAGTGTCTCACCCTTTTTCTTTATAAGAGCCAAATTGAATTACGCCCTGGCTCGATGCGTGTGTTGCGCCTGTTGGAGACAAAATTTATCTTTGGCATTTATCTTTAGCCTAGAAACCCAAAGTGCGGACCTATCTGAAGCGATAAGAACAAAAAAGCAATTCGGTGAAACACAGAAAATATGGCAGGCCCGTAACGTCGATGGTTTGGGCCCAGGTCTCTGGGAGCTTTCAGTGGCGCCGCATATATCTTGACTTTGCGTAACTTCTTGCCCAAGTAGAATGGCATCTAGCATGCTTTAGCAGCGAATTTTTTGCAGCTTTAGCGTCTTAGTTTTCTTTTTTGAGAATTTCGTCGGAGTCTCCGTTTTTTTCTGCTGCTTTTATACTTTCTAGCAGATGGGATGTCTTTTCGGGGATCTGAGTGTACGTAGTGCACAGTATATCAGAAATAGGGCCATTTTTATTCGCACCACAAAAAGAAGCTTGACCCACTTGCATCCTGTTCCGCGTTAATCACTCCAGCTTCTCGCGGGAAACTCTCTCTCGCCGTTGTTTTGCACAGCAAGACAAACTGGCCAAACTTTCTTCATATTTTCTTTTTTACCTACTCTCTGCGTTTCCTGCATTAGGTACCCAATCATATTTTTCTGTTTGCTCATTAGCCTTAATAGTACAACGTGTTCTCTGTTAAATGAAAGTATTACGTCATGTCCTGTATAAAGGCTAGAGAATTCGCGCTCATGGATATCTAAACCCTAGTGACTAACTGCAACCTTGCTCGTTGTCATGCTGGTCAGTAGTCTATGTGACCGACGTTCTAACTGATGTATATGTCTTAAACGCAATATAGTTTGTCCATGTCTGCTGGCTTTTGACGTTATTACTTGCTAAAGATCCAACATTTTTAACTACATGAATTTACGTTCCAGAATTTGCATTTGGAAATAGGACTGTAGATTGAAGAATCAAAATTTCGTACTTTTATTCGTGTTATACGAATGTGAGTCCAACGACTGACATTGCGGTTTCGGGAAATGAGCAATTACTCTGCTGCCTCGAAAACAAATCTCCTGGAATTGATCCCAGGAAAAGGAGAATGCAAGACTTACGGATATGCACGAATTTCATGTGTTCAGAGCGGTTTCGTCGGTAAGAATTTATTTCCGCACAGCATCATTGCCAAAAAGTTTTGTAGGGTGTTTTATTTTCGCCTGTTTGCACCATGGAAATTTAGTGGAATAGTCGTTTCTGCTGTTCGGGTATTGCAAGCTATAGTGATGGTCTTGCACATTCTCAGGCGATTCCCGTATCTCAATAGAAATCGTCTAAAGCCTGGAGGTAAAAGCAATATAATATCCAAGAATATCGCCTCCTTTTCTTATTTCAGGAGAGGGAGAGAGAGTGCGCTAAGTACCGCTTCACAGGACACTATTTCAGTGGAAACTTTTGCTTCTCTTTTCATGTAGACCGAACCAAAAAATCCAAATCGCTACCGAAGTAATTGAATGCCTAGATTGGTTATTTCTGATACGCAAGTGTGATCCATGCTTTCACTCAGCCCTGGTGTGGCTTAAAAAAGCATTTCGAGTTTCGACACAGAGAAACAAAGTAACACAATAAATATCTGACAATTTTTGCTCTTTTTTGTTACCGAACCGTAATAAACAATAACTTTGGCTAATAAGCTAGGTATATGCGACTTTATTTCAACACTTTGTGTCTAAAAATGAAACGTTTCCGAAGCTCTCTAGCATATTGTTTGTCCCTTCGTAAGGAAACACAGAGAAGGATTTATTATTCTGACATTATCTAAAATCTCTCGGTGCTGGAGTTTTGACGCCATAGCTATCGATGTGTATTACAAGATCAATATAATCTCAAGTGTAGAAGTGAGAGAGGACCATATTCATAGACGTGTTCTCCTGTATATGTGTGACTCAAAAAGCTAGTAGTTATTTACCCTAAGGACCAACAGTTGCTGCTTTCATTCGTCTGACAGGTAAACCTAGAATATGATTATCACTGGTGGCTCAACGGTAGCTTACGCGTGTGAAATAAATTCTGTGAGACGCTCCAAATGGTTGTCAGGGTAAGAAAGAATGCGGTTTTGCCCGTGAACGTATTATTAAGAGATGTAACAACGCAGCGACTATTTTTAAGGACGAGTCGCAAAAGCACAATTTGCACACCATTTGCAGTGCAGCCCCGCCGCGGTGGCTCAGTGGTTACGGCGCTCGGCTGCTGGCCCGAAAGACCCGGGTTCGATCCCGGGCGCGGCGGCTGAATTTCCTTGAAGGTGAAATTCTTGAGGCCCGTGTACTGTGCGATGTCAGTGCACGTTAAAGAACCCCAGGTGGTCGAAATTTCCGGAGCCCTCCACTACGGCGTCCCTCATAGCCTTAGTTGCAAACGAAACCATTTGCAGTGCGAAAAGCGAGAACAATGTATCAACGGCTTTACATCAACAACTGCTCCACATGTACACGGAAACCTGATCATAACCACGCAAGTTCAATTTAGTTTGTAGGCTTGGGGCTGTTGAAAAATCCGTGGTTTCTGTCCCTTTTGTTCCATACTGCAAAATTGCGCAAATTTACCGTCGGCCGCCGACCACAAAAAGTATCGTATAAATGTAGCACTCAGTCTTTACTTAATATCAGTGCGGAGAACCATCAATACCACTAGGCCATGCATGAAATAAGGCATTTTCTTGCTCATTCCAGTCATACAAGAGCGGTGGGTTCGGAGGTGCTGTTACTGCTAGCATTTAGTAACAGGTATTGCGCTTATACAAATTACCTCATCATGCCTGACCAAAAAATGGCAGACCGGAAAATGGCAGCGTCATTGCCGTTTCTTACCGTCACGACAAATAATCAGTACTTGCCCTAGATGACACGAAGCGGTATATTCAAGGACACCACTCAAAACACATTTAAGAGGCGCAGCTACTGAGAAAAATGTCAGGCTAGTGATCTATAAAGCAGAACGTAGTGAAATGGAACCACAAAAACATTCTAGCCATAGTTATGAAAGCCATTCGTGCAGCCTAGCATGCCAAAAATAAAAGCAGTCGTACTTGCTTGAATCCCGATGAAAGCAACTATCTGGTTA
Organism: Amblyomma mixtum; assembly: GCF_055824585.1. NCBI lineage: Eukaryota > Metazoa > Arthropoda > Arachnida > Ixodida > Ixodidae > Amblyomma > Amblyomma mixtum. The sequence continues at coordinate 53,591,678 of NC_143012.1, forward strand.
CGGAATACTTTGCGAAATTCATTCACACTGAGAAACATTTGCCAACATTTTGTGCTTCCAGCTTGTAGATCTCGTGCTTTAATTGGGGTTGTATATTTTCTTGTTCCCTACGATCTGTTGACCTTAAGAGGGGGTTGTTCTAAGGTCCAAAGTTATTTCTTTAGCCTCGTAATGTGGGGTTTCGGTTTCTTGCGTGAAAGCACGCCTTTTACTTTTCAGCGGCTCAAAGTATTCTTGAAAAAGCCACTTAGCTCTTTTAAGCTGCTTCCTGCGATGCCACAAGAACGGCGAAATAAATTAACGCTGAAATGATTGAACAATGGGCAGTTTACCAACTTCGCGTTTTATAACAGTACGTTCTTTGGTTGTTAGTGTTTTATATACCTTGTAAATACCTGCTATAAGTATGATTACAAAAAGCTTTCGCTTCCACGCACATAGTCAGCTACATATTTTGAGAACCAAACCGAACGTCTTACTTAAGGCACTCAACAATGCTTCAAGGCACGTGAGGGTGCGAAATTTTTTCTATAGTCTATTGCCTGACTACAGAAATCAAACTTCGCTGCTGAGAGCTAAAATCTATTTGTCTTAAAGATTCCCACAAAATACAATATACACTAGACTAAAACGCAGCGCCGCTATATGAAAGTGCGAACGGCGAATAATTAGCAGTGCTTTGATCTATAACGCTTAATTAACAGAAATGAAATAACAATGTCTGGTCCGGCCTCCATACTCTTCCGTTCCCTTTAGGTGCCGATTTACGAGCTGCTGTAGTACTCCCGGCACTTGCCAACCAGCTACTGAGGCAGACAAAAATGAAATTATTTATAATGGCGGATCCTGATCGTCACCAGGTGCTTTAACCCTTTGAATTCCTTAATCGCTGTCTAATGAGAGAGAAGCCTCTTATTTGCTAGGCAACCAAACTACGCCCGGACGGTACGTGCCTTGCTTCAGTGAACATATTTGGGTCCTTTAGCCACCAGCGTAAACTCAGGATTGTAGCTTCAAAGCCTGGTCGTTTCTTTCACAGCGCCAGAATACTATTCTCGCGTCCTGAACGCTTGGCTACAGGATATATACCAGCTGCTTGCTTCAGCGACCACCTGCGGTGCCTTCGTCTCGTGCTTACACTTTACAGGACTTTATAGGCATTCTTGAAAGCACCGTAAAGGAAAACGGCAGAAAGATACAGGACTTAAGTTATATATGTGGACATAGTGGTTTGAAGATCTTCTTTCTGGAACGGGGCTTCGGGTTTCATTCACTCACTAAAGGCCGTGCTCTGTCTATGGGGCACTGAAGATATAAAGGTGCATTAAGTTTGAATTGTGTTTCCCAGGGTCTGCTAAATCTAGAGCACTGCAGCAAACAAGCGACAAAGCTTTAGATCGAAAGTACCGTGCTTCTAAGGTGCTTTCAAAGCCCACGGAAAGAAGCCTGGGTGCTAAAATGGAGCTGCATATTTTTAAATCAACTGCTAGAATATTTGGAAGGAGAAAATCATTTTTGTTTTGGGAATACCGGCGGCTTTAATTTGATGCTATGATCCTAGCAGGCTCACATGCCGACGTTATCTTGCAGTTACATCCCTGCTATCGTTTGCCTAAAAAGCTGTATCTACCTCCGTAGTATTTACAGGAAGTTCTCCACTACGACAACGCAGAGCTCTACAAAAACAAGATTCCTGAACAAATGTTTTCGCCAAAAAGAGTGGCATGTCTGCGTGCAGAGCAACCCTAAGAATGAAAGTGTTTCATACTCGAAAGCAAGGGCTTATCAAGACTATTTTACTTCATTCGTTGTAGTCGTGCACTTTATTCATTTGGCTCTCACTTGTTAAAATTAGATCGAACCACGATGTGTATAATTCTGAAAGGTCATTCCAGTTTTTTTCGAGCATTTAAAAAATTACGAAAGGATGGGCGTACCAATGTTGCAAGTTAGTTACAGTTTCTAGTGCGTAGTATTATTCATTACCCAATTTCATAAGCTAGTTTACCAGATCCACTATAGGCTCTATTTTGGCCAATTTACTAAGCGAAGTCGATTTCGCTCTTGGGTGGCGGACATCACTGGCTAAATGAGTGTATTAACTATGTGCGAAGAACATGGCGGATAATTCCTCTTTATGCAAGAAATTAAATGTCATTCAGCAATTTATACGTCGCTCTATGTCAGCTTAGAAGACATTTCTTGGAAGATTAAAGTTTTTGAGATCCTGAATTGCATAGTATAAGCACTGCCACAAAGAACACCTCAGAATAATTATTAGAAAAAAAATATTTCTCCGCATGGCATTGAATATCTGTATTACGAGAAGAGTGGCCGTGAAAGATGGCGTATATTTCCTTTTAGTGAAATTAGAGCAGTACAGACAGTCAGCGCGAATCGTATTCCGTCACAACCTGATAGCAAGCAAGGACGCAGTTTAACAATAATTATCTTTGGGGTAACGTATAGACAAGCCTACAGACAAATTTAAGTAATACAGAAAGCGGGGTTTCTCGTGAGGTATGCAGTGGTGTTTGTTTCAAGTGTGGAGTGTTTTAAACCTCTGGAAGATAAAACGAACTTTTTTCTCAGCCCTCTGAGGCTCAGAATATACATGGATGTGGTACAGCCTGATAAGACAGCAGTGGTGCATTCTTTCCGGGCTGTGCATCATTTTAGAACGGGAGCACATGCAAGAGAGAGTATGGTAGTTTTTATAGAGGAAACACATATAAGTCCTGAAATGCAAAATCTACGGAACAGTTTCACCGTCAAGTTTCTAGCGCATTTTTGTACTTCATATTAGTTTCTAGAAGTGGCTGCTTGTGTCCTAAGAAATTATATTTTTCCACTGTCGGCAGAGAGGCCCTTATAGTGAATTAGCTGCAAGATGGTACCGGAGATTTCTCTTTATACGTTTTTCTTGTCATCGTGTCTGGACGAACAATTTTCGCTGCTTGTGATTAAAATTTCGCCGCGCTCTTAAGACCAAAAAATGACGATAGTCCTGACGACATGCCTAAGAAATACCGAACCTGACGGTACCAAAGCAAGCAGTACGCAGCCATGGCCGAATTACATGAGGGCTGAAGGAGACGCTATATCACGCTATTTCTCTGTATAGGAAACGTTTACATGCTTGTGCCGACATGCAAAGTAGCTCCAACGTTCCTAAGAATAACATTCTTTCAGCCTGTATTTTCGTATCTTTTTCTTGTACCACGCACAAGTCTTGGTTCAAAGAACCGCTTTATTAGAAAAGGCGGCAAAATGGCTGAGTGACAAGCGCGCATACTGCGGCGAACAGCCACAGACTAAAGAACATAGACAAAACGGTGCTGTCAGAAGTTACTAACGCAAGCAGCATCGTCGAGTACCCAGTATCCAAAAGTTCTTTGGCGTTGGTGCCAGTGCCAGCCTTCCTGACGAGCATATCAGGTCAGCGTGCAGACGGCAGTACCAGCATTGAGATCAAGTTTGATGGTTTATGGTGTAGGGTGGTATAGCGTCCCAAAGCGATTCCCGCTATGAGATACGCCGTAGGGAAGGACTGCCAAAATTTTGGCCATCTGGGGTTCATTAACGTGCACTGACATCGAACAATACACGGGCCTCTAAAATTTCGCCTCCATCGAAATGCGAACCGGCGTCTTTCGGGTCAGCAGCCAAGCGCCGTAACCACTGAGCCACCGGGAACAAGTTTTAATAAAAGTAGCTGGATATGACCTTTCCTAACTAAAATAGTTCTTTTTTACGGCTCTCTGAGATGATTGATGAGGCTTTGATGATCACTGGAGCCAGCCGCTGTCACAGCTAAATCAGGAATAGTTTGTGCAGGAAACGTTTAAGCGATCGTTTAAGGAGCTGTCAGAGCGTACCATGAAAAATGACCTTTTAATTCCGGTGCGAAAGTGGCACTTCAAGCACGAAAACTTGTGGCGGACACTTCAGCGTTGCCTTTACCAAAGGGGACATTAGTAGACGGTGTTTGCCGATTCCTGGCGGTAGCTTGATATTTTACGTTGTTGACGGGGCCGGTTTTCCTCGAGATAAAATTGACACCATGGGGGTAGAAAATGATAATCAAAAACTGCCTGGTTCCTGGCGGTAAAAGAAAATGTTTCGCGGGAGGGCTTGGGTACGGGTCTACCAAAGTAAAATTTCACCGTACTTGATATTGCGACTTGTGAAGTCTGATGCGAGGGATTTGAAAGTAGGTACCTGCTGATTCACATCTTAATGTAAACAACATAAATTCATCAGCAGGTTTCATTTTTTCCAGAGAAGTGCATCATGGTATGCGGAGAGGGCTCATGGTCGAAGCCTCATAAAGCTCGGGCTTTCCACGCAGCCGTGTGAATGTTGTATTCGCGTGCTATGAGTTTCTAATTCAGATGAAGTGGTCAGTAGAAATATTTTTTTTTGAGTTTGCTGTAAGCACGCAACGCTAAAGGGTTACTCAAAAAGCGGCCAGCTCTTTATCGCTTCCGCTGCTGGTGGAAGACTGTGTTAGCCCCAGTCGCCACATCAACGAAAGGCTCTACCAGAGCCGTTCTGATACAAGAATAAAAATATAAGTTTCTAAGCAATAATACCAAAATTTCCATTATTTTTTGGGGGGAAGATAAGTCTTCGAAACTCTTTACCTGGTTTCATGGGTCTAGGTGGTCATCGTTGGGATCTGCTGTGTTAAGCAAAGGCAGATACATGAAGAACATCTTTCTAATCTTGATATGACCACGCATGCTGGAAACAACTAGATGTATTCTGTTATTTTTACAAGGCACGGGAGCGTAACAGCGTCCCAACGTTTGCCTAGTCCTTGAAGTGCTGGCGATATGCTTGGGTTACGCCTGTCGTCTACGTTCACCGGCGGGACTTTAAGAGGAAGATTCACAACAAATAAAGGGAGCTTGTAAAGCTACTTGATTCTAATTATTTGCAAAGGCTCGCAGCTTCCTGGAAAATCTTTTACCCACATTGTCTATGGAAACGACGGGAAGATATATCGAAAACATTATTATACTCCTGGGACAGTCAAGCTAACGACGCATATGGGAGCTGCGTTTTAAGGCGTACGTATGTCAGCGACTAACAATATATAATTCATTCGTGGAATTCTGAGTATTAGCTCTCAATAGCGGCCGTATTAGATCTGCAATGTTCAGCTTTTTCTGAAAGTTCAGTTAAATAAGCATTAGTGTGGTATACAGCAATCGGCAAGCAGATTCCCTCTGGGCTGCTTCATGGCACAGTTACTTCACGAACTCTGCAGATGCCGTCAAGCAAGTTGGAAACACAGATGCCGTAAAAACGCTCCATTTCCTCGGTCCTCGCGGCCTTACTATCAGAAGTGCACAGTGCCGGTCTCTTGGGAAGTGCATCGGGAATCTTTCAGTCCTTGGCTTAGCAAAGCAGCGTTTATTCATGGCTCAAGTGTATCCGTAATAATTGCGGCGCACATCAATATTATGCGACTGCATTCAATTACGGCCTTCTTTTGCGGGCTTAGTCTCGGAGGAACAATTTGTTCGCATAAAATTTATATACAGACTTTCATTGCTTTGTAAACTGTTTCCAGTAGAAATGTTAGAACTGCCCATGCTTGGCGGGGTTCTCAATTTTCGTTGTCAGTGCTTTCCTTCGGAAAGTTTATTTTCAGCACATAATTTGTCATCATTCACTGCGCTGATATGCAAATATTGTTTAACACTGTGATCATTTTTGCTCCAATTTCTTTCTAAGACAGTGCCAAAGTTTGGTAGTAGATGCGAAATAAAATAAAAGAAATACATGCCCTGAGGAGTTCAATAGGTATAATGAAGTACGGAATAAGTAATGCTAATATATTTCATCATCACCATAAGCCTGACTACGCCCACTGCAGGGAAGAGGCCTCTCCCATGTCTCTACAATTAACCCTGTCCTTCGCCAGTTGCGGGGCCACCGTATTCCCGCAAACTCCTTAATCTCATCCGCCCACCTAACTTTCTGCCGCCCCCTGCTACTCTTGCCTTCTCTTGGAATCCACTCCGTTACCCTTAAGGAACAGCGGTCATCTTGCCTTCCCATTACATACCCCGCCCAAGCCCACTTCTTCCTCTCGATTTCTACTAGGATGTCATTACCCCGCGTCTGTTCCCTCACCCACGTCGCCCGCTTCCGATCTCTGAACGTTACACCTATAATTTTTCTTTCCATAGCTTGCTGCGTTGTCCTTAACTTAAAGGGAAGCGGAATAGGTTCTAGAAATCAATGAGCTTAAGAGGGTCGAATCTCTGAAACTTGCAGGTAAAGCATGCGAAGTCTTTTTGGGCTAGGAGTTGAAATAGTGAAGTAATCGTCGATTAAAATCCGGACGCCCTTCAAGGTTCTCCGCAGTGCACAACGCCAAGTGGGGGTCGCATAATGACGTCATCGAAGGTATCGGTACATTTCCAACACACAAACGCCTGCTTTGATGGAAAAAAAACCAACGCCACCGAAGGCGAACACTGCGAAGGGTTGTTTGGCAACGTCTAACGCGTCAGCGCAGGGTGTGGCTGACGTCAGCGGTAATTTGAAATCATACCTTCCGTGACGTCACGCTGAGTTTTTCTGCACTCCTCCGGTGCACTGAGGAGAAGCTCAAAATTCAATCGTCGATTACGTCACTGTTTTAGATGCTAGAGCAATAACACTTGGCATGCTTTACCTAGAGCCTACATAGATTTGAATCCTTGAATATCACGAAATTCTTAAAAAAAGTGCTGCAGTTGCCCTTTAAGGTGAGCCCTCTTTGTTAGCCTCCACGTTTCTGCCCCATAGGTGAGTTCCAGTAAGATACAGCCGTTGTGGGCTTTATTCTTGAAGGATATTGGTAAACTGCCATTCATGATCTGAGAGAACCTGCCATTTGCGCTCCACCCCATTATTATTCTTCTAGTTATTTCCCTCTCACAATCCGGATCAGCTGTCGCTACCTGCCCTAAATAGATATAATCTCTTACTACTTCCAGCACCTCGCCATCTATTGCAAACTACTGTTCTCTTGCTAGATTATTGAATATTACTTAGGTTTTTCTGCATGCTAAGTTTTAGCCCTGCCGTTCTGCCCTGCCAGTTAACTCATTGATCATGCTTTGCAGATCATGTCCTGATTGACTTAGCAAGGCAATATCATCAGCGAATCGCAGGTTACTTATGCATTCTTCATTAACTCTTATCCCCACCTGTTCACCTCATCTGTGTTGATCTGTTCATTTTCATCTCACTCGAATGCGATTTTCATTCTTAGTAACCTCGACAACATGAACTTAAATGGAAAGCTGAAGGATGGGCACTATGCTGCGCAGAAGCATTTTTGATTTTCTCTTCCCTACCTCTAAGCGAGTAGTGTGTAAGAGCCTTTGGCCTCACACGTGGAAAATAGCGGTAGTATGTTCGGTAGTAATTTATGGTTCTGAGAGCACTGAAATTGGTAGTTCCTTGTGGGACTTCAATGTTAATAAACGTCTAATGCTGCATTTTAAACCTTACCTAACGGTTCCTGCTCAGTGCCACTCCATGGAATTGTTTCCCCCAGTGAAATCAAACTATCTGCAAGCAGAGTTTGTACTCTTCGTAAAGCATTTCCCTTTCAGTTCTTTATTTCATTTTATTATATTAAAGATTTGCAGCTAGATACGGTAATGTTTGGTATAAACGTGATTATGATCAGCAGTTAAAACAAAAAAGGAAATTTGTTATGTAACATGTAAAGGTTTTTTGCGCGGAAATACAGAAATATCAGAACAAAAAGAAAAGTGCAGCGGTAATCGGTAGGTGCCGCTAAATTTTTTCTCCGCAATGTATTACTTCTGAATAGACATTCCGAACCTGAGTAAATATCTATCAAAAAGCTGTGTTATGATGGCCCCAGAAAACAAAAAATTGTTAAACATATTTCTCTGACACATGCAAGGTGATTGGTAGAGTGCCCCCACTTGGAGATAAATTCAATTGGAGTAAGAAGTTCTTAGTTCGACAGCAGTTTATTCGCAAAACTGGATAATTCGACCCTTCGCCTGCTCTCATTAAATGTTGGTTCTATTCGTTTGCGGGGAAGTGTGGTTAATTCTGAAGAAACTGACTGTGCTACAAATAATTCGGACACACGGCGACGCTCGTATGCGCAGAGGGCGCCGGAGATGGTGTTATTATTATGCTGTATACTCGTCACTATTCCAGCAACTTCCGGGTTCAGCCGTAATGTATCATGGGAAGTAGCGGGGCCAGTTGGTTCATTTTTCAACTTAAAACAGTGCGCAGGGACAGGACACAGTCAAGAAACACACAGACACAGCACTGACTGACAACTGAGGAATTTACTGCTTTGCTTGCAATAAATACAGAAAGTATCGTCTAAAATACAAAGAAAGCCTTGAAATCGTCATTTTGTCACTTCTGTCGTCATTGCTTGTCCAGATAACCCATTTCTTTTTTCGTCAACGTTAGTGATGGTGTGCTTACGCAGGTGGAACGATTCTTCTGAATGATGAACGCTTCGTATATCTCTCGCATGAGCTTTCGGGGGTATCTTCTCAGAATCTTGCAGCGTCGAAAGTGTGGAATGCATTCGCAGTCCGACACGTGTCCCGCTAGCTTGCTGCCATATCCTTTTTCGATGTTGCCGACGTGTTCCATGAGACGTATGTTGACGCAGCGTCCTGACTGCCCAACATATGACGCCCCGCATGACAAGGGGATCTTATAAACTACATCACTGTCGCATTCGCTGAATTTGTCTGTGCTTTGTTTTACAACGTGCTGTTTTTTCAGCGCCTTGGTTGACCATTTTGCACAACTTGGATAATTTGCTGGGCGCATTGAAAACTAAGTCCACTCCAGCTCGCGCCACCACTTTCTTTAGTGCGTGGCTGACACCGTGGACATATGGCATGACGGCTACCTTCCGCTCTACTTTTTGAGGCTTCTTGGGGTTCGGTCGCCGGAACTCTTTCAGTAACTTGAAGCCAAGGCTACAGATGAGGTCGCCATGTTTGATCGATGTGGTCACCATCCGATTAGGCATGGTGGGATACTTTTATTTTCAGTTTCGTTTCGCCATTTTGCTATTTGTGTTGCATGTGTGCGTGAGTGCGTGATGCAATTTTACATCGGCACCGACTTCACCCAGATGGCGGCAGTAATGTCATCGGAGGGCGCACACGTGACGTATGGCCCGGTGCGTTGAACCTACGGCATAGCCTTCCTTTCCTCCTTCCTCTCTTCCCGATGTCACCTGGATGCCGTTTTTGTTTGTGATGTTTTTGCGAGCGCAGCGCAATGACTCAGAAGCGTGGACGGCGGGAAACGCAGATTGTGGTGCTCACGTATAGCTCTTGGTTATTTCCATTACCAATACCTTGTGTGTGCGCCGAGCGTCTTACAGGCTGCCCCTCCACCCTCTCCTCCCTCTAACACATGCGAGTGGTTGGCCGTGCTGTCAGTGTTCTCCATAATATCGTTAAGCCTGTATTTTTTTTAAATATGTTGCGTGCTTAAACGCAGGCTGTGCAATCTTCAAAAGGGGTGTGCACTTTTGTGTGCATCTGAGGGATACTGTTGATGCCCTAGTGTCCGTAGGAATGTATGTGCTGGATTATCCGACAGCGTGCGACAACATCATTTGGCGGAACTGGCAGAAATAGTTGTTGCCATGCGAACTTTTCGCACGAGCCAATCATTGACCACAAATATTTTCATGACAGAATGATGCGATTAAGGGGGACACACTGTCCTTTTTTTGTCTTAGATGATGCGGCATTCGGATAATTGGACATCTTCGATCCAGTGAAATCGCCCTTAATGGGATTTTACTGCATCAAACTCCAGATGACGGTAAGGCAGGTACGATGCGGAGCTACAGAGCACATTGCAATAATCAGTAAGTAGTTACCCAAAGGACGGAATTCCAAAACATTAACAAGCAGCGAGATCCCATTGCATATTATAACGCCTATACTTTGGGAGACGACGAGGTACTTATTCGATCTTGCCAAACCAGCTTTACACTGGGACCGATCCCCCAGTGTGGCTATCTGCCATCTTTGGAAAGGCTAGCAAGAGCAACAACTACGAATATTCGCAGTCCCGAGCGAAGTCGCGATAGTCGCTGGTGACATTACATCGTCCCCATAAGGACCCAACATATGCGACGCGCCCAGGCATTGCAAAGACTACTGCCTAAAGTCGGGTGTACGTCGTACTATAGACACAATACAACAAAAAAGAATGGCGCTAAGGCTTGGTGTCAACCCTTCACCCTAAAAAAAACAATGTGTAAAAGCGTGAACAGAAAACCTGCCAATCGAAGTAGTGGTAGTTTGGAACGGCGAACAATTGGTTACCATTTAATTAATTCTCTTTATTTTTTGAGTGCCCTGTTATGTTTTAACCATTCACATGCTTCCATTGCTAGGATATTAAGGCTAAACCATTTAATGCCTCATCGTTGTAGGCAGAAGATTGTCAGCAGAGGTGTCACACTTTTCTAGTCAGACCAGAAAAAAATCTCTTTGCATGATGGGATTCGAACCACAATCCTTCCGTTCTGCAGCCGAGCGTGCTAATGGCTACTGAACTTCCTGCCAACGCATACGTAGTTCTCCTTGTCTAGGACGCTGGATAGTGTTTACAGAGAGGCGTCGAATCAGACGGATGCCTCCCTAACGCCCTCCAGTGTCTCCAGCATTTAAGATTCACAAATAATTGTGTATTTCATTAACATCTTAACCACACATCAGTGACACAATCAGCAACACCGCGCTAAACGCTTTCGCCTCAACGCACTTTAGGTTATCAAAGTTCCGCCTGAATTTTTCGTACTACAGCACGCATTTCCTATGGGGAAGAGGTTGTCCTCAATGCTTTTCGTATGCCACAAACTGTTGAAGCGTCAATAAATGACAGTATTATAATTTCGCACAGTATTTCCGTACCCGGGCCATTAGATTCATCTGGTCAGAGATGTTCCTACGGAAGCACGGTGCACGCCCACTTGTCTTGAAAATCGAGTGGTAAATGGGAGTCTTCTCCCAACGCTCGTGTTATCAAAGGCGATGCCGGTTGCTGTTCTCTCAGACACGCGCTACTACGACGAGAAATGAGTGCCATCGGTTACAATTTGTGGAAAAAAAGTGCCTTTGTTAATCATGGCTTGATGCAATGCGGAATGCAATCCTGCTTCATAGAAAGCACGAACTGAACCAGAAGATCAACCGATGTGTCTTTACTTTCTGCTCTGCGGTGTTTCGCTGTTATTACAGTAGCTGTCTTCGCCGCCGTCGCAAATTCGGTCACGCCCCCGAAACATTTATTTCCGTAGTATCACATCGGTGCTGCCACGTGGAGCAATAGTAATGAGTCATTTTCAAGAAATGCATCCAAAAATGAAGAAGGAAAGCGAAGAAAAACGAACTCTGCGCTAACATACGCTCAGACTAATACACAATCCGCTTTTGTGTGTTCCTTTTCTAATTCCTAGCTGTCAGCCCTTCTCTTTGCACGCAGTTTTCAAAACTGCACTATTTTTCCCATCTAGCCCGCCGGAGAACTTGCTAGTAGTTGTAAAACTTTGGCGCAACACTTGAACGCCGGTGGCAGATGCTGTTGCGTAATGGTAGCCCTTCTAGAGAACATGCGTGCTGACAGATGCGAACATTTACAGTCCATCGCGGCATAGAAATTCACAGTGCAGTGGGTTGTAAACTTTTGTGACAGGCGGTACGTCATACACGCGGCGTTCGGGCAATTTCCTCCTATACGCTCAGCACATATGGTTCTAAGCGTCGTCTCAGTTTACGGCAGCAGCCACAAATGGTATTACCTGCTTTCAAGCATACTACGCGGATATTTTACATATACAGCCACGTATACTGCTCCAGGACACTTGGTGTCAAAAACGGCGGCTCTTATGGTCATAAGAGAGCCATGGATTTTGTGGACGTTCCTTCATCAAGAGAACCGGGACTGCGTTAGGGCTTTTGTTCCCGCTTTTACGCCTCTTCCTCGATTTTTCGGCTATCTTCGAAACCTATACATGGCGTCTGCGCACTGTTGCTTCCTGTTTTCTTTAAGACCCGAGCATGGCGGGTCAGGAAACGTGCAGGTCACCTTCTAGCTTTTTTCGCGCGGACCGTTTCTGACAACAAAAACTTCGAAGCATTTCCAGAGAATTCGTTATAACAAAGTTTGACTCTCTCTCTCTCTTTCCAGGGAACCTTAGTACTAAGAACTATGGCACTGAAAGGTTTGCCTCTCTAACAGATCATGAACGTTAGCTGTTTGATGGCTGGTTACCTAATAGGCCCTGTGGTAGCCGCTGGCTCGCGTAAAATGCTGTCTGCTTTCATGGAGAACAGCGCGTGATAAAGATGCTCTTTGAATTGAAAATCGGTATTTTTCAGGATAGGAAACTCTACAGTAACTGTCTCACATCTCGGTGAACAGCCGAACCGCCCCGTAGTAAGTTGCACGTCGTAGAGCTTCAGGGCAAAATTTGTCCGCGTGTACTTTTTGTTTCCGTTGTTCGCCCCGCAGCAACTACAACAAACGATTTATTGCTGAGAAGCTAAGATTTAAAAGTTTTAACATCACGTCAATAAAAATCCTCACAAAAGACCGGAAAGAACCCCGTGGTCCTTGCATGTAAGTGAAGGGCCGTGTGTGGTAGACAAAGAACATCACCGAAAAAAACATACCTAGATGCAAAGTAATTTGGCTGCAAAAACGGGCGCACTATTGGCGAAACCCGTAGCGCATCAAGGAGGGAATTACACATCCATGGAAGCACGATATACTTTTGTACCTGGGTCAAATGACCTTGAAATGTACTAGAGCACTTTTAATGATTAAAATGACTTCAATTTCTTTTAAAATAATAAAAGGATTATTTCTCTAAAGGATATTTCAATTGCGGTGTCCTGTTCAGTATAGAGTTCCACTTCTTATCAACTTCACAATCTCAAGCATGTTAGTGACCTCAACGACCTGAACTCAAATGCGTGAACTTTTAAATCTCGCTCAGTATTATTCACGGCGCTGTCAAAGCCACAGCAGAAAGCCCATGCATGCAGTTATATTGCGCTAAAGTGCTATCCGCCGGCTCTTCTAAGCGGTTCTCCATTTCAGATGCGTGCATATTGCGCCCAGGCAATACATTTCATATCCTGCCTACCGCAATCTCCTCGCGCGGATTATTTAGCTCATGCTGAATTTCCAATCGCACTACGTTGTATTTCTATTATTTTATCTTGACAGTCGTATAATGCGTCCATTTTTTCGCATAACTTCAGACTTGCAAGAACTATCAAATTTTCATTCGGTGTAAGCATCCGTCCAAATTTTTATAGAACGCTGCAAACGTTCCTTGTTGCTCTCCGGTTTATTTGAGTATCATACAGATAACAAAATAAAAGTTGGTTTTAGCCTGGTATGGCAAATTTCCCGTTTTATGTGAATATCATACAAAGAACAAAAAAAGCAGTTGCGTTGTGTTGTGTTGTGTTGTGTTTATTGGCGCATAAGCAGCTAAGGCTATCATGCGCCAAAAAAAAAGCAGTTGCTTTTCAAATTGGTATGGTAAATTTCACACTACTACACACTTTGGGCTGAAAATCTAAAATATTATGTGAAGATCAGATAGCAACTGTTATAAAAACAGGATGGATCACTGCCGTCCTACTCTCCGTATGTAGCATCGGCACACCTGCCCTTGAATACTAGCAATAAATTTTTTGTATAATAAGGCAGCAAGTCATTCTGAAGTTAATTTGTGCAGAATGTAGACTGCTCGATGGACTCTAGAAGGAATGTGTAGGGATGAATAGGTGTAAGACAAAAAGAGTGGGCTTCAGGGTTCATAAGTAGACGGACATACCAGATAAAGTAATATATCGTGATTGCCGTCAGGTGCTCACTACGTAACTACCGACGAAATCAAAAACACTCAAGAGGATCTCCGCTGGCGGCTTTTCTATGCTAGTATTGCTTCTCTTCTTAAGGAAGTCTATATAGCAACATGTTTACACATCCAACGTTTTTGGTTCTTACAAAAGTCCTTCTCCTTGCGCAACTTTTTCAGAAGAAACATTTGCCCCCATGGGCTTGTCCAACCCGCTCTCACGGCATGTCTCAAACGTCGGCGGTGTCGTAGGGGTTTAAGCATCTGACTGGTGTGCGTAAAGATTCTGCTTCAACCCTATCGCCATCCAGTACCTACTGATTTCCCAACCTCTACTAGCTTTTGTGCGGCTTTCGGTCGAATATGTTGGCGCTAAAGTGCAGGAATAAGAGCGTACGACCAGACCGAGTGTCCTTTTTCTTAACGACTGGGTGGAAATATTCGCAGGAAGCGTGTTTCTTTTTAATGTTTAACCGCACTTTTAAACGCCATTTGTTAGCGCTCCTATACATTTTTTTGTCTTTGGGTAATTTGTAAAAGTTAAAGGAGGTACATAAAGCTGTTCATAACTATTTTAGTCATACCCGGTAGCGTTCTTAACATCCTTTAGGCAGATGTTAATTAGCAGCAGTTTGGAGTAGTTTTTGCTGAGAAATCAATCGGAGTTATTGTTCTTCGAAAGGAAAGAAAATAACAATCGCCGCCTTCACTGCAATAGCGGTATAGTGGTTTCGAGATCTGGTTCACGTGCGAGAGGGGTAGGATTAAACCACGTGCTGCAGGGTACCAAACGGTCTTGCGGCGAATGAAGAAGATTTTGCCTCGCCTGCTGCTCTGTTTGCCAATTACGAAATCTTGGCAAATTTACTTGCGCCTGGTTGAACCCAAAAGCGTTAGTCGTGCATCAGTACAAACGTTTTAGGCCAATAAAAGGTATGAATGATTCTTTCGTATGGGTTCATTCTTAAGGAGCGTTGCTGACGTCAAATAATAATGGGGTTCGATTTGTGTCATATGGCGGACAACACTCTTTACCCGCATACCATGGTGGGATTTCGCCCCCATCTTTCCGCACAGGACGCCATGCTGCAACTCACACACGACATTTTCGACCCGCTTCTTCCAGGTCACACCAAGGCAGTCTTAGCTTTGGATCTCTCCAAAGCTTTTGATCGCATTGAACATCAGGCGATCATGACTGCTCTATCCCCATTGAATGTGGGTGCGCGCACGTATGCCTACATTCAAGCATTCCTCACTGACCGCACGGCTCAGATACAATTCGGCCCTCTGTCTTCCCCCTCCTACACGCTTCAGAGTATCGGCACCCCTCAAGGGTCCGTCCTTTCCCCCTTTCTCTTTAACATTACCCTCATCCCCCTTGCCCGACAATTGGCAACTATTCCACACCTGAAGCACATCCTTTATGCCGACGATATCACCCTGTGGACCACTCACGGCAGTGACGGCGACATAGAGAGCACCTTACAGGAAGCAGCCACCCTCACCCAAAATTACGCACGGACCATCGGACTGTCTTGATCCCCAGAGAAGTCCGAAATGCTCCTCATCCGTCCTAAGAACCACCGCTGTCCCCGCTCCCCCATTGTCATTGAACTGAATGGTGACCCGGTACCTAAGGTTGGCACCCTCCGTGTATTGGGCCTGCACATCCAAAACGATGGCAAAAACACCACTACCCTCAAGAAACTCAAGCAGGTTGTAGGCGCGATATCGCACCTCATCCGCAGGGTTTCGGGACGTCATAGAGGCATGAAGGAGCGCGACCTGTGTCGCCTCATTCATGCCTTCGTCCTCAGCCGTGTGCTGTACACTACCCCATACTTACAACTATCCAAACATGACATAAACGCTTTGGATGCTTTGATTCGCAAGGCATTCAAAGTAGCACTTCATCTTCCCCTCAACACACCCACAGAAAGATTACTAGGCCTGGGCCTCCACAACACGATCGGGGAACTGGTGGAGGCCCACCGACAGGTCCAATACATCAGGCTCACACAAACTTCCACAGGTCGGTATATCCTGGACTCCCTCGGCATCAGAATACCGGCCAACGACCCAACCCTCCTCGCCATCCCAGGACCCCTTCACCAGGAGCTTCTCATTAGGCCGCTCCCGAGGAATATGCACCCGTCCCACCATGAGCAGCGCCGCAGAGCCCGTGCGAAGGCACTCCATCGAGCGTACGGCCCCGAGCCGGACGCCGTATGGGTGGACGCTGCCTGCACGAGTGATGAAGCGACAGCAGCTGTGGTGGACTCCTATTTATCCGCCCTCCTCACACTACCTCTCCCTCCAGACACGTCCCCAGAGGCTGCAGAGGAAGCCGCCATTGCACTAGCTACCACTCGCACGGAAGCCCGGTATATATTAAGTGACTCCAAAACAGCGATTTTAAATTTTGCTCGAGGCCGAGTTCATGTCCCTGCTTTTGGAATACTGTACTCGCCCGATGCACCCCCGCCCTGCCATGTGGAGCTGATATGGGTGCCTGCGCACTCCGGGAATCCCGGAAACGAGGCTGCCAACCTGTTAGCCCGAGGTTCTTTAAACCGGGCTCAGGTGGCCTCGGATCGGGGATTTACGAAGGAGCGCATGCACACATTCAGTGAGCTGACCCAGGCATACAGAGCCTCACGCCAGCTCTACACCCCGCCCAACCCCTCCCTAGATAACAAACACGCAACACTCTGGCGCAGACTACAGACACACTCTCTCCCCTCACCCCTTAACTTAGCCCACTATCATCCATCCTTTCCCACTCCCGCATGCGCCATATGCCCAGAACCCTTCGCTTCTTCCCTCCACATCCTGTCCCTCTGCCCGGCAGATCCTCCCCCGCGGGACCTAGAGAACCTCAACACCTGGCAGGACTGGGAGACCCTGCTGCGCTCGGAGGACCCGGCCGTGCAGACCATCGCCACCGGCCGTGCTGCCAGTGTTATGGACCGTAGGAACATAAACACTTGAGTGCAGTGGGGTCGTGCGGGGACCCTGGGGCGTGCCCCGAATTCCTGTGTAAATAAAGTTTTTTCTCTCTCTCTCTCTCTTGTGTAACAAACTGTGTCTTACTAATAGCAGCGATTTCTTCTGAGTGCACTAACATAATGCCCCCTCATAGGGTGAATGCAGAATGTTATGCCCTCGCGCCCCACAATACCAGTTTTCATGTTTAAACGGCCCATGTTCAGGCACCTGCTCGAAAATTACTACTGAAAGGACTGAATTTGTTTTCAACAAAAGCACGGCTCTTACCTTTCGAGCTTGGCCAATTACTCAGTGTTATCTCTATACTGATTCGCTGATGCCTTCACTGCCGATGTAAGATCCTATATAGTGGTGCGATTACAAATTCGATGATGCTTACTAGATGTCACACAAGTTTGAGTACTCGAGGCTTATAATTGGACCGAATTTGCTCCGTCGCGGTGGCTCAGTGGTTATGGTGCTCGGCTGCTGACCCGAAAGACGCGGGTTCGATCCCGGCCGCGGCGGTTGAATTTCTTTGGAGGAGAAATTATAGAGGCCCGTGAACTGTGCGATGTCAGTGCACGTTAAAGAACCCCAGGTGGTCGAAATTTCCGCAGCCCTCCGCTACGGCGTCTCTCGTAGCCTTAGTCGCTATGGGACGTTAAACCCCATAAACCAAACCAAACCAGAAAAATTTGATGTGTTTAGAATTTGGTCTGCTTTCCTGCGATACAGACGTCTGACTCGCTCAGAAGCTGGTTGATTGAGCTATGCCTATACGCTCCTTTTTCAGGATAGTAATAAATGACACGGCTGCATCATATTCGCCGACGAGAATGTATGGCAGCAGACAGTCATGGCGATAGAGCGACCGAAATAAAAGTCGATGAAGGAAATATTGTAACCTCGGGCATTTCACTGCTACCTTCATAACCGAGTGCAACAACTGTTCATGGGTTTTGTAGTTTTGAGGAAGCTAACACCTTCAATAGAATGCAAGCGGCCTGACACCAAGCCCCATAAATTCATTATTGTTTCAGACATATCACAGATCCTCCTGGCTAAGAACACGGGGCGAACTTCCCTTTGCTGACTAACTTTTGTCTCTCCTTTGCATCAAGATTTAAAAAAAAGGCGCTTGCCTGTCGTTTTTGTCTCACTGCAGAGAAAAAAGGGTTTTTTAGCTTATGTTCATTCCATTCCACAAAGACATTCAGTTCGCCTTGTGATGTGTAAATAAGTACGAGGATTCGGAAAAAGAAGAAAACTGCAATATGGTAACCCAAAACGAGCCTCGAGTATTGAGGTCTCTTGCTACTGAAGTAAAAAAATAAAGGTATAGGGAAAAAAAGGGCTGCGCGGCGAAGCCAACGAACTTCAATTCTTAGCAAAACAGCGAGGGCGTCGATTTGAATGCAACGTTCATACTAGAGTGTAGCGCAGGTGGCTTTCAGCATCCATTCTTCCCCTTCATATCCGCGGAATAGGTTTCCTTTAGACTCGCTCATATAGCTGTACAGAAAAGCGATGCGAGCAGCAACAAATGAGGAAAACTTCGCGTGCGCATTCCCCGACTTGTCTTATCAATATAAGAAGACAAATACCACAGAACTGAGTTCACCGCCCGCGAGTATTAGAAAACACAATGCATTCATGGAGAAAAACAAACACTCCCATCAGATATGCAAATGCATGATGTATGCTATATTTATTCTACTGGCCTCGGTAAACAGCAACTTTGTTTTCAGCAGGTTGTGCCTGCTGTTGAGAGGAATAGAGTCGGGCCAGTGATGACCACTGCGCAAAAAAAGTAAATGGCAACCAAGAATCAGAAACATAGACAATCTGGGTATAATGATAAGACAAAAGTTATTCGAAGACCTCAAGTCCAGTTGCACTAGCGAATGCACATATTTCTATTTCCAAGGAAAGCTGGGAACTTCCAATTCGAAACTGCGAAGTACGGCACTCCATCTCTGCTTACACGCCACGCGTCATTGTTCCTTTCGGGCAGTAAAAGTTCGGAGCTTCTACTCTGAAGGAAGCTCCAGGATTTTGAAAGCAGACGCAGGTCTAGGCAGACTATACGTGAAATGGTACCATTTTCTAAGCTCGGCACCTTGAAGGTTCTGCTACTGCAAACGCCTCGAAAACATTTTATTATGCTGTTGTGTTCGCTTCTTTAGTCACTTTTTGTAAAAAAACGATGGCCACTTACGTTCGAATACAAAAGAAGCGCCTATCCACTGCACGTCAGTCTGATGCAAAATCTGGAGAATCACAAGAAAAGCGGTATTTCTGACAGAGGACACAACTCTTTTCTTCAAAGCAGATGTGCTTGAGTACTGCATGAGCAGAACTACAAGGAAGACAGAGCACACGTGTCAGGGAAGGGATATCGCACATAACGAAACGAAATGCCGTCAGTGCTGCTGAACAGCGCTTGGTATACAACAAATGCAGTTCACACATACTCAAGATAGGATGATGTAGCTCTGCGTAAAACACTGCGGGAGGTCGGTTTGGCCTCGAAAGTGGGCTTTCTATGCTACCGACCAAGAGAATCCATATCGCTTGTTACCCCAAGCGTGGAAACGAGCGGTATATTTTCAGCCATCCAGATGAGGAGTAGGGTAGGTTGCGATTGACAGAACTCTGGGGGTAGGCGATTGCGCAACCTTAATATGCCATTCCTTCCTTTTCTGCCCCATACCACGAGGCAGCAATGGATACATCTGAGACTAATTGTCGCATAATCAAAAACAAAGATTGACCTCGAATGATCACAAAAACACGACCGCACGGTACAAAGAAGCGGGAAGGGTCAGCAAAAACGGGCGGCGTGTTATTGCACTTTTTTGCTTTTTTTACTGCTTGACAGTGGTGATATTTTTGATTTTGAACTGGGTGCGCAAAGTAGACAGTAGCACACTATTACAATTCTGCTCATACGGAAGCAGTTCAGGTATAGACCTAAAAACTGGCTGTTGGCGCCACGCTCTCCAAAAGGTGGCCCTTTGCCATAGATCCATTTTCGCGTTTTCCCATATGACGTGGCAGAATTGCTGACAGAATGTATTTTAATTGAGGGAGCAAAATAAATCCGAGGTCAATATTAGAATTCAGCTCATACGGAAGGAGTTCAGGTACATACCCGACGACCTCACGTTGGCGCTGCGTTCTCAAAAGGTGGCCCATTGCCGCAGATGCATTAACATGTTTCACAATATGACATGGCAGATTTTTTAGCAGCATGATAATTTGAACTTGTGGCACAAATAAATTCTAGCACAGCATTACAATTATGAGCACGCGGAAGGAGTTCAGGTTTAGACCTGGAATTTGACGTTCCGGCATGTTCTCAAAATTTGGCCTTTAGCAGTGGATCTATAAGACATACTCCAGGCTGTGACATGGCAGAGGTTGCTAACATCGAGGTTGGAACTATTGGGAACACAATAAATCCTATGAGAACACTTCATTTAAACTCGTATGAGGAGTCGTCGGCCTGCAATACCCAAAAGCTAAATTAGGGGTGTAAGAAGGGTTCGCGGAAACACTCTGGAATAATTTAAGAGTCGCACGCAGAGCAAGCAGTTGAAATACGAAAAAGGTTTAAAAAGAAGTTATCGATCTTTCTATAGCGCATTTTACCGCGATGCCATTTGGGCATTTGACGGCTAAGTAACATGACATGAAATATATAAATACCAGCGCAAAACAGCAGGACACACGACGAAGAACGAGGACAAACTAGCCCTGGGTCCTACTGTTCGTCGTGTGTCCTACTGTTTTGCGCTGGTATTTATTATTTATATGTTATGTATCTATGTTTATTATTTTTATGTTATGTATTATATGTATTTTATATGTTATGGACCACCAACTAGCCCGCACCCTTACCCTAATGACATGAGGCATATAGAAATATTCAGTGACACAGCTGCCAGGAAGCGCCATTACTTTTTGCATAGACGCCTGAAAGAGAAAGATATAAAATGCCATATATATGAGCACACATTACAAAGACAATAGAATAAATGTGGCATATTGTACGTTGCCTGTGTTAAGCTCAGAGAATGCACTGAGTGCCTTCACGCGTTTGATGAATTTAGGGTTTCCATTGGTAGTTGAATAATTTGAAAGCATAACGCAGAAATACGCCTGGGATTGATTGATTGATTGATTGATTGATTGATTCAATTTTTATTTCTCAACATTCATACAAGGCATGCTTGTGAAAACATCTGGATCCCTAGCTGAAAGCTAGTTGGGATCCATGCAATTCAGTTTCAAAGAAAATTGCAGGCATGACAAAAATTAATTACATTCATAAAAAAGCTCATGAAATTAGAAAGACATAAATGGGTACATAGAGCAACAATATTCAGAGCACCAAGCCTCTTTTACAAACATATACATTTGGGGAACCACTCTCGAGCGGCTTATCGGAGTTTGTTGAACCTCAAAGTATGTCGCCTGCTCATTAAGCAGCCGTAAGTCCAGTAATGAGGCGAGCAGTGAGGATGGCGACACCTCCGTTTATGAAATCATACGTTGCTAGACACGCACAGCTGCACCTTCAATCTTTCCGATGGCTCTCCAATGAGTAGAAAAAGCATAAATTGTTAATAATCCATGAAGGTGGCAGTTAGCAAAGAACTCACATATTCCCTATCAAATAAGAACTTTGATGACCTTACCTTGCTAAGTCACTCAGGACACGTAAGCTGCATAGCATGGTCAATGAGTTAGACAGGCAGAGCAGAAGATAGGGCTAAAGATTAACATGCAGAAAACCGAAGTAATGTGCAACAGTCTAGCAAAGAAACAGCAGTTCGCGAATGGTAGAGAGGTGTTGGAAGAGGTAAGGGAGTATGTCTACTTAGGGCAGGTAGTGACCGCTGATCCGGATCATGAGAGCGAAATAACCAGAAGAATAAGAAAGAGACGGAGCGCACGTGGCAGGCTCAAAAACGCTAACAAACGTGGAGGCTAACAAAGAGGGTTCAGGTTAAGTTATGGACAGCGCAGCGAGCTATGGAAAGAAAAAAGATAGATGTAATGTTAAGAGATCGAAAGCGCGCGGAGTGGGTGAAGGAAGAAATGCGGGTTATTAATATCCGGGTCGAAATCAAGATAAATAAATGGGCTTGCGCAAGGCATGTATTCCGAAGGAAAGATAACCACTGGACGTTAAGGGTGGCGGAGTAGATTCAAAGAAAGCAAGCGTAGCAGAAGGTGGTAGAAAGTGACATGGGTGGACGAGATTAAGAAATTTGCTGGGATGCGATGGCCGCAACTAGCAAAAGACGGTTAATCAGAGAGACTTTGGAGAGACTTTTGTCCTGCAGTGGGTGTAGTCAAGCTGATGATGATGATATAGAATTTTCCAGTATTGTTGGGCATATTACGAGCCTCCGGGGTGCGGACTCGCAATCCAATGCCCAAGATTACCACTTATTTACTAGCATTGAGAAGCTTGGCCAACTGTGTCACCGACAAACTCACATTTGAAGAACGAAGTTATTGGTCTAGTCGGCGTTACATGTAAATTCAGGGTGACGCGGTTAGCTCTCCCAAAGAAGAGTGGGGAGCATTGCAAAGAGCTAATTTTACTCCTTGTAATGTCCCTACAAATTCAACTTTCTACCAACAGCAAAACATTCAAGCATAATGCCAAGTTCCGAAAGATTTTGAGTGCCGACTGCTAATATCTACACTGTTTCGACTTCCCGGTGTCTTCCTGCACTCACTCGAGGGTCAGTTTTAGAAGATATGAAGAGAAGATTTGCTTTAACGCTTTCTGACCGCCTACCCCTGCTTTCATTCTACACCTGAACTAAGCAAGCCGCAGGTTTTAGGTGTAATGCTAGTGCGCGTTGCCCTGCGTTGTATGTCAACTTGCGAGCAACTCTGCCGGCAACTGCAGTGTAGTTATGCGTATAATGCGGTATTTAAAGTAATCGGTGAGAAAAAGTGGAAGCTAAACTTTTTATATTCTCATTGAAGCCATCCCGGTTCCCGATAAGAAATTAATATGTAGTCTTACTGGAATCACGCTTTCTCTGCAAGGCCACACACCTCTGTAGGGGCACAGTATTTATAAACGCATTTTAAATTCTGTGTTGTTTACTACGCGCGATGAAGTCCTCTTCGAATACAGACTCGCCTATACGGCGGCTTGTTCGTTCCGAATGAATGAATCGTTTGAGACAACTTCAAAGAACTTCTTGCGCAAATAACAGGTACGGATTTCAGAGAAGGAGGATCGATCCGAACTCAACCTGTGTGTCGTCGCCCACGCGATGGTTTTTAATGTGAAGGACACTTCTGAATTATATAAGAGGTTGTCAGAAACCTGCATGCCATCTTTGAATATGCATGAGTGCATGCATATGTGAACCATATGAATTAAAGCAGTACTAGTACTCTCCTTTCAGCAAACATGATCGAGCTGTAACTGGGTGAAGCTTCAATGCGCACTGTGTAAGCAAAAAATTGTGAGGATATTCTACTGGCACTTAGGGACACACCTAATTTTTGCCGCACTAACAGGGCTGCTTGCTTACTGTGCGGTCATTAAAAAACATAGCGTACGATCAATGAGCTGTACTATCAGACAAAAGGCGCCATGCATGGCCTGCTGAAAGAGAGAAAGCGAACTTTTTCCCACTGATATAAAGCGCCCGCGAGGGAATCAAATTACTGCGCGGAATTTCTCCTATTATGATTGTCGTTGACTGCGCCAAGTAGAGAGTTAAAAAATTCAGGGGGCACTTTGACTGTCTAAAGTGCGTAGAGGCGAAAGCGTTTTACGCACCACTTTCATTGCTTCTGTGGCACTGGTGGCGTCACATGTGATTGAGTACTAATTACTAAGTGATGACAAATCACTAATTAAGGGTTAATTACAGATTAATGCCTGAATACTAATTAACTGCTAATTAATGACGCTTAAGCTTCGCCTTTAGGAGTGGAACGCGACAGCGTGTGTTAGCGCTGCCAGGGAGTCCACGGAACGCCACCACCCATTCGGCGCGATGCCTTGCCGTTTGAACGCAACGGTTTTTGAGGAAAGGAAATGGAGCAGTAATACTCTGTCATCTCGGTGGACACCAGAACCGCATTGCAGAGGAAGGGAGAAAGTGGGAGTGAAAGAAGAAAGACAAAGATGGCCCGTAATGAAGAAAATGAAAATTGTATTTGAGGAAAGAAAATTACGCACTAACTGTCTCACCTATCTCGGTGGACACCCGTCAAAATTCAGGGGGTGGGGGGTGCACTTTTTTGACCTAAAGTGCGGTGACTGATGTGTGGCTAAGATGTTAAGCTTAGTGGAACGCGAGAGCGTCTTGCAACGCTGCCAGGGAGTCCATAGAACGCCATCGCCTATTCGGTACTACGCCTCGCTCGTCCGTAAATTGGTTTTTCAGGAAAGGAAATGTATCCGTCTCGCATATCTCGGTAGACACCTGAACCTCGCCGTAATGGGAAGGGAGGAAGATGGGAGTGAACGAACACACCGTATTTACTAGATGCGCCTTTGTTCATTCCAAACCATCAAGCTGGCATGGCGGAGTGGATAGCATGCTCGTCTTGCACTCCGAAGACCGGGGTTCGATTCCCGAGCTCGACGAATTTCTTACTCGGTTTTATTTATTTATATGGCCTGACTAGAAAAGTTAGTTGGGCTAATTGAGTAATTAAGGAATTAACTAAGCTCAGTCCCACTTACTTGGAGCATCACTGTATGATCTCTTCAATTGGTTGCATGGTTACTAGCCAAAGTACAATTGGCCCCGTTTGAAATAGGCGCACTGACGTCACGACCGTTTCGACCAACTGAAAAGCGTGACATTTCTGTCGACAACTGCTGCTTACAACGATGAGACATTAAAGGCTTTCGCCTTAATATCAGCTGCCAGTTTAAAAGAACTCCCTTGAATACCTTTCGTGTGCTAGAATCAGTTTTAATGGAACTGAGAAAAAGAGCCGGTGCTTAAAAAGTGCGCATGTGGTGCAGAGAATTTGAGCAACAAATTGCTTATCGCCTAATAGCGGACGGAATGAATTAGATGAATTAAAAGCGCTCCATGAGACGGCCAAGAATCATGGGGAGAGGTGCGGTGAAATTTTATAGTATAAACCGTTTCTCTGTTTGCAGCTTGAGACCCCGTGTGCCTTGCACTGTGCTGCGTTGACGCCGTAGATTTCTGTATGAAATTCGCCAATCAGATCGCTCTTGGCACTTGCCAATGTAAATATGGCTGCGCCAAAGAAGGAAAATGTGAAAATGCCTAAAGAGTGACTGTTGTCCAAGTCTAAACAGCACATTTTAAGATTATTGCACCACGTTTTTCTCTGGAGTGAACGTAATCCGACCGGTGATTTTTGCAATGGACATATAAGTAGTTAAGAATAAATGATATTTAGAACAAACGATTATGGAATGGGGAGGAGTGGGGTGGGGGGGTGTCATTGCGACACCGCCCCATAAGTGTTTTCCCACTTATTTAATTTCCGTACATCTTAATGTTTAATTTTTTATACTACTGCTTTTCCATATATTTTCTGTACTATCTGAATTACCCGACGTTAATTTCACTTCAAAGTTGTTATTCTTGTTATTTTTTGTTGTGTTTTTCTATGTTTACATGCCTTTGTATGACCACTGCAGACCACTGTCTTTACCCCCCTTATGTAATGTCCCAGACGGTGTCTTTAATGGTTCAATTAATGATGATGACGATGATAATCGCAATAATCATTACACACCTGATTATTATGCGCGCGACGTTTACCGCTACAGACCGTCCTATCAATTTTTTAGTACGGAAACTTTCAGTTCTTCTGACCATAAGAGACGCGTCAGCACAGGCGCCCTGTTTCAACTCAAAATCGAAAATGTAGAGCAAGTGGAAACTGTTGTAATATAAATGTAATTGTCGTAATATATGCGCTCGTCTGAGCGATTCGATAGCCGCCGTGTCTTCGTTCAGCGCCTGATAACGAATCAAAGAAGTCCTACTTGCCCGGACATCCATATTTGTTTCCCCGTGGTCCCCTATACGGAGGGCGACAATTACGTGGCTGCAAGTCGCAAACAGGTCGAACAGCAGTGTAGCATCCTTTCGATACTATGTCACGTTTCATTTTACGGCTACATATTGGAGTGCAGCATCCGAATGACAAATGATAAAGGTATAACAGGTGCAGCCACACCCAATAGGCTCCTGAATTAGGACTCGTGTCATACCCATGCTATTAAATTCTAGTAAGGCTCAAAAACCATCACATAAGAGATGTTTCATGCAATCCTTTTTTGCAATTTTAGAACATGTTTTTTGAGTTAGATGAGCGCTTTTTTCGCCATAGCACTGTCAGCGGTGCAGTGCATCAGAATAAAGCTAAGGCATGGTAATTAGCACGCTGAGTAACTAAGAATAAATAGCTAGCTTTTTAACTATTATTGTTAACCTCCTTAAATATTGCCGCCAAAATTAAGGTGTGCCACCAAACGTAAGTAATACCATTGCAGCTCTTTTTTTCAGAATTTCGAATTTGTGGTTGCCCTAGGCGCTGTGACCCACCAAATTTTTTTCTACATCGCGCAAAATACATGGCTTTTGGGAAGCATGGGAGAGAAGAGACCTTTCGAGTGCACGTTACTGTTCAGAATAGCCGAAATCTTTTCGGCCACAGTGCCTAGGGTAGACGTGTTTTCGCAATTCTAAAAACGGATACGCATATTACATAAGCCGGTCTACACCTCTCCGTAATTAAGCTGGCCAACAACAATAGTTAAAAAGTGTACATTAATTCTCATTTACCATAATGGTAGCGAGCGCATCTTATTTGCATTCTGATGTACTACACCACTGACAATGCTATGCCAAAAAAGCGCTCTATTAACTGAAGAAAGCTTTTTAAATGCAGAAAGTACTACATGACACACCTTGTATGCATTGTTATTATGCAATGGCTAAAAACGTTACTGTGTTCAGAAAGACTTTGTCTGAAAAAAATACATCTTTGTTATTGCCAGTCAATCTGCTTCACTAGCTCCGCAACCCTATGCTCATAAAGCTAGAAAGCTCACCTTTATCCTTATCCATCCAATAATGAGTCAAACGCAAGAAAAATTCATTTTGAGAGATTCAGTGTCAAAAAAGAAAACATATTCTCTTCAAATCTTCGCAGTAACAACTAGTACTGAATCTTCAGTTTACGAAGCATGTGCTAGCTAGTCGTAACTGTGCTAATCTTGAGCTTCTTTGCATGCGGGTTCACTTCTGTGACCTCTCGTGATGTCTCCTGCATCTTTCTTGGCAAAAATTTAAGGCGACGGTGCATTTCAAGCAATCATATCACGACATGCAACCATGGTGTAGGCCAAATTTCATGGAATCAGAGCGTGTGTATACCAGGACTTTAGCTCAAGTTATACTCCGTCTAATATGTAAAATCGAAATTGTGCATTCTAATGAGGGCATGACGTAGTGTGCGACCCCGGATCGCTTGGAAATCGAATCTTTGGGATTTTGGTGTTCGCGCCTGGAAAAACTTCTTGAGAAGCTTACGGGTGCGACGTCTCTGGAAAGCAACTGCAGAATATTTTTTTCTTGGATAGTTTTGCCATGATCCAAAAAAATTAAGGCCGAAAAATAGACACAAACAAAACACGCCTGCGACAAGACACATATGCACTGCCACGTGTCCGCGTATTGTTCTATTTGTCTATTTGCGGACTATAGTTCTCCTGAAACGGAGTCGTACTGGACGAAAAAAATAAATTGAGGTAGTATATATGCCAAAAAGGTTCGTTCGTCATTTTGCTCTTGTCGGTGTGCCATGTATAGTGATTTTACGCATGTTTTAAGCTGTCCAATAAGAGAGGAAGAAATTTTTCAAAACACTCACAAATGAAAGAAGAAATCGCGCGCCGGACGCGTGGTCTGCAAAGTGCAGAGTAAAGACATATGTCAATACATATATATCAAAGACATATATCAATAAAACATGCCCCGCCGCGGTGGCTCAGTGGCTACGGCGCTCGGCTGCTGACCCGAAAGACGCGGGTTCGATCCCGGCCGCGGCGGCTGAATTTCTTGAAGGCGAAATTCTAGAGGCCCGTGTGCTGTGCGATGTCAGTGCACGTTAAAGAACCCCAGGTGGTCGAAATTTCCGGAGCCCTTCACTAGGGCGTCTCTCATAGCCTCAGTCGCTTTGGGACGTTAAACCCCAATAAACCAAACCAATAAAACATATTTTTCAGGCCTTATCAAGAAGTCATAGCCAAAGGAGGTTTTCTTCTAAGCCGTGTAGCGCGGATCTTGAAAGACCCGCGGAAATACTAAACAGAAACACAAGCTCTTCTTAAAATTAGGATGTTTGGAACGACGGGGTATCATATCTAGCCTATGCGTTGTGGTAGGAAAGCAATCCCTCTTCCTCTGTAAACTTTTTACAAGGGCGTAGCTGTCTTGTTTTGCCTGTAAGTAAAGAAAGCAGCTGCGCATTTGACAGCTATACCTATAGTCATGCTTTCCTCACCCTACTGCGCAGCCGAAAGTGGAGTGAGCGCAATATTCGAAGCATTAGGTCATGTTGACTCGCCTTTTGCTTTCAAATAGCGGTCAAATGGACTTTAGTCAACCAAATGATCAGGCAGGCTTTCGTAAAGGATACTCGACAATAGACCACATTCACACTATCAATCAGGTGATAGAGAAATGCGCAGAATATAACCAACCCCTATATATAGCCTTCATTTATTACGAGAAAGCATTTGACTCAGTGGAAACCTCAGCTGTCATGCAGGCATTGCGGAATCAGGGTGTGGAAGAGTGTTATGTGAAAATATTGGATGATATTTATAACGATTGCACAGCTAGTATAGTTCTCCATAAAGTCAGCAATAAAATTCCAATACGGAAAGGTGTCAGGCAGGGAGACACGATCTCGCCAATGCTTTTCACTGCCTGCTTACAGGAGGTATTCCGGGGACTGGAATGGGAAGAGTTGGTTTAATGGAGAATACCTGAGTAATTTGCGATTCGCTGATGACATTGCCTTGCTAAGCCACTCAGGATAAGAACTGCAAAGCATGATCAACCAGTTAGACAGGCAGAGCAGAACGGTGGGGCTAAGAATTAACATGCAGAAAACCAAAGTAAAGTTCAACAGCCTAGCAAGGGAACAGCAGTTCGCAATTGGTAGCGAGGTGCTGGAAGTAGTAAGAGAATATGTCTACTTAGGGCAGGTAGTGACCGCAGATCCGGATCATGAGAGGGAAATAACTAGAAGAATAAGAATGGGGTGGAGCGCATATGGCAGGTTCTCTCAGATCATGAATGGTAGCTTACCAATATCCCTGAAGAGAAAAGTATACAACAGCTGTATCCTACCGGTACTCACCTATGGGGCAGAAACGTGGAGGCTAACAAAGAGGGTTCAGCTTAAGTTAAGAACAACGCAGCGAGCTATGGAAAGGAAAATGATAGGTGTAACGTTAAGAGATCGGAAGAGGGCGGAGTGGGTGAGGGAACAAACGCGGGTTAATGACATCTTAGTTGAAATCAAGAAGAAGAAATGGGCTTGGGCAGGGCATGTAATGCGAAGGCAAGATAACCGCTGGTCCTTAAGGGTAACGGAGTGGATTCCAAGAGAAAGCAAACGTAGCAGGGGACGGCAGAAAGTTAGGTGGGCGGATGAGATTAAGAAGTTTGCGGGGATACAGTGGCGGCAACTGACAAAGGACAGGGTTAATTGGAGAGACATGGGAGAGGCCTTTGCCCTGCAGTGGGTGTAGTCAGGCTGATGATGATGATGATGAGCGGTCAAATATGCCTTTAATAAAGGGCGGAAAAGGAATTGGAGTCAATGACCAGTCTTCAGGAAGGTTTTGGTGTTCGGTGCTGATAGAAACCAAGAAGTGAATATTTTTCTCATTTGATCACACGCGGTGCTCTTAAACGGCTGTTCAAACTCTGCTCTGAAGTACAAACTCTACCCTCAATAAAGGCCTCAGCTACTTACACAGGTGACGTACGCTAATACGAGGCGAATATAAGAGGTATCAGACCTTAAATTAGTTAATCACTATGAACAAAGGCTCGAAGGGCACGTGTTTTTTTTCGAGTATTTCTTTTTTGAACTACGCAGCACGAAGGCAATCAGCGTAAAAGCGAAACATGAAATTAGTACTACAAACGGCGATTTGCCCCATCACATCGTCTGGTCGCCTGTGCGCTGATAAACTTATGATACTGTGGGAACGCAGCTGCTTGGGGCGGCTCACACAGGGTTATTCCCAGCCTACCCAAGCATATCCATTGGCTACCAGAGCACCGCAAAAAGAAACGAAAAGGCCACTTCGGGCAAATATGCAAATCAACGCAGTACCTCTACACTGGAGAAACGATACCCGGAAGAGACGCAGCTCTTCCCGTCGCCCGCAGCGTAAAGACCGATGACACTGGTATCGCAGCTAGCCCACTCATAAAATGCGAGGAACACCAGCGGAAGCCCTTTACGAGCATTGTCCGTTACAGAGGCACCGCGCTAAGTGTAGCTCCATATTGCCGAGAACGACCGTTTTGGCGAACAGTGCTAAAGCCCGGCGCGGGAGGCAAACAGCAGTAACAATCAGAAAGGACAAACCAGGAAGCAATCTGGGAGGCTCTTTGTCTTAATTTGCTCCCTGCTACTTGGACTCAAGGCGATTAGGGACGAGGCCGGATATCGCGAAGCCAGGAGGCAGCAGAGCACTGTGCCATCCTGCGACAAAGATGAATATTAGAAGAAACAAATGCGTTTTCATGAATGAAATAGGTAGCTTGCACGGGAGCAGTCATTGTGCATGATGGCCGCGAGCTTTCTAGGATGAAATCAGAAACAGTGTGTTTAACCCGCACACTATAGGACGAAAAGCGATTTGAACCTAACAGGTTTAGCAGACTAAGTTATGCTTGACTCGCGTAAATGAGATTGGGTGCCTAAATGTTAAATGGCAACAAAATGAAAGTGACTTCTATGAATTGATTACCACTTCATAATGAGAAAGAGGGTGCATTCACTAAAAACACAGCTTTCATGAGCCCAAACGAGCGCAAAATTAAATAACCGTAATCGTGTCACACATTTTATAAGAGATATGCCGCGGCTTCAAGGTTTTTTGCTGAATGAGCTCTGAGGCTATATAAAGCCGTAATTCACCGCCAGTTCACGCGGGAGTTCTTTTCATCATCAGAATCACGTGTTAGGTTCAACGGGTGGAAAATACCCTTTATACAGAATGCTCCCCGCAATAAATCGGCTCTTGCACCTGGACAATCCTCATGAGCGCCACAGGAACAAAAAAAAATATTAATGAGCACAAAAGTTAAATGAAATGGCCATCAGTGTCCCTTTAGGGTAGTGCGGAGTGAAGACGTTCAAGAGTCATTCTCTTATGATTCAGGAACCATAACATGAAGGATTTTCGTTCAACGAAGGCGGCTACATGCAAGTTTGTATTCCTGACTTTTGAACACAAGAAATCCTGAGTAAATTGAGGCTCCGGCTCAGCCGAAAAGTAAGCTGAACCCTAAAAACTATATTCATACACATAAAATGATGGTGAACAGAAAAAGAAGACAAGCATAGAAAAGTGCGCATTTTTTTTAATCCCTCAAGACGCGCTGTCAGAACTACATATAATCAACAATTCGTGGAAACTTTCCAAATACTTACTGCCTTGTTTCACTAAAAAGGTGTCTTCACAAGGAATGAGTGCTGTCTTCCTGAAAAGAGCTCAAATATTCTGCCCAAAACTTTTGCTTGAGTATAGCTGAATAAATGTGTTCCGAAGTATTGGTTTCGTTAGTATATTTGCAATAATCAAAAGTCATGTGCTGCGCATCATATACCACTACTCTGACAATACTGCGTAGATGAAGCTCAAAAAACACCACAAAAAACACACATGCGTCAACTGCCTCCTTACCTGTTTGTTTTCTCTATGTTACTCTTGTTCTTACTATTGCGGCTATGAAATATCAACCCGCCAAAGCTTTTAGGCACGCAAACAATTCAGCAGAGCGCTTGTTAGCAAGAAGTGGCCGGATTCTTTTCGAATTAAGAAAACAGGTTTAATTTAAGACTTAAGGATACAAGAATGAAATAACTGGATTATTGATACGTAGGAGGTTCGGCGGATCTGCAGAGTTGGGAGGGCCTCGCCGACGCGTCTCGTATCGTCGGCGCCTCTCGGTCGTCTCTCTCTCATGCTGCAGCGGTGGGGCTTTTATAGCCTGAGGAACGGTGGCCCCTCCGAACTGGCCAATCCAAAGGCGGCACTCCGAAAGGACCAACCAGCGACCGCGCGGCCAACCGCTTCAAATCTTGCCGCGCGCGCTGGCGTCCGGGGGAGGAGGAAACGGCGCCTCGCTGTCTGGCCTCTTGTGACAAGTCCAGGCGTGTTAGTTGAAGATACTTCTCCTTACGACTCCGCTGCCGTAAGGCGCAGCATCGTGGCTTGTAAAGGGGGACGCTCGTAGGAGAAAGTTAGGATGCGGGGCGCCTCGTGGTCGCTGAGCAGGAGCGTTAAATGTCGTGTGCTGGCGTGTTGGGACCGCGTGGCTCGTGAGAAATGTGAATGCTGACACGGCCTTTCCAAAATTTGCGCCTGTCCTCAGGCGCACGTTGTCGACAGCAATTCTTGGGCGAGCTGGGCGTTCTCCGCCGCGTACCTTGTGGCTTGCGTCCAGCCCGTTCTAATACGCCTACGCTTCCATCTAGGGAGACGATGCGACTTGTGCGAAGTGCCGTGTTTGTCTCGTTCGTTTCGTTTCTTGGTACAGGGAGTCGGGCTTGTACCGTGATGCTCACCGATACCACTGCGTCGTCGTTTCCACCTGGGGACGTGATACGACTTATGCGGACTGCCGTGTTTGTCTCGTTCGTAACGTTTCTTGGTCCAGGGAGTCGGGCTTGTTGGATCGTTCCGCATCCTGCCGCGCTTTCGTCGCGGTGCTGGCTTTATGGATGATCCAGCTCGTCTTGGCAATGGCTTCTGCATTGTAGTAACTGTAGCAGATGCGAAAGGTGCGCCGTGTCGTTGGAGGCACGTCTCGTGGCCAACTCGTGTCGGTAGTGGCTGCTGCACCGTAATATCCGTGGCTGGGGCGCGGGGTCCGTCGTGTCGTGGGGAGCCCGTTCCGTGGCTCGATCTCGGTGACACCGGCTGCTGCACCGTAATATCCGTGGCTGGGGCGCGGGGTCCGTCGTGTCGTGGGGAGCCCGTTCCGTGGCTCGATCTCGGTGACACAGGCTGCTGCACCGAAGTGTCCGTGGCAGGGGCGCGGGGTCCGTCGTGTCGTTGGGAGCCCTTTTCGTGGCCCGCTTGCGGCGGCACCGTGTGCTGCACCGTAATATCAGTGGCTGGGGCGCGGGGTCCGTCTAGTCGTTGGGAGCCCTTTTCGTGGCCCGCTTGCGGCGACACCGTGTGCTGCACCGTAGTGTCCGTGGCAGGGGCGCGGGGTCCGTCCAGTCGTTGGGAGCCCTTTTCGTGGCCCGCTTGCGGCGACACCGTATGCTGCACCGTAGTGTCCATGGCAGGGGCGCGGGGTCCGTCGTATCGTTGGGAGCCCGTTTCGTTATCTGCTTGCGGTGACACCGGCTGCTGCACCGTAGTGTCCGTGGCAGGGGCGCGGGGTCCTTCGTGTCGTTGGGAGCCCTTTTCGTAGCCCGCTTGCGGCGACACCGGCTGCTGCACCGTAGTGTCCGTGGCAGGGGCTCGGGGTCCGTCGTGTCGTTGGGAGCCCGTTTCGTGGCCCGCTTGCGGCGACACCGTGTGCTGCACCGTAGTGTCCGTGGCAGGGGCGCGGGGTCCGTCGTGTCGTTGGGAGACCTTTTCGTGGCCCGCTTGCGGCGACACCGTGTGCTGCACCGTAGTGTCCGTGGCAGGGGCGCGGGGTCCGTCGTGTCGTTGGGAGCCCTTTTCGTGGCCCGCTTGCGGCGACACCGTGTGCTGCACCGTAGTGTCCGTGGCAGGGGCGCGGGGTCCGCCGTGTCGTTGGGAGCCCTTTTCATGGCCCGCTTGCGGTGACACCGGCTGCTGCACCGAAGTGTCCGTGGCAGGGGCGCGGGGTCCGTCGTGTCGTTGGGAGCCCTTTTCGTGGCCCGCTTGCGGCGACACCGTGTGCTGCACCGTAGTGTCCGTGGCAGGGGCGCGGGGTCCGTCGTGTCGTTGGGAGCCCTTTTCATGGCCCGCTTGCGGTGACACCGGCTGCTGCACCGAAGTGTCCGTGGCAGGGGCGCGGGGTCCGTCGTGTCGTTGGGAGCCCTTTTCGTGGCCCACTTGCGGCGGCACCGTGTGCTGCACCGTAGTGTCCGTGGCAGGGGCGCGGGGTCCGTCGTGTCGTTGGGAGCCCGTTTCGTTGTCTGCTTGCGGTGACACCATGTGCTGCACCGTAGTGTCCGTGTTGTCACTCGTATCGTGGGACACTTGTCGTTGAGCAAGAAGCCTCCGCAGATGGTCTCTCTCGGCCAGCAGTTTTTCGAATTCCGCCCTCTCGGCTTGGCGGCGAGCGTTGTCGTCCATGATCCGCGTCACGATGTCGTCCTTGCGGCCGCTGCACGAAAGTCCTCGGCATCGGAGCTCTTCCACCAGTTGCCGTTTCTTCAAGGTGGTCAGTGCGTTGCGTGCTGCCGATGCCAGAAGGGACAGAATGAGCGGGGACTCCAAGCTCACCGTCGGCGTTCTGCTGGGCTCCACGTTGTCGGCTCGGTCTTCGTTCACGGGTGACGCCTCTGCAGATCCTGTCGGCTGCGCCATGTTAGCAAGAAGTGGCCGGATTCTTTTCGAATTAAGAAAACAGGTTTAATTTAAGACTTAAGGATACAAGAATGAAATAACTGGATTATTGATACGTAGGAGGTTCGGCGGATCTGCAGAGTTGGGAGGGCCTCGCCGACGCGTCTCGTATCGTCGGCGCCTCTCGGTCGTCTCTCTCTCATGCTGCAGCGGTGGGGCTTTTATAGCCTGAGGAACGGTGGCCCCTCCGAACTGGCCAATCCAAAGGCGGCACTCCGAAAGGACCAACCAGCGACCGCGCGGCCAACCGCTTCAAATCTTGCCGCGCGCGCTGGCGTCCGGGGGAGGAGGAAACGGCGCCTCGCTGTCTGGCCTCTTGTGACAAGTCCAGGCGTGTTAGTTGAAGATACTTCTCCTTACGACTCCGCTGCCGTAAGGCGCAGCATCGTGGCTTGTAAAGGGGGACGCTCGTAGGAGAAAGTTAGGATGCGGGGCGCCTCGTGGTCGCTGAGCAGGAGCGTTAAATGTCGTGTGCTGGCGTGTTGGGACCGCGTGGCTCGTGAGAAATGTGAATGCTGACACGCTGATGAGCTACACTCGGCTGCTGCAATTGAGGAGCCGTTTGTCTTTATTGAACCATTCTTTATTTGCTCCTCATGGTAAGACTAAAAACAGCTACTTTGTTTTAGGCACTTCTGCAATGCCATTTTTAAGAAATGAATGCTAATTACTGTGTAATAAAAGCGCATTCAAATGTCGACAGAACACTGCACTGCTGTGACTTACGGGGTCTCAGAATTTGTTAAATTTGCACTTCAAGTTTGCGAAAACTGTAGCTACAGGAATTAGCATGAAGCAATGATGTGCTGAAATGTATTGCTACCCAGGTTTATTGAAAATTAAATACCTGCGCTATATTCTTAGAGGTACAATATAGAATGCCGGCGGCCATATCTCAATTATTGGTGCGTGCCAAATATCTCAAGAAGCCATTGGGGCTCAGTTTTCATTCCGGTTAGATAACGTAGACTGGTGAAGAACTTTTCGCTGTGAACGCCATAGGTGTGGTTGTATGGAGCAGCTCACCACCATCCGCATTATCGGCTCTTAGGTAAGACTGCCCTAAGTATAAAGGAACATGTGACCAGGTGGCATGTAACAGTGAGCACTTAACGTGTATGGTGACTCAGTCTTCGTGACTGTCGTGGAATAGGATGCGGGTGTGGCAGCAAAAGGTCTGAAAGCCCAACAAACCGTTTCCTAGAAATCCAACAGAAAGAACGTTTTTGTTATATCAGCAGAAGTGCGCAACAGAAGACCAGAATGTCTATCCGACACCGATAGTTCTGGCAATCACTACCACTTTATTTCAGGGGACATCTGTTCAATAAATATACGGATGAAAGGCAGAGACCATTGCGCAAACTGAACCAGGTAGCATAGTTTCGCAGTGTTCAATCGTGGAGCTGTCTCCCTCAAGCGATTTCATATAATTTTCGAAATTTTTATTATGAAACAATAGAGCTGCGCCACTAGTGAATCAATCAATGTGTTTTGTTTTTTTTGGCCTGATCTTAAAAAAAGCTTATGTTTGCCACTTTTCGTGATTCCGCCTAAGATTCCATTTTTGTTCAAATTGTCGACGGAATTCAAAAATTTATAATCTGAGGAAAAAGACAGAACGCTGTTGCCTGCAAGCGCTTACTTCCAAAAAATAACACGCCTGTCAGCCAGAGAGGGTGCCTTGTGGAATGCTAATTGTCCGGAGTTTTTGTTGTTCCAGCTGTCATCACCAAGAATTGGGTCTGTAGACAAAACTTGGCGAAAGAAGTTTTTGAAGACCCCGCCTAAATACAATACTTGAAACACTCGACCATAGTTTTCATGCATTACCACCCTTGCCCCCTTTTCTGCAAGTGACAAGCGCGCTCACTACACGAACAAAATGACATGCCTTATGATTGTGGCCAGAGCATGAAGCACGCAAAATAATCCTAAGCAGACGTTCGACTTTGGCTAATGAACAAGTTTTACGAAACAATACTCTTTGCAATAGGGACGTGCCGTTGTCTTATAAAGTGCAAACGGGAATGACGGCACCTTTCGTAAGGAAACAAACTGAACGGGGTTCTTCCTTAGATTCGCATTTCGTTAGCAAGGTGATGTATTTCGTGGCGTACAATCTTTGTCAAAAGTAACCAGGCTGCATGGTTTGCTTCTAGCTTGTATAGTGGAGCCCTTGTGGCTTTCCTAAAGATCGGAAGGTGTTGGAAGGTAAGAAGACCCCCAGTCCTTACCTTTAACAACCCTTTGAGCTTTAGGAAAGCTGTAAGGGCTCCACTGTACGAGCTAGAAGCAAACCATGCAGCCTGGTTACTTTTGACGAAGACTGTACCACTATCGCTCTCTAATCTCAGTCGACGCACCAGGGAACCTTCGAGGCATCAATAGCAGGTTTGTTACTGCTTGTTGCCGTATGGTGTGTCACTACATTTCAAAGGCATAACCTTTTGATTGTTTGTTGTATTTCCGAGCAATTCAATTCCTATACACGCATAGCGTGTGCTTATGTTAACCTGCGCACATTTGAGCTCAAGATTGACGACAAATTTCTCTGCTGGGAAGCGTTATCCTTACAGTGTGCATCAGAGAACACACTTTTTAATTTTGTTATTTATTGTGCTAATGTAAGACTACTTGTTTGAGAAGGAATGCTACAGCCTGCATAATATTCGCGAGTTTTCTTGTTGTTTTGCATTGTCATGCCTCGTACTCTTTTTGGCCGGCAGTAAATGCAAATAAACAGCATCCAGCAGGGTTCGCTTCGACGCCCTGAGAAATGCTGCCACCAAGTCTACCCTTCTTTAATTCACACCACATATGTAAGACAACACACAACACATTAAACAAGATATAGGGAGGAAATCCCTTCCCTCTTGCCAACGCTTGCAGAAAACGACTTGCCTTGGAGCGGACACAAGAGAGGACAAGTCCTGGTGCCGGAACATTAGCTAACGCACTGAGGCTCCCGCTCATTGCTTGTTCATTTCTTGTGCTCTCACGAATCCCGTCTTCCCGCCTGCTTTGTCACACAAAATCTTGAGAGGATTTTTAATGCAAGGCTCAATTTAATTGCAACGCCTGCCTTTCATCAAGTCCGCGGATTTTCGTCCATGCGCCTTTGTTTACAATTAGAGAACTAAAAAACATCTACATTTTAAACAAACTACTAGGAATCACTTTGTTTCTTCATGGCAAAACCTTCTTATGCAGCTGATTACGTCTTTGAACATTGTGTGGCTGTTTTAGTTCGAAAGATAATTGTCACAGAATATGGAAAATACTCCATGTGCTCCCAAGCAAGCACCATCTCTGCATTCTACTGCAATTGAAAGTGCTAATGAAATTCATCTTCCCCCTAAATTCAATTGTGGTTTTGTACACAAGACCCAGGCTTTTTAGTTAAAGCAAAAAACTTTATTTTATCTTTCCCTGCCTAGTCTTCACAACTTTGTTTGCTTACAAGACGAACTGAAATAGCAATGTATTGTCGAACAATGTTTCATAATTCTCAAGTGCCGGACGTTAATTGATTATAAATTCCCCAGATACCACACCTAATTCTCGTGAAACCTCTTTGTTCAGGAGCCGGAAGAGCCGGATAGCGCCTGCGTCTGAGCCTTTGCTCACAATCCTTCAAATATTTCCTATGCGACGTGCTGTCATGCCGGGAAACCCGCCCGGATTCCAATTCTGCCGGCCGCTAACTTTCTCCTACGAGCGTCCCTTTTGACAAGTCCTGGTGCTGCGCCGCAAGGCACGCGCCCTAACGCTCCCTGACAAGCCACGATGCTGCGCCGTACGGCAGCGGAGTCCTAAGGAGAAGCATCTGCAAGCAACACGCCTGGACCTGTCGCAAGAGGCCAGACAGCGAGGCGCCAGATTCCTTCTCTCCCGGACGCCACCGCGCGCGGCAAAATTTGAAGCGGTTGGCCCGCGCGATCGCTAAATGGTCCTTTTGGACTGCCGTCGAGTGCTGCCTTTTGATTGGCCAGTTCTGAGGGGCCACCGTTCCTCAGGCTATATAAGCCCCAACGCTGCAGCTTGGAAGTGTGTGACGGTGTGACGGAGTGACCGAGTGACCGACCCACCGTGAGTCGAGTGCTGCTCACGAGTGGAGTCGGATGGTGTGATGTGCTGGTGTCTCGCTGATCGTCGCTGTGCGAGAACAGTCGCGTTGTATAGCTCTCGGACCCCGTGTCGATGTTGAACTATATTATGCCCTGTACATAATGTATAAAGCAGTTTCTTAGTCTCACCGACGCCTGACTCGGAGTCTTCGCTACCGCTAAGAGAGCTGGCAACGCTCAGTCACGAAACGGGTGGCGAGCGCAACGGGACCACCTCTATGGCACAACATTGGTGGCAGCGGTGGGATCGACCGACATCAGCTACCTCGGCGCGGTGAGTGCCTGAAGTTTTCCTCAAACGCCAGACTTTCTCTAACACAGGTTATAGTAGCTTAGAGAAAGAATTGGTGTAGCATTGCGTTAACCTTGTGTGTTTCAAGCCTAGGAAGAGTGTTTTGAAAACCAAGGGATGCTGAAGGGGAGGGGAGCAGTGTGTGAAATTCTTGCGCGTACCGAACTAGTAGCGATATAGTAGTGTACGGCAAGTAGTTTCTAAAAGGGCAAACAGCAAGAGGCAATGTGAACGATGGAGAGTTACAAGGTTAAAGAACTTCTCCAAATTTGTGAGGTGTTGGGCATTGATTTGGGCTCAACAAAAAGAAAGAATGCGATCCTTGAGGTCATGAGGACTGCGGACGTGACGGCTGAGGAAGCCGAAGAGGCCTGGGCTGATATCAATGAAAGGCGTGAACGGGAGGAAAAGAGAGAAAAGGAACGTCGCGACGAGGAAATGAAAGCAAAGGAGATGCGAGAGCGCCAGGCGCTTAGAGAGCACGAGGTTAAAATGAAAGAGCTGGAGCTCCGAAAAAACTCGCCAGCGCCTAGTCTTGCTTCGACGACGGTTCCCTCTAACGCTCCAAAAATACGCGACCAACTGCCGCCCTTTGTAGTCGGCGAGGATGTGGCTAAATACCTCGTTAAATTTGAGCATGTGTGCGAACGGAATGACATTGAGCGATCCCTCTGGGCACAGAATCTTTTAGCCTAGCTTCCCGGGGAGGCATCTGACGTGATAACTTGCTTATCGAAAGAGGCGTTTGAGAGCTACAGTGATGTGAAGCAGGCGCTATTGCGAAAGTACAAACTGTCGCCCGAAGCTTTCCGGCAGAGGTTCCGGTATGGACAGAAGGGCAGAGAGTCACATGTTGACTTCGCGTTTCGTCTAAAAGCCGACCTGGTTGAATGGCTGAAAGGCGAAGAGGTTTACGACGACCGCGATAAAGTCGTCGAATGCATCGCGTTAGAACAGTTCTACCGTTGCATTGATGAGGATGTCAAGCTCTGGCTGCAAGATAGGCTAAAGGAGGTTAAGCTAGACAAGGCAGCAGAATTAGCTGCAGAGTATTACCTCCGCCGCAGCTTGCACAGCAGGGCAGTGCGTGTAGAAAAAGCAGATAAGAGAGACGGGTTTTCAAGGAAGTCCGACGAACGGAAGCAAATCAAGCGTCGCGAGTTTCGGAAAGACGAGTCCCTTACCAAAGAAACTGTGAAGGAAGGGCAGTATGCATCTCAGAATGCTAGCGACGGTCTCAAGCAGCGAAACGATGCGACGCGTTCTTTTGAAAAACGGAAGCCGTTAATCTGCTACAACTGCAAAAAGCAAGGGCACATCGCGGCGAACTGCCAAGAGAAAGTTGCTTTTGCAACGATACGGGAAACAAACAAAAACATGCGACTGTTGGAGCCATACATGCAGGAAATTAAAGTAAACGGCAAGAAGTGCAGAGCACTTCGGGACTCGGCAGCAACTATGGACGTCGTCCACCCGTCTTTCGTCTCCTCTAGTGACTTTACAGGAGAATGCGCTTGGATACGACAAGTGGCCGAGGATGAGAGTGTCTGCTTACCGATCGCAGCGGTCATCATTGAAGGAGAGTTTGGAAAACTTAACACAGAAGCTGCTGTGTCTGCCGCCCTTCCGGAGCACTTTCCCTACCTGTTCTCAAATAGCTCAGAGCAGATGCTGAAGGATCAGGGCAAATCATTCTTTGCCGACGTGGCGTACATGGCCCTCACGCGATCCAAAGCGCGCCAACTGTCGAGTAAACTGGACTTTGAGTCGGTGAACGAACAGCCGTGCGGCACGCGGAGCGATCAAGGTAACTTGAGTGGCGGGCAGACACGGGAGATGCAGAGCTCGGAGACTGGCTTGGGAGAGCGTGGTTTGGACGAGACTAAGAGGGATACGTGCACTGCTAGCCGCGATCTAGACACGACGCCGCAGTTAGGCGACGCGGGCTCCATACTCGCTCCGGTTTCCGCCGGCTGGCAGGAGCTGGCCGCAGTCGAAAAGGAAACGCTCATTCGCGAGCAGCAGCAAGTCTGCTCAATAGCCGATCTGATGAAGAGCGTCAGACTGGGAGTGGAGAAAAAGAGGGTTTCATTTTACGAGAGATCTGGCTTATTGTATCGCTGCTACACCGATAAGCAGGGTCGCAAATATGAACAGATTTTGATCCCTCGAAAATATCGCTGTCAGTTACTGGAACTCGCGCACGAAAATGCGTGGGCAGGGCATCTTGGCTTAAAAAAGACCAAGGCTAGATTGGCTCAGGAGTTTTATTGGCCGTATTGTTGGAAGGATGTCGAACAATTCGTGCGATCTTGCAAAACCTGCCAGAGAGTGGGCAAATCCACTGACAAGTGGAAGGCGCCGATGAAGTTAGTGCCAGTCATAACAGAACCTTTTCGGCGACTGGTAATTGATATTGTAGGTCCTTTGCCAGAATCAACGAACGGGTGTAGGTATG
Source organism: Amblyomma mixtum (assembly GCF_055824585.1). Classification (NCBI taxonomy): domain Eukaryota; kingdom Metazoa; phylum Arthropoda; class Arachnida; order Ixodida; family Ixodidae; genus Amblyomma; species Amblyomma mixtum. The sequence continues at coordinate 53,633,336 of NC_143012.1, forward strand.
TTCTGACGGCCCTGTGCGTCGCGACCAAGTTCCCGGAGGCGGTACCACTTAAGGAGCTAAATTCTTCCCAGGTCGTGGACGCTCTGCTCTCAATGTTCGCACGCGTCGGGTTCTCTTCTGAGATCCAGTGCGACAATGGCAGCGTCTTCACCAGCTGCCTAACTTCTACCTTTTTGGAAAGATGCGGCATTAAAGTGGTGCACAGTTCTATCCATCACCCGCAATCTAATCCAGTAGAGCGAATGCATTCGGTGCTGAAGCGCATATTGAGAGCCCTGTGCTTTGAGCGTCACTGTGACTGGGAGGCCTTCATTCCCGCCGCTATGTTCGCCTTGAGGTCTGCTCCCCATGAGAGCACAGGCTTTAGCCCCGCGGAGCTCGTGTATGGCCGAAGCCTTAGAACTCCGCTGCGCATGTTGCGAGAGTCTTGGGAAGGCAGTGATGACGACCCAAATGTAGTCTCCTACGTCCTCGACCTTCTTCAGAGGCTCGGGAAAACAAAAGATATTGTAGAGAGGCACATGAAGGCGGCGCAAATCTTGTCAAAGGGATATTACGACAAGTCAGCAAAGAAACGCACCTTCGAAGTAGGTAGTCAAGTGATGTTGCTGCGTCCGTCGAAGAAAAACAAGCTCGAGGTTCACTGGGAAGGACCCGCGAAGGTTGTATCGAAGCTTTCCGATACCAACTACGAAGTGAAATTAGGGAGACGGCCCAACAAAACTTATCACAGCAACTTGATGAAGCCCTACATTCAGCGTCACGCGATTGTAAGCATGACGATAAATGCTGCCGATGAGGAAGGGGCGGAAATCCTGACGACAGCTGACATGAAAGATTGTGGTTTAGAGCTAATGTTGGAACAGCTGACTTTGGACGCGCGTCTAAGTAGCACCCAAAAGGAGGATTTAAAGGGAATAGTTTCCGAGTTTAAGGAGGTTTTTTCTAACCGTCCCGGAAAGACCACGGTCTTAGAGCACGACATCGAGCTAACATCTGAGCAACCGATCCGGAGTAAACCGTATCGTTGTTCACCCTTGCAGAAAAAAATCATGGCTGAGGAGATTCAGCGCATGCGTGACTTGGGGGTTATAGTGCCAAGTGAGAGCGACTACACATCGCCCCTGATACTTGTCCAGGTTCCGGGAAAGGATCCGAGGCCATGCGTCGATTATCGGCGTCTGAACGCGATCACCCGAGATCAGACATATCCGATACCGAACCTAGAAGAAAGAGTGGAGACGGTGTCGAAGTCAAATTATATATCTACGCTGGACCTCGTGCGAGGCTATGGCAAGTACCCCTTACGGAACGGGCTAGCCGTTGCGCCGCGTTCGTTTCCCCGTTCGGAACCTTCCGCCCACTCATGCTGAGCTTCGGACTTAAAAACGCGCCGTATTGTTTCTCTAGCCTGATGGACAGAGTGCTTCATGGTTTGGGCGAGTTTGCATTGCCATACCTCGACGATGTTGCCATCTTTTCGGACACTTGGGAAGAACATCTCGAGCACTTGCGAGTCGTATTGTGCAGGTTGAAAGAGGCAGGCCTCACTGTGAAACCAGCTAAATGTCACCTAGGTTGCGGTGAAGTGACTTATTTAGGCCATGTGGTGGGGCGCGGCCGGCGTAGACCTTCCGACATCAAGGTAGCCGCTATTGTAAACTATCCCCGGCCAACCACTAAGACGGATATAAGGGCTTTTTTAGGTTTAGCTGGATATTACCAACACTATGTGAGAGACTACTCTGACCTTGCCAGCCCGCTAACAGACGCGCTTCGAAAATCGGAGCCCGTTAAGGTGACGTGGGACTCGAAGAAAGAAAATGCGTTCCAAATGTTGAAACAAGCATTGAGCCATAAGCCGGTTCTAACGGCGCCAGACTTTTCGAAAGGTTTCATCATTCAATGTGACGCGAGTGATCGCGGAATGGGAGCGGTGCTATGCCAAGAAGATGCTAGTGGTCATGAACGACCAATTTTGTATTTGAGTCGAAAACTAAGTTGTAGGGAAGAGGCATACAGGACCTCTGAAAAAGAGTGTGCCTGCCTTGTTTGGGCAGTTCAGAAGCTGGCTTGTTATGTCTCCGGTTCTAAGTTTGTTGTGGAAACGGACCATTGCCCCCTAACCTGGTTAAGTAACATGTCGTCTAAAAGAGGCCGTTTGCTGAGGTGGAGCATGACCCTCCAGCAGCACAATCTGGTTGTCCGCTATAAGAAGGGAAGGTTGAACGCGAACGCCGATGCTCTAAGTCGTGCATTCTAGGCCTCGCTTCTTTCAGTGACCTCCTCGTTACTTACCTTCTCTCGCTTTGCAGCAAACTATCATGTTCGAAGGAAGAAAGGGGCAAAAATGAATGACCTCATTTGCTTCCTCAGTAGTGTGTTTTCGGTACAAATGATTTCAAGGGGACCGATCTGATTTTCATTATTATTGCTGATTATTAAGTGCTCCTGCTATTTTGATGTGTTGATACTTTGCAAAATGGTTGTTTGAACCTTGTGTACCAGATCGTACACATGCCTCTTGTTGCAGCGGGAATAAATGGGGACATCAATTTAGTTAGGTTAATTTGGATTATGGCTTCGTCTGGTGTTTGATGGGAGACAGAGGGCACTTGCTTGTGTTGGGTGTTGCCTTTTGCCGGTCGGTTTTGTAGTCTGCAGAACGACCAACCATGTCCAGTGGCGAGAAGCAAGGGGATCGGAACGACCTCAGCGAAGCTGGTCGAGGTGCCTTGGCGACAACGAGGTCAACAGAGCTCCTGGCCTGCGAGTGGGACCTGGTGCTCGTGAAGTTACCTGGACTGGACGTGAACTTGGAAGAGCCTGACGAAGATGCGCGCCTGGCATCCGAGCCACGTGGAAGCAGCCCGTCTTCCCGGCGCCTTATCTGATGGCGGGGATGCTGTCATGCCGGGAAACCCGCCCGGATTCCAATTCTGCCGGCCGCTAACTTTCTCCTACGAGCGTCCCTTTTGACAAGCCCTGGTGCTGCGCCGCAAGGCACGCGCCCTAACGCTCCCTGACAAGCCACGATGCTGCGCCGTACGGCAGCGGAGTCCTAAGGAGAAGCATCTGCAAGCAACACGCCTGGACCTGTCGCAAGAGGCCAGACAGCGAGGCGCCAGATTCCTTCTCTCCCGGACGCCACCGCGCGCGGCAAAATTTGAAGCGGTTGGCCCGCGCGATCGCTGATTGGTCCTTTCGGACTGCCGTCGAGTGCTGCCTTTGGATTGGCCAGTTCTGAGGGGCCACCGTTCCTCAGGCTATATAAGCCCCAACGCTGCAGCTTGGAAGTGTGTGACGGTGTGACGGAGTGACCGAGTGACCGACCCACCGTGAGTCGAGTGCTGCTCACGAGTGGAGTCGGATGGTGTGACGTGCTGGTGTCTCGCTGATCGTCGCTGTGCGAGAACAGTCGCGTTGTATAGCTCTCGGACCCCGTGCCGATGTTGAACTATATTATGCCCTGTACATAATGTATAACGCATTTTCTTAGTCTCACCGACGCCTGACTCGGAGTCTTCGCTACCGCTAAGAGAGCTGGCAACGCTCAGTCACGAAACGGGTGGCGAGCGCAACGGGACCACCTCTATGGCACAACAGTGCCACCATAGACACAGGCATGATGGGATCGGGCCAACTCAGCGGCGTCTAAACTTTCTGGGGTTTTTTCAAAGAAGACAGCAGAGAAGGTGACATGATACAGCAGGTGGTGGGACCAGCACAATTCCTCCCTACCACATCACCGCCACCAGCTTCCTCTTTGTCCGATTAATATTATCAGCGCCTCTTAGGGCGAGTTCCTAACTAAAGGGCGCCGCTCCTCACGCTGTCTTGGAAAAAAGTGGCGATGAGGCACGGAATACAAAGGACGTGGCGTAAAAATTGTAATCGGCTTAGTGTCGGCCTCCTCCAAACGCTGTTCTGTAGAGGCAAGGTGAATATTGATAAGTATGGCTGGCAGCTCCGGCTTAGCGCGAAAGCGTGCTATTCTTGTTCGCAATAAACGCAATGTATTAGGTGAGCAAGCAAATTTATTAGCCATGTTTCCACATCCTTAAGCCGTGGGCTTTTCCTCCTTTCTGACGTTTTATTTGCGAGCTCGAGCAAGACGTTACGCTGACAGTAACATGCTCACAACCTAATTCCATAGTGAGCCATGAAGCTGCCGCCTAATGCGCAGCAAGTTGAAACACGACATTGGAAATGATTCCGCATCGTTTTCTTGTGCGAAACAATGGCACTATGACCACGGTGTTTATGTTACTCGTAAAGCATTAAAATATATAGTGACGTTTCATTAACACCTCATAATCAGTAGAATTTGTTGCTAAGCCCTTTATTGCTAGATAACTAAAAATGTCCTAACAAAACAGGATACCGCAAGTGAACGTTTAGGATATTTTAGCGTAAAGAATGTAAGGCAAAAAAAAAAGCTTTTTGAGCACAGGGAAAACTTAACCTGCGGTGTTCCAACAAGATGAGATATTCCCAATGGCATATTGAGCGATCATGCCGTCATCAGGTTCCGCATTCTCAATAGAGCAAAAGAAAATAAACAGGCATGTGACACTGATTTGATCGTTCCACACAAAAAGTGGCGGCCAGTTTGTTGACAAAAGAACCATAGAATGTGAAATCCCTGAGTTTGCAGGTGAAAACCTAAGCTACAGAACCCCTAGGATCATTTTACTGCAAAAAACAAATCCTGTACTGAAAAGATTCGCAGCGACTGAATACTCGCGCTCCATGAGATGTAACGTTTCAGTGCTACTAAAAATAGAGATTTCAAACAATTATAGATCACGGTTAGAGTTACGCGTAACATTACTCGAGTTTCTGGCTTGGAGTAACCTAAGGATCTCCATTGTGCCCTGCTCTGATTTTCGCATCCTATGATTAAAAACTTCACAATGTATGAGGTGTGGGAATTATAGCATGCAATTTGAGACCTCCCAGTAGCTCTTCCCTCTTCCCCTGTCTGGAAATCGCGAGCTCTTCTTGTTATTTCAGACGAAATACTTTGCGTTCATCGTAAATCGGCCACGCGGTGGTTCTGAAATCTTTTGCACGAGAGTAATGTAAGAGCGTAATGTAAGAACCCAAGCGTAGCGGAGGTTGGTGGGCAATTGAGATTAGAAACTTTTGGATAATCAGGCGGCGGGAGCAGCCGCGGTGCAGGTATAATGGAGTGACACAGGAGAGCCCTTTCTCCTGGTGTGGACGTGGGTTGGCTGTTCTTGAATGTAGCAACGCATTTCCCGTATTTCATTAGTACCATTTTGATTATAGGCCCTAAAGCACACAATATCAGGGCTGAGTTTACTATAGCTGTCGAGGTATCCTATAACGCCTTCAGATTCTTAATGATAAACCATTTTGTATGGCGTCAGGCCGAAAAGTATTCTTAGTGGACCTGACTCAATTCTAAGGCAAAACTCATTTGCTCATTCCTTTATATCCCTTCGTTCTCAGTCAGTACAGGCTAGCAAAGTGGCATATTCTTCAGGTTAACATTCACCCTAACAGTTTCTGTCCCCTCTACCACTCCTGGTGCGCCCTATTAGCGGTCACACTTGCGTCTGCCGCTGAAGCGTTATTTCAATTCACTTCCCGAACATCTTCCTCAATATGCAACCCCTTCCTTCCAGTTTTCTTCACATAAGATTTGTATCTTCTCAAGTCGTTTTTTCCCTGTTCATTCTGCTGAAAAACTTTGAGGTTTAATCTCTATCCCCTTTCTTTACGTCGTTTTACGATTGCCGCCAGTAAGGATGTAAGTAACTGTGATTTATAAGATGCCTTAAAGGGGAATAGACGCAGAATTTACAATTTACAACGCCCGCAAACAATATTAGGTTTTATGGGCGTAAGGAGATGTCAATTGAAAGCGTGGAGTGGAACATAATATGATTTTGAATATTGTGCAAGAAGCAGCTCAGCATTTATACCCGCATTGAGCGACATCAAGGCTATTTGCTGCAATTATTTCGACGTCACTGAACCCAGTGGTTTTTCACAAGAGCAGCCAGTCCATGCCTGCGACGCTGTTGCTATCAGAAATGTGGTAGTCAAGGTAGGCCGGTCGACTGTGAGTAGAAGGTGTACTTAAGCTTTAGCGCGACGAAGTCCAAAACTGCTTGTCAAAATTGAGCAGTACAGTCGCAGATCATCCGCGAAAAGACGATTCATCCAGAATTCTTCTCATAGTCCTGTGCACCACGGCGTTTTTCACGTTTTTTTCAGACACATTGTTTTTTTTTTAAGATCTGTAATTTTATTCAAATTTCTTGCTCAACTGCCTTCGAAGAGACGCAGGCATTCATATCGAAATTGCAAGAGGGTACTCACTGTTCGTTACAACGCTGTTTTCAGCCTTCAGTATCCTCTAATAATATTTACTGGTCAAAAATTCTTAACTATATGTTTTATGTGAACACTTTTGAGCCTCATCGGATGCACACCATATCATTTTCTTGTATGGCATGCACCTTTCATGTTCCATATCTAAATCCCTCTATCATCTTCGCATCGATATCCAAATGATTGCAGAGATGTGCAAAGCAACAGCGTGCAGCTGCTTTTCAAATAACCCGTATTCAATATAATCTCATTCACAAAAGACTTAGCTGGAATATGAGAGAAAATTTCTAATAGTGAATGCATGCTGCCTCTCACTAGGTGGTCTAAGAATTCACGTATCTCTGCAAATGACTTTAATAGCAAATCTCTTGAAGCTCGTTCGTTTGACGCAGCTTTAGTATGAAACTTTAAAAACAGAAAACACGTGACAATTTCAGTCATACTTTCACAGAATTTTATGACTAGTGTATGAACACTTTTTTAAATTTCGTTTTTCGCTCCAGCTCCCTGTTTTATCTCAACCCCGTATAATTTCATTCTCTCATTTGAAGCTGGCATAAAACAAAAATTTGATGTGCCTGCGGAGAGAAACTTCCAAATCTAGCTGTACCTGATCGCACAGAAATTCGCGGCATTTTTTTTTGTTTGCAGAACACACAAAGGAGGATCGCGACTTAGTCACAGGCTTCTCCTCAGTCACGTATCAATCAAACAAGGCATTTCCCGACAAGAGCGCTTCGAAGTCTAGATTTTCACTTCTTCAGCAATCTTCCACATGCTACGCATAGTATTTCAGCCCCTGGTGGAACGCCTAAAAGGCAAGCTAAAGTCTGCATCTAAAGAGGACGCTGGAGTGGTACTTTAGTTTTCTCCGCCCGTAAAAGCGCAAAATTGCATTTTGAAATGCCGCGTGATTGAAATCTTGATTCAAACTCCTAGGCATACTCCCTCGACCACTAAAAAAGATTTCTGGTATCTTAAAGTAGGAAGGAAAATAAGTCAGTGTACCTTCAAAGGGATTCTTTTTTATTTCTGAATGCAAACCAGAAATTTACACAACACTATGTAATATTTTTCTGACTCTCCTGGAAAGACAAATTATTGGCTAACTTTAAGAGATCGGAAACAGGCGTAGTGGGTGTGGGAACAGACGCGGCTTAATAATATCCTAGTCAAAATCAAGAGGGAGAAATAGGCTTGGGCAGGGCATGCAATGCGAAGGCAAGATAACCGCTGTTCCTTAAGGGTAATGGAGTAGACTCAAAAAGAAGGCAAGCGTAGCAGTGGGCGGCAGAAATTAGGTGGGCGGCTAAGATTAAGAAGTTTGCGAGGATACGGTGGCCGCAGCTGGCAAAGGAAACGGTTAATTTGAGAGATATGGGAGAGGCCTTTGCCCAGCAATGTGCGTAGTCAGGCTGATGATGGTGATGATGAAGCACCAACCTACGCTCTCTCGTCCCAATATAGGGGTAGTTTTCCTTGACATCATCGTAAATGAGTATGTTAGCAACGGCAGACGTTTTTCATGTGGTGGCAATTTTCATCATGCAAATAACAAGTGAGTTAGTAATAAAACAGGTCCCCCGAAACTCAGCGCAGTGTTCATTTTGTTCGCCGCTTAGTTGAGGTTCCGAGCGCTTGCATTAGCTAAGGATTGGTTGTGGCCCAATTTTTCTTGAGTATAAAGATGGTGCGCGTCCATGAACACTGCCTTCATTGCATACCCTGCTTATACCGATAAGCATTGGTGATGCTGTGGCGTATCTTCACGGTATTAAGAAAGAAAGGCGCAGGTAACATCTCAAACTCATAGGTGTCGTAGCGCCTATAAACAGTGTCGCATAAACGAACAGTCTGTTAGGTTTTGAAATTTTTTTCACACGAAGCGCTATTGTATTAACGCATGCTGTCCTCCAGTTGTCAGAGGTTAGTCTGCGTGTCAAAGCCCTCCGCGACTCCCACTATAGGGGCTATCGATTCAACTCGTTCCTTCAATTGAGACGTCTGAGCGCTGGAGCTCAGGTGTCTCCCTCAGTCGCACAGTGATCACAGACTCCTTTAACCAGCGTCACACCTAATTTTTAGAGGAAGAGTGCTCTCGTAATGCGATGTGGATCGCACACTGTGGTACTCCTAGCAGAAACCGGTGCCGTGATCGCTGAACAAACGAGGTGCAGCATGAATCTTCATTTCTACCAAGTTACGCACAAAGCAAACCCTCTCCCTGCTGCTCCGTGGGTCAAATATAAGTTTTTGTGGAAATATTCTTCCTGGACAAACATGAGGAGCAGTGTCGTTCTTCGCAAGCTGAGCAGTTAGAACATATTCGTTTTAATTTTTTTTGTAACCATAAAAATAGATAATTTTCGAAATGTATAACGTGTATGCCATACCAAACTTCAGGTAGACCAACAAGCAACCACAGCGATTTTCACGCCTCCATCTGACGTTCCCCAGTGCTGTTTGGAGACGGTAATCAATCATGTGAGATGTATTATGACAGCTGCCCCGCATTGCGAATGAGAGTCCGATCTGGATGTTTTTTTTTAATGGGCAAACAGGAACTAGGGATTTTGAAATCATCCCGAAGCAAGAACTCGGAAAAAGTTTTCAGTAACAGCTACGCCTAAGAATAAGGAAGACTGGATTCGAAACACGCGATTCGTCAATTTCTATAAACCGACCACGAAGAAGTAGGCAGTTTTGACTACCCTGCTGCTGTGTGGGTTAGCTGAAATTATATTTTGTTCCATAAGCACAACTGTAGTTCGTTAAGGAAGAAGACAACTCGATTTAGAGTTTCACAGAGACAGAGTTACTTTGTTTCACAGTGACGTTCACATAAATGTACATAACGAGCCTCATGCACTGTTTTGTGATGTTGTTCACTAGGTATTGTGAAGTTGTTTAGCTACAGGTTACGTAGGGTTGAAATAAAGCGTTAGACCTTGCGCAACCCTGAACGCAGAACTCATGGGCAGAGGGATCACAAGACTCAACAGAACGAACACTGGCACAACAGATGAAGAGGCAGAAGATGCATGTGCTAGCAATTCCTTCCAAAAGATGCTGAGATGAATGACCAGCAGACTACAGGCCTCTTCAAAGCTTTCTTGTAAAAGAAAGAATACCTCAATTCATCAGAGGGGCAAGGCAAATAAAGCATTGTAAATCGTGGGGTCCGACAGTTTTACAAGGGCTGTGAGAGTCGTCGTAGTGTACACTACCGTGGGATTCGTTCAGATCGCCTGACTTTCCTTAACACGCACTCGCACCGTACAACGCATGGTTGCGTTTTGCCTTTCGTCTCCATGAAATTGCGGCCGCTGAGGCCGGGATTTAATTCCAAATCTTCCAGCTCAGTAGAGGAGTGCCATGACCAAAGGGCCACTGCTGCGGGTGAAGATGGGCAAATAACCGACAGGTATTTACGCTCGGCATTTTAGTTTATGAAGTTGTTACTTTGCATTCAACTGTATACGCCCTTCTATTTCATATGTTCCCGCGGTTTACGTTGGCTGTTGGCCAACGCACGCGAAACGCCAATCCAAGCCTTCCTGCATCAGATGCGGAAGGGAGTGGATCATGTAGCTGCTTAGATAGGGAGTGTTTTTTTCTTTTAGCGAAGGCTACCTGAGCCACAGAACGCGTCACCGAGTAAGGACAGGGCGCGCTACTACAAATATTGTCTCTTCGGTGCAGAATAACGATGTTGGTGCCTTTTTTCGCGCCATTTACTGCTATTTGTTAACAGAAATATGCGAGGTATCAAAGTAGTTTTAACATAAAAGATATTCACTCGAAATCTGATATGTGGTGTCAGGCTTACTTGCGCATGAATAGGCCTGGAAACGTTTTGGCTTCTTAACGTGTAAAAAAAAATGAAAATGAAAGGTTTCTTCTGCTTATTTATTTGTCCGCAGCGCCAAAACATAGCTCGAATGATACAGCGCGTTGTTTGCACTGACATAAGCTCCACTGAGCCTTGACCGCTCAGCTGGAGATCACGCTAAGGTGGCTGCGGGGCGCCCACTATCTTCAGCCGCCGCAGACACCACGTGCAGCCTAGTCTCAGACCCAGTGGCCAACGCTAAGGGGCTGAAATGTTAGGACGAGTCGCGCTGCTCGAGCATGTTTTTTTAAGTTGCAGGCGGGATGTACAATAACGAATACCTAAGGTTCCTTCGCAAGTGGGCAGAGTAAAAAGTGTCCAATACAAGAAAGAACAAGCAATAAAAAATTTCATTTAGACGAGGATTTTCGGCACATCGTAAAGAAAGCAGCAATCCTTGCGACACAAATAAAACAGCTTGATAATCGATAGCATCCCGAAATAAGCGTTCGGAAGAAAAACAACCTGTGCAGTTTCGTATCTTTAGCGAATTAATGAACCTTAAAATCGTTGCTGTTGCGACTGAATTTGTAAAAAGGGTGTAGTACATAATTTTTGTAATTCAACGTCGGCATCCTAATAAAAAACAGCCTTTTCCGAATGTGTCGGGGAAGTCTCACCTCAGAGTTCTTTTTGTTGTCTGTGATGCCCTCTATGCCCCCCCCCCCCCACCCCCCCTCCGGCTCCGCGTGCCAGATAGGTGACAAGAGGCAGGGCACTGCGCCCACTCAAGTTTGTCTTTATCGCCTTTATCGCAGTCTCGAAATCTCTTTCTTTAGTTCTTTCTTTGATGCTTCATTTTGTCCCCTTTTTTTTCCATTTCCTCATTTAAGTTTACATTAATTAATGTCTCTTCTTCTTTCAACATTTTTGTTTCCATTTTTTCTTCCCTTTTTTCCCCAAATCAAAACGCTGTACATCCAGTTGAATCAGTTACGGGCAGAGGAACCTTCTTTTGGTCGGACACTTTAGCACGAAGAAGAAAATAAAGGCTTTGTTCCTGGCTTCGTTTTTGTACTGCAACAATTGTTCAAGGGGCGGCAGTCTTGTCCATCATTTTTCTGTAAATAAGCGAACTTAATAATTTTCGTCTTTTCAAGAGAGGCTCTTGCTAAGGGCATGAACCGTCCTTTTGTGCATCTTTTGTGCACAGGGAAAGAACTTCAAAACCACCACTCGCAACGTGCGCTATAACGGACCTTTTCCCTACGACGGTTGAATCGGAGTCTATCAATTTCTAGAGGCGCGCCTGACTCAGAAGACTCGGTCGTCTCGCCAAAAAAGAATGTAATCCTGCTGACTAATCAGTCGCGCTAATTAGGTCCGTCTTATCGCGGAGGAAACGTCGGTGCAGGTCCCGACGACCCATTTTGACCAGGCGCCTTCTTGTAAGGAGCCTGAAAGGCACTGCTTCGGAAGACACAGCTGCCCAATTGAGCACTGCCCAGCTAGGCAATGCAGAAACTATTCGGGAAACGAGGAGCGTGCAAAGTGGAGATTCAGCGTCAGGCGCAGCTCTTCCCTGGGCTGGCGTGAGTAATTTAGGTTGCTTTGCCTTATCCTGACCATCCTTCTGAATGGGACCTCTTTCAGAGTGTGTGCGTGTGTGTGTGCGTGTATGGGGGAAGGGGTGTTAACGCTAGTAGACATCTCTCGTAAATGGCCCGCCGGACCCTCCCTCCTACTCAGGAGAGAGGAGAACACCGCTGCACGGGTGATCGTTGCCACGAATAGTGATCCGCCAAATCAAAGAGCAGTGCTTGTCATTGGGTATTTGGAAACAAGAAATATACTAACAACGGAAGTGAAACACATACATACCACCTTTTAAGCGTCCAGGGCCGAGCAAGACGACTTGCAGACACTATAAAATATCCATCAAGGAAGAATCAGCGGTGAATTTTTTTTGGTTCTGATTGCTTTCTTTCCGAAGAAGATTTTTCACAAAAGGCACGAGCACCGAGGATATTGTTCAACAATGACTCACAAGCGTACAGCAAAAAAGGTTGGTTATTTATTTCGTTTAGTGTTGCGGCCATCACAGTGGCGCATTTTATGGCCGGATCGGGCACCAAAGTGCGAATCAGTGTTAAGCTGCTGCATCGGAAGCATGCTGCTATAGCAACAAATGCGAGCTTTCTCTGTCCAAACCACGTCTGCATTCATTTATTTTTATTCACGTTCGTTGTGTACTGGTTCTTCCCAGCCTGGTAGAGATCGGAACAAGCCTCTCCCAGTGTCCAGGCATAAGAGTTTATCCCGGCGATGGTTATGTTACCTTTTTTTTTCCGCTGGATTTTTCGACAGCTGCCTTATGGGCTATTATCTGAAAAAAAATTGCAGACGATTGATGCTGCTAATACGGCACTGTATGAGTTAGCGTTAGTTAAGTTTATCACCTAACTAGTGAACAGATAAGTTTTCACTTTTGTAATTATTACTGCGCAGCTTCCAAAGTGTCGTACATGGTTAGGATATTGCGTTGAATAAGGTATGCATGAACAACAGAGTAGAGGAATTGTATATCCACCACGAACTTTAGCGCATTCCGCCCTGACACTACTAATTTTCGTTGCTTGGGTTACTTTGCATGGGTTACTTAGTTTTGGTCGCAATCCTGAAAGTGAACCAAGTAGTCAGCATTATGCAGATTCTGGGAGCACTGAGACGAGCTAGCAGTACCTGGCCATGCACGTTTCTCCACTTTTAAACAGGCTTCCACATAATAAACTAGCAAAAATGTAAATGAGGCAACAATGTTTCCACAATTTGGCAAATCTGCACAATCTCTAAAATAAGTTAACCTAGTAGACCTGTACAAAGAAATTATAGTAAATGGGAATTTGGCTAGCGAAATGATGAATGCATGCAAAAACATTTTCTTTATGTTTTATATTTCAGACTAGAGATGTGTTTAGACACGCCAGTAAGGAGAAGGGCTCTGTATATCAACTGCGAACTACAGCCGCTGCTGCTGTGACATTAAGTTTTCGTTGCCTATTTGTGCTCTTCTTTAATAAGAGATTTATTCAACTACACAACAGCGCCTGTGTTGGTCGTGTCACGTCGCTGTCTTTTGCGCTGTTCCTGCACTTGGCAGTTCATTGTGCAGACAAAGGGAGTATTTTTAGAAGCTCAACACGACATACAGAAATAGGGGAGCAAAAGCAGGGGAAACCAAGTAAAACGTAAGGGAGTTGTTTTTATAATGCAAGTCCTGGATTTTTTTTTTGTTTTCAATTTCGCACACTTGTCATAAAACACTTTGGTTCACTGTATACTAATTAAAGCAAATTGTGTAAACTGTCCTTATGCAGGAACCAGAGAAGGGCTCGGCTCTTGTTGTTGTCAGCCGCTTGTAGAAATCCTCCTCCGCTGCAGCCTTTACTGCTACTTCCTGTCAAATTCATGTGCTTGAAGCCCTTGTCCCTGCGCAAGTCCACAGCCGGCGGCGTACATTGCAGTCCTGATCTATTGCAAATTATTAGTATAACAAATTTTTTTGAAAAATAGTTTAAAAGGTGAAAAAGAAAACACACCAGCGGTGGAATCCAACCCTTCACCCCTGTAAGTCACGTACTGTACTCAAGACACTACGTGGCAGCGACGGTTGTCCCACCTTCTGCTTTCGATTGTACTGATGCTGGGAGTAGCGTAACCTTAAAAGTTCTCCGCCGCAACCCATTCTTCTACTCAGTAGCTTAAAATGAGTATTCTCTGATCCAAAAAAGTATATACACGATCAATATTGCCGCGAATCTTCGTTCTGTCGTTGGTCCCCGCTCGAAGGCACCGGCATGCGGCTTATCATTCTGTTTGTGACGCGACATGTGGCCAAGCTTATCTCTGTTGAGCGCGGCCGCTCGCACCTGCTGCCACATTTTTTCCAGATTGTTCCAGTTGCTGATGGTACCTTATCTCAAACGTTCCTCGCCAGCTTTAAATGCAGCGCGGCCAAGAACTGCCGGTATTCTGTTCGTCGAGGGCCAAACATTCTTGTTGCCGAGCCGCCGCCCAGTCAATCAGTGCTGTGCGGGTGCAGGCCTGCCCAATAAGTACTTCCTTTTAGAAGCCCTTTCCGCTGTCTTTCTGACTTCATTCACAGCTACTTGACAATAACTTATGGATGAAGACTATAATTTAGAAAAATATCCCCAGCGCTTTCCTCTGTTGCAACTGCCGTTGCCTTCCTGTACATAAAGAATCCAGCGGTGAGTTTTATTCTATGACTAATACGAGTGCAGTTTACAGTCCATGATATAGTTTTTTTAAGCTTTTCTTTTAGAGGCCCGTATCGGAAGTGTTCTTCCAAGATCCTTCTTTCCGAGTGCTTGTTACAATTCTACTAAAGTTAAGTGACTACTAGCGCATTGGTTGAAATTAACTGATTGTATTATGTTTGCTCCAGTTCAGCTGTAATTTCTTTTCCACGTCATATGAATTTCGCTTTTGTGGTTTCATCTTCTAGAGACACTGGCGCCTGTGTTACCTGGGAATAAAAATGGTCACTATTTTAGCCGCCGTTCACGCTGGCTGTTTTGGCGAATGTACAAAAAAAGAGTGACTGGCGGGCAAAGACCCATTCACTACCTGTGTTCGGCGTGGATAGCACCTCGCTCCGTTGGCGAATTTACTTTTGCGTCAAGCAGATCGCCTATGATTTAAGCACCTCCGTGCCACCATTAATTAATACAAACCTGATAGCTAACTAGAAACGTTTCTGTCGCCATCAGTCTATACAATAGCTGCATTCCCTTTTCTGATTTAAACTTTGCTAGTTGTTTGTCTTCATTAAGTTTTGAGCGTGCTTTAATGTTTCATGCTGAACTGCTGAAGAATCTAAGCGAAGTACAATCCCCACGCGAGGCGCCGCTTCCAGCCACGGAAAGACACGTACAGGCGCGGACAAAAGTAAACGGAGCGCGCAACTGTCTTTGAATATTATTCACGCGTCACCTAATGGAAATTTCCAGCAGTGGTACGCGCATGCTGGTAGAGGAGGTTGGTGGGTTTTCTTGTAGACAAACAACGCTTCTTCATTTCCAGTGGAGAAGGCGTGATTGCACCTCGAACGGAATAACGTGCTCTGTTTACTTATGTCCGCGCCTGTACACGTACTACGAGCATTAATCAGACATGGCTAGGGGGGCCCGGCTTAAGATATCTAACATTAAGGTATCGTGAAGGATTGCCATTTAAAGAAAATAAGTTTGGTTAGTAGTTTAATGTCATATACCCATATTTTTAAGGCATAGTGCTTTTATAGAGCACCGTAACAAAACAAGACCCACTCTGTTTCCTAGTGCACTTTCCTGCTAATCTCATGACATACCCGTCATGTGCTTTTCCAGCTTTCTAGCACTCAACGTTCAGTGCCGACACAATTATGCTTAATGGCTTTTACGATAGATATAAGCCGAAGGAAAAGTAATTTTGCGGCAGTTCCCTCTGGCAGCATCAGGCATAAAACCTTTTCATAGGCAATCTTGATGCTGTGCAAATTTTTTGGGGAACTCTCAATTTTGCGCCGTTTACTTTAGAAATAAAAGACCCAGCTTTTTGTTTTAATTTTCACCTACCATAAATTAATCTGTTTCGGACTGTCGCTCAGAGGAGGCCGCGGAAGGTGACGCCTTCATGGAGCTATAGTTTGGTTGATAATTTTCAGGAAAACAGGGTGTTGAGCTTGTTGACACACTCTCACGAAATTTTTGCCGCTACTTCGCGCGCACTCAGAATCTTTGTCTGAGTGACATCAAATGAGGACACACTTCATTCACGCGGGCTTCGGAGACAGGCTGGAAAATAACAGACAAGAATAAAGAACAACTGAGAGCGAGAAACGTGCACTACGAGGAAAAACCTCTTAGCCAAATTTCGTTTATACAAGCCATGAAAGAACGTGCTCAAAATAGTCGCGAAAAGTTTGAGTCCCATCTTTTAAATTTGCCTTTCTGATTAATTATGCTGCGCATGAGAAAAACTCAACTAGGGGAAAAATAGCCGGAGAGAGTTGCCAAATAAAGCAGCCTGTTAAAAGTACGGTGTTGCTTAAGCACTGAAGGTAAAAGCCTCTGGAAGAAGAAAAAAAAAATGTACAGTGAGTTTGGTTTCCAGGTGCTCAATAATACGAAGCTACACCCCGGTAGACGTGGTTTTTCCTAAATTTTATTGAGGAAAAAAATGTTATTCATAAGCTCCTTCAATTTTGCAGCGGACATGAAACAGGAAGGTAAATAATGAAGGCAGATACTACGTTCCACGAAGAAGATACAGGAGTGAAGTGAGATAAAAAAAAAATCAAATACTGAAGTTCGCTTTTTGCATTTTCGCAGTCGTCGCAATCTATGGAGCATGGTCGAGCATGACGTAAATACTGGCAGGTTATCTGTTCCTGCATCGCGTTGGTATTCAGCATTGAAATGAACTTAATGCTTCGAGAACTAATGTTTTTTACTGCAGCATGATCCATTATTGACAACGCCGGCAATTACTGTTTAACGATACCAAAAAAAACATAAGCAATATGTATACTAAGAAACAATGCAATGAAATGAGTCCCACATTTCACGTGTTTTAACAGCTCCTGACAAATGTTCTGATCGAGAACAAAAACATTGTGGTTTGTCAACGCTACACGTGGCTGGCTTAGAGATTCGTCGCGATTCGTTTAATGTGCATCGATTATTCCTCGGTTTGTCTAAAGGAGTAAATTGAGTAAAGGAGTGAAGGTTTAGCATAAAGGTGTAAAGGAGTGGTTCGCCATCTTTACAATCATTACAGTGCATCACCAAGTTCGCATCACTTAAAATTTTTAATCACCTGTCACACTCCCGTGTACGTGAATAGGAACACCGGCAAGTCTGTGTCGCGTACACTTCCTGACAGGAAAACGGGAGTTGGTCAGCCTCATGGATTATGCAAGCCTAGACAACTTCCTCATAATTAACTGAACTCGTGCTTTAATGTTGAACAAAATATGCTGTTTTTTTCTTTAAATGCTGAAGTGCTAAAGATTTTGTGTGTATAATTTATTAGGAGCTCGAAGCAACACTTCAGTGTCATACCTTCCGGCAACACGTTTGAAATCCTTTGATTACCTTTGTACATACTGTAACACAAAACTAGAACGTTCTTGCTGGCTAGTTAGTTCATTTCATTAAAAGGTATGACTGCGCGAATACAAAGACAGGAGACAGGAACGCTGCGCTCGTGGTGTCGTTTTCGTTCCTATGTCTTAGCTGTCTTTGTCTCAGTCTAAGCTCAATGCAAATTAGATTCTTTTACGGCGTTCACGTGTTTCTTAACGTTCTAACGAAAAGTGGCGAATTCGAGATGGTCCACTGCGTGGACCGTTACATTTGTTTAACCGTAAATATTCGTACAGTTCCATTTTTCTTATGGTACATTGCACTTGCGACTCCCTGCAGTTTGTTTCTGGCGTTGGATTTGTTGTTAACCTTGTCTCTCTGTTTTTTTCTTTTCTTTGTGTGTTTACGGAGTGCTCGTGCAAGTATTGATTAGGAAATTGTGATTTTTGCTGACGTCCTATTTTGAATTCTCTTCTGCTGCCACCACCCTTCTCTGAGTGAAATTTTGCAGTCTGGTCCAGTAGCATTTTTGCTTCTTGTTTCTGAGATGTCTCTTCGGCATTCATGCTCCCCCCATCCCTACCAGTTTCTCTTGAAATGCTGCCTCCTCACTGCGCAAGGGTCAAGCGCTCCACGCTTGTCACCGAAATGTGGTAATGAGCGACACCTTGAGGGTCACTCCCCTGTCTCTAAGAAATCAACGAGGCGGTGGGGAATGAAATTTTCCTTTTTATCTTCTGTCATTCCCTCCTTCTGAACACCTGCACCCAAGTTAGGAGATCGGCTTTTCAAGTTTAACAAGAATAATAATAATAATGCTTTATTTGCACGAAATCAAATACAATTTGATGGAGGAGGGGAGAAAAAAAGCGGCTATCCGCTTGACGGAGTTCTCCTCTCCTGTTCAGACGGCAGTGACAGAAAACGAGGAACTAAATTGAACATCAAGTCATGTAGTCATTGTCACCGATGTCACAAGTTGTCACCGATTCTCTTTTTCCTTTCTTGTCTTTCTCACCCCCCCCCCCCCCCTCATTGTTTGCATTGTTGCTTTACTCTATTTCTCTGCCTCGCGCGTGCTTTAAAATCTGCGGTTTACGAACGCGTAAAAGGCTGGTCCTCCAGCCGAAACGTTGTGAATTAAATCCTGTGATGTTTTCCAATTTCTGGTGACTTTGTCTTAGAATATCTATATATATGCGAAATTAAGAAACGCTTCTTTTAAGTAAACATTTATTGGCAGTCGACGTTTCGGACAGAGCCTGTCCTTTTTCAAGAAAAAGGACAGGTTCTGTCCGAAACGTCGACTCCCAATAAATGTTTACTTAAAAGAAGCGTTTCTTAATTTCGCATCTTATTTCTAGCAACCAAGTACGTTTATCTTATTGTGCTATATATATATATATATATATATATATATATATATATATATATATATATATATATATATATATATATATATATATATAGCGAAGTATACGCTTCGTTGAAGGAAACATATTTATTCAACTCGACGTTTCGATCGGAAGACCGATCTTCTTCAGGAGTGATTTTACATTGTGAATGCATCCTCTTTTATAGGGGCGGGCACAGAACAGGTAAGTGGGAAACACAAAGCACATAGCAGAAAAATACGCATAAAAATTATTAGAGGCAGTGCGACATACACACACATACACCAAAAAAAAAAGAGTGCGAGGAACAGGTACTCAGTCAGAAAATACAACGTCCAGATGCGGCCTCTGCTTTGTTAAGCACCACAGGCTTGCTTATTGACAGTCGTGTCCAGCTGGGAGGTGCTCGACAGGTGCGTGGCCGTGCAACAACTTTCGTAGAAAAATGCGAAAACTTGTTCCTTCTCCTGGCCACGAGAGCAAAAAAAATAAAATATGACCCTCCAACAGAGAAAGCAGACAACAGAAAAAAAGAAGAAAAAAAGGAAAATGAACAGAGCAAGGAAGAAACCTCGAAAAAAAAAGTGAAAGAGGTAAAAGAAAACCTTTAAAGTAGGGCTTTTTCTTCGCACCCAGCTATAGTGCACCCACCCCTGGTTGAGGGGAAGTATTGGAAGGAATGTAAAAAAAGAAAAAATTATAAGAAAAAATATACAAAAAATGTGAGCTTACATAGTAAAATTAAAAAGGAAAAATAAAAAAAAATAAAAAAGAAATTGTGTGGCATTCGCGTGACCACAAGGTGAGCACACACGGGGGGAAAACGGCACAGGTGTGGCACAGGTGTGGCATGCAGAAAGGGGTATGACCTCAGACGACTTAGTCAGTGTTGATTTGTTTAATTTCGTAGGCCCCTGACCTCGGAAGAGAGGTGAGGGTGCCGTAAGTTTCATTAATGCCATTTTGCACTGTGTTAAATTTAAAAATAAAATATGATTCTCGTTGCTCGCGCTCACGAGTGTTTTTGAAGCCACTCTGTAGTATTGTTACTTTAAGTTTGTCAAACTCGTGACTTTTCTCGCGGAGGTGTTTCGAAAGAGGGAGGTTGGGGAGGGATTCGGTATGTGAGCGGTGGTTATTAAATCTGAAACGGAAGGAATTGTCTGTTTGGCCTATGTATTGCATTCGACAGTCGCCACACTCGAGCATGTAAATCACGTTGCTGGAATCGATATTCAGGTCTTCCCGGATAGAATGCTTGAAATTTGAATGGGTGCTTTTAGCCAGTGCCGTGGTTTCCATGGCACTGGCTAAAACCACGGCACTGGCTAAAAGCACCCATTCAAATTTCAAGCATTCTATCCGGGAAGACCTGAATTGCGATTCCAGCAACGTGATTTACATGCTCGAGTGTGGCGACTGTCGAATGCAATACATAGGCAAACAGACAATTCCTTCCGTTTCAGATTTAATAACCACCGCTCACATACCGAATCCCTCCCCAACCTCCCTCTTTCGAAACACCTCCGCGAGAAAAGTCACGAGTTTGACAAACTTAAAGTAACAATACTACAGAGTGGCTTCAAAAACACTCGTGAGCGCGAGCAACGAGAATCATATTTTATTTTTAAATTTAACACAGTGCAAAATGGCATTAATGAAACTTACGGCACCCTCACCTCTCTTCCGAGGTCAGGGGCCTACGAAATTAAACAAAGCAACACTAAGTCGTCTGAGGTCATACCCCTTTCTGCATGCCACACCTGTGCCACACCTGTGCCGTTACCCCCCCGGGTGTGCTCACCTAGTGGTCACGCGAATGCCACACAATTTCTTTTTTATTTTTTTTTATTTTTTCCTTTTTAATTTTACTATGTAAGCTCACATTTTTTTTATATATTTTTTCTTACATTTTTTTTTCTTTTTTTACATTCCTTCCAATACTTCCCCTCAACCAGGGGTGGGTGCACTATAGCTGGGTGCGAAGAAAAAGCCCTACTTTAAAGGTTTTCTTTTACCTCTTTCACTTTTTTTTTCGAGGTTTCTTCCTTGCTCTGTTCATTTTCCTTTTTTTCTTCTTTTTTTTCTGTTGTCTGCTCTCTCTGTTGGAGGGTCATATTTTATTTTTTTGCTCTCGCGGCCAGGAGAAGGAACCAGTTTTCGCATTTTTCTACGAAAGTTGTTGCACGGCCTGTCGAGCACCTGTCGAGCACCTCCCAGCTGGACACGACTGTCAATAAGCAAGCCTGTGGTGCTTAACAAAGCAGAGGCCGCATCTGGACCTTGTATTTTCTGACTGAGTACCTGTTCCTCGCACTCTTTTTTTTGGTGTATGTGTGTGCATGTCGCACTGCCTCTAATAATTTTTTATGCGTATTTTTCTGCTATGTGCTTTGTGTTTCCCATTTACCTGTTCTGTGCCCGCCCCTATAAAAGAGGATGCATTCAGAATGTAAAATCACTCCTGAAGAAGATCGGTCTTCCGATCGAAACGTCGAGTTGAATAAATATGTTTCCTTTAACGAAGCGTATACTTCGCTATATATTCTTATAAGCCGTCTAGTACTTCACGCTTTCGCAACATATATATATATATATATATATATATATATATATATATATATATATATATATATATATATATATGTATATATATATATATATATATATATATATATATATATATATATATGGCTGCAGGTTAGATTGGAATGGTGTGTGTGAACTGGTATGCTTTCATTTTGATATTCCTTAACGGGAGGAAGCAATGGCGTGGATACATTCCCTCGCAAAGAGAAACGCAGCATCCGCGCTTGCTACTCTGTTGTCGTCGGTCTGATAAACTACCGGGTTGAGTGTTTCGGGCTCCACCTCCGCAATTTTCTAAACACCCCCCACTGCATATTTTGCATTCATTTTTGTTCAGTGCCATCCCACTATGAGCGCATGCTGTTCACCCATTAAGAACTGAGCCCAGACGCCCTAGCAAAATGAGGGCTTGTCTGGCGGAAAGTGGGACCCGTAGTTGACGTGATGGATGAGCCTTCCGAAAGACCACTCGTGAACTTTTAAACAGCTGCGTATATATGGCATCTGTTGTGGTGTAAAACTTTCTCGAAGATTAGTTCTCAGTTGCCCTTCACGCCACACCACATCTTTTCGTGATCTCAAAAAGAGCAACTGTCGTTGTTACGCAAATTTCGCTTCCGTTTAGAGCAACAGCCATTTTGCGAGGCACTGTAAATCATTCTACGCCGCTCGAGTTTATTGTTGGGAAAATCTCAGAGGAGGCGTTGTTTTGAAGCTTCTTATAATGGTCGTAACCTAAATGTGGTGGCTTTCGAGCGGAATCAAGCAACAACTTTCCTACTTAAGATCGCATACTAGGCTGCGCAGATAACGTGCGTTTTGTGGGCGAGATTTTAGATTCGTAATTTTCCTCAAAATAGTTTGGTAATGGAAAGTAAAGTAGCAAGAAAAAAATTACTCAAGTGACAGAGTACTCAGAAACCGGATGTGCGTGGTTTTGCTGTCGGCGAGCACTCTGATGGAGGTAGTGCCAGGTCGCTCCGATGTTTTCACGTGTACAACATTCTTGGATAAAAATTTTGAATATTAAAAATTGTAAGGCGCTGGTACAAAAATACTGAAGGTAATGGTCCAATCTTCTGATATGCACTAAATAAATTCTTTTGTAGGTTTTCCGTCGCTCGCAACGAGTAGTTTAAAATGCCTTAAAAAAACACTGGATAACGCTTTTGACAATAGGAAGAACGTTAATAGCAAAAAAATTCCAGCATGTCGACGCTAGACCTGCGCAGATATTGATTGTTACTGTGAAGTCTTACAATATATGAAAAAATTGAGCTCATAAAATATTTCCCGCCTGAAAATTCTTTTGTCCGGACTTGTTGTGTGTGAGGTGAGAAAGAAGCAGGTTTTGTCTAGCAACTTCTTCTGGAGTGCCTCTGTGCTTACTGAGGCGTTAGCCGGATGTGTGTGCCTCTGCACAGGGCCTTTCATTCTAGCGCTGTTGACGTAAGGAAGGATGTCTTCGCCGGCGCCGGTCTAGATGAACTAGAATGTACAGCGTTTCCGGCAACGCCACCGCAGTTTTGAAACTATCATCGCGTGCACAGCACGCAGTTTTGCCTCAAAAATGGCTCCTAGGAAGAACGCATGCGTTTTTCTTATTGAATGAATGAATGAATGAATGAAAAACTTTATTGTACAACAAGTGTTCTTTATCGAAGAGTAGGTGGAGCCCTCAGTCCAGGGCCCCAGCAGAAAGCGCAAACATCACGGTTGTAACGTCACGCGGGTTCAGCTGACATCATAGAATTTCTTCCTAGTAGAAGCCGAGCATGATAGATTAGCCTTGCTAAACGCCATTGGGGAACATATACAGGTACTAACTTATATTCCAGTTGTGACGGTCTAAACTTTCGCGAAGGGGTGTTGAGTGGCTCATAACGCTGTACCTCACCGTTTCATAACTAGAAAAAAAAAAGCATCCAGCGTTATAAGGGACATTTCGGTGTTCGTTTGGGCCACAATTTCTCTCTGCCCTAATTGCGTCTCCTCCGTCTAACTCACTCACGCTCAGGCTTAAACGATGTCATTTTATATCAGCTCATTATAATGGTAAACTGATCAAGAAAAGGTAATTGCTTAGTGGGCAACTTGACAATGCGATATTTCATTTCAAGTTCCTTTGCAGGAATAGTTCGCTAGTCATATTTTCATGCAAATATTTTTTCTTCAGATGCGGTCAATGCGGTGTTTTGTATCTAAAGACGCAATAACCATTTTCCTGAAATTCTATCTTAACGGCTTATAAAACACTCTAAACACTCCGAAGTGGTGACATGAAACTTTTCCGTTATTGCACTCATTAAGAGCGGAACCGGAACGTCATGCTAAAATAATGTTCGGGCTGTGTCCTGCTGGTTGAATCGTATTTTTATTACATCATGTTTGGTACGCAATAAAGACATTGTATTCTGACTTATGCAAATACGATTGAAGTTAGGTGTAAGAAGACTGCAGTATTGGTCAGACGTTAAATTCTTATTTCTTAATTGCACAGATATATAAAAATTGCAAATTTTCAAGCGTGAATAGGCCACATTTGTTTTCTTGCCGCCCCAAAAAACTAGTCATTCTTGCAATTTCAAAAACAGCCATGGAAATGAAGAATTGCTCACTCTGTACAATTAATTCTTCGTTTACTTCTACAAACCCGAATGATACTAGTCGCACAAATGTCTGAATTTGATAGGCTCACTCTCGCGAAAATAGTTTCATACTTTAACACAGACATGATGGCGGTCATATCATTCATGTGCAAATATTTCAATGTAAGAGGGTCATTCTCTTATACACCTTTCTCATTTAATTCGCTTTTATCAATTACTGTTTTAAGTTTTCAACAACTACGCCGAGTTCACCTTGTTTGCTTATCGTGCTCCCTCTGGGTTAACAAGCAAAAAGGCGCATTCACTCACTTCATCGGTTACGGTGACGTAACAACTGCGTGTGTACCACTCTTCAAGGCAAACCCAAATTGAATTTAACAATTTGCAGCAGGGACAAAAAAATTAAAGGTCGCATTGAAGTCATGTTTAGATGTGGAGCCTCTGCCGTGATGTGCATTCCAGCCGAGTCAGAAGCGGCGCATCTGCAAAGCGTGAAGTTTGCTAAGTGGATGAAAATTTGATTTCAAAGCGCTTCGAGCGAGATCGCCTTATTGAAAATTCCAACTTGTGAACTTTGCACTGCGTTACGTAGTTCCCAACATTTGTCACGCTAGTCATTCCTTCCAGGTAAATACCTCCTGTGAGCAAGTTTTCTTCGGGGAACGTTTCTCAGGAATCGGAGAAAAAATCAGAAAATAATCATGTGAAAACGCTGTTGCTTATACTCAAATATTAAAGCACACGGTGAACTTAATTAGATACTTGTCGAAACGTTGTTAAAGCATTCTATTTCTGCTCGGATACACGTTTGATGGAAAGTTTCTCTCGACTGTACGTTGCAAAAGTTGCGTTCTCTAGTTATCAAAGTGGAGTTGCGGAACCCTGAAATCAGCATGAATTACTTAAGTTCGAAGGCTGAAAAACAGAAGCAAAGCCTAGAAATACACAATCAGCTTCTAGTAGTAATAGTAGTAGTAGTAGTAGTAGTAGTAGTAGTAGTAGCAGTAGTAATAGTATTAGTATTAATTATACTAGAGTCGCATGGATGGGCAGTGAGGTGCATTGTATGCTGATGTCTTTTCATTTAACCCTGGAAAAAATATTTTGCACCCTATAGACCCCAACCTCTGAAACAATCTCACTTCTTCGTGTTTTTGCAATGCAACTTCTATGTCAACTATAGGTTTGTGAAGCTTTATTTCACAAAAAACCAACTGATTTTCCCGCGACAACCTCATTTTAATACTGTGATAATGGCTGACGAGTAGATATCATGATGCTACAATTTCCTCAGTTTTATTTATTGAAAATCTTACATGAGCGATCAGTAAACCCATACCTAGTTTGCTTTTCACGCTTTACAGGCACCGTTTTCTAAATTGTTAGCTTATTGCACAGGCGCTAACATTAATGGAATGTAGCGAAAAAAATTCATTTTTGGTTGCGTCTGTCATTCCTGCATTGCAAAACATTCTTAACGAGAAATATTTACCGTAATTTTTTCTACGTCCTTTATGGAACTGAAGTGTTCTCGAAAACCACGCGCATGGTAGTTTACAATTTTGTTGAACTTGCCCGCATGCAACATGCATATGCAATCAGTTTTATCTCTTCTTTCTGCCGCATTCACGATCACAACTCTCTTTCCTTGCCTCTTCCACAAGCTCAATTTTGAGTTGGTGGCTACCCAGTGGGTACCCAGATCATCACTTCGCAAATAATAAATTTTGCTCGCCTTTATGCAATAGTTCAGTATTTTTGCCTGCATAAAACCAAAACAAACGCACCTGCCACTACACTCCAAACAATGGAATATATTTGTTTTTCGGGTAATCCATTGACTTATTCCAGAGGAAGGAGCGAAAACCAAAGGCCCATTCATATACTTGCGTTTTACGAAAAGCGGACAACTGAGTAACACTTGTGACTAGGGAGCGATCCCAATGTACATGCAAGAGCTACCCGCGGGTCGCGTTCCCAAATTGATCTCATTCAGAATGAGGAGGAGGAGGAGGAGAGGTAGAAGAGGAAATGCCGGGAGCTTAACCGGAAGAATAATTGGTTTGCTACTCCACACGCGGAGAAGGGGGTGAGGGGATTAAAAAACTGAAAGAGAAAAGAGAGTAACAGAAAATTGAAGTCACTATGAAAAGTCAGTGTTCGTTGACGTCGCAGCCTATCGTGCAGGCCAGTAGTTCGCAAGAAGCGGGGCAGTGCCTTGGAGGCCTTCACCGCCGACGATCACCGCGGCCAGTGGCTGCGAATTTTCATTTCCGTCAGTGGGCGTGGATCCAGACGCTCCAGCGCACGGCTTAGAGACTGCCTTTCGGCGTTGTAGGCAGGGCACTCACAAAGAATGTGGCAAATAGAAGCTGGATGTAGAACAAGCTGGCGTTCGTAGTAAGGGAGTAATTACTTATTGGCATCCACCCAAGCGGAGCCATACGGCTACAGAGGGAAGCTAACAGCTTTCTCAGAAACTTCGTAGTTAAAGAAAAAATAGTCCTGGTCTGCGGTTCGAACCCGGGACCACCGCTTCACCAGAGCAGTCGCTCTTGGGTGGATTCCAGTGAGTAATTACTCCCTGATTAAATTTACTCCACCTTTGAGGATTCCCCTAAACATTTGACCAAGCTGGCGTTAGTTGTCGCGGCGCCTCTGGTTGGTTAATGGTTGGTGATTCACAATGCAAAAATTATCGAGCGTCATGCGACTGTTCGGCGACTGTATCTCTTCGGCCAATGCGACCAGTTACAGTTGCTGCTTTTAGACGAAAACGGTCGCACAACCGCTGCCACTCTTAAGTGCGAATCCAATGAGTAGGTAAATAAACGGGTGCTTCTAAGTGCCGAGGTAAGGCTTTCAAACTTGCCGCTTGGTTTTCGTGGTAGCTGCTTCAAACCCACTAATTCGACACGCTGGTGCCTAGAATGTAATATCTGTGTTTCCCTCGCCGAGGAATATTTGCGAACCGTCCAGGTATTTCCCTCTCCATCTGGCTGCGCTGGCACTATTATATTTGAAGCAGCATTGGCACCTTTCAGTACCGCTTTGGTTTGCGCGAAGAAACACATAGTTTATTCTAGGAATGGAAATGTTTGAGTAATATGCGCGTCTTTTGCTTTGTCCAACGTCAGGCGTTCTTCCTACGCTTTATCCCCAGGATAACATTTCGCACTTTCGTGAAGAGCTTTCCTCAATCTGTGATGTTTTTGTAACTGAAAACATGGAGGAGCATAACGTAGCACCTAAAAACACGTATGGCCACCGAAGATGTATGCCACTCGGGCATTCCCATAAATGTTGCACTTCAAAAAGCTAGGCGCGGTTACTTTGAAATCTAGATATATCAAAGCAACGATGCCAAGATTTTGAACTGCACCACGATTACTACACATCGTCGTATAGCACGCTTTAGGTATACTATGAATAGAAAGTATAAAGAACTTCGACATCATCACAAGCTGCCTACGATAGTTTGCAGAGAGGTTAGTGCAAAAAAATAAACGAAATTTTTTTTAAGCTCCCGCCTTCCGAAATGAAACTTGCCAGTAATAGTCTCATTCCTCTCCTGACAGAAAAAAAAGTGATTAGACCAGCACTCTTAAAAGAAGCCTTGGATTCAGTATTATGCGTTCGGAATCACTGAAACATGAACGAAAAAAAAAGATCAGATTTTGTAGCAACTGCACAGATTCAGAATGAGACAAGGGAAGAAACACAACGCCGAGCATGAGATTGGATGCCTTCGCTTTTAAAATTCAACTCTGATGTTGGCCGCCTAAAAGCATGAAGTCCCTTTGTAATGAAAAAAGAAGGGACACTCAGCTGAGACAGATGGGGCAGCATGGCCTCTAAGACGAACATCCGTTGGCTAATTTACATTCGTACTGCCTCTAGTTTACTCCAATCATTCTCTTCTTACCCACCTTTTTCGTCTGGCTACAGCGAACCTCCCAAGTCAAGGACTTTGGATAAGTTCCGGGGAGGCGTCACGATCGACTGCCTTTCGGAAACGGAACGTGTCTTGATTTCTGAAGCCATGTGCTCTACGGAACTGGGGGTATCTTGCCGTAGTTTGTGCAGTAGGCGAATTTAGGAATTTCATTCTTTTTGGTTTTTGTTTTGCTGAAAGGGCGAAGATGAGACAAGGAATTACGTTATCGCATCAAGAATGCCTAAAGTAAGGTTTATTGAATAACCCATATGTAAACAGCATGTTTGTTTTTAACTTCACCCAGTTTTTACATGGAGGTTGCTCAGATTACCGGGCTTTTATTTTGGAGTTGGAAAAGAGGGAATGGGAGCCTCCTTGAATGCGGCTGATGGACCACAAAAGCTGCAAATTAGCAAATATATTTTAATTCATTTAAGGGGAGGAGGGCAGTGAAGCGCATGTTGCAGCAACAAAAATGAAGGATGGCAAATTATTGTATACTTTGTTTTGACTCTTTTTGTGTGCTCTGTTTGACGACGGCTCACTGCCAACTGGCCCAACGTTCGATGCTATTGAACAACGTGTTCATGATGCGTACATTATTGCTCTCTGGGGACTGTACTAATAACTATCTCTTGCTATTCTTAGAGCCTGTCATATACTCCAGCATGATCTCCAGCCATTTTTTTTTGCGCACCTCGCATTTATTTTAAAGTTCACGCATTGCCGCTGGCTGCAAGTTACTTAGTGTTCTGCAACCTAAGGCCCTGTTTGTTTTTGCGACCAATACGCATAATGTATGAAGCAGCTTTCGAATCCGAGAGCGAACCTCCAAACTGTTCTCACAGTTTCAGCATTAGAGAACAGAAAGTAGAACAAATCAAATGTGGCTGGTGTTTCAGAAAGCCAAATATCGCCTAAGACAATGAATGCGGACTAGACAAGCCAGAATCCGGACACGTTCCAGCCGGAGGAAATAGATCTTGATTCTCTGGCATCACTCGCAATCATTACACAGGCGGATAGTTTCAAAGGACAGAAAGGAAACATCACGTTTTCACAACAGATAGCATTGCTGCCCGGCCGAAATGCGAAAAATTCTCATTGAGGCAATAATTTTCTTAGTAAACAATTCGAATTCAACGCTCTCTTCCCAGCCCATTGTTGACTCCAACAGAAAGATACGTAGCGGAGGCAACAGTTGCAGTGTACAGTGCAGCAGTCATTCATGCTCCGACAGAAAAAAAGTTGTGCTCTGCAATGATGAAAGAAAAAGGTGCTAGGTAAAGCTACTACATTAAGCCCGCCGATTACCTACCGTGCACGTGACGAAGGCTAAATCAACTAAAGAAGAAGAAAGAATGGAAGAATGGAAACAAAATTTAAAACAAAGAATAGAGGGCATCTATAGATTGGTTTCCAACTATATCATACAAAAGAATATTCTGGATGCAAGAACGTTCGCTTAATTGGAGCCGCCTTGTACTACCTGAAATGTGTTCACAGATTTTCGCCATTGCAGTCCCAGTTACCATTGGTACGTGAGATTTAACCACAGCGTTGCTCAATCCGTCACAAACCGCGGGAATTTATGACGTCTCGGGCCAGATGCTCATTATTGCACCTTTTTGTCACGTGCGCTTACGAAACGAAGCCAAATGAACTGTTGCAGAACTATATTCATCTGGGTTCGCAGACAGGACAGTTTGAGCTTTATTATAGTAACTTGTTGTTTGCACCCTGTTTCAGAATATAGATGTGTCGAGAAGCAAAAATATGTATAAAAGGGCATTATTTTTTCCCAATTTGCTTATAAGTCAAGCACTAAAACTGCAACACAAAGTTCCAATATATTTTATTCAATTGTGCTTGCGTGTAGACGGGTTCTCATCTATGTCCTGAAAGGGTTCTCTTACCGGTGCTAACTGGCGGGGATGTGCTTCAGAGTCGATTAGTCGTCGGCACTACGATTTTACCTCTAATTTAACAAAACTCGGAGTACCTGCTCAGAGTCACGTATATGGTGTAAAATGTTCGTGAAGAAGTTCACATCCGCTTGCGTACAAAGCGCAAAATCCTTTTCGTGTGGACTCTCGCCCTGTGTCTAAAGATATTTTTCTAGGCGCCAGAATGAAACGTGCTAATTGAAGGTGTGTAACGAAGGCCTCGCTCATGTTTTTTTATGTGAAACAGGCCTGGATACCCGTCTGTGACCACGTGTGCGCTGGCTACACGGCTTACACAGTTTACACGGTTTACTGAGTTTACGGTCTGACATGCGTGAGAGTGCACATTTGTGTTTTCATGGAGCGCCTACTCCAGTATGTGCTAATGACATGCGTCGATGTGTGTTTTCAAGACATGAATTTCACGTGCGTCTACTCACCATGATGCAAGTGCCAGTGAGTGTGTGTGTATGTGTGTGGGCATCACCCATTAAACTTATCGTATTATGCCATCATCAACCTTCATTCGCACTTTCCCTTTCCTCCCCTTCCCGTTTCCCTATTATGGAGTAGCCGGCCAGGTCCATGTTACCACCGGCCGACCTCTTCTCCTTTCCTCTAATTAAAACTCCTTTCTCTCTCTTTCTTTGAACGGCTCCTAACCTTCAATGAGTAACACGCAAGTATTCGATTTGATGTGTTTACGGCCGTAGGTAAAGTTTTGTGGAAAGGTGACATTGAGAATTAAAGTGACCACACTTGAGACGGTGATTCTTACGTATCGTCTATGGAGACTCACTCGAAGAAACCGAATACACTATATCTTAGACTAAAATTCACATGATGCCCGATAGTCGATCCCGTGATATAACTGAAATAAGCTGTAGTGATTGGCTCTTTTAACTAGCAGAGGTTACACGAAGCGCCTCAGAGTTTCCACTCAAACTGTGTTTGCTTTAGCCACGAGCCTGTAACAGCCTCTTTTGCCTCAGTTCCTGCTGATGCATCCTAGCGACTTTCTTATTGTTAGTTACAGAGCCTGTTTTGCACAGAGGAAGAAATCAACTCCTTAGGACGCCAAAAACAAGAATTCGCTTTGTTTTACAGCTGGAGCTGAATCGTAAATCAATCCCAAATGAAGATGAACGAGACTAGGGGGAAGTAACGAAACTAGAAGTCGACTGAGTTCACTGTAGCGGGCTTTGTGCCGACAAGAGAGATTCCAGACGCCTACGTTTTTGCAATTCGTCCGCGTAAGGGTAGCTAAAATAAAACGAGTCGCGTACCTTCGATCTGCAAGCAGAGCGGCCCTGTCACAGACAACACTAAATCCGCAGCCTTTTGCGATGTTACAGCGTGCGTTTCTAGTCGTCTGCCTTTGTCCAAGAAGTTCCTATTGTCCAGCATTGAACACTAATCAACAAACAACTTGCGTTCACTCCGCAAAGGATCTACAGAATTCTAACGCTCTACACAACACATCAGGGGAAAAGACTTCGCAGTGCTTTGGGAGGACGTTACCCAACTTTCGAATAGCACCTGGGCCGCTGTCCTCGTGAAACAGAATGGGAACAATAGGAACACAATCTGCCCACCGGACAGTGAGAAAACTCCATATTTTGGCAGGTGGTCGTTAAGTTAATAAATTGCTCGCTCGGAACGAGCAACCTGGGCTACATAAGGCCCAGCGCAAGGAGCACCTGCCATTGCTTAACCTCTGCAACGACCGCCAGAACGGGTAAAGGACTCTCAGTGATATATGAATGTGAACAGAGAATGACGCATTGCGCTATCGTGTGATACACTTGAAGCGGAGCTTATGTGTCCTCTTCTACTTTATTGCTTTGCATCCCACAACTTGCCACCTCTACTATGTCCACCAGTATATACCGGGTGTTTCAGCCGCCGCGGTGGCTCAGTGGTTATGGTGCTCGGCTGCTGACCCGAACGACGCGGGTTCGATCCCGGCCGCGGCGGTTGAATTTCTTTGGAGGAGAAATTCTAGAGGCCCGTGTGGTGTGCGATGTCAGTGCACGTTAAAGAACCCCAGGTGGTCGAAATTTTCGGAGCCCTCCACTACGGCATCTCTCATAGCTTTAGTCGCTTTGGGACGTTAAACCCCATAAACCATAAACCATACGTATATAGCGAACTAGGGTTTTCCCAATTGCCGGTTACAAATAGCATCAATTTTATCCTTTCAGACAAATTTACTACTTTTGAAAAGACAATTCTGGCGCTTTTTAATGTTCATGAAAGAGTAGAAAAGCTTCTCGAACATTAATATTCACTATATGAAATCATCGAATATTGTCTTAGGCACAGATATTTTCACTAGGAATATTAGTTTACTCGTGGTTTTGAGGCTCATGTCTATCTGCAAAAAAAGCTACCATCTAAAGATAACTCAAAAAAGATTTTACAAATCTCACTATTTCACTGTTATGAGTTGTAGTTATTTTAAGGAAATGAACGCCAAGCAGATTTTAACATGACTGTCTCCATTTCTAAAAAACTTTTTGCCACACATGCTCAAATTTGCATACACACATCAGCGCCAAAAGTATGTAAATTGTTTTTTTCTGTTTATTGCCGCCGTCGCTGTTTTTTGAAAACCTTAAAAAGTGAAAAGTGATTTCCTCTGCTGCTTGGAAAAGCCTGCACTTACCCGTAAGAAGCAAGTATTTGGTAAATAGCTTTCGAAAGCTATAAAATGCATGTTTCTATGAAAGTTTTGAATGCGATTCTTTAAAATAAAGGCTCAGTGAGGACCCGAGTTCTTAAACCACAGCCACCGATCGGCTGGCTTCAGAAGCTACGCGGCTACTCTGCGGCCTCCTTTCGACCAACATTTTTGCTGTTAGATTGCATCGCCTCTAATGGTCTCACGTCGGCCGACCTGTCACCATGGCGAGGAGATTTTCGCGAGAAATAATGGATCTCATTTCCGGTTTCGGCACGCGAGCAGGAAAAGCCCCTTCCAGGCAAGGAATGCAGAGGCAGGCGCAACTTTTTACGTGCCTCATCGTCGTCTCTGACACCAGTAAGTGTCAATATGTAATCAACGCAAGCAATGAAGATAGAGTTAGTCCAGGAACGTTTCCGTCTTCCCCCAGTGCGAGTGAACCCTTTTCACACCCAACTTCTCTTTGTCTCTCATGCACCTTCTTGTATTGGTCGGGTTAGCTGCACATGCTACGTACTATCGTTCTGGTAGGGCGACAAGTCGTTGAGCAAAGAGCGGCATTATGCAGCAGCTTTTATGCGAAGCATACTACTTTAGCTACCACTTCAGCCCTTCACCGTGGTTATGCGCCTCCAAATCACGTGATACATGACGTCACACCACGTGACACGATGGCGTCACTACAGTGGAGAAACGGGGGCCCACCCCGCGCCGTCGCTGTGGTTGTGCGCCTCCAAATCACGTGATACATGACGTCACACCACGTGACACGATGACGTCACGACAGTGGAGAAACGGGGGCCCACCTCGCGCCGTCGCTGTGGTTGTGCGCCTCCAAATCACGTGATAAATGACGTAACACCCCGTGACACGATGACGTCACGGCAGTGGAGAAACGGGGGCCCACCTCGCGCCGTCGCTGTGGTTGTGCGCCTCCAAATCACGTGATACATGACGTCACACCACGTGACACGATGACGTCACGACAGTGGAGAAACGGGGGCCCACCTCGCGCCGTCGCTGTGGTTGTGCGCCTCCAAATTACGCGACACGATGATGCTTCGCATTCTCCAGGCTTAACCAATTGTTAAGCCTCAGCCATTTTTTCCTCCTTCATGAACACTGGATGCTTGATTTGCTTTTTGTTTCCGTGCAAGTAGTTCCTTTCGGTAATCACAGCTGAGATATATTGCATGGTATATTTGCAACTCAACTGAGTCGAGCGCGACCCCGTGTTGAAAAGTGTTCCGGTGTCAAGCATGGCTATGCTAAGCCAAAAAATCACCGCAAAGAAAAAACGAGATCGAAATAAACTCTATCTTCTAAATTTATGAGGGGCTTATACACCGTCTTTAGCTGTAGTAGTTGTTAGGACTATTATTAAAGACTGAATTTTCCTAACAGCTTAGAAAATGCCTTTAATTCATTTTATGGGTTTGTAGAGCGCAAAACAGGCTAAAGACAAAAGGAGACAGAGCGCTGTCTGTGTCGTCTTCTGTTTTTGTCCTTGTTCTGTTTCGAGCTGTACCACCCACAGTGAACTATTGTCATCAACTTATCCAGCTGTGTATGCTTTCTCAGTACATGCCTTTGTATACAACCAAATATTCGTACCGACAAAAATAAGAATTGTGTAGAATGTTGAGAGATTTGGTGATAATTTGAAACATGTGGTGGAAACTTGTGGGAAGAAACGGCGCACGCAAGTCACTTTTACTTTGCAGCGTGACGATGCAAGGTGAATCCGCAATTCTGCTGGCTATGCCATCAAAACAGCGGAGTTATTTAGAGCCAAGAAATAACCTTTGTATCGCTGGTCTCGTCGTGAGAAACAATGCACGCATAAAGACTGTTTCTTCTTATCATAAATACGTCTCCGAAGTCTCTGCGCATGTGCGCAAAAATTACTAATGCGTATGTATTAACACCACCTTCATTTTGTGTCACGAGGTTCCTGTAGCCAGGAGCTATTCACACTGTCTGTGCACACTAACGTATTGACGTATTCCACGTTCATACTGCACACAGACTAATGGCTACGCAAGAAACTATCTTTCTGTCGGTTGAATTCAGACGTGTAGATAAAAAGCATACTTCTGTTACTACATGATTCGTTATCAGCAACCATAAGCATCAAAGGTCCTTAATGCAGACAAAAGCACGTACCGGGTATTTGGTCGTAGCATTTATGATTGAATCCTAATAAACAGTATGCAGTAACAATGTAAAAACACGTACATGCCTGGTTCATATGGTCATCAAAGTTTAATTCGAAAGGCTATTGGTCCACTCACAAATTGGCCGTCCTTTCAGACGACATTACCAATTTTTTAAAAAGAGGTTTGAGGAAAAGGTAAGGCCCTTAAAAATTTACTATACTTCTTTCTTCATTCAGCTGTACACACCATCCCTTTAACAATCGCTAGTGTGTACTGAAGTGCACGTAGTGCTGCAAGCTTAAGTTTCTCGTCAGCCCTTTCGAGTTGCCCTGTTGCGTCCCGTCTTTCCGCTGCTGCTTTTGTCTTAGCTTGGAACTTAGTTTCAAGGGCGTAATTTTCTTCCTGAGAGAAATTGTTTAGGCAGATGATACTTCCGCACCAGCATCACAAAGTGCAAGGTACCCAGAGGAGTCCCTGCCGACACCTGGTGTACAACGACACTACCCCTAAAACGAAATTAGCATTGTTGTTTATAGATGCCTGCCTCTTTACATGAAAACAGCGGAGCCTGCAAACTGAGACCACAGTTTCTTCACGCAAGGAATGGCGGATAATACATCATAAAATGCGTCCCTGTCGCATTTATGATGAATGCCCCGCAGTATGTTTCTCAGCTCCAGGACGGCCTACGAGGAGCACTCTGCTCAAACCAAAACACGAATTCATCTTCCGGGACGTTTGGAGATTCACTAACGCTGACACTTAGTCAAGAGAGAAAAACCTGGCTAGAAAATAAGGGAGTCGGGTGACGTTCATTAACGGTAGCGGCGCAAAGACTGCGGCTTTCAAGTGCGCATCTTCTCAGGACATACTTTCGCAGGTTTTCGCGTCTCTCATTGGGTGTACTGCGCAGACATCCTGCTTCCCGAAAAATAAAGAGATACGCGAACTATAATTCGCTCATATTTAACTCTTTCTACTTCAAATGTGGAGCCTTTCTTTAAGACATTATCAACCAAGAAATACTCCACAAGTGCGTTTTTCAAGATGATTTCATCCGCTAGGGAAATTTTCAGTGTATATCAAGACTGCACCATATACATCAATAAAATCGCGGATATGTCCTCTGGAAGCTTTTAGTTCTGTTTCATTTATTGTCAAGAAGGCTATCCATAGGCTTCCTATGCCAGTTTTATCTAATGAGTGCGAACGCAGGGCAAAGTTTAAAAGCAATACTTTGCTACTCACCGGAATGGTCACACCATTACCATCCGTATGTTCTTAACTGCATTTCCGAATATTCTGCAGTTGCTTCAAATGTAAAAGTAACATCTGAAAAAGCCGATCTTGCGTGTTTTCCGTATTCGTGTCTTTTGTGAATAATTTCATAGTTTCCTGACAGTTGCAAATAAGTACAGTCCCCGTCAAAAGTACACAACCCAAGGGATTTGCTTCTAAGCTGTTTAGAGGGGCTCCCTAGCGCATCTAGCGGTCCAAAGGTTGGGAGGATTGAGGACGCAAAGTCATTTCTGTTTCGAGAGATTACAGTCGCTGAGGAGATTACAGACGCGGCAGGCCTCGCAAGGAAACCCCTTGAGATGTGTACTTTTTGACGGAGGCTGTACTTCAAGCCGTATCTCCTGTAAAAAGTTATATAAAAGTATATTTTATGAGTAATTATAAAGAACAGGGTTCTGAGAAACTATTGTTGACAGAAAACGGCAAAGTAGTACGACGAAAGAATTAATGATCTGCATAATAGATTTTTTCCAACTACATATTTGCCGAAGGCCTGCTGCATGTCTTCATTCTTTTATCATTATTTGACAGAGATTCCATAATCAATTTTTTTCTTCAGCCACCACTCTAATTAAAATCGCAAAAGCTTAAACCAACAAAATATCTTTTATTATTTTATACAGTTATGCACCTGTTCTCTAAGCGAAAGTGTCTTTTTTTTCCCCGGACTCTATTTCATTAAGTGACTTTCTGTTACACGATGAGCAGACGTAACCGAATAATTGCGGCTTTCGGAAGGATCAGACTAGATGCACTTAATTTGTCTTGTCCATCTTCTTTCCAAGCTGCATTGGAAAGAACATATGGTGAAATAGCCGACTTGCAGTGAGCTAATAAAAGAAAACCAAACAAAGTTTCCTGCCTCTTCCCCCCACCCCCAACCGTAATTTTCCCGCATAAACAATATCAGAGGTATTCTAGTGAAGTGAATCTGCCTAGATATTCGCTGCAGTTATTTACTCTAATTCAATTGAGACGGAGAGCCGGGACACTCTCAAGTTCGTCTCACTCCAGTTTTGTTTTTCTCCAACTGTCAAACCTCACAGGTGGGCATTTGGGCTCGCCTTCCTCGCTGCGGCTCCACCATCAGTGACACAAGCAGCAACACTGCGCTAAAGGCTTTCGCCTCACCGCACTTTAGGTCAACAAAGTGCCCCCTTGAATTTTTTTTTTCTTTTTCCTCGCTTGCAGCCACGCTAACAATTTTACTTTCTAGCACTCCTGCTAAATTTTAAAACTGTTGCAAGCGGTAACTATTACCATGCATGCGAAGCGAGGCTAATTACACGAATATTTCCTCTTATTGTTGCTGTTTCTATCCCAAACTTATTTCTGCACTGTCATCACCTGCACGCGGCAGTATTTGTGTACCTTTTCTTTTTTACCCCCAACCTCCTTCTCACTGTAACGCCAGAGAATGGTGTTGGGGTATTCTGATAAATAAATACCTAAATAAATAAATATAATAAAAGATACGCATCGCAAGAGCTTTCCTGGTTATATTTCTCTGCCGCAGTGTTAAAATTAAGATCGCAGCGTTCTTCCTTGGATGGCCCTCAGAAGTGTGAATGCAGGATGCAGAAACTTAGCTGACACACGAAGAGCTTTCCTTGACAGACATGGCTAATAAAGTTCAGAGAAGGGCTGAAAGAAAAGAAGCGCAGATATGAACAGAGGAATATTGGCACCTTTCATGCGGTTGGAAGAGACGGTTCTTATAGGCGCTCAGAAGTGAACTTCTTTTTTTTTTCTCAAATCCTTCGAATACATCGTTTTTATTTGCTTCCTATTGCAAGTCCACTCGTATCATTTGCTTTTTAGTGTCATCTATCAAATCCCGCCATGAAGCACGGTTCCAGCTTGCCCCCACCAAGCCATTATTTTCAGTTGAAGTTACTAGTTTTTTTACTGAAGTCGAAGAGAAATAGTAGAAGGAATTTGAGAAAAAAAGAATGTGAGGGGAAGGCAACCGGACTAGGCTTATGATATCTTTTCGCATCTTTATCAGCCCTGAAAGAAAAGCTCGTTACGCATTCGCACAGAGGCTCAACAGTTTCTTGTTTTCTTGAAGTTTTCGGTGGAAACTTTCGGCACTTTTTCTATTTTCTTCAGTCCGGGACTTATCTCAAAGCCTTTAGCTGATCCCTTTCACTATTTCTGTGCGCTAGTTTTCCTTCGCTTCATGCTCTGCGACCAACTCCTTTCTCGTCCTAACTCCACTTTAGCCTTTCAAGGCAAAGCACGTTCTGTTAAGAGTAAGAAACATGGCGTCGACAGGCTTCCAGAAACAGCGAAGGCGATGTAAATATAAAGCAGCTTTTGCGTCTTTCCGACTCCCTGGAGCGGAAACAGCTTAAAACCGTTCCTTTTTTCTCGGATTAAACAGGCGCGTCTCCAAGGGGGCGTACACAAGCTTCATCTCGTTCGCAGCCTTCAGGGCGAGTTTGCAATGCCTAGTCACGCAGGCAGAATGGGGTATGAAGAAGACAAAGTGCCAGAGTAATGTGACATCCGGAAAACGGTTTGCGCTTTTCTGCTTTCAAGCTTCTGCTCTGAGATCGACGGAGACGGGCCGTGAGTTTTCGGCCCCTTGGTTTCGGGGCAATTTTACTTTTTGCCGTTTTGCAACGTTTGAAGAAAGCGCCGCCCAGAAGTACATGTAACTCTGCGCCACTTTGTTTCAAGAAGATCCTCCCGCAAGGTGTGGATTGCAGGCTTTTTAGTTTGTGTGACAAGGATTCTGGCACAACAAACATGAAATAGTGTTGTGGCCCCCGACAGAGAACGTCAGAAAAAGTCAGAATAATATAGTAGAGTTTATTACCGAAAGGATAACATTTGCATAGAATATGTTCGCCAAGTGGTTTTCAAATGACTTTGTTGAGCCAGTAAATTGAAGTAGTCTTTAAAAATCCGAAAAAACTTTTGTACTTCTCGCTAACGCTTAAAAAAACTCACTCATTAAGCTGCACGACATTCTCTTTCCTATAAGGAAGACCACTAGCGAGCAGGCCACCCGCACTAACACATTTGCAACAATGTTGTGAAGGGCCACTCCTCAACCCCTTTGACCGCCACATAGATATTTTGACTTTCTTGTCCTGAAGAGCCCAACGAAAGTTTCAATTTATTTTATTGTGTATATTAACACCGTAATGTCTAACGAATCATAGTAGTTCTCCGGTTTGCATACGTCGTCAGTACAAATAGTTAACGAATTCGCATCAACATAATCACCAAAGTGGACAGGTTTGAAAGAGTGCCGGATTTTTCGTCCCTCTTCATTTTCCTGAAGAATCTTCGGGACTAAACACATAGACAGTTGTCCGGTTCGCTGGAAATAATCAAATTTAAGCAACCCGGCGAAAAAAAAGGAAGAAGAAGTGCAAGTCATGGCCTTGGCACCAAACAGATTTCCCAAAACACGTATCTGTCGTAGTGTCATTGCCCCAGTTCCAGCTATGCACTTCGATATTCTTGTTCCAGGGCAGTACTCTATAACCTGTTCATTTTCTATTCACAATTTCGCATCCATTCGGTTCTCGGTATGTAGAAAACCAGCGAAAAAGACGCATTCACAAGGAGGAGAAGTACACAGGACAACGCTGGATTCCAGCGTTGTCCTGTGTACTTCTCCTCCTTGTGAATGCGTCTTTTTCGCTGGTTTTCTACATACCATGCACCAACTGGCCCAACAAGCTACGCTTCTTCAATACCATTCGGTTCTCTGTTCACTCAGATATACCAGCGATTTTCAAGCGTATGTGACAAGTGACCCGGCCACTAGTTGGACAGATGGCCGAACGGAAGCGAAATGGACGAGAGAAAAAATTCAGGGGGCTGTTAGAGATGGGGCTTCTATCCCACCGCTGCCACCAGTGTTAGAGATGGGGCCACAATCCCACCGCTGGAACCAGTGTTGAAGACGGAGTGGTCCTGGAGATGACTAACTCGTTTAGCCCCGCAGGTACCGGCTCCGAATGACGATGTCGGACTGCGTTACCGAGGAAACTGTACAGAAGGGTTTATTCTACATATTTACAGAAGAGAATGAATCGAATCGAAAGCTCCGATCACACAACAACATGCCGTTAAATACGGTTCGCGTTCCCCAGATCCCTGACTGGGGAACTTAGTTCGAATAACGTTGTCCAATCGGATGGGCCATTGATGACGCTGGCGGTACCACCCACGGCACGGGGCGGTGCTGAAGCTATCTCGCTCTCTCACAGCTCGGGGGATGAGAAGGGGAAGACAGTCATCAAACAGATGCGTCACGTCACCTTGACCACTGCCGCAAGTTTTCTGTGCGTTGCCTCCGTGGGAAAACAGAATCCCGCAGTCTTCTCGCAGGTGGTTGAACCTTCTCGAACTCCCCCGCCGGATGGCCGAAGCACGAGACCCCTTCGACACAGCGTCTTTCAATTAGCAGCCTCGCTCAGCGTGACCTTGCGTAGCATCATCCCGTCCGGTGACCCGAAGGCCGACTCGGCCAACGTATACCGCTGCTTCCGCCGTGCTTCCTGTGCATCTCTGCTTCCACCGTTTGCTGCTGCTGTCGCAAGCTCTCGCCGCATCTTTGCCTAACGACGACACTCGTCTGACAGTAATTTCTCCCAGGCCCGTGGGAGACAGCGTCCTTCGATCGGTTCGGAAGTTCGGTGGTTTGGAGTGCAACAACCCCGTCCGTCGTCGTCTATGCTTCTGCCGCCGGCGCCAGGCCTCGTCATATCCCTTGCTTTGCGATGAGTCACATCCGGCTCCCAGGACCACGTTGTCCACTCTTAACAGCTCGTCCGCGGCCCGAAAAATCTCGAATGGCCAGCGTTCACTACCGCTGGGCAGGAAGAGATGAGGCCGGAGTCGGGTGGAAGGGCTGGTTTCCAGAAATGGCATCCAAGCTCGAACATTCAACAAAGAATGGCATCAGTGGACTGTTCCACGAGACAGGGCACTGACCCACAAGCAAGCGCTCGGAATTTGCCAAAGACCCACCAGGCTTCCCACAATGACAACAAATGTTTACTAAAGCATGATTGGATTTTGGCGCAATTTTGGTGCCGAGAAAGCGCAAAATATCCCCTTTGAAATCGCCAAAGACGGACTGCTTGGACCAAGGTTAAAAACAAAAACCCACACACAGTAGGTGGTCCTACCAAGTACTCCTGTCTACAACAATCGGCTGAATCCATCAGCATTTCTGTGCGGTTTTCCGTTCCTGAAACGCATCGAGAAATTCTGTTTTTGGAGAGCAGGACTCCGTCTAAGCAAGCGACCATTTTTGGGAGGACAAAACTGTCATAATCATGTTTGAGACGATGGTCAGTCTCAAATATGAACTTTGCGCCGTTCAAGTAGCTCTGGTAACCCGACAACATCTGTGCCGCCTAAACCAAACGCGCGCTCTTTGTCTGAAGCGCTGAACGCTTTTTCTCTGCAGGTCAGCCTGCGGCTGACGTACAGAACATGGTGCTCTTCGTGGTCGTCGCCAACGTGACTTAAAATAACACGTAGTCCTCCATCACTGGCGTCACACTGAACTTAACTCTTCACCATAGTAAGTGGTCCGAAGCAAAGGTCTGGACCCGAGCGCATCTCTCAGGCTCCTTAAAGAGTTCTCTCTTAGGTCATCTCAGTATACGTCAGTGAGGCTCCCTTTCGTAAGGAGTCAGTCAGTCAAGGGATGAACGCTCCGTCTACGCGACTCTAAGCGTAGTTCTACTCGAGCTGCACTCCTGTGAGTGCCGTTATCTCTTGGTAGCATGGGAAATCGACACCTGTGATTTCTAACTCAGTGACGCCTTAGCCTTTGTCTAAGGTAAGGAAAAAAAAACAGTAACCTCCGGTCAACTCGTTTTAACTCAAAAAGTAGCCTTTCCCTTCCTGATTTCATAAACACACACAGAAAAAAAAGAGGAATAAAAAAAAGAAACAGCTACTTCGAATCGCCACGCGGGCGGGGGAAAGCCGAATCCCCGCCGCCGAGTTGAAAGAATTAGTCTTTCAGACGCGCCCGCTGGGGTCGCGCTTTGACTGATTGTACTGCGGTCAACTCGTGACAAAACGCTGCAGAAAAAAACGATCCCCTACTCTCACTGTCGTTTCCGCGCCCCCTCGAGGCTCTCCGAAAACCTTGGTCGCTCCTACAATGTCGATAACCGACTCTGGCTCTGGACAACGAGCAGTGCCAAGCGCGAGAAGGTGCCTCTTTCTCTCGCCCCAAGCAGGAAGCTCGGCTACCCATTCGCCATGCGCGCTTCCTAGAATGCGGTGCCAAATGTGAAGGACGATTCCTTTTCAAGTGCGCCCGCCGAACACGCCTGCATGTGTCGTCTCGGTTGTTCGACGCCTGCGTTCGCATGAGCTGAGTACCGCGCAACCTTGCGCTTTCTGATCTGTTGGGCCGCTTTGCTTTTTTTCTAACTGACTTTTTGTCCCGACGTCGCGGTCTAGGCTTTCTTACAGGCCGATGCCCCTTGAAGCACTTCGCGCTTGTTCTGGTCGGAAGACGTGCTCTCCCCTTTTCATTACTGCGGTCAGCCTTTGACTCGCGTGCCGCCTGACCAGTAACTGCAAGCGTAAGTTTACGAGGCGCAACGCGGGAAGGCTTCGCCTTTCCTTCCACCGCATTTCTTTCTTTCGCCCCTGTCTGCGCAACCAAATTTAGGGCTTTGAATTTGATCCGTTTCCTCTTGGTTCTTGCCCTTTTCCTTTTTCTGCGCCTAGACTGTGCCGCGTGCGTCTCCTGATCGCAACTAG
Organism: Amblyomma mixtum; assembly: GCF_055824585.1. Taxonomy (NCBI): domain Eukaryota; kingdom Metazoa; phylum Arthropoda; class Arachnida; order Ixodida; family Ixodidae; genus Amblyomma; species Amblyomma mixtum. The sequence continues at coordinate 53,676,063 of NC_143012.1, forward strand.
CTCTCTCTAGTTTCTCAGTCGCACCTCGGAAATTGTCTTGAAATTCCAAACTGGCCCCTGTGCCTTCGCAGCACAGTGCCAGCTCCACGCAGCTGACAGACGGACTTGAAACTGCGCCTGAGATCCCCAGCTCATTCCTTTGGGGTTTGTCCTCTCCAGCTTGTCTGTCGCTCTGCGCGCCATCCCCTCTACAGCAGTGCTCAGCTACAACTGAGCCCGCCTGGCTGTCGCTCTGCGCGCCATCCCCTCTACTGCAGTGCTCAGCTACAACTGAGCCCGCCTGGCTGTCGCTCTGCGCGCCATTCTCTACTATGCAGTGCTCAGCTACAACTGAGCCCGCCTGGCTGTCGCTCTGCGCGCCATTCCCTCTACTGCAGTGCTCAGCTACAACTGAGCCCGCCTGGCTGTCGCTCTGCGCGCCATTCCCTCTACTGCAGTGCTCAGCTACAACTGAGCCCGCTTGGCTGTCGCTCTGCGCGCCATTCTCTACTCTGCAGTGCTCAGCTACAACTGAGCCCGCCTGGCTGTCGCTCTGCGCGCCATTCCCTCTACTGCAGTGCTCAGCTACAACTGAGCCCGCTTGGCTGTCGCTCTGCGCGCCATTCTCTACTCTGCAGTGCTCAGCTACAACTGAGCCCGCCTGGCTGTCGCTCTGCGCGCCATTCTCTCTTTGTCTAGAAGTCTGGCTCTTACTTCTATCTTTATGTTCCGCAGCCTCGCATTCTTCTTGCGCCAGCTTTGCCAAGGTAGCCTCTCCTGAGCCTTTGTCACTGAAGCCACTGTGACATCTCAACTCGATCTTACCGCGGTTATTACTCTCAAAAGGGGTTTCCGCTGTTTCAACTTCGAAACCTTTTTCGATATTAAAATCTCCCTTTTCGCGGTCCTGCCGGTTTGACGCCTGTATCGATTCTACTGAGAGGGTCGCGCTCGTAACAGTCCCGACAAAGTTGTCCGTTGCCACTCCTACCTCACTTGGAGGAGAATCCTCGCACTCGTTTAGTTTAGACGCTATCTCGGAATGCTCTCTCTTAGCATTACGTCCAACTTCTCCGGACACGGTCTCGGATTCTGCGGCTTCCCTTGGACCACCGCACCGGTTGAACGCGTTCTCTGCCACTTCCCTCGTGGTGTCGCGATTTACCAACGCGGCTACGGTCACAGACTTTTCGGGTCTTATCTGCGGACATATTTCATAAGCATCGCTTGCTCTTTCAGGACTTCCGGCTCTCACACTACCGCCCTTTCTTCGTATTTCATTTTGAAGTTCTAATATCTTTAGTTTCCTTATTTCACTTTCAACCTTCCACTGTTGCCGTTGCCGTTCCTTCTCTTTTTCCCACTCTCGATCAGCTGCTATTTTCTCCCGATCGGCTTTCTCTTTAGCCTCCTGGTCGGGTATTTCTTTGCGGGCTTTTTCCCTTTGTACCAAATTCCACGTATCTACCAGCAGCTGATCGTTATTCTTGACTTGTTTATGAATGAATTCGCACAGTTCAATTTTGGTTATTTTGCTAGGTACTTCAAACGACAGTTCCTCGCATATCAACAGCAAGTCCGACCTCCACAATTTCATTAGTTCCATGTCAACGCTTTCTCCGCTTTGGCTCTGCCAACTACACAATGCCTTGAGAATAACCCCTCTCAAACGACAAAGCCCTGATTCCCAGTCAAGATTATTCTCTGAATCTTACAGCCTGGTGAATCCCTTAGCAAAAGCCAAAACGCTCACCCGTGGAGAAAGTACGATGTCGCAAAGTCCATCCCAGCTGCTGCCAACCAGTGTTAGAGATGGGGCCACAATCCCACCGCTGGAACCAGTGTTGAAGACGGAGGGGTCCTGGAGATGACTAACTCGTTTAGCCCCGCAGGTACCGGCTCCGAATGACGATGTCGGACTGCGTTACCGAGGAAACTGTACAGAAGGGTTTATTTTACATATTTACAGAAGAGAATGAATCGAATCGAAAGCTCCGATCACACAACATCCCGTTAAATACGGTTCGCGTTCCCCAGATCCCTGACTGGGGAACTTAGTTCGAATAACGTTGTCCAATCGGATGGGCCATTGATGACGCTGGCGGTACCACCCACGGCACGGGGCGGTGCTGAAGCTATCTCGCTCTCTCACAGCTCGGGGGATGAGAAGGGGAAGACAGTCATCAAACAGATGCGTCACGTCACCTTGACCACTGCCGCAAGTTTTCTGTGCGTTGCCTCCGTGGGAAAGCAGAATCCCGCAGTCTTCTCGCAGGTGGTTGAATTAACCTTCTCGAACTACCCCGCCGGATGGCCGAAGCACGAGACCCCTTCGACACAGCGTGTTTCAATTAGCAGCCTCGCTCAACGTGACCTTGCGTAGCATCATCCCGTCCGGTGACCCGAAGGCCGACTCGGCCAACGTATACCGCTGCTTCCGCCGTGCTTCCTGTGCATCTCTGCTTCCACCGTTTGCTGCTGCTGTCGCAAGCTCTCGCCGCATCTTTGCCTAACGACGACACTCGTCTGACAGTAATTTCTCCCAGGCCCGTGGGAGACAGCGTCCTTCGATCGGTTCGGAGGTTCGGTGATTTGGAGTGCAACAACCCCGTCCGTCATCGTCTATGCTTCTGCCGCCGGCGCCAGGCCTCGTCATATCCCTTGCTTTGCGATGAGTCACACCCGGCTCCCAGGACCACGTTGTCCACTCTTAACAGGGCACTTTCTTAACCTAAAGTGCGGTGAGGCGAAATAATGTTGCGCGATGTTGCTTCTTGTGTCACTGGTGTGTGGTTCATCATCATGATCATCAGCACCAGCCTGACTGCGCCCACTGCAACGAAAAGGCCTCTCCCATGTCCCTCTAATTAATCTTGTCCTTCGCCAGTTGCGGCCACTGTATTCCCGCAAATTTCTTCATCTCATCCGCCCACCTAACTTTCGGCCGCCCCCTGCTACGCTTGCCTTTTCTTGGAATCAACTCCGTTACCCTTAAGGACCAGCGGTTATTCTGCCTTCACATTACGATTAATTAATTAATCAAGATGTTAAATATGTACACAATTGTTTGTGAATCTTAAATGCTGGAGACGCTGGAGGGCGTTTGGGAGGCATCCGTCTGATTCGACGCCTTTATGCAAACATTCTCTAGCGTCCTAGACAAGAAGAACTGCATGTGCGTTGGCAGGAAGTATCGTTAGAACGCTCGGCTGCGGAACGGAAGGATGGTGGTTGAATCCCGTCATACACAAAGATTTTTTTCTTTTCTTACTAGAAAAAGCGTAACACATCTGCTGACAAGCGTCTTCTGACAGCCTTTGTCGACAACGATGATGCATTGAAGGCATTCGCCTTAAAAACGACAGCTATTTTATTACGGCCCTACGAGCTTTAGAAAAAGGCCGTCCATCCCGGGCTACAAACACAGTGCTTTAGAGCCTACATCCCAGCGGTACGTACTAGGTTTTGCGTAGTCGTCTCAGTAATGCATACTTAGATGCAGCGTAATTTACATGACAATAGTCCTGAACTTGAAATAGACCGCGGTGTCAGACGAAGGCATATATCCTAATACTGCATTCAGTTAGTGCCTACGGCAGAGCACTTCAGGGAGAGCCAGACATGTATGACGATTCTCGTGAACTAGAGGACTCATTTAGAAAACAGGAGTAGCTCAGCCGACAAGTGATTGGCTCTTGTTACTGCATGCTACGCATCGTCTAGCTTTCTGAGATGTCAATTTATTTTTTAAAAATTAATTAACAAATCTGAGATATGTTTTTCTAAAGAGGCAAGAAAAAAAAATTACCGACGATTACGTTACTTCCTAATGCGAAATTTGAGCGCAGCAAATAAGCTGTTTCACCTTTTCGATAGATTGAGGCAAAGAAATCGAGCAACACATGTATGCGCTATCACAGAATTTTTTTTTTATTTTTCACACGTATTCCTTTAACAAAAACTGCACTAACAGTTCTTGACAGTCATGAAGGAAGCTTTGTGGTCGGAGAAATAGACTGAGATATGTTCGACTTGGTACACCAATGCTTGATTCTCAAAGACGAGATCTATACAAGTGCCTCGCGAGGTTGTCACAGCCGTGGGACGCGTTACGAGCGAGAGGAACGGGATGTTATCCCGCATAAGTGTTAGGAAATTGCTGTTTGTCTTTATGTCAACATTAAAGTCCCCCACTACTAACATCGGTGTGGATCGATGGACGGTTAATGCGAGTTGCAGGAAGTGCACGACGTCTTTCGTGAGTGCGGTAGGGGCGAAGTAGGCAGCTACTACCAAGGAAGGAAAAGGAAAAACTTTATTTTACTCTAGTCCTTTTTCCTGCGGTTTGGGAGCATCTTCAGAGACGTTTTCTCCTTGATTTTACCCCCAGGAGTCTTCTCTGTCGAAGTCGTCCGCCTCTAATCAGTGGTCGGTTGCCCTCAGTCCAGGGCTCCGCTGGCCACTGCCGCCCGTTGAGCTCGCTATACCAGACCTTCTTGGTATTCACAGCGGTCGCTGGACAGCAGAGTCTCCCACTGCTCCGCACTCGGGTTTTGTATTTTGGGGACCACGTCTATCTTTTGGAAGGCCCATGTGATGTGATAGAGAGTAGGTTTTCCGTCGCACCAGGGACATTTGTCCGCGTATATGGTAGGGTGCATTTTGTTTAGTATATGTAGGTTTGGGAAAGAGCCTGTTTGTAATTGTCTCCAAGTGACAGCTTCCTCTCTGCTGAGAGATTTGTGCGGTGGGGGATACCGCAATCTTCTGATGTGTGGTTAACATGTTAAGCTTCGCCTGTAAGAGTGGAACGCGACAGCGTCTTGCAACGCTGCCAGGGAGTCCACAGAACGCCATCGGCAATTCGGCTGTACGCCTTGCTGGACGGTAAATTTATTTTTTGAGGAAAGGAAATGTATCTCTCTCGCATATCTGGGTGGACACCTGCACCTCGCCGTAAGGGAAAGGGGGAAGATGGGAGTGAACGAAGACGCCGTATTAGCTAGACGCGCCTTTGTTCATTCCAAACCATTCAGCTGGCATTGCGGAGTGGCTAGCGCGCTCGTATCGCACTCCGGAGACCCTAGTTCGATTCCCCAACTCGACCAATTTCGTTCTCGGTTTTATTGATTTATGAGGTCTAACTAGAAAGGTTAATTAGGCTATTTCATATTTATATTCTTGTATTTCTATCCATCGTGTTCTGTCATTAACCTGTCAATTGTTGGAACTGTCTAGGATGTTCGACACAACGTATATGAAACGAGCAACGTCTTACTGAGTGGGGAAGTGCGTGGTGGTGGAGGGAACGCGGCTTCGTACTTATCTGTTCTTTTCAGCAGCGTCTCCTTCCGCGGACGCTGTTGTCGCTGCGGCGCGCGTCTTTCTTTTCTTTTCTTCTGACCTCTTCATTCTCGTCTATATTAATTAGGGTAATTTATTAATTAAGCAATTAACTAAACTCAGTCCAACTTAGTTGCAGCATCACTATACGATCCCTTTAATTGGTTGCATGGTTACTAGCCAAAGTACAATTGGCCCCATTTGAAATTCGCGCACTGTGACGTCACGAGCATTTCGACCAATTGAAAAGCGTGACATTGGGGGCGGAGCTGGTTACGAGGCCGACGCCGACGCGACACCCAGGAACGGACGCCAAAGAGCTGCGCTCTAAAACAGCTTGATCGTTAACAGCTTTCAGCGCTTCCTATGCGGCCGAGGGCAAGATAATTTAGAGTTAATTTTCCAAACAACGCATTCGGCCGGGAGTACTCTGTTTGTCGCTAGCGGTTGCTGCGGCACAATGTCGGTAACTAGTAGGTGCAGCGCACGGTTAGGACTTTGCATAGCTTGCATAAGCGGACGCAGTAAAGGAAGCGTCGTTCGGAAGCGTTTCCTGAAAGGCAATCTGCTAAAGTTATACTTTTGTTTATCAGTCGCTTTTGACGCTAGTATCATGACCATTCATAACAAAAAACAATCCTGTGTTACTGCTTCCCACAATGATTGATTCTGAGGTGTACCTAGGCCGTAAGGGACACTTGTGCTGTAGAAAAAGTCGCTCTCAAAAATCTCGTCAATTTTACTGTCCATCAGGGCACAAAAATTCTGCTTATGCCCATTCTTTCTCAGGCGTCATCCTGATCTTGGCACACCCATGGGCTGAAGGGAGCGAGGCAGTGACAACTTACCCCGGAGGTGTTCGGGCAGTGTGAAAGCAGATTCTTCTTCTAGGACGTTGTTTGTTCACAGATCCATAAATTTAACAGTGCGTACAAAACCCAACTAATAATTTATTCTATGCCCGTGGCGCATAAGAAAGCACGGCGGCGAGCCGTCGCACACTATACCGCAGCACTGTAGACACGTGGGGAGAAGTTGACCTAGATTTCACTCCGCTTTATAAGAGCCAGCACTTTCTTGAAGCATAAAGAAAAGAATGACTGATGAAGTCCGGATGCCGTTCATAATCTTCACGCCCCGAGCGTAATTATGCGCCTGTCATAGGTGTCTGTGTTGCTAGGATCTATGTTGGACGGGTTTCTGATGTCAGCGCTTCTGCCATCCAAATTCTTCCGTTCAGGCCGCGTTCCATCGTGCTCTTGTCGACCAGGACAATGAATGAGCAGCTATCCCGACCAACAATCAGACTCCCATTGCTGGAAGCTCATTACGCATCGGAAAGGGCTGTGATTGGCTGGATATTTTGTGCCTTCTCAGCGCTTTGTCGTGAATGCCGAAGCTATGCGAAGAAGCAAACCGAGTGCATTCCGAACGTGCAGTTCACTCCATAGCTCGACGCACTTTGTTCGGTGGCCGGAATAGCAGGTTCCATGTCAGTGTAAGCATATACCGAGAAGAAGCATAAATTCGGTAACGTAAGCGGAATCCGCCGTCCATTTGGCAACTTATTTGAAGCCCTGTTCTCGTTCCAGGCGCAGGAGCGCGGAACTACTTCCACAGTGCACAGAAAGATCAAACAAGCGTCTTCCAGACAGCGCACACAGCGCCGGCGGGGCAAAAAGGTTGTATCACGCCTCGCCAAGAAATATATGCAAATATACTAGTTGTGTTTTTCGGCTGATTGAGCGTGAGTGCATGAGCGTGCCTTTTGTTCTTCCAGAACTTCATCGACATCGAATTCAAGTAGAGGAATGCCAGCCCGCTTGAGTGGAGAGATCTTGTGCATAAAGCATTGGCTCAGTAATTGTTTATATTATTTCCCTATTCGCACAACTACAAGCAAGACTAAAGGATTACCACGGAGTAGCATTATAAAGCGGAAAGGGTTCGCTTTATGTTCAGACCTACTTCATTTCTGCTCATTATTCTTTCCGTTCATTGATATACACCTTGTTGTTTAAGATGAGCCCCCTGGATGTAATAACGTATGGGGATTAGGCATGTAACAATTCGGAAAATTGAATGCTGAAAAAAAATGTGCAAAAAAGCCAGTTTTGTCACCAAATAATTGTAAACATTTGGAATTTCACTTCAAAGTACACCGGAAGTTTGACAGCGATAATAGAACTCTTGTTCCCATATGTGCACTATTACTTTGTAGTTTCGCTTCACGAAGGCTGTTATTCACATCCGTGTGGAATCGTCGGTGGATACTTTGGGTGAAAGCTCAGCCACGGTAGGGCAATGAAGGTGCATACGGAACAATAAAGTAAGCTGCGAAAGTCGGGCCACTGGAAGGTCATCTGTTCCATCTCTAAATGTCAAAGTTTCAAGAATGCCATATTTCTTGCAGTCTCCCCAAAAGCCAAAGAAGGGAGGTTGTCAGATCCGGAAGTTGGCCTTCGAAAGCTGATTGCAGAAAGGAAATGGAGGTAGTTGATACACAACCCCATCAGTTATTTTTATAACCGTCTCTTCAGTAAATTCTGCGAGAACGGTAGAAGACACTCGCTGAGTTGCCAACACAGCTATATACACCTATAGGCAGCTTTGTTGCTAAGAACCCTATTAGCTGGGAGCTTACGATCTGCGAAGGCCAAATTTCGGGCTGCCATCAATTGCACTAGCTAGGCGGTCAACTCTAGGCGGTTGAACAAGACAGGGTGATAGGGAAAAACATGCAAAAGGTGTAAAGAAATTGCCATTGATATCTGCACACTTTGCAATGCGGGAGAGGCTACTGATGGAATCTCACTTTGCTTCCCTCTGATCATCAGGCGTGGCACTTGCAGCCTATGAATTATTTAATAAATGGGAAATAAACCGCCTATTTTGCCGCTTTGTTTACTACTGTGCTGATGCAGATAACTATCATGAGGAAGTAGCTGGTTGTGCGGTAAGACTACCGAGTAGATTACCTGCAGCGACCGGATATCATGTTCCTTTCAACTACTCCAAACTAGGAGGTAGGTTATTTATGTGCTTCAAAAGAGATTTGCTTGGACAATTTTTACCTAGGGTTCGCTTTGAAATACAAGTCAAAAGCAAGAAAGGAGACATTGTTTGTCTGCTTCAAGCATGTAGCTTTTATTTTTGCATCAGTCTTCATGTTCTTGCTCCCCTCAGCATAATTTTACAGATCGGGTACAGCGCTTCCTTCGGCCGCCTTAGAACCATTGTGAGAGAGTAAGGTTAGTTGAGCTGTGGATGCGGAGTTTTTGAGGGCACCCGTCACCCTTCTTGCTTCTCCTGCGGCACCATGAACAGAGAGAGAGGCAGAAATACGACGCTTATGCGCCTATAGAGCGAGCTTTGAATAACACTGCACGGCCGCTTGGCATATGCAAATCAGCCGCTCTTTGTTCGACCAGCTCATACCGAGTTCTGAAGTTTGGAAGCAACGCCGCCTCGTCTATGCGATAGTGAATATGCGCGAAGACGACGCCCAATTCCAAAGGCAGCCTCCAGCCTGCTTATGCGCTTCACAGGAATCAAACAACTCCGCGTTATTTGAAGCGTGAAGCACACTTTCCAAGTTAACCCTTTCTGTGCTCGGCTTCGCTGTAATTTACAATGAAAACCTAGGTGTATTATGGCCATTGTTGTCGTAATTTGAATTTTAGGGCACGAAATTTCTGCATACTGGCTTTCAAGAACCTCTTACACAGTCCATTCTGCCATGATTGTGTAAAGCGCTCGTTCCTGGAAGCGGGAATGTTTGGAGTGGTGCGATAAGCCTATTGAAAGGAAAATAACGCTTAGTGCGAAATAAGTGGTGAGGAAGCGCGCCGTAGTCCAAAGATAACACCAATCTTTCTTCACTGAAGAGCAGTGTAGTGCCCGTCCTGCTAGCCTTTGTAGGAGTAGGGCTGGTGATGTCAGCTCTGGAAAAGTTTGCTGCAAAAGCAGCACGCACAGACGAAGCTCATAGTTTAGTCGGGTGTCGTAGCAGAACCTAAGCAATTGAGAGTGGCAAAAAAAAAAAACTTTACACAGGGCATAAAATGGATCCGCTTACAGTGATGGCAGTAGTTTTCCAAGAAGTATGCGCAGTACTCCAGGAAAGTATAAAAGTAAGAGCACTACTAGCTTTACACTTCTGTATAAAATTTTAACAGCACTTATTCATTTATACTCGGAGATGCGCTTATCAGCTCAACGTAACAAAGTGAACTTTTTCTGAACGTGCCCGTTGATGTCATTTGCAGTCATGAATCTGTCTGTGTACTTTGCACAGGCGTTGCTGTATGCTCGTGACCGTTTATTTCCGCGGTCCTGCGTTACATTCGTCGCCATGAAATCAAGCTACTGATTCACAAGCCTAGTGCACAACCAGTTCTATATTACGAGCGGAAATTGCTGGCCTGGGGTACCTTGACTCGGAAATACCTCTATAAAAATTGCAGTGTGTTCTTCCATCTTCATTCGAGCAATTAGGAAAGTTGTGAACAAGGATCGATTCCTTTTTCTGATGCTTCACCAGTGTCCCTCTGTGTTCAGTGCTGAAGGCAAGGACTGTGCACCTATGGTGCTTTACAGAGCAGCTCCATATAGAAACCAGAACTGATGCCAGGACTCCTGTCATCTAATAATGGTATCCGTTGCCTCATTATCCGTAAGGGATCAGAACTACGGTCGGGGAGTCAACTAAACTCGACCCCTGAACGCTATCGCAAGGGGTGGGTTGTCTCTTAGCCGCCTCTGAAATTACACTTAGCCCTCTTTAAAGCTTGGGGAGGAAACCATTTTTTGCAGACGAGGAAAGAATCTGGAGCTGGTTTACTACTCGTGTGGTTGTGCATCGCAAGGAGTTGACTTGCTCGTATCAAGTTCATATAAAAATACAATAGTTGAGTTAGGCCGATCTTGCTCAGCTCGATCCTCTGATTCGGCCCACCACCGTCGAGTTCATGTAAACGAATCTATACATTGACAATGCCATGCGGTCGCGGGCGCGAAATTTTCGCTAAGAACGGGTTCACAGGGCAAACTTTTTGCCCGCGGACCTGGTGTCAAGTGATATTCCACTTCACCGGAATGTCCGCAACTGACCCACGATGTTGGCAAAGGTAGCATGACGAAAGACCGTGCTCATGCCTTATCCGCTTATGCCACGTGCAAAAGTGGAGATTGGGGAAGATGGAGATAAGCGGTCCAGACATGCGTGCGATCTGTATCTGCATACGGGGCTGACCACTTAAGAGACTGACCACTAAGAGGGTGACCACAGAAGGGACATGGAGGTGCACTTTAAGGTCACCTATGCCAGTACGTTGTCGCCCCCGAGTGATAAAGAGCAACATTTACTAAAAATGGAGCTTATATTAGCTGAAAAATGTTACAAAATGAAACATAGGCGCCGCTGCCACCGGTTGTTTTTGTAAGGAAAGTGGCGACGCTGTCATACTGTTTTCTTTTGGTTGCGTTTCTCAGCGCGTCCGCCCACGACGCTGTTCTCTTCTGCTCGGTGCTTTAGAGTTTTTTTTTTTAAATCATCAAGTGAATTTGATACATCTTCCATTTTACAAGCCACTTTTCGGCAATAAATTCTTTTTCTTACCACCAAACAAACATCATCAGATTCAGAAAAATCTAAACAGTGTTTTAAACGAAGAAAAAAAATTAAGTGGAGTTGGGGTCAGGGATCCTTTAAAGACTTTCATACCAGAAGCACGATTGGAAAAAGCTTCCGTTCTCTTCATGGCAATTATCTCTAATTCCTTCTTTCCATCCGAAGCTTAAAATGTTATATTAAGCACTGGCTTTTCAGGCACATTTATGCGTCACTGATTTCTAGGAGCGGAATAAACGACCCTCTGTGATTTATTTCACACGATCAAATCTAGTAAAAATCGAAGGGAACTAACAAAATACAATAATACAGAATGGCAGGGAGAGCACACGAACCCGGAGATTGGTAATTATCGCGAGGCGGATTGAAAACGTCGCAAAGACGTAGTAATCAGAGAGGCGTGCTCTGCTGGCGTTATCTGAACCATGACTTCTTTTTTTTTCGGTCGGGTGCCGAAATCTGCAATCGGAGAGATGTTCCTGAAATTTGTACCCTCTGATTCCTTGGGGCGCAAGAGATCAGAGGCACCAGTACAAGTACACTTTGAAAACCTTGAATATGAATGGCGACATTCCGCACAAGTGAGGGCAGAAGAGAATGAAATTCTATTGCGCCAGAATGGAATTACTCGAAGGTCTTTTACATTTTTGTCGGGCCAGTTATTACGGCTCCCATTATATTTTCCAGACGAAAAAACGTTCGCTGAGCGAGGAGTTCCCCCATCGACAGAAGATGTACATTACGACATAGAGAGACACCAGAAGGAAATACTAGAAGTTCATTCTCATTAAAACCCGGTTTTCTGCAATAGAGATGATGCAAAGGGATTCAACTCAGAAAAATTGAATGAGAACAGGAAAATAAAACAGAGCGTTGACGAAAAGGTGCTTAGAAACGAACTTAGCACTCGCAATGGAAGATAAGGTTACCAGCTTTGTATTCAAGCAACTTTACACAAGATCAAGTGTGCTATTAGGCGCACGTCTAATTATTGAGTACGTGCCCAGAGAAGTTCTTCGAACAGTGAAGCTGCAATAGCGCAGATTTTTTTTTATTTCTGGAAGAATGCATGCATCCAGGGATCTGTTGAAACAACGCGAATTTGTGCATGCGAAAACTAAAGTAAGACTTTCAGTTGCAGGCTCCATGGTAACGCGATCACAAAATTAGCTTTCTGTCATTCACAGCGGCGTTGCAAAGCTTTTTGCAGCAGCATGCATTTGCCGAAACCTCTAAAACCTCAAGAGGTATTACAACTTATAGGTTGAGGTTAATAGAAAAAGACCTCGCCAGCATCACTCCGCTATAACACGCTATTCACTACAACACGTTCTCACTGACAAATATTTATGTCCAAACCGAATGCAGAAACTTTGGGATATGAGTCTGCGGCCACCAGAACAACATATTTGGTGGGTGCATGCACCAACAGATGGGAAACACCCCGCCAAGCTAGTGCTATGCGCAGTCAAGTTTGGTGAAGCCTGGCAAAGGACCTTGACTTCGGACTCTGCTTTTCTGAAGATAAATCTCGCAAATTCGTCGAATTGGCTAACGGTCGATCATAACAGCAGGGCAGAACATAAAGCCCGGGTAGACTCAAGCAATATATGTAAACAGGTTGGAAACATTGCGTACCTGCATCCCATCTTGCGCTGACCCAAGATGTGAAATTCAGCGGTCACGTAATGCTCTCGGCAGAATGGGTGTTACGGTCATCATCATCACCCTGAATACGCCTACTGGCGGACAATGCATCTTCCATATATCGAATTAAACTGGTCCTGTACCGGCGGCGGCCACCTTATATATATATATATATATATATATAGCACAAAAAGATAAACGCACTTGGTTGCTAGAGGTAAAATGCGAAATTGAGAAACGCTTCATTCAAGTAAACATTTACTGGGAGTCGACGTTTCGGACAGAGCCTGTCCTTTTTCAAGGACGTCGACTCCCAACAAATGTTTACTTAAAGGAAGCGTTTCTCAATTTCGCATATATATTGCAGTTTCCTGCACAACCCGAAGGCAGTACTGTAGGAAGCAAAAATTACTAATAAAATTTGGTGGAAACCACCTCGAGCCCGCACGCGCTGGCACGATTTCTTCACCCGCGCATGTGCTGAGGTGGCTATACTACTCTGTCATTCTTGCTAAAACATTATTTGGGTACCAATCTAGCAGTTTTCTGGTATTCTTTCTATTAATGCGACAGTGAAAATCCGAAAAAATTCACACAAACCACAAAACCTCCATTAGTGGCACTTCGACCCAGGAGAACAGTTCCTCCTCGTGAAAATACTGTGTGGATTTCCGAGGTGTCAGTGAATTTTTTTTTTTTTACGGCTTGCTCTCTTGCTTTCTATTTATTTGGACTTCATCTTCTCTCAAACGAAGCAACGCCCTTCCCTGTAAGATTCAACGACAGGCTGAGAAGTGGGCGTTGTATCTGATGGTTCGCTTGGGTCTGACTCTCTTTTCACAGTTGAATGGCATATATAACAGGTCTGCTGACTGTAGTGTGGCGTCCATCACAGCAATAATCATCGTTCTCATAAGTGCAACAGCTCTTGCGCACTGCTGATGACCCGGAGGCCTGACTACTGGTTAGAGGCCGACTTTTGCTATAGAAGGCTATGCAGGAAAACGATGTCGCGCAAACCCTTTGTAGGACAGATCAACGGATACCATCTGCAAACAGCGATATTTTTATATACTTCTGGACGAAAATGCGGAAATATAGAAATTATTGACGGCTCTGTCGAACAGAAATACAATTTTAGCGACTTTAAGGTCAATGCGCATTTTTCATTCTAAATAATTTATACAAAAGCAATTATAATAAAGCTTTGAGACGTGTTAAATGCATGCACATAATGACAGCAAAATGAACCATAACTGCCCAGGCACTGTACGGCCCACAGTTATTGACCCAATTCATTTGTGAAGTAGAGCGCATAGCTCATAGACACGTTAGTTGCTCACAGTATCCTGCGGTGTTCTCAAGCCCACACGTGCTGGCCACCATTTATTCACCCACGCACGTGCTGAGGTGGCGATACTACTCTGTCATTTTTAAGAAAACATTATTTTGGAGCTAATCTAGCAGTTTTCTGGCTACTCTGGACAGAAATTTAAACCCAAGCATGAGCTGCGCGCTTAATCCGATGGGGTTTCCTATATCGTGCGCTTACTCCTGTGCTGAGACCTTAGAGAGACGGTGTCTTCGACCGAACCGGCGTTCGTTTTATTGATGGTGATAATATGAAAACTCTAGTAGAAACTTGTTCTGTGGGTTGGGGGCGAAATTCATGCTCGCTTCTGAAGCATATTTATTGAAATAAGCAGAGCTCAAGAAAGTGTCCCGCTTCTAGTGCCGACTACTACACGCACCAGGAATTTTCAGGTTGAAGTGTTGTACTGTGATAAACCCTGTTCTCACTGTCTTACCAAATGTGGTAAATGGCCAAAGGAAAGATGTCGTATTTCTGCAGTACTTTTGTATTATTATAAACTGTACGCGATTGCGGGCTCTGGAATATCTTGTGTATTCGCTCCATCCCTAATCACCACCAATGACGGAGGCGTTATAGTCAAAAACGCCGAATAGTTCAGAATCGAACAACCCGAACAAGCCCATGTTCTATCTTTCGTCGAATTAGAACAGACGATGAACGGCGCACATTAAACAAAGCTCGCGTTTTAGAGCTACAAGCACTACAAATGTGGAAGCGCAAACGTTTGAATACCAGACAGTTGTCCCGCCGTTACCGTCGGCGACTGAAAACTGCGGAGATAAATTCCAGGAACATGCGAAAATGCGAAACCTTAAGGAAAGGGAAGTGTTCGAATCCATGGGCGCTGCATGCTGTAGAAGGTAAACATCGGCGGGATCACTTATCACCTCTCCAAATCGGCACGTGCGTAAGTGTGCACTCTGCGCCAAAGAATTGCGTAGTGGAGATTAATGGAGCGGTTTCTGCGGCCAAATCGTGAGTGATGGCTCGTATGGCTTTCCGCAAAACATTGCAGCTTAAATAATATTAACGAATGTTCCCGCATCGAACATCGTATTGCAAGTGGCAGATCGCTTTCCATCCCGACGGGTTTAAGCGGAATGCTTAGGTGGATTTTTGCCCGTGGTTCCCGTTTGAACGTACGATTTGTTTTTGTTTTTCATCCTAATACAGGAATGTGTAGACCTTTGAAGTGTTAAAGTTGTTCGTATTGGTATTATGCCTTCCGGAAGACCAATAGGAAATGTTATACCTCGAAGGAAGTGGTTGCAGAACCGGTGCAGCAATCAATTAAAAATGAGGCATGGAGACATGCAAAAAGAAGAGAAAGGGGGAAAGGATGCAGATGACCGCGGCAAAACAGCAGGTGCAATGTGAGAAATGTTTTTATCTGCCGCATTACAATTTGCCTTGGTCTATTTATATCGGCCGCTTTATGACTAGGATCGTTTTCCAAGCGGTGCGCAGAGGAGAAATTTTATACCATTTCATGAATTTTTTCGGCAACTGTAGCAGCAAAGCACCATGCGTATCTCTTGCGAGTGTTACTTTTCGTGATTTTTGTGGTCATGTCAGTAATATTTGTACAATTATTTGAGCAATGGGACTGCAATTCTACCTATAAGATGCACAAGAAAAGCTGCGGTAATTGTAGCGGTAAGAAAAGCTCTGGTAAGATGCGACGAAATTTCGCCACGACACCTATAGTTTAACAGTACCTTTTGCTGGGCTAGTTGGTGTGACATTGGGTTCAGGAAAGTAAAAACAACGCTAAATTTTGCACAAAGCACACAGCGCCCGTCCTGTCCGTCTTTCTGTGTGGTTTGTGCAAAATTTAGCGCTGTTTTTACTTTCCTGAAGACCTGTAGACTATGATCAAATGTTCACGGGAATCCCCCAAGGTGGAGTAGATTTGTAATAAGGAAGTAATTACTCATTGACATCCACCCAAGCGCATCCATACGGCTACAAAGGAAAGCTATACAGCTTTCTCAGAAACTTTGCTCTTAAAGAAAAATTCGTCCTGGTCCGGGGTTCGAACCCGGGACCACCGCTTCATCGGAGCAGTCGCTCTACCAATATCGGATGCCAATGAGTAATTACTCCGTTAGTACTTCTAGTCTATATAGCACCAGCTCCAGAAATCAACACCTTGATGGGACAGGAATAGAAATAGCGAGCCACTCTTGGTGGTCCACTAAAGCCCGAAAAAGAATGTCTTTAACCTGACCTTACTGTAGCTTTATGGTAATACACGTTTCTATGACATCTGATAACGTTGCAGTACACTGGATCCCATCATTCCGTTAAAAAATGCTGCAGCGGCAGACCTGGGTGTCCTATCAGCTGCTCGTAGCTGCAGTAAAGCAGTCAAGCTGAGCGATGTGCCCCCATTGCGCCTAGGGGACGCATGTATTCCATACTATTTTCTGACCACAAAGCAAGGCCATGAAAAGTTTCTAATACAGGCGACTTTGTCTCGTATAGAAAATGTGGCGAGCGAACCCAGCCATTCCAGTGGATTAAAGCCACATCTGCAAACTATACAGAGCTACCATTGAGCTTCGTGGCTTTACAGATAGTTTCAGGAAGCCCAGATATTTGGCTAGCCCTTTGGACTAAGATCCCATAAGCTTGCCAGATAACGCGCATTGCCTGTTTTTTTTACATTTTTTTTCTTAAGCTTATATTGAATGCTATTTACGCCATTTAAAGCATGTAGAATCATCGAATTGAAGAATATGCCCAGCGTGGATAAAGTTCCGGCACATTGAGTTTTATGTTCCCATCCTCCTCATATTTCGGCTACAACCAGACCATCTAAAGATGGTACAGTTGGACTTTCACATTTAGTCGAAAGGCTTCAAAATTAGTGGCGCCGAAATTAGCTTAAACAAAAACAAATTATTTTTGCTCTAAAGAGCCGGAATTAAACAAAAAGTATTCTAAATGTTTCCGGAGAACCCTAGTTGACAATGCGATCCGTGAGACTCCCATCTTAACACACGACCATCCTGACAATTTCCTCCTTACTTTCTGCTGGGGGCGACAGTTGTTTCTAACCGCAGCACGGGGTCGAAAGCACGCACATGAATAATAAGGAGGTGAAACAGGCTGAATTCAAAACTTGTTAGCCTCTGCATGCTAACAGCCTTGTGGACGAAAAAAAAAAATTAAAAGTCTTAAGATAGATAGAGAAAAAAATACTCTCATTAAAGGGTGCGGGGAGGCCAGCTGACCGTGCAGCATTTATTTTTTCCAGGCCGCAATTTGCCATTGCTATTTTGGCGGCCTCGGCGATAAGTTCAAGCCGACCGTCTAGAGCTGTGCTGTACAGGCCGGCTCCAATTAGGGAGGGGGGAGGTGAGGTAGAAGGAGGGGGGGGGGAGGGGGATGTATTTAGGACTTCTGAGGGGTACCAAGAGAAGAGGTGCCGAGCGCCTTCAAATGGCTTATATTACTATGTCAAATTAACCATATGCAGACACCCGTTAACCTGGTCTTTCCAGTTTGTTGCTTGCACTATTGTGTCTCCGCCAAATGGGTAAATTTCGCAGAGCTGCATTCCAGTTCACAGGACCAAATATAAACCTGGAGGGTTAAGACTCCTGCAAAAGCATAGCGAGCATACTATTTCAGTGCTTAGTGTACATTTATTAGAGCAGTAAGCACGTTGCACGTCAACGCAGCATTAGAGGAAAGAAGCACAAATGTTTTAGCAGTGTAATGCCTCCAAAGTTGAATAGGGGAAAGGTGGAAATAAATATCTCGCAACTACGCTAAGTGATGACGCTGACCTCGTGTGGTAATAATAGTCGCCCAGTTGTAAAACAAACACAATTTCATGATCACCAGCGGAATGCTTGTTCTTTCTTGACACACGGGAATTGCGTTGTAACGTTAGCCTTTCCGGCGTTCGTCATGAATTAGGTTATCAATTGCAATCTCAGACAACCTTAAAGAACCCCATTTGGGCTAACCGTAACCTACAGCGTACTGGCGCAGATGTAAGTAAACGGAGCACGGTATTCCCTTCTAAGTGCAATAATGGCTTTCCTATAGGGAATAAAAGAGCACTGTTTTGTCCCTAAGAAAGCTCATTGGCATCCATTGGCAGCATGAGCATGCGACAGCTGGCAGTTTCAATCGGGCAGCACGGGGAAAACTGTCCGAAGGCAACAGCGTGTTCCGTTTACTTTTGACCGCGCCTGTACATAACAACCCATGAGTCGCTTCCAGACGTTATATCAGAGATACAAACAGCACAAATTATTTACACAATAATACGTTTTTTTTTTCGCAACCTGCGTAATAAAGCCTTCAGGGCTTCCAAATCAAAAACACTAAAAGGCCATCGCTATGTGGGTGAAATGGTTATGAAGCCAAAACGCACATCTGTCACAACCGCCACGTAGCTTAAAGCATGATTCAGGTGTCCACTGTTCCAAGAGAGCCGTTATACGCTTTTCGGCTGGTTCAGGTGTCCACCGAGATGTGTGAGACAGACAGCGCGCCATTTCCTTCCCTAAAAAAATTAGGCAGTGGCTTCGCTCTGGTTAAGCCTGGATATAAAAGCGAAAAACTTAAGTTACGCTTGGTTTCACGGCCGTCCACACACTGCCTGTACGGAGGCGGAGGAGGAGGCGGAAATCAGCGCGGTTAAAACTGCCCGCGGGAATGCGCAGATGAGAGTTGCCGGCTGCGACGCGGGCAACACGCGGCTGCAACGAAAGGTCAAACGGTGGGCGAGGAGGCGAAGCGCGCAATTGTAGCGACAGCGAGGAGGCGACGAACATGCGGAGTAGCGCGCGGCTGCGTCGAAAGGTCAGGCGACGCAGTCGGCGGCGTCGACGGCTGCGGCAGCGGCGAGAAGCGACCACCTGCGCGGCGTATAACGTCACTCGGTTTCGCGCCTGCGCATAACTCACCAGTTCGGCTCACACGAAGCTCGGCTCTGACCCGCGTAGTGAAGCTTTTCGCTTCAAAACCAATTTACCCAATTTTCCCTCTGATTTCCAAGCTCCTACTCCATTGGTTTCGCAGCTTAAAGCGCGACTAAGGTGTCCACTGCTGGTTACAACGGACTACGGCGACAGCGACGGACAATGGCGACACCGCGAAACGCGGAATTAGGCGCGAAAGAGCTGCGCTCTAAAACGGGCCGAATCGGCACTCCATACGGTAAAGAGCGAGGCTCGCTACCCTCGACCGCGGAGGTGTCCTTTTTATGGCGAAATCTACTGGTGGATCCGAAGCGAAGCGCTCGAATCGCAAACTAATATAGCGCTACAAACCGATTCGAGCGCCTCTCTTCGGATCCACCAGTGCTATTTATTTCATAAATGACCATGTAGGTGTCTATTCATCACTTCGTTATTAAGTGCATTGACGTCAATACAGCACAGAAAGAGGACTGTAGCCTGTGCAGTGAAGTTTATTGGACTGATTATTCATACAAAGGGACCATAGTCCCTCACAAAGACAAAAACACAAGGCAGCGACTAGTGTCGCTCGGTACATCGAGGAAAGGCTATACACTACCGCGTTTAGAACCGGGTACTCATAAACACTCATATCTTCAAGTAATGATTCGAAACTCAAAAAGAGGGACTGGTTTCATGCAGTAGATACTTCTCCAGCATTTTCCAAAAAGTGGCTCTATCGTGTGTATTCGCATTACTGAAATTCCCGCCGTAGCTTACAGTGAGGCTTTTAAATAAATTTAGTTTTTCTTCTCTTCTGCTTTATTAAACGAAGAATAAACGTAGTAAATCTTCTCAATTCTGGACGAAAAGAGAGATGTGAATTAGAGTTATCCGACTCGATGCCTTAATCGTTAGGAGGTGTGTGTGTGTGTGTGTGTGGGGGGGGGGGGGTAGATACTTCTCCAGCATTTTCCAAAAAGGGGCTCTGTCGTGTGTATTCGCATTACTGAAATTCCCGCCCTAGCTTACCGTGACGCTTTTAAATAAATTTAGTTTTTCTTCTCTTCTGCTTTATTAAACGAAGAATAAACGTAGTAAATCTTCTCAATTCTGGACGAAAAGAGAGATGTGAATTAGAGGTACCCGACTCGATGCCTTAATCGTTAGGAGGTGTGTGTGTGGGGGGGGGGGGGGCAACGGGGGTGGATGGATGCCTGCAACGTCGGCTCCGGCAAACGGTACTTGATTCTCCTACCCAATCTCTCCTACGGCCACTGATCTGCTCGAAAATCTACATAACTGCCTAAGGAGGACAGGGAAGCCGCCCATTACGTGCAAAATCTGACCTTTTGTGAGAGCGATTATCGGACCGAGACGCCAAGCCGCACAGCTAGGCCGAACTCGAATTCCTCCCCTCCGCCGACTCCGTCGGCGACGACAGCCGTTGTCATGGAGGTAACGGTTGAAGGCCGCACCATCACCGCGGAAGAGCAAAATTCAAGCGACTGGACACCGGTTTTGTATAAGGCCTACGCCTCCCGACCAGCCAGTTCTCGCTTGGGAGCGCGGGTGAGTTGAGCGAACTGGCCCGCTCAAAACCTTCGCAGGCCGGCAACTCAAAGCGTCTAGGCGTCGAATCGCCGGAGAAGAAGAAGAGGTCCCCTGTGCCATCCTCAGTATAGAGAACGCTCCTCTCTTTGCAGCCACTGGCTCTCAAGCCTCCTCTCTCCAAACTCACAACTCTACCCTTGATCATGGCGGGCGCCCCTAGAAATAGGAAGCATCCGCGAAGCAATTCGATCCCTATTCAAATTTTACAGTGGAACTGTCGCGGATTCAAGGCACGCACAAAGCGAGCCGATCTACGCCTTTTCCTTACAACTTTCCCAGAATTACCTGCTGTGCTGGCCCTTCAGGAGCCAGGAAATGGCGCCACCCTTGCCAGTTACACAGTGTACCAGGAGGATGCGCAGAGCTGCCTCTGCGTACATAAAAATTACACGGCCTCCCAGGTTGACCTGGATCTTAGCGCTAATTTCTCCTATGTAATGGTGACGATCCTTCCGCTACGCAAACAGGACCCCCCATTGCACATACTCAACATTTACTGTCCCCCAAAGCTACCAAATGTTACATTCGCAGATATCTTCAGCCGGGCTTTGAAGGTCGCGAATCGGGATCCCCTCATAATCGTTGGGGACTTTATTGCACCCAGCACCTTATGGGGGTACACACGTGACGAGAAACGCGGACGCAAGTTGGCGGAGCTTGTTTCCACACTGGGCCTTACTCTTCACACGGATCCCGCGCAACCCACTCGTATAGGTAACTCCGTTACACGCGATACGTGTCCGGACCTCACCTTTACGAAACATATTCGCTATGCAGATTGGAGGAACACCGAGGAAGCCCTCGGTAGCGACCACTGCATAATTACCACTACAGTCCATACCAAGCCACTCACAAGACCACAGGCCAAAGCAAAACTACCCGACTGGACCAAATTTAGGAGCACCTACACCAATCCTCAATCGATAATGGACCAAGGATACTCAACGTGGTCCCAACACCTAGTATCCCACTTGAAATCAGTCGAGCAAAATGTTCAACTCTCAGAGGCGAGCCCGGCGGTGGATAACCACCTCCTCCACCTCTGGGAAGCACGACACAGCCTAGTCCGCCGCTGGCGTCGTCAGAAACACAATCGGAAACTCAAAATTCCCATCGCGGATATCACCCAACAGGCGGCACAATACGCGGCCCAACTCGCCGACTCCAATTGGGTGCACCGATTCAACACTGCAGCTCGGCAAATGTCGAGTCGGAGTACGTGGCGCCTCTTCCGCGCCCTTATTGATCCGGCACAAACCCGTACTGAGACACAAAAACAGCTTCAAAGGGCTATACATAACTTCACTGGAGACACGGCCAAACTGGCCGATGCGCTCCGCGACAAATATTTGAGTATACACCAGGATCCCCGTGGTCAGGCGTACTCGTATGCAGGTTCCGAGAACGCGGATTTGGATCAACCGTTCCAGCTCCATGACCTAAAAGCGGCCCTGGCTAAAATGAAGCGAGGTACAGCACCAGGCCGGGACAAGGTGACGGTAAAGCTTATTGCCAACCTCCCAGATCCCGCCTACGAAACTCTCCTCGATTACTTCAACACTATCTGGATTGGAGGCACACCACTCCCCATAGATTGGAAAACGGCACTAGTAACTTTCATTCCCAAGCCAGGTAAAGCCATTAACACCGACAACCTCCGGCCAATCTCCCTCACTTCGTGTGTGGGGAAGCTGATGGAGACTGGTCCGCGACAGATTGTCGGCTTTCCTGGAACAGCAAAACATTTTCGCAGACACCATGTACGGTTTCCGCCCACACCCGTCCGCACAAGATGTCCTGTTGCAACTTCACAAGGAGATTCTCGACCCCGTCGAGCACCCCAGCAATGATAAAGCAGTCGTCGCACTTGACCTGCGGGGGGCTTTCGACAATGTGACCCACGAGATCATCCAATCCCACTTGTCGCAAACACATTGTGGGCGCAATACTTTCAATTATATCAAACAATTCCTTACAGATCGCCAATCCTATATCCGGCTGCAAGACACAGAATATGGCCCATATCAACTTGGCACACGAGGGACCCCACAGAGAGCTGTCCTCTCGCCATTACTATTTAATCTGGCCATGATGAAGCTCCCTACCCAGCTGGCAGAGGTCGCCGGTGTGCAGCACGCTCTGTATGCGGACATCACCCTCTGGGCAACACAACAATCGGTTGGAGACATCGAGACCAACCTGCAACAAGCGGCAGCTATTGTGGACGAATACGCTCGTCGCTGTGGTCTTGAATGCTGCCCGAGCAAATCGGAATTTGTGCACATACGCCCCAACTCAAAGTGCACAACCAAAATTGCCCTTTCCCTACTTAGCGGACCGATACCTGAACACGAGGAGATCCGGGTACTGGGGCTTTTCATTCATCATAGGCGCAAGATAGACACTACCCTAAACAAGCTACGTAAGGTGGGGGACCAGGTGGGTCGGATGCTCCTCTGGGTGTCCAATAAAAGGGGGGGACTACGATGCAAAGATGCCCTGCGGCTGGCCAATGCATTCGTGACCAGCCGGATTTTATATTCGGCTCCCTACCTCCACCTACGCAAATGCGATGAGAATGCCTTAGAAGTAGTTCTCCGCAAGATTTATAAGAGAGCGCTCGATCTCCCCATAACGACGTCCAACAAGCGTCTCCTCGGTCTGGGGATGACCAACACCTTTGGGGAGTTACGAGAAGCTCATCTTAACAATCAATACTTGCGCCTAAGCAAAACACCTGCGGGGAGCCGCCTTCTGACCCGCTTACACATTTCCTACGCAACACATACAGAAGAACGGGTCCGCATCCCTGAAGCCTGGCGCTTTGCACTCCAGGTGCGACCCCTTCCGAAGAACATGACTGCAGACACTCTTGATGGTCGCCGTCTCGCGCGGGCGGAGGCTATTTCTCAACAATATGGCCACAAGCCAGGTGTCTTCTATGTGGATGCGGCCGGCCCACACCATGGGGGTTGGTACACGGCGGCCGTCATCCACCAAAACACTACAGTTCAGGGCCTTACTTTCCGTGCCCCAAACATTACATT
The DNA here is from genome assembly GCF_055824585.1 of Amblyomma mixtum. NCBI lineage: Eukaryota > Metazoa > Arthropoda > Arachnida > Ixodida > Ixodidae > Amblyomma > Amblyomma mixtum. The sequence continues at coordinate 53,699,622 of NC_143012.1, forward strand.
TGCGGAAGAGATCGCCATTGCACTGGCCGCCGCAGATCCAGAGTCCCGAGTCATTATTACGGACTCCAGGGGCGCCTGCCGCAATATTGAGCAAGGGTATATTCCAGACCGTGCTTTCAAAATTCTCCAAGCATGCGATTACACAGGGTTTCCGACCCATCGTACCATCGTGTGGGCTCCGGCTCATGCGGGTCTTGAGGGGAACGAGGCAGCCGACGCTGCCGCCCGCGCGCTTACTCACCGGGCGTCGCCTCATCCGCAGCCTGATCCGGAATTCAATTTCAATCCGGCCATCACCTTTAAAGAGATCACCTCTCTTTATCAAAATTTTACATGGTCTCTATCCCCCTCCCTGTAAAGGCCTCACCAGGGTGGAGGAGCGCTGGCTTCTCCGCCTCTATACCAATACTGTACTGTGCCCGGCAGTACTTAAGCACTTCAATTCTCTTTCTCGGGCGCGTGCCCACACTGTGAGGAGGAGTTTTCGGACACCGACCACATGTTGTGGGCATGCCCTTCGAATCCTGCCTACCCACCCCACCTCCACCCCACTCGAGAGGACTGGGAAGCTGCCCTGCGCGGCTGCTCCGAACTCCATGCCCAACAGGCATTGGTAGCTAGAGCCCGGGCCGCTGCGGAAGCTACAGGGATCCTGGACTAGGGATCCCTCCTAGTGTTTGTAAGGGGCGGGCCCTTCCGGCTCGCCCCATCGACCTCTCACTGTAAATAGAAATAAAAGTTTTCCTCCTCCTCAGCCAGTTCTCCGAAACCTTTCCGCCCTGGCAGCGCTACCTCAGACGCAGCTAACACAAACGCCAGCAACGCGTCGCGCGACGCAGCAGCCGTAACCGGTAGCGGCAAGACGCCTACCTGTCCACCACCCGCGACTGAGGCTCGCCTCGCAGTGTAGCGTAGCAAGCGGGTGCCACCTCTCCCACGTAACGCTATTCTAGTAGTCGTTCGTCCGCGAGGTGAACTTCTAATCTATGATGTCCCAGCACCCTGGCTCTTGAATACAGTGCAGACAAAGCTTGATATCATTCCACCGGACGACTTCTCTCTGCGCGTCCGCCCGAGCAACAAAACTTTCTCGATGGCAACAACACATTTCCCAACTGTCGAGACTCTCAAGACGCTGACCTCCCTCACCATCGGAGACAAAACATATCCGTGCGCGGCATACGTGGCACTACCACCGGGGGCTACCAGAAGAGTCATCTCGAACGCCTATGACGGCGAGACGCCAACGCAACTCTACCAAGACCTTGTCAAAGAAAATCCATAATACACCATACTAGCAGCCCGACACATGGTAAAGACACACTCCATCCTGATCACCTTCGACGAAATCACAGTCCCTCACTCCATCAAATACATGGGAGCATTCCATCGCTGCACCCCATACCGTGGCAGTCCGGATGCCTGTACTAACTGCAGACAGCCGGGTCACCGCCACGACGTATGCCCGTGCCCCAAGACAAATATCTGCCCCCGTAGTGGAACACAACAGTCGGAGAAAGACCCTCTTTTGCACGCCCAAGTGCATTCGGTGCGAGGGCCCACACTTGACAGGAACAAGATCCTGCAAGGGACGAAACCTCCACCTGCCACGGAAACAGCCAAACCATCCACAAACGCAGCAACAAGACTTGGTCCTATCCAGAAACAATTTTCCCCAGTTGTCGTCCGGACTCACCCAGCCCAACCAAAACAAACAAGTCTGGGACACCTCCTCCTCTTCACACAGGCACGTGACATGCGTGACAGCACATCGCAGTCTACAACAAGCCCTGGCAAAATCTCAGGAGGTGGTGGTGGTGAAAACATTTATTACGAATGAACAGGAGGTATATTTGGATCAGCCCGTAAGGGACCGATCCTTACAAACACTAGGTGGAGGTCCCTAGTATGGGACCCCAGTGGCGGTTGCCGCCGCCCGTGCGCCCGACTAAGGCTTGTTGGGCCTGTAAGTCGTGGCAGCCGAGCAGGGTCGCCTCCCAGTCCTCCCGGGTTGGGTTGGGGATGGGGGGAATAGCGGGGTTGGAAGGGCAGGCCCACACCATGTGATAGGTGTCAGAAGACACCGCACTACAGTGTGGGCAGCTGCCGCTAAAGGAGGGGTCAAAATGTTTTAGCGCTGCCGGGCACAGCAATGTATTGGTGAGAAGGCGGAGAAGGAGCTGCTCATCCGCCTTCTTCAGGCCTTTACATGGGCTAGGGTAAAGGCGATGACAATTTTGATAATATGTTGTAATATCTTTGAATGTATAGATCGGCTTAAAATCGGGTTCCTGATCGGATGGGGAGGAGAAAACAGCCCGGTGAGAGAGCGCGCGGGTGGCTGCGTCTGTTGCCTCGTTTCCTGCCAACCCCTGATGAGCAGGGGCCCATATGAGGTAACGGTGTGCGGGGTCCGTATCCCGTATGCAATTTTTGTATATTCGATAGGCTAAGAAGGGAATGCAGCCTTGTTCGACGTTCCGACAGGCCCCTCGCGAGTCGGTGATTATGTATTTTGAATTGGAATGTGAGGCCGCGAGAGCAATCGCGACCTCTTCTGCTTGTGTTGCACTGCGGGCTCTGAAAGTTAGGCCGTTAACTGTGTTGCTGTTGTGAACTACCGCGGCCGTGTACCATCCCCCGTGGTGAGGGCCGGAGGCGTCCACGTAGTATACACCTGTTTTGTTGCCATAATATCGGGCTAGCGCTTCCGCTCGTGCCAGGCGCCGACCATTATGGTCTTCATGTGACATGTTTGCTGGAAGAGGCCGAACGTGGAGGGCACGTCTCCACAGTTCCGGGATGCGAAACCTGTCTTCCATTGGAGGGGTGTGTTGGATATGGAGTCGAGCAAGAAGGCGGCGACGCCACTCCGTTAGCGACAAGCGCGTGTACTGGTTTGTAAGGTGCGCCTCCCGGAGCTCCCGGAAAGTATTCACCACCCCAAGAGCCATAAGCCGGCTGTTTGAAGTAGTGATGGGGAGGTCAAGGGCACGCTTAGCAATTTTGCGAAGGATGACCTCAAGGGCGTCCTCCTCTTGTTTCCGTAGGTGGAGATAAGGAGTCGAATAGAGAATTCGACTAATTACGAAGGCGTTTGCCAGCCGCAAGGCATCCTTACTTCGTAACCCTCCGCGTTTGTTGGAAACCCGGCGGACCATGCGGCCCACCTGGTCCCCCACCTTACGGAGTTTGGCCAATGTAGTGTCTGGCCGCCTGTGTTTGTGTATGTAGAGTCCGAGTACCCGTATCTCATCACTTTCGCGTATGGGACCACTCTCAAGAGAGAGAGATATTTTAGTTGTGCACTTCTGTGAGGGGCGGAGGTGCACAAATTCCGATTTTTGAGGGGAACATTGAAGACCGCAGCGGCGGGCGTAGCGGTCTACTATCGTAGCCGCTGTTTGCAGGCTGGTTTCAATGTCTCCTGTGCTGCCCTGCGTGGCCCACAGAGTGATGTCATCGGCGTACAGGGCGTGCTGCACGCCGGCGACACCACTCAGCTGGGCCGGCAGGTGCATCATGGCCAGATTGAAGAGCAGCGGGGAAAGTACCGCGCCTTGAGGGGTTCCCCGCGTGCCGAGTAGGTAAGGACCATGGTCTCTATCTTGAATTCGAATGTAGGATTGAGGATCCATTGAAAATTGGCTTATGTATTGGAATGTGTTGAGGCCACAGTCGGTGTGACTTAGGTTAGTGAGTATGATCTCATGTGTTACTTTGTCAAATGCCCCTTTAAGATCCAAGGCGAGTACTATCCGGTCATTATGGGGGCATTCGAGGGGGTCAAGGACTTCCCGATTGAGTTGCAGGAGGACATCCTGTGCGGATCTGTGTGGGCGGAATCCGAACATGGTGCTCGCTAAGACCTGTTTGTGTTCGAGATATGTAGATAACCGATCCCGCACCATCGTCTCCATTAGTTTGCCCACACATGAGGTCAGAGAGATGGGGCGGAGGTTATCTGTGTCAATTGGTTTGCCAGCTTTAGGAATAAAAGTTACCAAAGCCGTTTTCCATTCGATTGGCAGGGGGGTGTCCCCGCGCCAAATCGCATTGACGTATTCCAGGAGGGACTGGTATGCCAAGTCGGGCAGGTTCGTCAAAAGCTTGACGGTGACCTTATCCCGTCCTGGCGCAGTGCCCCGTTTCATTTTGGCGAGAGCCGCCCGCAGATCATGGAGCTGGAAAGGTTGATCCAGCTCCGTGTTTTCTCTGCCTGCATAAGGGTACGCAGATCCACGGGGGTCTTGGGCTGCACACAGATACTGGTCCCGAAGTTTCTGTGCCAGTTGAGTCGTGTTGCCTGGAAAAGCGTGCATGGCTCGCTGCAAATGTTTTTGTGTTTCGGTTCGTGTTTGGGTTGGGTCGATTAGTGCTCGAAAGAGACGCCACGTGTTTCGGCTGGACATTTGTCGCGCGGCCGTGTTGCATCTATCTACCCAGTTGGAGTCGGCGAGTTGGGCCGCGTACTCTGCCGCTTTCTGGGTAAGCTCGGCAATTCGAGCTTTAAGCTTTCTATTGTGTTTCTGGCGTCGCCAACGGCGGACGAGGCTCCGACGGGCTTCCCAGAGGTGTAGAAGGTGGTTATCCACGTCCGTGACCGCCTCTGAGAGCTGGATGTGTTTTTCATGCGAGGAAAGGTGTGCCAGCAGCTGTTGGGACCATGCTGTGTAGCCTTGTGCGGAAATGGGTGTATTATCAAGTGAGTTAAAATTTTGCCTGAATTTCGTCCAATCTGGGATATGGGCTTGTGTTCTGGGACGCTTGAGGGGGCGTGTGCGTAGTGTAGTGTTAATGATGCAGTGGTCGCTACCGAGGGTCTCCTCGGTGTTGAGCCAGTCTGCGTGTCGTATGTTGCGAGTGAAGGTTAAGTCCGGACACGTATCCCGTGTCACGGAATTTCCTAGCCGGGTTGGGTGGACAGGGTCCGTGTGGAGGGTGAGGCCCAACGTGGACGCAAGCTCCGCCAGCTTACGCCCGCGCGACTCCTCCTTGCGATACCCCCACTGCTGACTGGGAGCGTTAAAGTCGCCCACAATCAGCAGGGGATCGCGGCCCGCTACTCTTAGCGCGCGGCTAAATAGGTCCGCAAAAGTCACTCGCTTTAGTTTGGGAGAGCAGTACACGTTGAGTATATGCAACGGTGGGTCCCTGCGGCGGACTGGTAGGAGGGTCACCATTACATAAGAGTACTCTAGTTGGAGGTCGAGATCCACTAGGTTGGCTGTGTAGTCTTTGTGAACGAGAAGACAAGACGCGGGATCCTGTTGGAACGTCGTGTAATTTGAAATTGTGGCGCCCAGGCCTGGCTCTAGGAGGGCAACCACGGCTGGTAAGGACTCGAAAGTTTCAAGGTAGAGGCGGAAATTGGCCCGCTTAGTGCGGTCCTTAAAGCCTCTACAGTTCCACTGTGTTATTGAAGTTGACATGGCCGAATTGGAGATGGCGGAACTCCTTTGATTAAGGTGTCTCGCCATGATTTACGGAGCGAGGGGACGTACAGCGCATCGTCTCCGCCAACTTCTGGCTGGAGCCACGGTTCCTCGGCCGGAACCCCGTCAACACAGCCGCGTCTGTCTTCGCGAAGTCGACAGCTACCTGTGGACACCACTCACACACAGGTGGGGCAACATTTACGCATTTTAGGGCCGATCCTCACTTGCGTTTCGTGGCGACGGCGCTAGGCCTAACGCCTACGCCGACGCTCGGCCGTGAGTGAGTCGCCCACCCGTGTCAAGATGGCTGCCCAAAAAATACAACGCGGCTACGACCCGGACGCCATGGCCTGGTCCGAGGTTCCTTCAGCTCCAACGCCTGAGAGTCCGGATTCTGCGCCCATCGAGAACCCGAGGCTCTTCAAATTAGGGGAACGCCGCTCCCGCAAGCGGGACGCCGCCTCCAAGAAAGCGGACGCCACGTCGGCAGGCCGCTCAACACGGCACGACGCTGCTGCGCGCGCTGCAGCGCTTCAGGGAGGGGCCCAGTCTAAGACCGGACCCTCTTGGAAACCAAAGCCACTGCAGCGTCTTCATCCAGAAGACATCGTCATCATCCTGAAGCCCCGGGTGACCGTCGCTCTCAGGGATGTATACCAACATGGCGAGCTGGGAGCAGCGTTCGCAGCCTACCTGGGCGCCAAGGCCGCAGCATCCCTCAGCCTGCTCCCCACATGGGAGCAAAACTTGATCGTCGCAGGCACCAGAGAGCCGCACGTCGCGGACAAGCTTCTGCGGGATTTTCAACTAACATCACCGAAGGGCCAGCTCTCCATGTACGGCCAGTTGAAACTCACTGGAGACGTGTGCCGCGGCGTCATCACCGTGGCCAAGCACGAGACCAGTGAGTCCCTCCAAAACAAGATCCAGTGGCGTGCTGGAGAGCTTGCCGATATCCGCAAGCTTGGCAAATCCGACGTCGCGTCGCTCACCTTCGTGGGAAAAGTGGTGCCGCGATATGTGCATTACAACTCTGAGGTGACCCTTGTGCGTGCGTACAAGAGAACCATTCCGGCCTGCGTGTGGTGCGGCACTGTGGGTCACCGAGCAGACACCTGCCCCTGCCCGGATGAAAAGTGCGGCCTGTGTGGCCAAACGGCGCCGACCGTCGACGGAGTCAAGGCGCCGCATGAATGTACTCTGTCCTGTGCAGTCTGTGGGCAAGCCCACGCTACCAACTCCCGCGACTGCACGGGAAAATTCCGGCAGCTCAAGGTGCATGGCCCCAAGGCTAAACGCCCAGAGGTGCCAAAAAACCAGCGACCTGGCAAGCAGCCAAGTCATCCAAAACCAGGTGCCGGTGGCGGAACGCCGCGTGGTGCTCACGGCACCGACCACAAGACATCGTCACCTTCTTCACCGTCGGTGAAGCCAGCGCCCGGGCAGAAGACGGCGCCTCCACCGCCCAGCGGCCGCGACACTGGCCACTGCCCGGCCCTCAAGATAATTGGCGGTGCCGACGCCCGGGCATCAGCGCCTGAACACGACAAACAGGTGAGCAGCTGGGCTGAGATCGCCTCCTCTTCCTCCCATCCCTCACCCTCCCCCGTAACCGTCCCCGCACTCGACGCGGAATACAAAAAACAGATAGACGTGCTCCGGGCACAGAATGAGCTTTTGCTCAACAAAATTCAAAATTTAGAGTCAAAATTGGCGTCCGCCGCACCGAGCCCGCAGAACTCGGACGCAATGGAGAGCGACGCGGAGATCTCGCCTGCCCTCGTGACAGCCATCTCTGCGATGGAGGAGCGCTTAACCTCTAAATTGCGATATATGATCGAGACCGCCATGGACCAGATCTTGACAAAGGTCAAATCTGCCGTCCCCGCGGTGGTCTCAAAACACATCTCGGACAACCCCCGCCTCCTCCGTCGGATGGGACCCATTAGGGACGTATCCCACCCTTCAAAATTCAACCGTCTGATTATTGATTCGGACAATGAGGACAGCTGCCCCGCTCCTTCCGTCATCACCCCCTTGATGGCGCAAGTAGCTGGCTCTGAGGCAGCCAATCCCTCCTCCTCTCAGGAGGAGGCAGCAGCGGCTAAAGCAGAAGCTACAGCAGCCCGAGCAGAATTCGCGGCCATTCGTCAACATATCGCCAAGCTGGAAGCCCAGATAAGTGCTCTTGCCGCTGGTTCTGCCTTTTCACTTGTCCCCACTCCTACCAAATCCCATACTCCACCTCCCAACCCGCCTACCGCCCATACCTCGTCCACCCACTCCGAGCCTAATTCCTCTCCTCATATGCTAGCAATGGAGGCTGACACTGATCCCTTTACAAATTCACCTCCGTGCACAACGCCACCTCCTTCCACACATATCTCACTAAACAACATACAAACGCTGCTTGAATCATTTGCAGCTCGCTTTGAGGCAAAATTGCGGGTTGCTACAACTCGCATCAATGAGGAATGCGCACTCCTCAAAGACTCAGTAATCCGCATAACACAAGACAACGCTATTCTTAACCACCGATTCGATGTGCTAACGCAAGGATTTTCTGATCGCTGTAACGATCTTGAGTTCCGGCTGCCAAAGCGTGGCCCCACACCATACAGACGCAAGAAGCCCAAAGCACCGGTGGAACAGGCCAACCCTATCCCTACCATAGTTCAAGACTGCCAACTCCCCGTTACCGCTCCTTCTTCTATAGATTGATGGCAGTTCCAATCCGTAATCTTACACTCTGGCAGTGGAACTGCCGGGGATTTGGCCAGAAGCGTCACGTGATCCACCAAATGCTGTCCTGCGATATAGGACCCGACATCCTTGCCCTGCAAGAACCATCAATCCCACTCACCCTACCCGGGTATCATCATCATCAGCAGCAGCCTGACTACACCCACTGCAGGGCAAAGGCCTCTCCCATGTCTCTCCAATTAACCCTGTCCTTCGCCAGTTGCCGCCACTGTATCCCCGCAAACTTCTTAATCTCATCCGCCCACCTAACTTTCTGCCGTCCCCTGCTACGTTTGCTTACTCTTGGAATCCACTCTGTTACCCGGGTATGCTCCTGTTCTGCACACATCCCCCACACCCCCTCGGGTAGCATTTCTGGTTCGTCGTTCAATCACCACCATCTCCCATCCCATACTGAATGAAGAGGTTGATCACCTTCAAATTGAGCTTGTGCCGCAACACGCTCGAGCGAACAGTATCTTCATCCTAAACGTATATAGCCACCCTAAGTGCCTACAAGGTAACTTCGAACGCCTCTTTACCATCGCGAAGTGTAAAGCCAACAAGTGCCCCTTACTCGTCGTGGGAGACTTTAACTCCCCACATACAGCCTGGGGTTACCCACACGACAAACCGAAAGGATGTCGAGTATGGTTATCCGCGCAACAAGCCGGTCTCTCCCTTCTCACAGACCCCACCTTTCTTACACGCACGGGAAACAGTCTCTGTAAAGACACTACGCCCGACCTCACGTTTGCACACCGCCTCCCTCACGCCACATGGTGCAACACACAAGAGAATCTTGGTGGCGACCATTTCATCACCGAGATTCTTTTACACATTCAACTACACCGCAGGCCTCCCAGAGGCTCCACTCTCATAAAGTGGGACTCTTTCCGCTCATGCAGAACAGCGCGCACCTTCGCCTCCATCAGGAACATCACCGAATGGACCGAGCAGCTAGAAAGCGATGTCCTATCCGTAACTCGAACCCTACCCGAAGACTGCCCCATCCCCAAGAACATGCACCCTGAGCGAGACAGGGAACGCCGAGTAGCAAGGGCTCGGGCCCTCCACAAACAGTATAGCGTGGACCATGAGGTGGTCTATGTGGACGCAGCGAAATATACGACAGGCTCCCGAATGGCCCTGGCGGTAGCCGACAATAATGCAAAGCTTCTAACCTCCAGCTCAAGCATTACCAATTCGACCACACAGGCAGAAGAGGCAGCCATCGCGCTTGCTCTCATTTCTACATATGCCACAAAAATAATCTCCGATTCCAAATCTGCCATTTTAAATTATGCGAAGGGCTACATATCCAACACTGCTGCTCGTTTACTACGTTTCTGGCAGCCCCGGCGCCTCACAACCCTCATCTGGCAGCCCCGGCGCCTCATAACCCTCATTTGGACGCCAGCACATGCTGGCCTCCCTGGCAACGAGGAGGCTCATTCCCTAGCCCGAGGTCTCACATTCCGGGCAGGAGTCGAGCCCCCATCTACGAGCCTCGGAGCGCGTGCTCTCCCTCCGTGATATTCTCCCGTACTACCGAAACAAACGAAGGGAATACGCACCCCCCGCTCCATCCCTCATCATAGCGCAGGCTACACATTGGCGACAACTACAAACCCGGACTGCTCTATTCCCAATACTGCTGCATGCCCGATACCGAGACCAATTCCCGTCATCATGCAAACTTTGCGGCAAACCAGGAGACTTCTTACACACCCTCCTCACATGCCCCACCTTCCCTCATCCCCCATCACCAACCGCGGCGGAGACTTACTGGGAGTCTCTTCTGACCAGCTCGTCCGCTCAAGACCAGCGCCGGATCATCTCCAGCTCTAACAGAAGGATTGCGCTCCAGGGGCTATCCTTCGCGTTGTAAGGGTGCCTCCTCCTCACATTAAAGAGGCATCCAAGTGCCATGTAGGGGGCTTCGCTCCCACGATTTACATCATTGGCAATAAACGTGTCCACCCCCATCACTAATCGTCAAGGCGCTAGTCTACTGAGCCGGAGTCATCATCATCATCATCATCAGCCTGACTACACCCACTGCAGGGCAAAGGCCTCTCCCATGTCTCTCCAATTAACCCTGTCCTTTGTCAGTTGCGGCCACTGTATCCCCGCAAACTTCTTAATCTCATCCGCCCACCTAACTTTCTGCCGTCCCCTGCTACGTTTGCTTTCTCTTGGAATCCACACCGTTACCCTTAAGGACCAGCGGTTATCCTGCCTTCGCATTACATGCCCTGCCCAAGCCCATTTCTTCCTCTTGATTTCAACTAAGATGTCATTAACCCGCGTTTGTTCCCTCACCCACTCCGCCCGCTTTCGATCCCTTAACGTTACACCTATCATTTTCCTTTCCATAGCTCGCTGCGTTGTTCTTAACTTAAGCTGAACTCTCTTCGTTAGCCTCTACGTTTCTGCCCCATAGGTGAGTACCGGTAGGATACAGCTGTTTTGTACTTTTCTCTTCAGGGATATTGGTAAGCTACCATTCATGATCTGAGAGAACCTGCCATATGCGCTCCACCCCATTCTTATTCTTCTAGTTATTTCCCTCTCATGATCCGGATCTGCGGTCACTACCTGCCCTAAGTAGACATATTCTCTTACTACTTCCAGCACCTCGCTACCAATGGCGAACTGCTGTTCCCTTGCTAGACTGTTGAACATTACTTTGGTTTCCTGCATGTTAATTCTTAGCCCCACCGTTCTGCTCTGCCTGTCTAACTGATTGATCATGCTTTGCAGTTCTTGTCCTGAGTGGCTTAGCAAAGCAATGTCATCAGCGAATCGCAAATTACTCAGGTATTCTCCATTAACTCTTATCCCCAACTGTTCCCATTCCAGTCCCCGGAATACCTCCTGTAAGCAGGCAGTGAAGAGCAGTGAAGAGTGAGCCGGAGTACCAGAGTTCGAACCCGACCGCGGCGGCCGTGCTTCGATGGAGGCGAGCAGTAAAAGGCGCCCGTGTGTTTCGCGATGACAGTGCACATTAAAGATCCCCCTGGTAGTCGAAAGTTTTTCTCTCTCTCTCTTTCACTACGGCAACTCTTTCTATCTCTTTTCTTATCCCCCCTCCTTTACATCCTCCCCTAACAGCTCGTTTCGGATGTCAACGGAGATATGCAGAAAGTTAATGCGCCATTTCCTTTCCTCAAAAGCAATTTTATGAATAATAATAATCTTTACTCATGCCTACAGGTATGAAAAGAAGTCGAGGGAAATAGCCACAAAGCTTGACAGGCCCTCGACCCTTGGTACACGGGCCGCCGCGGTGGCTCAGCGGTTACGGTGCTCGGCTGCTGTCCCGAAAGACGCGGGTTCGATCCCGGCCGCGGCGGCTAGAATTTCTTTGGAGGAGAAATTCTAGAGGCCCGTGTACTGTGCGATGTCAGTGCACGTTAAAGAACCCCAGGTGGTCGAAATTTCCGGAGCCCTCCACTACGGCGTCTCTCATAGCCTTAGTCGCTTTGGGACGTTAAACCCCATAAAACCAAAACCAAACCTTGGTACACGGATATCGGAAAGTGGGGTTTGTTCTTTTCACAGAGTTGTTTCCTGGCGCAGCGCAAGCGAAGTTCGCAAATACAATATTACATGGTTATACGCAAAATAACATGATGAAAAAAAAAACAGTAATAGATCCAGAAGTAATAAAACCAAGGAAAAAAGGAGTGATCAAGAAAAAAATTATAAACGTGATTTTACATAAGGTACAAAACGGCATTAAAAGATATGAGGCTTAAATCAACATCGTTATATTGCAGTATAGTGAGGTGTTTTGGAAGTTGATAGGATAACATTTCTTGTCCATAATTTGTTCTCATAGTTTCCATATGCCGTGGAAAAATATTGCGCGTTTTATACGTCTCATTATTTCTAGTTAATGAGGCCAAAGTTTGCAGTTGTTGCATAGCTTTTCGTACTTCCTTCTTAAAGCGCGATAATAACTGAAAGCTGTACAAGGAAAGGATTTTCAGTGCATCTAAAGTTATGAAATGGTTGGTGGTGCTTTAATTGGAATATTGATAGCATGGCCTTTTTTGGATAATAAAGATTTTTTTGAAGATTACCCAGGGACGTAGCACACCAGAAAAGGTGACAATATTATAGCTGTGAACAGAATAATGAGATATGTAGAAGTTTTTTTTTTAATTTTCACTGAAAGACTAGTTATGTGCCTATGCATTTGCCCTACTACTCGTGCAAGTTTTGGAAGAATGCTGTCAATATGAGAATCTCACGACAATTTCTCATGAAAGATGACACCGAGTGATTTGAAGCGACTTACAATTCTATTGCCTCAGAGTTCAGCACTAGATTTTTCTTTATGATTATGATCTTATTTTTTGGACGATATACAACGGCCTTCCTTTTATTAGAAATGATTTTTAACGCATTATGAGCTGTACAGACACTCAGACGGGAGTGTGTGTCATTAGCCTTATCTATGAGGTCATCACAGTCATGAGCTGAAAAAAAAACAGGCTAGTGTCATTGACATAGATAAAGAAAGCTGCTTGGTTGGCTATGTTTACTATATCATCAGTACAAAAAAAGAGCATAGATCCGAGAACGCATCCCTGAGGCATGCCGAAACAAACTGGGTTTCTTTGGGAATCAAACCCATTTATGCTTACATATTGTTGACGATGAGAGAGCTACGATTGGAGGAGCTGTAGCAGAAGCCTCTTATGCGGTACATTTCCGATTTCTGTAATAATATAGTGTGGTTCAAGAAACCAAAGGCTTTTGGAAAGTCACCAAATACCCCTAGAACAATTTTTTTGTCATCAAAGTTGAGCGAAATATATTCTTTTTGGTAAAGTAGGGCTAATTCTGCGTGTCTATGTTTTCGAAAGCGAAATTGTGAATCTGTTAAAGAGTGCTTATCGCTGAACTTAATTAGGCGCGAGAGGATTATTTTTTCAAGTTCTTTAGAGAAACAAGACAAAATAGAAATAGGCCGGTAGTTCGCTAAATTGTTTCTGTCGCCTTTTTTAAATTGGTACAATCAGCAATCTGCAATCATTTTTTCTGTACGAAAACAAAGGCGCAGAAACTATTTCATTTTTCAATGGACACACCAACCGCGCCTTGAAAATGAGCGTAAAGAGGGCTGCAAGAAGTGAGAATAATAAACACAGTTGCGGATTTCTTCGGGGCATCTGTGAGCTCCTGTACAAGGAACGGATAATAGAAGTAATGTTTATTGAATATCGGTTTTTAATTTCTTCGGCCCTTAATTGAGCTCCGGAAAAGGACCCCATTCTCCTGCATGATAATGATGTCCAGATTCACTAGCTGCCGCTGTTCACGCCGGTTTATAAGAGAATATTAGGGACCTCTCCTGTGCGCTCGAATAACACGGACGCCTTTTTGCGTTTTCCCTCGATCAAAACGTGGCCTCACGTATACTGCACCCCGCATAAGCCGCGCGTTACTTTAAGCGAAATTTTCTGTCGTGCACTCAAATTGGCTGACAAGGAAACCCTGGTGATTGTTGGGGATTTCAACGCCCCCAGCCTTCACTGGGGCGATCACTTCGAGAAAGCCAGGGGACGCAAGCTGGCGTAGCTCATCTCGACCCTTCGTCTTACATTGCTCACAGATCCGTCTTGCCCCACACGTCTGGGCAACTCTGTGACCCGTGACACGTGTCCTGATTTATCTCTGGTTAGGAACACTAGAAACGCCACCTGCGAGAACCTGGGGGATACCCTGGGCAGCGACCACTGCCTTCTCCGCATCCCGCTTTTGGTGAAGGCAGCCCGTAAAAATTGGGGACAGGCCAAAATAACTAATTGGCAGAAATTTCGAACTAAGGACATCCCTCTCGTACTATTATCTGACGGCTATGCGGAGTGGGCTACACAGGTCAACAACCTACAGAAACAAAACAAGCAAACACTTCACACCACCGACGAGATCCCCGCAGTGGACAATCACCTCCTGCATCTGTGGGAGGCGCGCCGGAGCTTAAAAGAAGCACAAGACGAACCGCAAGCTTAGAGCTCGCATTGCACAATTTACGGAGCAGGCTGCAGCATATGCTGCACAGCTCACAGACACCAATTGGATAGAACGCTGCAACTCTGCAGCACGTAAGATGAGTTCGAAGGGGCATGGCGTCTCTTACGCTGCCTCATCGACCCGTCTCATACGAAAGGGGAGACGCAAAAACAGCTCCGGCGGGCTTTGCACGGGTACCAAGGTACGACGGCGCAACTTGCGGACACTTTGTGCGACAGGTATCTCTGCCGCACAAATGACCCGGTTGGGCCCGAGTTCACGTACTCCGGTAAGCCAAATCAGGATTTAGACGCCCCTTTTGAGTTGCATGACCTTTAGGCGGCCCTGGCTAAAATGCGCCAAGGTGGGGCACCGGATCGGGATCGCATAACAGTCAAACTGTTCCCACTCGAATGGAAAACATCGCTTGTAACGTTCATCCCCAAAGCAGGTAAAGCCGTGACTACAGACAACTGAGACCCATCTCATTGACCTCGTGTGTGGGAAAGCTCATGCAGACGATGGTTCGGGATCGCCTCTCTCAATACATGGAGGGTAAGGGCTTCTTTGCAGACACTATGTTCGGGTTCCAACCGCAAATGTCTGCACAGGATGTCCTACTCCAACTACTCAGGAACATAATACAACCAACAGCCATGCAACAAAACGACAAGGCCATTCTCGCCCTCGATCTTAAGGGGGCGTTTGACAATGTTAAACATGGTACCATACTGTCTAACTTGAACACCACTAACTGTGGGGCGAAGGTCTTCGCCTATGTCAGAAACTTTCTCTCTGCGCGTCACGCACTCCTCCGGATCGAGGACGAGGAATACGGCCCGTACTCTATGGGTACACGAGGCACACCACAGGGGGCGGTGTTATCACCGCTCCTTTTCAACATCGCCATGATGCATCTTCCCGGCCGACTGGCTCAGGGGGAGGGCATAAAGCACGCGCTCTACGCAGACGACATTACAATCTGGACCACCGAGGTGAGCCTTGCGGAGGTGGAGGACCGCCTTCAGCTGGCGGCCTCCATAGTCGGTGCATATGCTGCCCACTGTGGTCTCTTAATGTGCTCCCGCCAAATCAGAGCTTCTACACGTCAGGACAAACCACAAGGACAACACGTCTCTACACATATCTCTGTCGGGGGGTCCCATCAGAGAAGTGGCAGAGCTCCGGATCATGGGTCTGTTCATCAATAACAAACTTTGGCCGGACTCTACTATAGCGAAACTCAAGCGCATAGGGGAACAGGTAGGGCGCATGATCCACCGTGTTTCCAACAAGCGGGGTGGTCTGCGGGGCAGGGACGCGCTATGGCTCGCCCATGTCTTCGTGACCAGCCGGATCCTCTACGCCGTGCCGTACCTACGCACCACCAAACAACAAGACGAGCGAATTAACGCCATCATCAGGAAGGCAACAAAGCGAGCAGTGGACCTCCCGGTGGCTACCTCCAACGCTAAACTGAAGGCGTTGGGAGTGGTAAACTCCTATCCGGAGTTGCGGGAGGCCCACCTCATGAACCAATATACGCGGCTATCGCAGACGGTTCCTGGGCGCCGCCTGCTAAACCGCTTACACATCCAACACATATGCATACCAGAGGGAACGGAGAACATCCCGGTGCTGTGGCGCCACATGCTCTGGGTCGCTCCGCTCCCGCGTAATATGGACATGGCTTCACATGAAGGCAGACGACAAGCGCGGGTTCGCACGCTTGAGACGCAATATGGATCTAAAGAGGGCGTCTACTACGTAGACATAACTGGGCCGTCGCCCGAGGGATTCGATACGGCTACCGTAGTCCACCGGGGAATGAATGTCGATGGGCTATCTTTTCATGCCCCAAATTCAACACGAGCGGAGGAAGTCGCAATAGCTCTCGCTGCCGTCGATCCAAAATCGAGAACGGTTATCACAGACTCGCGCCGGGCCTGTGAACATTACCTTGCAGGGGAAATATCACCTCTTGCCTCCCAAATTCTAAGACGCGCTCCCGCCGATCCAACTGGCACAAAAGTGATCTGCGCTCCTGGCCACCAGGGTCTACGAGGCAATTAGGCCGCTGATGTGGCCGCCCGAGCGCTTACACACCGGGCTCCTCATCCTAGCTTTCCTGGCTCAGAAGCTCAAACACCACTTTTGCGGTTCCGCGAAATCCTAATTCATTATTGCGACAGCCACCGCCTCTACCCGGCACCTGCCAAGGGACTGAGTAAGGCGGAGGAGCGAACTCTGCGGCGCCTGCAGACAGGAACTCTTCTCTGTCCTGCCATAGCAAAACACTTCGACCCGAACACAGATGGGCGCTGCCCGCACTGTGGAGAGATCTGCGATATCTTTCACATGGTGTGGGCATGTACTCAAAATCCTCTCATTCCCCCTTCCCCCACCCTCACCCGAGAGGCATGGGAGACTGCCCTCCTCAACTGCTCTACTCTGGAGTCCCAAAGGGCTCTGGTCAAGCGGGCGCGATACGGGGCCTCGTCGTGCGATGTCCCGGACTAAGGATACCGACCATGTAGCGGGGTCTTCTGATCCGCAAACTCTCTCTGAGTATTAAAAATGTTTTTCACCACCACCACCGCAGCCCGTATCGAACCCTTGTCCTCGGGCTAAGCAGCCGATCGCTTAACGACAACGCTGAAAAGCTTCTTTGTGGGCACCGAACTGAGTCGTTTGAGAAAGGATGAAACAGGGTTTGAACGAAAGCAGGGAAGAAAACCTGCCGTACTGAAGGGCTTGGGAATAATCGCTTGCGAAGTATCGTGTACTCAGATCACACAGTATGTACAGGAGCCTCTTGGCCTTTGTCCCGCATTGTGATGTATTGTGATGTGTTTACAACTATATGTACAGTTATTATAGACACATTTTTGAAATCATATGTTGTTTCTTTAATAATTTAATTGGACTTCTGATACTGTATAGCTCATTGTTCTTTGCATGTTAATTAATGTGAACACTACCGGTCGCTGTAAACCACTACTGCCTTGTAGAAGGGGTCCTGCCTAGTTAAGCTATCAATGCAGCTTTTAGCTCTTGACCCTTTCGAGGATCTATTATTTCTGGAAAAATAAAGAATTGAATTGAACTGATCTAAACGCAGCCGCGGCGGCTGTAATTGAACCAATGTCTGTAGGCAAGCAGCCGGTCTCCTCAACCACTGAGGCCCGGAGTCAGGCGCAATATGCAATTTTTGTACAGTGTGCGGTCTTAATGGGGTCCTGAAAGGAGCTGTAATAAAGTTTCGGTATGACTGGGATGTTAAAGGACGCCGGTTCCCGAATATGGTCCCGCAACAATTATTTTTAACAGGCTTTGTGGAAGCTGAGTTATCTGTGCCTTTCCCTTGCTAAGGGGCAGAAAAATATTTGGTTCGATTCTATTATGATGATCACAACATTTGCGGATGTATTCATAGTTTCTATGCAGTTTTTTTATAGTTTTAACTAATATTACAGAAGGGCTAGCGTAACACAACTGACTATTATATTAAAAGTATCATCACTATAAATTAAGAGGAATGCTTCTTGTTTATGTTTATTTCACGAAATATGACATTGCATCCCAGCTCCTTCCACAGTCTGCGTCAGGCCAGGCGTGCTTATCCCCTGTTGCCGCTGTGACATTCATGAAGTCATCATACCAAACTGGCAGATATCAAAACATTTTCACATATTCCTCATTCATACAAGTAACAATATTACTAACGTCTCTTCGCCTTGTTCGCACGTTAAACACCGAATATTTTTAAACCCAATAACTACCGTAATTATGGTGTCTAGCTCCCACTGCTTTGCGTTTATGAGATTTGACGTTTTACTTTTTTTATTTCTCTCGGTCTATTATTAACATCGTGTTATTCTTTCTCTGATTATTGCTTGCATGTATTTCCACTGGCCTATGAAATAGATATGTACTATCGCGCTCAATATGAGTTGCAACGCGCGGTCATCGACCGGGGCTCGTTCCGTGGTGTGCCTCCTCCAAACAGTCGCTCGGAATTCTGGGAGAAACTGCTGTTCCAGGAAACAACAGCACCCCCGCTCAGGAAAAAGTTTCTCCCAGAATTCCGAGCGACTGTTTGGAGGAGGCACACCACGGAACGAGCCCCGGTCGATGACCGCGCGTTGCAACTCATATTGAGCGCGATAGTACATCTACGTATAGCAATATGTTAAAGCAGATAAAAAATTGTTGTATTAAAGCACAAAAAAAAAACTCTAAAGCTTTTGCCAGTTGATTTATTTTTCTGTATTTCTTTATTGTTTTGTTTTTCCAGCCTTAACAGGGTTAATAATGAAATGTAACAAAAACTGGATGATTAGCATTTGTGTTTTAAAATGTCTATGAATCTCTCAGGTTCCACGAATACATGAACGCTATTTGCTTCACTTATTGTGATCGTTGGATTTCCTTACGCGGTCGTTCCACAAATCTGTGTGCTCACAGTTGGTGCAAAATGGCCGATAATGCCCCATGCATTCTTCTCTTTACAAGCCCGAACGAAAATCTTGTACGCAGTACCCACGTCGCTATACATGAGCGTATGGTACGAAATTAAAAGGTCATGACATCGCTGGCCGTGTTGGCCGCAGTGCTTACGTGCGTCTTTCGGGAAAACGCAGTTTTGTCCAATTCGTAGAAGCATAAACCCGAAGAACAGAAATAAAAACTTTCTTTCGCTAAACTCGCGGTAAACCACTGGAGGTCTTCGCTTCTCAGTTGAATTGTCACTCTGAGGTTTGTATGCACATCACGTTCCCACAAGAATGCTTTTGGCCCACAGGGAACGTACTTGTTTTCTAGCGTCAGCGCAAACGAGGAGAGATGAAGCAGTGTGGCGTCTTATTTCAATCTCTTGCAAGCGAAACGTTGTCAGCGAAAGACATCGCGAATTCTGCGCAGAGCGTTTGGGAAAGTTCCTCCGGTCACGAGTATTAGCTTCAAAGCAGAACTTTATTCTTGAGAAAGGAAATTTTAAGGCTGGTAGTGACTGGCGAACACTCCTTGCAGGCAATCTTTATACGTAGATTTATAAGTTGACACCCAAAATATATTTATTTTATAGTTATTTTAACTAGTTTCTTTCGTTCGCGACGTACTTGGTTACCTCTAAGATGTGCATGCAAAATTAGGAACGAAAAACAAGGCTAGGATTCGCATTTTAGGCGATACCTAACCACCTGCAGCCCGTCATATCTATGTACGAAGTAGATTCTGCTCATTTTTCATGGCAGACGTCCTGTCTTACTGTTTCACGCCGGTAGGGAAAGTTCCTTGAATTTTTCAACAGGGATACTTATCCAATTCTGTTAGAATTCTATTGGATATATTCTATTCTTTTGTAGTTTCTGCAGTTGGAAGTTCTAGTACGAACTATTACAGGTTAACGTTTCGTATTTTCGCGCCTTTGATGATGTCACACCGTTTAGAACAGTCGTGAGTTTCTTAACCAGAATTTTTGGTGACCCCAGGTTTCCGTATGAATGAAGTATTTAGTGCTTTCTAACTAATAACGCAATAGGGACTAAACACGTGCTGATTAATTACTTTTAGCCGCACTGCCTCCCTCCTTTGAAATAGTGTTTTTTCACCCATCACACTCCTTTTATTACTACCGATTTTCGACCGTTACGGCTAGACGTCTTAACATGGAAAGAATGCTTTATTGGACTGTTTGAACAATTTAATTTTTTTCAGAGTGCGCTTAGAGGCGCGTTTTTTTTTTTTCGGCACTTCACCGCTGGCTCCTTCAGGGGACATCATACCAGCACTAACATGACGACTGTTCACCTGAAGTGACCTTGCGCGGCAACAGTGTTACAGTGCAATAATTGTTCTGTCAGTCAGAAAAAGTTCTCAGCTCTGGTACGCCAGGATATACATAGCGTGAGCAGTGACGTCACGTGGTTCTGCGCCGGCGGCAGCCGCCTCAGCGGCGAGCGCGCGCGGAGAGGCTACTGAGAACGCGTGCCGCGAGGCGCGCCAGCTGTGCGCAGTCACGTCGGTCCCTTCTCGAGCATGCGCAGTCTCGTCGACGGAGGGAACACGCAAAACGGTGAGACTGTGGCCAATGTAGCTCACGCTACAAAAAAAATTAGCTGATGCTCCACTACTGCTGAACCTGGTTAGAGGGCGAAAGGTATGGCGTATCCGCCAACTACAAGCGTCTTGGTGTCTCTAACGTTGAGAGCGTTCCGGACACGATAGGCAGCGCACAACGATGAGGCATTAAAGGCTTCCGCCTTAATAAACGCTGCGGCCTATTGCAGCAGTGCCGCGTGTGTGCCACAAAATTATCAGCGCTGACGCATGCAGCCCACATCTCCCCACGTACCTATGATTCAGGCGTGCACTGACCAAGGGAGCCTGGTATGCGTAATTCCTTTCCTTAAAATCATCGGAGTGTAACACACTGCTTACCGCCAACGAACACAATGAACGAAGACGGCCTGTGGCTTGAGCGCCAGGTTTCTGGCACAACGTTGTAAATGCCTGCAGCCCACATCTCTCTCTCATTACCCCATATACCTGTAAGCGCGATTCAGCCGTTCTCTATCCCAGGGAGCCAGTTAGGAGCTTTTCCTTTCCTTAAAATGACCTGAGCGCAAAAGGTTGTCAGCGCCAACTCCAGTGAGCCCAACGAACGCCGAAGGACCATGGCTTTAGCGCCGCGTTTCTGGCCTAACGTTGTCAATGCTAACGCATGCAGCGCACAAGTGTCACTACCACCACGTAGCTTAAAGCGCGGTTGAGGTGTCTACTGTTCCCAGAGGGCAGTTACGCGCCTTCCCTCTGGTTCAGGTGTCCACCGAGATGTGTGAGACAGATAGTGCGCCATTACCCTTCCTCAAAAACCAATTTACCCATTTTGCTAACTCCTTTACATGCTCCTGCTCCATTGGTTTCGATGCTTAAAGCTCGACTAAGGTGTCCACTGCGGGTTACAACGGACGGTGGCGGCGCGAAACGCATACACGTGCGCCAAAGATCTGCGCTCTAAAAGGAGGTGGTGGTGGTGAAAATATTTTTTTAATGAAATAGTTTAGGAGGTTGTAGCGCCGGTTGGAGCTCTCAGACCGGAACGCCAGTGGCGTAAGCTGCTCTCCGAGCTCTTTCGACAAGTTTCTTTTGACTCGTTTTGTCCGTGCTGGTCAGAGCTGCCCCCCACCCCTCCTCCGTTGGCTGGTTATTAACAGTGATCGCCTGATTCGTTGGCAGGCCCATACCATATGGTACAGATCCACCTTCTCCGCGCAGAATTTGCATTGTGAGTCAAATGACTCCGGGTCTATTGCGTGTAGTCTTCGTGGGTTGTTGTAAGTGTTGGTCTCTAGCTTTCGGAGTTGTGCCTCCCCTTTGCCGAGTGTCTTAGCCGGCAGAGGGTAGTCCCGACGGGATAATCTTAAATGCTGAAGTATGTCAGTGTAAGTTAGTAGTCGGGTAGGGGGTTCGACGGCATCCGTACTGGGTGCCTGGGTGAAAAATGCTCCGGCTGAGGTATGTGCGCTCTCGTTCCCTGGGATGCCTTGATGACCTGGTACCCATATTAAGTGTTTTTCTGTGGGTTTACAGCCACGGGTGTAGCTGTCTTGCATAATTTTAGCTGCTAGCTGTGCGACCCTGCCCCTGAGGTAATTACGATACACTGTCTGTGATGCTGTGAAAATGTATTCTGAGCTAGTGTGTGTTGCAGCTAGAGCAATTGCCACTTTTCATGGCTTCGGGTCGTGCTTGTCGTCTTGACTGGCGAAAATCAGGGTGCATATTCCTGGGTAGTGGAGCTGCCTTGAGTTGTCCTCTCCATGAGGCTGGGATGTCGGTTTTGGTGTCTAGCTGTCGGGGGGGCAATTGATGTTTAAATCACTCAGGACTAGTCGGCCAGTCCGAGTAGTGGAGAGCCGTACCACCTGCGCCGTAAGGTGGACCGGACGGTCAACCGCACTTGTGCGTAGCGTAGTCGTATGCATAAACGGCATTATATGTGCCTTGTCAGAACTTCGCGATAAATTGTATTCGTCGCGATGTACAAAAGAGGAGTACAGCTCCTGTTTCGTTGAAGACAGCTAATCACCGTTGCATCTGGGACCAGAAGCTCATTGCCACTGCCTTCAAGGCGTCATGCTGACCTCAATAAGAGAGACCGATTTCATGCTGCAGATACCTCTCTAGCATTTTCTAAAAAGTGGTTTTGACGTGTGTTTTGGCATTCGTATAATTCCCGCGCTAGTTTTCGTGAGGCTTTTAAACAAAGATTGGCCGCTAGGGGGCCGTGTAGTACAGACGCACCCCACATCGGCTCCGAACAAAGACAGCGGAATTCGCCAATCGCCAGCATCATCAGCCAAAATTTCACCACCCACGGATCTGCGAATGTGAGCGCTGCACGCCATCAATTTTTGGCCCGCCTACGCCATTTTTCGGGCACCAACGGCCCTTTCTTCTCTGTGACCTCTCCGCCTGAGCGAGGCCTCACTCCGCTGGGAGCTAGGCCTACTCCGACGGACGCTTCCGCCACCAACGCCATCATGGAGGTGCAGGTGCAGGGAGAGGTTCTTAACCCCAACGACTACGACCCAAGACACTGGACGCACATTCTTAGTGTGCCTGCCCGCTCCAAGGACGTCCTTTCAACAACCCGACGCCAGGAGGGCGCAGCCTCTGCTACCGGTACCCCCAAGTCTCCATGCCTTGAAAAGTCAGTGCACCTGCAAGCAACGCGCACAGCTGCGCAGCGTTCGCGGCAGCAGCCACCGCTTCCTGCTGCAGATCACAAGATCGTTTTTAGATCACGAGGCGGGCTGCAGCTGGACCTGCTTCCACCCCGACAACTTCGAGAGGCCATCCTCCGAGCGGCGTCCCAGCTTAAAGAGCCAGCGCGTACCCAAATCAGGGTACACCCGGTCAACAACACCTGCACCGCAAGCACGCCCCTAAAGGATGACGCGCTCGCTCTGGTTCGGGTGAACACCATCACACACCAAGGCAAGCAATTCGCCGTAGCACCTTACATAGCCCCGCCGGACGGAGCAGTACGCGGAGTCATCTCCAATGCTTATTGGAATGAGACCCCGTCAGAGCTCCTGCAAGACCTGCTCACCGGCAACCCAGACGCCCTCATCGTGGACGCCCGCCGAATGGGCTCCACGCGTTCCATCTCAATAACTTTTTGGGCTGGACCTGTCCCACACGCAGTTCGTTATGGAGGAGCCCTCCACAGATGCACACCGTACCGGGGGCATATAGATGCCTGCACGAACTGCCGCGTCCCAGGTCACCGGGCGGATGTGTGCGTCCATCCAAGGTCTCATAAGTGCCCCCGCTGCGGGCAGTCCCACCCAAAGGAAGATGTGCCCTCATGCACCCCCAGCTGCATTCTCTGCGGCGGCCCTCATATGACCGGCACCGGGAACTGCAAGGGACGGGGCCGCAAACTAGCAACTCCGAAGAACGCTCTCTATCCTCCGGATACATCGCGGCTCTCCCGCTGCGATCAACCAGGCACAGCCAGCAGACGCAGCTCGACGACTTCCCGGTCGCCTTCTACAAGCCGGCAGAATGGCAGCAAGAACGCCACGCGTCTCACATGGGCAGACCGCGTTTCTGGCAAGGCTACCCGTCATCCCCCACCACCCCAGTCCTCCCAGGCAGATCCGAGAGACCAGGAGCTCAAGGCCTTGCGTGAAGACGTGAAGAGGTAAGCCGCCTTTCCTCCCTCCTAAGCACCCCCGCCCCCTCCATACCCCCTAACCCCGCACCCGCTGTCAATAACTCGACCCCATCATCCACAGACACATCGAGCACCCCTCCCGCAAAGAAACAATGCACCACAGACGCCACACCCCCTCCCGTACCCTCAGAAATAGACGCTAAATTAGCAGCACTCGAAGCCAAATTTGACCACAAACTAAAAGAGCTAGACGCACGCCTCGAGGCCAGATTCAGTCACCTTGCCGCCACCCTCACCGAAAACCTTGAGCAGCGCATGGACGCTATGCTTACCAAGATGATTGAACTCTTGGAACATAATCTTAACCGTCGCTTCACCCAACTTCGAACCCCCTCCACTCCCCCCATCCTTCCTCCGCAAGCACAAACCACCTATCCTGAGACACACATACCAATTCACACCCGTCTTACTTCCATCCTCAATCCCCCTACCATCCAATATGGCGGGGGGGAACACTAATTATCTACCCATTTTAACTTGGAACTGCCGCGGCTTCCGGGCAAAGCGCGCGCCTCTGCAACTTCTCCTTCCCACCATCACACCCACACCCCACATACTACTTCTCGAGGAGACTGCACACCGGGCAACCCTCCCCTCCTACACATCTACACACTCGGATACCACTAACACACCCAGGGCCTCCACACTCATCCACCGCAGCCTCACCTACAAAACTCATCACATCACGTCTGAGACGCCCTGTGTGATCACAGAACTTATACATCACACACATTCACTTCGTTCTATATTTATAGCAAACATATACCACCCCCCGTCCCTGCCGATGGCCCCGCTAGAATCACTTCTGCGAAAGCTACACCATCTAGCAGGGAAACATCCCCTACTCATCGGTGGGGACTTCAACAGTCAGCATACTGACTGGGGATACACAACCACGACACATCGAGGTCGCAGGCTCTGGCTGCTCTTGCAGGACCTCCAACTCACTGTGCACAACACGTTTCAGACGCCTACGAGGATCGGTAACAGTGTCAGCATGGACACCAGTCCGGACCTGACGCTGAGCCGCTGTATCCGCGGCGTTACCTGGAACAGAACACAACATACACTGGGCAGTGATCATTACATTATACAAATCACTGTCCCGTACAAAGCACACCGTCACGCAAATACAACACACAAACTCATTAACTGGGATGCCTTTCGCGCTGTACGCACCGTCCTCCCAGACACTCCCATCGCAGACATCGACGAATGGGTGCAGTCACTCAAGCATGACGTTCACCACAACACGCGAGACATTGAAACTACAACCGAAACACCTACCCTTGACACACGCCTAGCCCACCTCTGGGAGGCTTATTACAGCATCCTAGAACGCTGGAAAGGCAACAAACACAACAGAACGCTTAAAAAGCGGCTGGCCGCGCTGCAGACACAAATCCAACGGCACTCTGAGGAGCTCTGCCGATCCAACTGGGGACAGATATGTGACGGCATCGCCGGAAACCTGTCCAGCAAACACGCATGGCAACTCCTCCGACACCTCATTGACCCCACGCGCACAAAATCAGCAACACAGGACCACGTGACACGCCTCACACATGAACACATTGACGATCCCGACACCCTTCTAGACACACTTCAAACCATGTACACATCTCCAGGCGGCCCCATACCTCTACCGCACTACACAGGACAAGCAAATCCAACACTCGACACCGACATCACGGAGACGGAAGTCAGAGCGGCCCTCCTGACTCTCCGCGCCAACTCCGCACCTGGTGCAGACCAAATCACAAACTCCACGCTCCGTAATCTGGATGACCAATCTATCACCCACATTACGAAATACTTCAACCAGTGCTGGAGGGAGGGTAACCTCCCGCAGTCCTGGCGCCACGCCAAGGTAATATTCACACCTAAACCCAACAAACCACTTACACTTCAAAACCTTCGCCCTATTTCGCTAACCTCATGCCTTGGGAAGCTCCTAGAGCATGTTGTGTTAGCGAGACTCACAAGTCACATGGCGGACAACAATCTTTACCCGCATAGCATTGTAGGACTTCGCCCCCATCTATCCGCACAGGACGCTATGCTGCAACTCTCACACGACATTTTCGACCCGCTTCTTCCGGGTCACACACAGCAAGTCTTAGCTTTGGATCTCTCCAAAGCTTTTGATCGCATTGAACATCAGGCGATCATGACTGCTCTATCCCCCTTGAATGTGCGTGTGCGCACGTATGCCTACATTCAAGCATTCCTCACTGACCGCACGGCTGAGATACACTTCGGCCCTCTGTCTTCCCCCTCCTACACTCTTCAGAGTATCGGCACCCCTCAAGGGTCCGTCCTTTCCCCCTTTCTCTTTAACATTACCCTCATTCCCCTCGCCCGAAAATTGGCCACTATTCCCCACCTGAAGCACACTCTTTATGCCGACGATATCACCCTGTGGACCACTCACGGCAGTGACGGAGACATAGAGAACACCTTACAGGAAGCAGCCACCCTCACCCAAAATTACGCACGGACCATCGGACTGTCTTGCTCCCCAGAGAAGTCCGAACTCTTCCTCATCCGGCCTAAAAACCACTGCTGCCCCCGCTCCCCCATTGCCATTGAACTGAATGGTGACCCAGTACCTGAGGTTGAAACCCTCCGTGTATTGGGCCTGCACATCCAGAACGATGGCAAAAACACCACCACCCTCAAGAAACTCAAGCAGGTTGTAGGCGCGATATCGCAGCTCATCCGCAGGGTTTCTGGACGTCATAGAGGCATGAAGGAGCGCGACCTATGTCGCCTCATTCATGCCTTTGTCCTCAGCCGTGTGCTGTACACTACCCCATACTTACACCTATCCAAACATGACATAAACGCTTTGGATGCTTTGATTCGCAAGGCATTCAAGGTAGCACTTTACCTTCCCCTCAACACACCCACAGACAGATTACTAGGCCTGGGCCTCCACAATACGATCGGGGAACTGGTGGAGGCCCACCGACAGGCCCAATACATCAGGCTCACACAAACCTCCACAGGTCGGTATATCCTGGACACCCTCGGAATCCAAATACCGGCCAACGACCCACCCCTCCTCGCCATCCCACGATCCCTTCACCGACAGCTCCTCATCAGGCCGCTCCACAGGAATATGCACCCGTCCGACAATGAGCAGCGCCGCAAAGCCCGTGCGAAGGCACTCCATCGAGCGTACGGCCCCCAGCCGGACGCCGTGTGGGTGGACGCTGCCTGCACGGGTGATGAAGCGACAGCAGCTGTGGTGGACTCCTCTTTATCCGCCCTCCTCACACTACCTCTCCCTCCAGACACGTCCCCAGAGGCTGCAGAGGAAGCCGCCATTGCCCTTGCTATAACCCGCACGGAAGCCCGGTACATTTTAAGCGATTCTAAAACTGCCATTCTAAATTTTGCTCGAGGCCGAGTCCATGTCCCTGCTTTTGGCATACTGGACTCGCCCGATGCACCCCCGCCCCGCCAAGTGGAGCTGATATGGGTGCCCGCGCACTCCGGGAATCCCGGAAAC
Source organism: Amblyomma mixtum (assembly GCF_055824585.1). NCBI lineage: Eukaryota > Metazoa > Arthropoda > Arachnida > Ixodida > Ixodidae > Amblyomma > Amblyomma mixtum. The sequence goes on from NC_143012.1 coordinate 53,727,097, forward strand.
GAGGCCGCCAACCTTTTAGCCCGAGGTTCTTTAAACCGGGCTCAGGTGGCCTCGGACCGGGGATTCACAAAGGATCGCATCCACTCATTCAGTGAGCTGACCCAGGCATACAGAGCCTCTCGCCAGCTCTACCCCCCGCCCCACCCCTCCCTAGATAACAAACACGCAACACTCTGGCGCAGACTACAGACACACACACTCCCTGCAGCCCTTACCCTAACCCACTATCATCCCTCCTTCCCCACTCCTGCTTGCGCCCTATGCCCAGAACCCTTCGCTTCTTCCCTCCACATCCTTTCCCTCTGCCCGGCGGACCCTCCCCCGCGGGACCTAGAGAACCTCAAGACCTGGGAGGACTGGGAGACCCTGCTGCGCTCGGAGGACCCGGCCGTGCAGACCATCGCCACCGGCCGTGCTGCCAGTGTTATGGACCTTCGGAACATAAACACTTGAGTGCAGTGGGGTCGTGCGGGGACCCTGGGGCGTGCCCCGAATTCCTCTGTAAATAAAGTTTTCTCTCTCTCTCTCTCTCTCTAAACAAATTTTGTTTTTATCCTTTACTGCTGCATTAAACGAAGGATAAACGCAGTAACTTTCTCACTTCTCGAAGCAAACAGAAAAGTGGCTTGGACTGCCGAGGTGGAGTACTAGGGTTCGAGCCCGACCGCGGCTGCCACGTTTCGATGGAGACGGAACGGAACGCTAGAGGCGCCCGTGTGCTGTGCGACGTCAGTGCACGTTAAAGAACCCCTGGGGGACGAAATTATTCTGGAGACCTCCACTATGGCACCTCTTTCTTCTTTCACTCGCACCTTCCTCCCTTTTCCTACGGCGCGGTTCAGGTGTCGACGGAGATATGCGAGACAGATACTGCATCTTTTGTTTCCTCAAAATCAATTTACTTATTTATTCACTTATTCACTTATTACTTATTCACTTATTACTTTATTCACTTATTTATTCAATTTATTTATTTGGTTTGGTTTGGTTTGGTTTATGGGGTTTAACGTCCCAAAGCGACTAAGGCTATGAGAGACGCCGTAGTGGAGGGCTCCGGAAATTTCGACCACCTGGGGTTCTTTAACGTGCACTGACATCGCACAGTACACGGGCCTCTAGAATTTCTCCTCCAAAGAAATTCCAGCCGCCGCGGCCGGGATCGAACCCGCGTCTTTCGGGTCAGCAGCCGAGCACCATAACCGCTGAGCCACCGCGGCTTATTCAGGGTTTCGGGACATCATAGAGGCATGAAGGAGAGTGACCTATGTAGCCTCATTCAGGCCTTTGTCCCCAGCCGTGTGCTGTACACTACCCCATACTTACAGCTATCCGAACATGACATAAACGCTTTGGATTCTTTGATTCGCAAGGCATTCAAAGTAGCACTCCACCTTCCCCTCAACACACCCACAGACAGATTACTAGGCTTGGGCCTCCACAACACGATCGGGGAACTGGTGGAGGCCCACCCACAGGCCCAATACATCAGGCTCACAAAAACCTCCACAGGTCGGTATATCCTGGACTCCCTCGGAATCAGGATACCTGCCAACGACCCAACCCTTCTCGCTATCCCACGATCCCTTCACCGGGAGCTCCTCATCAGGCCGCTCCCGAGGAATATGCACCCGTCCCACACATGAACAGCGCCGCAGAGCCCGTGCGAAGGTACTCCATCGAGCGTACGGCTCCGAGCCGGATACGTATGGGTGGACGCTGCCTGCACGGGTGATGAAGCGACAGCAGCTGTGGTGGACTCCTCTTTATCTGCCCTCGTCACACTACCTCTCCCTCCAGACACCTCCCCAGAGGCTGCAGAGGAAGCCGCCATTGCACTCGCTATTACCCGCACGGAAGCCCGGTACATTTTCACTCATTCAAAAATTGCGATTCTGAGTTTTGCTCGAGGCCGAGTTCATGTCCCTGCTTTTGGCATACTGGACTCGCCCGATGCAACCCCGCCCCGCCAAGTGGAGCTGATATGGGTGCCCGCGCACTCCGGGAATCCCGGAAACGAGGCCGCCAACCTTTTAGCCCGAGGTTCTTTAAACCGGGCTCAGGTGGCCTCTGATCGGGGATTCACGAAGGAGCGCATGCACTCATTCAGTGAGCTGACCCAGGCGCACAGAGCCTTACGCGAGTTCTACCCCCCGCCCCACCCCTCCCTAGATAACAAACACGCAACACTCTGGCGCAGACTACAGACACACACACTCCCTGCAGCCCTTACCCTAGCCCATTATCATCCCTCCTTCCCCACTCCGGCATGCACTCTATGCCCAGAACCCTTCGTCTCTTCCCTCCACATCATTTCCCTCTGCCCGGCGGACCCTCCCCCGCGGGACCTAAAGAACCTCAAGACCTGGGAGGACTGGGAGACCCTGCTGCGCTCGGGGGACCCGGCCGTGCAGACCATTGCCACCGGCCGTGCTGCCAGTGTTATGGACCTTCGGAACATAAACACTTGAGTGCACTGGGGTCGTGCAGGGACCCTGGGGCGTGCCCCGAATCCCTCTGTAAATAAAGTTTTCTCTCTCTCTCTCTCTCTCTACAAAAACAAAGATACATTGCGGGAACTGATTTGCCCTATGCACACACATACGAAGGGAACGTGTGTGTGTCCAAAAACAAAAAGTGCGACAGCAAGGCAGCTGATAACTGCTGCATTTGGAATCAGGCGCTCATCGCAACTAATTTCAAGCCGTCATTCGGAACTCAAGAAGAGAGACTGGTTTCGTGCTAGAGATACCTCTCTAGCATTTTCTAAAACGTGGTTTTGTCGTGTGTTTTCGCGTTTCTCGAATGCCCGCCTTAGTTTTCGTGAGGCTTTTAAACAAATTTTGTTTGATCCTTTACTGCTGCATTAAACGAAGGATAAACGTAGTAATTTTTTCACTTCACGAAGAAAACAGAAAAGTAGATTGGACTACCGAGCCGGAGCAAGTGGTTTCGAGTCCGGCCGCGGCGGCCGCGTTTCGACGGAGCGGAATGCTAAAGGAGCCCGTGTGCTCGGCGATCTCATTGCCCGTTAACGAACCCCAGGTGGTCTAAATTATTCCGGAGACCTCCACTACGGCACCTCTTTCTTCTTTTACTCCAGCCTTCCTCTGTTCTATTACGGCGCAGTTCAGGTGTCCACGTAGATATGCGAGACATATACTGCTCCTTTTCCTTGGCTCAAAAACCAATTTACCAATTGCTTTACTTACCCGCCGTGTTTGCTTATCGTTAAGGCGCTCGTCTGCTGAGCCGGAGTAGCCGGGTTCGAACCCGACCACGGCGGCCGCGTTTCGATGGACGCGAAGAGCAAAAGGCGCCGGCGTGCTGCGCCTTGTCAGTGCACGTTAAAGATTCCTGAGAGGTCGAAATTACTCCGGAGACCTCCACTCAGCACCTCTTCCTTTCTTCTTTCATTCCCTCCTTTATGCCTTACGGTGCGTTTCGGGTGTCCGCCGAGAGATATGACAAAGTTACTTATTTCCTTTCCTCAAAACCAATTTTAATTTTCTTCTGTATGGACGTATTAAGGCGTGAGCCTTTAATGCCTGATCGTTGTCGACAGAAGGCCGTCAGCCGAAGCTTGCCAGCAGAGGTTTCACGATTTTGACGAGTGTCCACCGAGATATGTGCTACAGTTACTGCGCAATTTCCATTCCTCAAATACAATTTTAAGGCGAAAGCCTTTAATGCCTCATACCGTCGTGGCCAAGACATGTTAGAAAATGCGTCCGCGTTTCGGTTGCAAGCCTTATATGGGCATATGCCAATCAATATCCAATCGATACTTAATTGGGTGCAATCGAAAGACATCGGAACATGATATTGTAGCGTGCAACGCCAAAAAGAACACCAGCGCAGAGACGAAAACCTTCGGCGGACCCTCAGTGGTTCGAGCACGCTCCCGAGAGCCAATACCTTCTTCCTCTTCTAGTGCATGCACTACTTCTGTCTCTTCGAATGCATGTATCAATATAAAGGGATTTCATGATTATATCATTGTACTTAATGACTAAATGACTAATTGGTAATTAGTAGTAGTTAAAAACTGGCATGTGGGTTCGTGCACTGCGCCTGTACTTTAACCAACACTAATTAATCAGCGTACTAGTTAAGGTCACGTTAACTATCGCTGTCTATACATTAACTAGTATCACGAAATGCGCAAGTCATGCTTAACTATCATTGACGATCATTCTTAGATGTTTCTAGACGTTTCATAGACATTGTTTGTTTGTTGGGACGTTAAACTTCAATAAACAAAAAAAAAACAAATACACATTGTGTCAAATAGTCCAGAGTCCATCACTTGACAGGTGAGTGACATGACATTAGAACAATGGTAAATACCAATTAGCTTAATTAACCTTTTTAGTCAGACCACACAAATAAATAAAACCGAGTAAGAAAAGAGTAAACGATTAGCCTCAGTTCTCATCTTTCTGCACAGTTATTTCTTTAGGCTAGGAAGATAAAGCGAAGTGCCCATCCCACTTGGAAGAAACCAATGCGCAGAAACCGGCCGTAAGGTGGACCGGACGGTCAACCGCACTTGTACGTAGCGTAGTCGTATGCATAAGCGGCAATATATGTGCCTTGTCAGAACTTCGTGATAAATTGCATTCGTCGCGATATACAAAAGAGGAGTGCAGCTCCTGTTTCGTTGAAGACAGCTAATCACCGTTGCATTTGGGACCAGAAGCTCATCGCCACTACCTTCAAGGCGTCATGCGGAACTCAATAAGGGAGACCGATTTCATGCTGCGGATACCTCTCTAGCATTTTCTAAAAAGGGGTTTTGACGTGTGTTTTGGCATTCGTGTAATGCCCGCCCTAGTTTTCGTGAGGCTTTTAAGGGAAGGCGGGCGCGGTTGTTGCAGACGCGCGTCTTTTCTTACACTCCTTCCTCTTATCTTTTAACTCTCCTCTTTCTGCACTTGGCAGCGGTGGTGGCTCGGCTCGAGCCAGTCCGCAGGCCCGTGCACTTTCCTTTCTCTCCTGCTAAAACAGCAACAGCAGCGGCGGCGGGGGCACCGATGGTCTTGACGCCTGGTGGAACGCGGCTGAGACGTTTGCTATGGCAAAGGCACTCCATCTGCTTGACCTGGGACACCGCCGTGAGCTGCACGACGGCCCGAAACTTGGCTCAGTATTGCTTACGCAATAATAAAGGACCGGTCGGTCGGACCCTGGGGCGTGCCCCGAATTCCTGTTGAAATAAAGTTTTAAGCATGAAATGCTTTTAGCTCCCGTTGTCGGCAGTGTGGTGACGTCACGCCGAGACCGAGAGCCATCATCCGGGCACTGAATTCCACTCATCCGGGCTCTGAAACGAGAACATCCGGGCACCGTACGAGGGAGAGAGAGAGAGAGAGAAAATTTTATTGTACAAGGAATTCGGGGCACGCCCCAGGGTCCCCGCACGACCCCACTGCACTCAAGTGTTTATGTTGCTAAGGTCCATAACACTGGCAGCCCGGCCGGTTGCGATCGTCTGCACGGCCGGGTCCTCCGAGCGCAGCAGGGTCTCCCAGTCCTTCCAGGTCTTGAGGTTCTCTAGGTCCAGCGGGGGAGGGCCGGCCGGGCAGAGGGAAAGGATGTGGAGGGAAGAGGCGAAGGTTCTGGGCATAGGGCGCATGCTGGAGTGGGGAAGGAGGGATGATAGTGGGCTAGGGTAATGGGTGAATGAAGAGAGTTTGTCTGTAGTCTGCGCCAGAGCGTTGCGTGTTTGTTATCTTGGGAGGGGAAGGGCGGGGGGTAGAGCTGGCGTGAGGCTCTGTAGGCCTGCGTCAGCTCTCTGAATGAGTGCATGCGCTCCTTCGTGAATCCCCGATCCGAGGGCACCTGGGCCCGGTTTAAAGAACCTCGGGCTAAAAGGTTGGCGGCCTCGTTTCCGGGATTCCCGGAGTGCGCGGGCACCCATATCAGCTCCACTTGGCGGGGCGGGGGTGCATCGGGCGAGTCTAGTATGCCAAAAGCAGGGACATGGACTCGACCTCGAGCAAAATTTAGAATCGCAGTTTTAGAATTGTTGAGGATTTGCGGGATCGCAGCGGAGCACCAGAGAGAGACGACCAGCGTGGCAGGCTTCTAGTTCCGAACTGCCCGTGCCGGGCCTGCGCCCCGAGCACGCGCTGTCCATCTTTATTTTTTTTCTAGCGCGCGCTGTAACGCCGATCTTAGCGCCGGCGCTTTATAGCGTCGTCGGGCGCTATAGGGCCCCCCGCCTAGACGGAACGGCGAAATGTACGCGCCGACGGGGCAGAGATGTAGGAGCCACAGCGGCAAGCAGGTCTGCAGGTGGGCCGGCAACATCTGAGGGGAGCTCCTGGGGAGGTGTTTCGAGGTACGCTGGTTTGAGTCGGTCGAGGGAGACGACCTCTTGATGACCATCGAGCAGGATTGTCGCTGACTTTGTCGTCCTGGTGAGGACGCGGTACGGGCCGTCGTATGAGGGGGTAAGAGGCGCCTTTACAGCGTCTCGCCTGAGAAAAACGTGCGTCGAGGAAGCAAGGTCCGGGTGCACAAAGACTTGATGGGCAGTTGAGCGAGGCGGCACTGGGCGCAAGTGCTGGAGACAGTCCTGTAGGCGGTGAAGGTATTGCAGGGGTTGGGACGAGGGAGCCGAAGGTACGAACAAGTCTCCGGGAAGCCGCAGGGAGGTACCGAAGACGAGTTCGGCCGCCGAACAGCCAAGGTCACGACGCAGGACGGCGCGTAGGCCTAGGAGCACCATAGGGAGGTGATCTACCCAGTGCTCGCGATGCAGGCGCGCAGTAAGGGCAGCCTTGAGCTGGCGATGGAACCGCTCGACCATTCCGTTGGCACAGGGATGGTATGATGTGGTGCGGCAGTGTTTAGTGCCGAGTTGCCGGGTGAGCGAAGTGAAGAGGGCGCATTAGAACTGGCGGCCGCGATCCGTGGTAACAATGCCGGGGCAGCCGAAGCGGGAAACCCACGTCGAAACGAAGGCTCTGGCAACTGTTTCCGCAGTAATGTCCGGAATGGGCACGGCTTCGGGCCAACGGGTGAAGCGGTCGACCATCGTCAGAATATTCTTGTAGCCCTGAGAAGGGGGAAGCGGTCCAACCAGGTCAAGATGAATATGGTCAAAACGTGATCCAGGCGGCAGGAAAGACTGAGGGGGAGTCTTGGTATGGCGTATCACTTTGGTGGACTGGCAAGCAAGGCACGAGCGGGCCCACTGGCGAACGTCGGTGTTAATGTTCGGCCAGACGTACCGCTGGGTAACGAGGCGCTGCGTGGCCCGAATGCTAGGATGGCAGATGTCGTGAAGGGAATGGAAAATGGCACGACGAAAGGCCTCCGGTATAATTGGTCGCGGTAGAGCCAATGATATGTCGCACCAGAGTGATCCGGGCACAAACGGATGAGGCACGAGCTGCAGACGGAGCGCTCGGGGGTGGTCACGCAGGGCGTGCAGCTCAGGGTCTTCAAGCGGTGCCCGCGCCAGGGACGGCCAGTCCGCAGCAGGTGGAGACACGCCGATGGTAGAAATGCGTGAAAGTGCATCAGCTGCCTCGTTGTGGGTGCCTTTGATATGTCGAATATCGGTTGTGAACTCTGATATGTAGGCCAGCTGACGAAGTTCACGGGCGACGTACTTCGAAGAGTTCGTACGGAACACATAAACCAGAGGCTTATGGTCCGTGACAACGTAAAACGGCTGGCCCTTCAAGAAGTGGCGATAGTGCTGGATGGTGGAGTAGATAGCAAGCAGCTCACGGCCAAATACGCTGTAGCGAGTCTCAGCAGGCTGGAGCTTCCGAGAGAAGAAACCCAGTGGGTGCCACTCGGAGTCAATCTTCTGCTGGAGAACCGCGCCAATGGCCACGCTGGAAGCATCCACCATAATGCGAGTGGGCGCGGAAGTCTTAGGGTGGATGAGGACGACGGAATCGGCGAGGGCTTGTTTGGCAGCCGTGAAAGTGGACTGAGCTTCGGGAGACCAGGAAATCGCAGAGGATGAGGACTTCGTGGTGGGGAGAAGGTCAGTCAAGGGGTGAAGTAGCTCGGCGCAGTGTGGGATAAAGCGCCGTGAAAAATTCACTATGCCCAGGAACTCACGGAGCTTGCGTAGGGTAGTTGGTACTGGGAAGTCCTTAACGGCCTGGACGTGAGAAGGCAATGGACGAATTCCCAGCGCCGAGATGTGGTGGCCCAAGAACGCGAGCTCAGAAGAGCCGAAGACACATTTCTGGGCATTGACGACCAAGCCAAACTCTTGGAGGCGCTGAAAGAGTTCCTGGAGGTGACGCTCGTGGTCCTGTGGAGTACGACTCGCGACGAGGATGTCATCGATGTAGGCGAATACCGTCGGGAGACCACGCGTCACTTCAGCGATGAATTTTTGGAAAGTTTGGGCTGCGTTGCGTAGCCCAAAAGGCATGCGCACGTACTCAAACAGTCCGAAGGGTGTAGTGATGGCCGTCTTCGGAATATCGGCCGGCTCAACAGGGATTTGGTGGTACGCCTTGACAAGGTCCACTTTACTAAAGATCTTGCAGCCATCCAAATGTCCAGTGAAGTCTTGGATGTGTGGAAGGGGATAGCTGTCGTGGACCGTGTGAGCGTTGAGAGCCCGGTAGTCGCCTCACGGACGCCAGTCACCCGGATCTTTCTTGGGCACCAGATGGAGTGGTGAGGCCCAACTACTGGATGAAGGGCGAATAATACCCAACTGGAGCATGTGGTCGAATTCCCGTTTTGCAATAGCCAGACGCTCACCGAAGAGGCGGCGCGGGCGAGCTGCGACAGGTGGACCACGCTTGACAATGTGGTGGGTGATACCGTGCTTGGGTGGCTGATGTAAATTACAAGGCTTCGTGACCTCGGGAAAGTCTGCGAGGACTTGAGCATACGGGCAGGACGGAAACAGAGTTCGGATTCCAGTGGAAGTGACAGCTGATATAACGCCAGTGATGGAAAGGCGCGTCTTGCTGTCGATGAGACGATGGTGACGCATGCTGACGTCCAGATCAAAATGCGTCAGGAAGTCGGAACCGAGGATGGGTTGATGTACATCGGCGACGATGAAGACCCATCGAAACGTGCGCCGTAGGCCAATGTCCAGAGTGAGGGATCGGAGACCATACCTTGCGATGGAGGTTGAGTTGGCCGCACGAAGAGTTGGTCCATGTGACTTGGAAGCACGGTCTGCTTTGGAGGCCGGCAGTACGCTGACTTCGGCACCAGTGTCGATGAGGAAGCGCAGGCCAGAAATGCGATCCATGACGATGAACAGGCGGCCAGGTTGAAGAGCGAGGTCACACGCCGCCGTCAGTGATCTCGCTGCGCGTTTCCCGACCAGTTGCATGGTGGAGTGCAGCGGCGAGCGTTGTGCTGGAAAGTTCGGTGATACCAGCAGAGATGCGGACGGCGAGGACTGGACGAGTGCGGACCACTCGGGGAAGACGAACGGCGGCGAGGTGTTGAGGATAAACCGTGCGGGGCATGAGAGGACGTCCGAAGGGGATCGATAGAAGCGGCCAGCTGATCGATCCGGGCCTCTAACCGTGAAATGACGGCGGTCTTCGGTGGAGAAGAGAGGGCGGCGCCGGAAGGAGAAGCCGCGTCGTGGACTCGATCAGCGAGCTGGGCGAGGCGGTCAAGGGTCAAGTCGCCCGCCGCAGCCAAGACGAGGCGGGTGGACTGCGGCAAGCGTTGTAGGAAGAGCTGCCGCAACAGTGCGCCGTGCGGGTCTGCATTGGTTTCGCCCAGGAGCTGCCGCATGCTATTGAGTAACTGGGAGGGGCAGCGGTCTCCAAGCTCTTCGTAGGTGAGCAGCTGCTGGAGGCGCGCACTCTCTGACGCCGTGGTGCGGTCCAGGATGCCCTGCTTTAGTCGCTGGTACGGGGTATCGCCCAAGGGGGCAGCGATGATGTCCGCTACCTCTTGAGCCACCTCAGAAGGCAGGTTGGAAAGTAAATGACGAAACCGAGATGCCTCCGAGGTGACGTGGTGCAGATGGAAGACGGCTTCCACTTGGGCGAACCATATCTGCGGACACTTGGGCGAGAATGTTGGTAGGCGGAGCTGCAGAGCTGCGACGTCCCGTGGGCGCAAGGTAGCGTCAGGCGGAAGGTCGCCTGAGGGCGGTAGGTTGCTGGGGTCGGTCATATCACGTCCGGGTCACCACTGTTGAGGATTTGCGGGGTCGCAGCGGAGCACCAGAGAGAGACGACCAGCGTGGCAGGCTTCTAGTTCCGAACTGCCCGTGCTGGGCCTGCGCCCCGAGCACGCGCTGTCCATCTTTATTTTTTTCTAGCGCGCGCTGTAACGCCGATCTTAGCGCCGGCGCTTTATAGCGTCGCCGGGCGCTATAGAATCATTTAAAATGTACCGGACTTCCGTGCGGGTGATAGCAAGTGCCATGGCGGCTTCCTCTGCAGCTTCTGGAGAGGTGTCTGGAGGGAGAGGTATTGTGAGAAGGGCGGATAAAGAGGGTGGTGGTGGTGGAAACTTTTATTGCGAATGATTTAAATCGTAGGGGCGAAGCCCCTTACATGGCACTTGGATGGCTCCTCAATATGAGGAGGAGGCACCCTTACCACGCGAAGGATAGCCCCTGCAGCGCAATCCTTCTGTGAGCGCTGGAGATGATCCGGGCTGGTCTTGAGCGGACGAGCTGGTGAGAAGAGACTCCCAGTAAGACTCCGCCGCGGTTGGTGATGGGGGATGAGGGAAGGTGGGGCATGTGAGGAGGGTGTGTAAGAAGCCTCCTGGTTTGCCGCAAAGTTTGCATGATGACGGGAATTGGTCGGGGTATCGGGCATGCAGCAGTATTGGGTATGGAGCAGTTCGGGTTTGTAGTTGTCGCCAATGGGCAGCCTGGGCTATGGTGAGGGATGGAGCTGGGGGTGCGTATTCCCTTCGTTTGTCACGGTAGTACGAGAGAATATCACGGAAGGAGATCAGGCGCTCCGAGGCTCGTAGAGGGGGCTCGACTCCTGCCCGGAATGTGAGACCTCGGGCTAGGGAATGAGCCTCCTCGTTGCCAGGGAGGCCAGCATGTGCTGGCGTCCAGATGAGGGTGATGAGGCGCCGGGGCTGCCAGAAACGTAGTAAACGAGCAGCGGTGCTGGATATGTAGCCCCTTGCATAATTCAAAATTGCAGATTTGGAATCGGAGATACTTTTTGTGGCAGATGTAGAAATGAGAGCAAGCGCGATGGCTGCCTCTTCTGCCTTTGTGGTCGAATTGGTGATGATTGAGCCGGGGGTTAGAAGCTGTGCATTATTGTCGGCTACTACCAGGGCCATACGGGAGCCTGTCGTATATTCCGCTGCGTCCACGTAGACCACCTCATGGTCCTCGCTATACTGTTTGTGAAGGGCCCGAGCCCTTGCTACTCTGCGTTCCCTGTCTCGCTCAGGGTGCATGTTCTTGGGGATGGGGGTTACGTTGAGGTTAGAGTGGAGGGTAGCAGAAAGGGGGACCGCCTCGGTAGGCTCTGCAATTGGGGTCAGGCTCAACTGGGACAATAAAGTACGGCCAGCCTCTGAGCTGGATAGACGGGATAGTTGTGCCATAAAGGTAGCTTCTTTCAGCTCCTCAAAGGTGTTGTGTACACCGAGTTTGAGGAGTCGGTCGTTGGATGTGCTGGGGGGAAGACGTAGAGCCGCTCTCGTGCAACTACGTAGGAGCTCATTAACCCGGTCTCTCTCCTTCTGTTTGAGGGGCAGGTATGGAAGCGCATATGTTGTGCGGCTTATGATGTAAGCCTGGGTGAGGCGAGTCGTGTTTCGCTCGCGTAGGCCAGCCCTGCGGTTCGCTATGCGGCGAATCAGTCGAGTGGTGTGTTGAGCGTGTGTGTGAAGTGTCTTTATGACTTCTCCGTGCGCACCGTGGGAGTGGAGAACCAGTCCTAGTACGCGGATTTTCTGTACTAGTGGGATGGGATGGGTACCTAGGGCGAGGGAGATGGGTGCATTGACTGAATCGTGTTGCTTGGCCCGGTAGAGGAAAAGCTCCGATTTCGAAGGGGAGCAGGTCAGGCCACGCTCCCGTACATATGTGTCGATGGTGGTTAGTGCCAATTATAGGTGCTCTTCTATTTCGGCATCGCTGCCATGGTTTGCCCAGACAGTGATGTCGTCGGCATAGAGGCTGAAATGGATGTCGGGAACTTGAGCTAGCTGTTGTGGTAGGTGAAGAAGTGCTATGTTTAATAAAATAGGGGAGAGGACAGCTCCCTGGGGCGTACCACGTGCTCCCAGCGTGATCCCTGGTAGGCTGTAGTCGCCGAAGGTAAGCGTGGCTGTGCGGTGGCTGAGGAAGTCTCGGATGTAGTTGTACATCCTGGCGCCGACTCCCAGGGTCGTAAGGTTTTCTAGGATAGCTGAGTGTGTAACGTTATCAAATGCCTTAGTGAGATCCACCCCTAGGATAGCTTGAGTGTCGGAGGTTTGTGAGTCGAGAATGTGATGTTTTAGCTGCAAGAAGACGTCCTGTGTGGAAAGCCCTGGTCGAAATCCAAACATGCTAGTGGGCATGGGATTGTTGCTTTCTAGGTATTGGCAAAGCCTGCGCTAAAGTACATGCTCCATGAGTTTGCCAACAGAAGATGTGAGGGAGATGGGTCTGAGGTTAGGAGTGAGCAGTGGTTTGCCAGGTTTGGGTATGAAAATGACTCTCGCCTCTTTCCATTGTGGTGGGAGGGTGCCCAGTCGCCAGCACTCATTAAAGTATTCTGTAAGTGCAGCAATGGATTGTCCGTCGAGATTCCTGAGGGCCTTGTTATGTACCCCGTCTGGGCCGGGGGCTGAGGACGTGTTAAGTGTCTGGAGTTCAGCCTGGACCTCTGCTTCTGTAATGGGTTGGTCAAGCTGGTCGTTAGGGGGGCCTGCATAATCAGGGTGGTGTGCAGGAGGGTATGTGGGAAAGTATTGATTTCGAAGTTCGTGGAGGAGGTCTGGTGGAGGTATATTGGAAGTATGTATTAGTTTGGTGAGGGCGTGTCTCTGGGCTGTCTTAGAGTGAGTGGAGTCTATTAGGTGCCGAAAAAGGTTCCAGGTCTGAGGCACACTCATATTGCCATCAAGCTTGTTGCAGACAGATTCCCAGTTTTGACGTGAAAGATTCGCTGCGTGTGTTTCTATCTCTTTGTTAAGGCGGGCGAGGCGACGCTTAAGTGTCCGGTTCCATCGCTGCCTTTGCCAGCGGCGCTCTAGGCCTGTTTTAGCCTCCCATAAATGTAGGAGGCGGGAGTCAATTGTGTCGGTTGGGCAGTCTTCAGGTAGAGTACAAGTTACGGATCGGATATCGCTTTTTAGCTGCTCGGTCCATGCGGTGATGTCCGTGATGGGAACGAAAGTGCGTGCTGTTCGACATGAGCGGAAAGAGTCGCACTTTGCAAGAGTGGAACCTATGGGAGGCCTGCGATGTAGTTGAATGTGTAAGAGAATCTCGATAATGAAATGGTCGCTACCTAGATTCTCTTGTGTGTTGCACCATGTGGCGTGAGGGAGGCGATGTGCGAACGCGAGGTCTGGCGTAGTGTCTTTACAGACACTGTTTCCCGTGCGTGTACGAGAGGTGGGGTCTGTGAGCAGGGAGAGACCGGCTTGTTGCGCGGCTAACCATACCCGACGTCCTTTCGGTGTGTCGTGTGGGTAACCCCAGGCTGTATGTGTGGCGTTAAAGTCTCCCACGACTAGTAAGGGGCACTTATTGGCTATGCGCTTCGCGAGGGTAAAGAGGCGTTCGAAGTTACCTTGAAGGCACTTAGGGTGGCTATATATATTTAGGATGAAGACACTGTTCGCTCGAGCGTGTTGCGGCACAAGCTCAATAAGAAGGTGATCAATGTCTTCAATCACTATGGAATGGGAGATGGTGGTGATTGAACGACGAACCAGAAATGCTACCCGAGGGGGTGTGGGGGATATGGGCAGAACAGGAGCATAGCCGGGTAGGGTGAGTGGGTTTGAGGGTGGTGGTGGTGGTGAAAACATTTATTTCGAATGAACTGGAGGTATGTTTGGATCAGCCCGTAAGGGACCGATCCTTACAAACACTAGGTGGAGGTCCCTAGTATGGGACCCCAGTGGCGGTTGCCGCCGCCCGGGCGCGCCCGACTAAGGCTTGTTGGGCCTGTAAGTCGTGGCAGCCGAGCAGGGTCGCCTCCCAGTCCTCCCGGGTTGGGTTGGGGATGGGGGGAATAGCGGGGTTGGAGGGGCAGGCCCACACCATGTGATAGGTGTCAGAAGACACTGCACTACAGTGTGGGCAGCTGCCGCTAAAGGAGGGGTCAAAATGTTTTAGCGCTGCCGGGCACAGCAAAGTATTGGTGAGAAGGCGGAGAAGGAGCCGCTCATCCGCCTTCTTCAGGCCTTTACATGGGCTAGGGTAAAGGCGATGACAATTTTGATAATATGTTGTAATATCTTTGACCTGCAGGGCAAGGATGTCGGGTCCTGCAGCGCAGGACAGCAGTTGGTGGAATACGTGACGCTTCTGACCAAATCCCCGGCAGTTCCACTGCCAGATTGTAAGATTACGGAGTGGAACTGCCATCATGACAATCTATAGAGGAGGGAGCTCCTATAGAGGAGGGATGACAATCTATAGAAGACGGAGGGGAGGGAACGGGGGGTTGGGAGACCTGAACTATGGTAGGGATAGGGTTGGCCTGTTCCCCCGGTGGTTTTGGCTTCTTGCGTCTGTTTGGTGTGGGGTCACGCTCTGGGAGTCCACATTCTTGTCAGGCCTGCGTCTCGTCGTGTCGACGTACGCTTCTGCATCGCCCTGCATTTCATGCTTACTCTAGTCTCGGAGCATGGTGGGATTCCGCCCTCATCTATCCACACAGGACGCCATGCTGCAACTCACACACGACCTTTTTGGCCCGCTTCTTCCAGGTCACACCAAGGCAGTTTTAGCTTTGGATCTCTCCAAAGCTTTTGATCGCATTGAACATCAGGCGATCATGACTGCTCTATCCCCATTGAATGTGGGTGTGCGCACGTACGCCTACATTCAAGCATTCCTGACTGACCGCACGGCTGAGATACACTTCGGCCCTCTGTCTTCCCCCTCCTACACACTTCAGAGTATCGGCACCCCTCAAGGGTCCGTCCTTTCCCCCTCCTCTTTAACATTACCCTCATACCCCTCGCCCAGAAATTGGCAACTATTGCCCACCTCAAGCACACTCTTTATGCCGACGATATCACCCTGTGGACCACCCACGGCAGTGACGGCGACATAGAGAACACCTTACAGGAAGCAGCCACCCTCACCCAAAATTACGCACGGACCATCGGACTGTGTTGCTCCCCACAGAAGTCCGAACTGCTCCTCATCCGGCCTAAGAACCGCCGCTGTCCCCGCTCCCCCATTGCCATTGAATTGAATGGTTACCCGGTACCTGAGGTTGGCACCCTCCGTGTATTGGACCTGCACATTCAGAACGATGGCAAAAACACCACTACCCTCAAGAAACTCAAGCAGGTTGCAGGCGCGATATCGCACCTCATCCGCAGGGTTTCGGGACATCATAGAGGCATGAAGGAGCGCGACCTATGTCGCCTCATTCATGCCTTTGTCCTCAGCCGTGTACTGTACACTACCCCATAATTAGAATTATGCAAACATGACATAAACGCTTTGGATGCTTTGATTCGCAAGGCATTCAAGGTAGCACTTCATCTTCCCCTCAACACACCCACAGACATATTACTAGGCCTGGGCCTCCACAACACGATTGGGGAACTGGTGGAGGCCCACCGACAGGCCCAATACATCAGGCTCATAAAAATTCAGGGGGCACTTTGACTGTCTAAAGTGGGTAGAGGCGAAAGCGTTTTCCGCACCACTTTGACTGCTTCTGTGGCACTGGTGGCGTCACATGTAATTGAGTGCTAATTGCTAAGTGACGACAAATTACTAATTAATGATTAATTACTGATTTGTGCCTGAATACTAATTAACTGCTAATTAATGACGCTTAAGCTTCGCCTTTAGGAGTGCAACGCGACAGCGTGTTGTAGTGCTGCCAGGGAGTCCACGGAACGCCACCACCCGTTCGGCGCGATGTCTTGCCCTTTGAACGCTTTTTGAGGAAAGGAAAGGGCGCAATAATTCTCTGTCAACTCGGTGGATACCTGAACCGCACCGTAGAGGAAGGGAGGAAGTTGGAGTGGAAGAAGAAAGACAAAGATGGCCCGTAATGCAGAAAATGAAAATTGTATTGGAGGAAAGGAAATTACGCAGTAACTGTCTCACATATCTCGGTATCTATCTCGCATATCTCACACGTTAAGCTTCGCCTCTAAGAGTGGAACGCGACAGCGTACGCTTCCAGGAGTCCATAGAACGCCATCGCCCATTCGGTTCTATAAGCCTCGCTCGTCGGCAAATTGGTTTTTGAGGAAAGGATATGTATGTGTCACTCATATCTCAGCGGACACCTAAACCTCGCCGGAAGAGAAGGGAGGAGGATGGGAGTGAGCGAAGACACCGTATTCACTAGACGCACCTTTGTTCTTCGCAAACCATCGAGCTGGCATGTCGGAGTGGATAGCATGCTCGTCTCACACTCCGAAGACCGGGGTTCGGTTCCCGAGCTCGACCAATTTCTTACTCGGTTTTATTTATTTATATGGCCTTACTTGAAAACTTACCATGGTAAAACAGCGCGGAAAAAACACGAGGACGGAACAAACACGACAACACGAGCGCTGACTTTCAACTGACGATTTATTACGCACATGTGTACATATATACACAAAAAAACACTGCATCATCCCTGAAAATATTAAATCTACATATCTACAAATGCATGCTCGAAAAAGGTGATTTCGCTGTTAGCCAGTGATAATGAGGACTTACTAATGCATGCTGTACCCCCTTTGTCAATGTGATATGCCTCTACTATTTCCCTTACTATCTGATCCTTATGTTTGAAGATGACGGATGTCTGATGAAGCAATGGGGCGCACGTGTGCTCAGGTTGCCTGCAGTGAAGCGCCAAATTCGAACCGGCTGCCTTGTCCAAAGCATTATGGTGCTCCCTCAGGCGTTCGTTTAGACATCGCCCAGTCTGGCCAACATACCACCCACCGCAAGAAAGGGGAATCTTATAAACAACACCCTCGATGCACTCAACCCTCCTCTCTACGTGTGCTGTGGTACAACCACCACCAATCCTCTTTCCTAGTAGGGCCGCTCGCTTCCGCTGCACAGCTCGGCAAATGTTTATTAATTTTCTGCGAGACGAAAATACCACATCAATTTGAAATTTTCGCCCCACTTTCTTCAGACGGTGTGAAAAAGTGTGGACGTATGGGATGACAGCTATCTTCCGGCGCTTTGAAACTTCATACGCCTGAGGAACACGCTTATGGTCCGATTTGATTTTGGCCACCAACCTTTCCTTAGTAGAATTGACAAAGCAATTGCAGGAGAGTTACCGGACGGCGTACTGAAACTACACAGATACGTGGACGATTACCTCGTTTTTGTAAAAAACGAAGAATGCACGCAGGATGTCGTGAACACATTTGTCAGAAATGGTCATGGACTTGCTTTCACCATGGAGAACGTTAAACAAGGTAGGATTCAGTTCTTGGATGTGGAGCTGAGACTTGAGCCCAGACACGTTTGCTGGTTGTATTCGCCTCGCTCCGTAAAGCCCTTACTAAGTTTTCAGTCCGGGCATTCCAAGCTGGTAAAGGAAGGCATCGCCTTGTCTTGTGTTCGCGCCGCTCTGACCAAGTCGTGTGTCCATCGTATTGAGGAAGGAGTGCAAGGCCAAATTTCCAGGCTTAAGCACGCTGGTTTTCCTGAGGCAACTATTGGAAGGTTTGCGAAAGGTTGGTGGCCAAAATCAAATCGGACCATAAGCGTGTTCCTCAGGCGAAGGCCCGGTAGAGGAAAAGCTCCGATTTTGAAGGGGAGCAGGTCAGGCCACGCTCCCGTACATATGTGTCGATGGTGGTTAGTGCCAATTGTAGGTGCTCTTCTATTTCGACATCGCTGCCATGGTTTGCCCAGACAGTGATGTCGTCGGCGTAGAGGCTGAAATGGATGTCGGGAATTTGAGCTAGCTGTTGTGGTAGGTGAAGAAGTGCTATGTTTAATAAAATAGGGGAGAGGACAGCTCCCTGGGGCGTACCACGTGCTCCCAGCGTGATCCCTGGTAGGCTGTAGTCGCCGAAGGTAAGCGTGGCTGTGCGGTGGCTGAGGAAGTCTCGGATGTAGTTGTACATCCTGGCGCCGACTCCCAGGGTCGTAAGGTTTTCTAGGATAGCTGAGTGTGTAACGTTATCAAATGCCTTAGTGAGATCCACCCCTAGGATAGCTTGAGTGTCGGAGGTTTGTGAGTCGAGAATGTGATGTTTTAGCTGCAAGAAGACGTCCTGTGTGGAAAGGCCTGGTCGAAATCCAAACATGCTAGTGGGCATGGGATTGTTGCTTTCTAGGTATTGGCAAAGCCTGCGCTAAAGTACATGCTCCATGAGTTTGCCAACAGAAGATGTGAGGGAGATGGGTCTGAGGTTAGGAGTGAGCAGTGGTTTGCCAGGTTTGGGTATGAAAATGACTCTCGCCTCTTTCCATTGTGGTGGGAGGGTGCCCAGTCGCCAGCACTCATTAAAGTATTCTGTAAGTGCAGCAATGGATTGTCCGTCGAGATTCCTGAGGGCCTTGTTATGTACCCCGTCTGGGCCGGGGGCTGAGGACGTGTTAAGTGTCTGGAGTTCAGCCTGGACCTCTGCTTCTGTAATGGGTTGGTCAAGCTGGTCGTTAGGGGGGCCTGCATAATCAGGGTGGTGTGCAGGAGGGTATGTGGGAAAGTATTGATTTCGAAGTTCGTGGAGGAGGTCTGGTGGAGGTATATTGGAAGTATGTATTAGTTTGGTGAGGGCGTGTCTCTGGGCTGTCTTAGAGTGAGTGGAGTCTATTAGGTGCCGAAAAAGGTTCCAGGTCTGAGGCACACTCATATTGCCATCAAGCTTGTTGCAGACAGATTCCCAGTTTTGACGTGAAAGATTCGCTGCGTGTGTTTCTATCTCTTTGTTAAGGCGGGCGAGGCGACGCTTAAGTGTCCGGTTCCATCGCTGCCTTTGCCAGCGGCGCTCTAGGCCTGTTTTAGCCTCCCATAAATGTAGGAGGCGGGAGTCAATTGTGCCGGTTGGGCAGTCTTCAGGTAGAGTACAAGTTACGGATCGGATATCGCTTTTTAGCTGCTCGGTCCATGCGGTGATGTCCGTGATGGGAACGAAAGTGCGTGCTGTTCGACATGAGCGGAAAGAGTCGCACTTTGCAAGAGTGGAACCTATGGGAGGCCTGCGATGTAGTTGAATGTGTAAGAGAATCTCGATAATGAAATGGTCGCTACCTAGATTCTCTTGTGTGTTGCACCATGTGGCGTGAGGGAGGCGATGTGCGAACGCGAGGTCTGGCGTAGTGTCTTTACAGACACTGTTTCCCGTGCGTGTACGAGAGGTAGGGTCTGTGAGCAGGGAGAGACCGGCTTGTTGCGCGGCTAACCATACCCGACGTCCTTTCGGTGTGTCGTGTGGGTAACCCCAGGCTGTATGTGTGGCGTTAAAGTCTCCCAAGACTAGTAAGGGGCACTTATTGGCTATGCGCTTCGCGAGGGTAAAGAGCCGTTCGAAGTTACCTTGAAGGCACTTAGGGTGGCTATATATATTTAGGATGAAGACACTGTTCGCTCGAGCGTGTTGCGGCACAAGCTCAATAAGAAGGTGATCAATGTCTTCAATCACTATGGAATGGGAGATGGTGGTGATTGAACGACGAACCAGAAATGCTACCCGAGGGGGTGTGGGGGATATGGGCAGAACAGGAGCATAGCCGGGTAGGGTGAGTGGGTTTGAGGGTTCCTGCAGGGCAAGGATGTCGGGTCCTGCAGCGCAGGACAGCAGTGGGTGGAATACGTGACGCTTCTGACCAAATCCCCGGCAGTTCCACTGCCAGATTGTAAGATTACGGAGTGGAACTGCCATCATGACAATCTATAGAGGAGGGAGCTCCTATAGAGGAGGGATGACAATCTATAGAAGACGGAGGGGAGGGAACGGGGGGTTGGGAGACCTGAACTATGGTAGGGATAGGGTTGGCCTGTTCCCCCGGTGGTTTTGGCTTCTTGCGTCTGTTTGGTGTGGGGTCACGCTCTGGGAGTCCACATTCTTGTCAGGCCTGCGTCTCGTCGTGTCGACGTACGCTTCTGCATCGCCCTGCATTTCATGCTTACTCTAGTCTCGGAGCATGGTGGGATTCCGCCCTCATCTATCCACACAGGACGCCATGCTGCAACTCACACACGACCTTTTTGGCCCGCTTCTTCCAGGTCACACCAAGGCAGTTTTAGCTTTGGATCTCTCCAAAGCTTTTGATCGCATTGAACATCAGGCGATCATGACTGCTCTATCCCCATTGAATGTGGGTGTGCGCACGTACGCCTACATTCAAGCATTCCTGACTGACCGCACGGCTGAGATACACTTCGGCCCTCTGTCTTCCCCCTCCTACACACTTCAGAGTATCGGCACCCCTCAAGGGTCCGTCCTTTCCCCCTTCCTCTTTAACATTACCCTCATACCCCTCGCCCAGAAATTGGCAACTATTGCCCACCTCAAGCACACTCTTTATGCCGACGATATCACCCTGTGGACCACCCACGGCAGTGACGGCGACATAGAGAACACCTTACAGGAAGCAGCCACCCTCACCCAAAATTACGCACGGACCATCGGACTGTGTTGCTCCCCAGAGAAGTCCGAACTGCTCCTCATCCGGCCTAAGAACCGCCGCTGTCCCCGCTCCCCCATTGCCATTGAATTGAATGGTTACCCGGTACCTGAGGTTGGCACCCTCCGTGTATTGGACCTGCACATCCAGAACGATGGCAAAAACACCACTACCCTCAAGAAACTCAAGCAGGTTGCAGGCGCGATATCGCACCTCATCCGCAGGGTTTCGGGACATCATAGAGGCATGAAGGAGCGCGACCTATGTCGCCTCATTCATGCCTTTGTCCTCAGCCGTGTACTGTACACTACCCCATAATTAGAATTATGCAAACATGACATAAACGCTTTGGATGCTTTGATTCGCAAGGCATTCAAGGTAGCACTTCATCTTCCCCTCAACACACCCACAGACATATTACTAGGCCTGGGCCTCCACAACACGATTGGGGAACTGGTGGAGGCCCACCGACAGGCCCAATACATCAGGCTCATAAAAATTCAGGGGGCACTTTGACTGTCTAAAGTGGGTAGAGGCGAAAGCGTTTTCCGCACCACTTTGACTGCTTCTGTGGCACTGGTGGCGTCACATGTAATTGAGTGCTAATTGCTAAGTGACGACAAATTACTAATTAATGATTAATTACTGATTTGTGCCTGAATACTAATTAACTGCTAATTAATGACGCTTAAGCTTCGCCTTTAGGAGTGCAACGCGACAGCGTGTTGTAGTGCTGCCACTGAGTCCATTGAACGCCACCACCCGTTCGGCGCGACGCCTTGCCCTTTGAACGCAACGCTTTTTGACGAAAGTAAATGGCGCAGTAATTCTCTGTCGTCTCAGTGACACCTGAGCCGCACTGTACAGGAAGGGAGGAAGTGGAGTGAAAGAAGAAAGAGGGGCCGTAGTGAAGAAAATGAAAATTGTATTTCAGGAAAGGAAATTACGCCTTAACTGTCGCATATCTCAGTAGACACTAGTCGAAAATTGTATTTGACGAAAGAAAGTTGCGCAGTAACTGTCTCACATATTTCGGTGGACACCCGTCAAAATTCGCGCGTGGTGACATCACGACAATTTGGACCAATCTGAAACGCGGACAAATACGCCTTGCTCGTCAGTAAATTGGTTTTTGAGGAAAGGAAATGTATCTGTCTCGCATATCTGGGTGGGCACCTAAACCTTGCGGGAACGGGAAGGGAGGAAGATGGGAGTGAAAGAAGACACCGTATTCACTAGACGCACCTTTGTTCATTCCAGACCATCGGGCTGGCATGGCCGAGTAAAGAAAAAAAAAAGCTGGCATGGCCGAGTGGTAGCGTGCTCGACTCGCACTCCGGAGACCGGGGTTCGATTCCCAAGCTCGGCCAATTTCTTACTCGGTTTTATTTATTTATCTGGTATGACTAGAAAGGTTAATTGGACTAATTGGTGAAGTAAGCAATTAACTAAACTCAAACTTACTTGGAGCATCACTATACGATCCCTTTAATTGGTTGCATGGTTAGTAGCCAAAGTACAATTGGCCCCGTTTGAAATTCGCGCACTGTGACGTTACGACCGTTTCGGCCAACTCAAAAGCGTGACATTTCTTGTCGACAGCTCCTGCTTACAACGATGAGGCATTAAAGGCTTCCGCCTTAATACCGGGCAACGACCGAACCCTCCTCGCCATCGCACGGTCCCTTTACCGAGAGCTTCTCATCAGGCCGCGCCCGAGGAATATGCACCCGTCCCACCATGAGAAGCGCCGCAGAGCCCGTTCGAAGGCACTCCATCGAGCGTACGGCCCCGAGCCGGACGCCGTATGAGTGGACGCTGCCTGCACGGGTGATGAAGCGACAGCAGCTGCGGTGGACTCCTCTCCATCCACCCTCCTCACACTACTTCTCCCTCCTGACAGGTCCCCAGAGGCTGCAAAGGAAGCCGCCATTGCACTTGCTATAACCCGCACGGAAGCCCGGTATATTTTAACTGACTCTAAAACTACGATTCTAAATTTTGCTCGAGGCCGAGTTAATGTCCCTGCTTTTGACATACTGGACTCGCCCGATGCACCCCCGCCCCGCCAAGTGGAGCTGATATGGGTGCCTGCGCACTCCGGGAATCCCGGAAACGAGGCCGCCAACCTTTTAGCCCGAGGTTCTTTAAACCGGGCTCAGGTGGCCTCGGATCGGGGATTCACGAAGGATCGCATGCACTCATTCAGTGAGCTGACCCAGGCAGACACAGCCTCACCCCAGCTCTACCCCCCTCCCCACCCCTCCCTAGATAACAGACACGCAACACCCTGGCGCAGATTACAAACACATACTCTCCCGTCGCCCTTTACCTTAACCCACTATCATCCCTCCTTCCCCACTCCTGCTTGTGCCCTATGCCCAGAACCCTTCGCTTCTTCCCTCCACATCCTTTCCCTCTGCCCGGCGGACCCTCCCCCGCGGGACCTAGGGAACCTCAAGACCTGGGAGGACAGGGAGACCCTGCTGTGCTCGGAGGACCCGGCCGTGCAGACCATCGCCACCGGCCGGGCTGCCAGCGTTATGGACCTTAGGAACATAAACACTTGAGTGGAGTGGGGTCGTGCGGGGACCCTGGGGCGTGCCCCGAATTCCTGTTAAATTAAAGTTTTTCTCTCTCTCTCTCTAGTCTCGGTTACGGGAGAGGCAGAGATTTTTTTTCTCTCTCTTTTTCAACCGCCCTTGTAGGTAGCGCAGTCGTATGCATAAACGTCCATGTATGTGCCTTGTCGGAACTTTGTGACAAATTGCATTTGTGGCGATATAGCAAATAGGCGTGCAGCTCCTCCACATTATACATCTGAAAAGAGAAGTTTAATTGGACTCACGATCAAAAAGGGACATCCGTCCACTTGAGTGCAGTGGGGTCGTGCGGGGACCCTGGGGCGTGCCCCGAATTCCTCTGTAAATAAAGTTTTCTCTCTCTCTCTCTCCCTCTACAAAAACAAAGTTACATTTCGGCAACTGATGTTGCCCTATGCACACACACTCACAGGGAACGTGTGTGTCCAAAAACAAAAAGTGCGACAGCGAGAAAGCTGAAAACTGCTGCAATTGGAATCAGACGCTCATCGCAACTAATTTCAAGCCGTCAATCGGAACTCACGAAGAGAGACTGGTTTCGTGCTAGAGATACCTCTCTAGCATTTTATAAAATGTGGTTTTGTCGTGTGTTATCGCGTTTCTGGAATGCCCGCCCTAGTTTTCTTGAGGCTTTTAAACAAATTTTGTTTGATCATTTATTGCTGCATTAAACGAAGGATAAACGTAGTAAATTTCTCACTTAACGAAGAAAACAGAAAAGTAGATTGGACTATCGAGCCGGAGCAAGAGGTTTCGAGTCCGGCCGCGGCGGCCGCGTTTCGATGGAACGGAACGCTAAAGGAGCCCGTGTGCTCGGCGATGTCAGTGCCCGTTAAAGAACCCCAGGTGGTCTAAATTATTCCGGAGACCTATACTCCGTTTCATACATCATGTGCAACGCTGTGAAGGCTACGGAAGTAGTCTGCAGAAAAAAATTAAGAGAAATGTATCACTCCGCGCTGTTTTGTGGCCGTGTGGTCTAACGCGTCGCTCCGGGGAGTCGACAGGCAGTGGGGGTGGGTAGGTTCAAATCCCGGGCGGTGACTTTTTTTTCCGCACATTTTTTTTCATCGCAAGTTGAATTTCGCGTGACTTGAATGAGAAAACTCGTTTTGTTGAAATCGCGTGAAGATGTCATTCTTGACTATTCGCGAGCTTGACATCTTCACGTCGCGAGGTCTTTTCTTCGGAGACGCCACAGGCCCGCACAGACGCTCCGCCTTGATTTTGGCAACGCTACGGGCAGATATTCCGGTGTCCTCGCTCACAGCACTCAGTACTTCCCGAACAGACTTCTCCGGAGAACGGATCCTGGTGCGGCCGAACACATTCGCTATTATTTGCTTGGCGTGCACGAACCTTCGGGAAAATGCGTACAGGAGAGCTGGCCGCGGCCGTTCAGCTGGACGCCATTTTCTCAAAAGTGAAAGGGAGGCGGACGGAAAGAGTCATTTTTCCTCCATGGAAAAAATAAACACGGCGGCCAGCGGGGACAGCGAAAACGTGAAATGGAAAAAGACGACAAACGCAAAATACAAAATCACAGATCTCGACCGATTCGCTCGCAATAACATCGTTTTTTGTCACGCTGATGACAAATGTATTATCCACGAAGCCTATCGGCAATGCATTTGTTATTTTTCGCTCACCACAAGCAGCGCACTATTTTCTGTCACGGATGCAGGCTGCGCAAAAAAGAGCGCTAGCTTTGACAGCGTTGCACCTGATGTATGAAACGGAGTATAGACCACGGCACCTCTTTCTTCTTTCACTCCAGCCTTCCTCTCTTCTATTACGGCGCGGTTTAGGTGTCCACAGAGATATGCGAGACAGATACTGCGCCATTTCCTTGGCTCAAAAACCAATTTACCAATTGCTTTACTTACCCGCCGCGGTTGCTTATCGTTAAGGCGCTCGTCTGCTGAGCCGGAGTAGCCGGGTTCGAACCCGACCGCGGCGGCCGCGTTTCGATGGACGCGAAGAGCAAAAGGCGCCCGCGTGCTGCGCCTGTCATTGCACGTTAAAGATTTCCGAGAAGTCGAAATTACTCCGGAGACCTCCACTCAGCACCTCTTCCTTTCTTCTTTCATTCCCTCCTTTATGCCTTACGGTGCGGTTCGGGTGTCCGCCGAGGATAATGACACAGTTACTTATTTCCTCTCCTCAAAACCAATTTTCATTTTCTTCTGTATGGACGTATTAAGGCGTGAGCCTTTAATGCCTGGTCGTTGTCGACAGAAGGCCGTCAGCAGAAGCTTGTCAGCAGAGGTGTCACGATTTTCACGAGTGTCCACCGAGATATGTGCGACAGTTACTGCGCCATTTCCATTCTTCAAATACAATTTTAAGGCGAAAGCCTTTAATGCCTCATACCGTCGTGACCAAGATTGGTTAGCAAATGTGTCCGCGTTTCGGTTGCTTGCCTTATATGGGCATATGCCAATCAATATCGAATCGATACTTAATTGGGTGCCATCGAAAGACATCGGAACATGGTTTGGTTTGGTTTTGTGGGGTTTAACGTCCCAAAGCGACTAAGGCTATGAGAGACGCCGTAGTGGAGGGCTCCGGAAATTTCGACCACCTGGGGTTCTTTAACGTGCACTGACATCGCACAGTACACAGGTCTCTAGAATTTCTCCATGATATAAAGGAATTTCATGATTATATCATTGTGCTTAATGACTAAATGACTAATTGGCAATTAGCAGTAATTAAAAAGTGGCATGTGGGTTCGTGCACTGCGCCTGTACTTTAACGAACAGTAATTAGTCAGTGCAATAGTTAAGGTCACGTTAACTATCACTGTCTATGCATTAACTAGTATCACGAAATTTGCATGTCATGCTTAACTATCATTGACCATCATTCTTAGATGTTTCTAGACGTTTCATAGACATTGTTTGTTTGTTGGGACGTTAAACTCCAATAAACAAAAAAAAACATATAGACATTGTGTCAAACAGTCCAGAGAGTCCATCACTTGACAGGTGAGTGACAGGACATATGCATGGCATTAGAACAATGGTAAATACCAACTAGCTTAATTAACCTTTTTAGTCAGACCACACAAATAAATAAAACCAAGCAAGAAAAGAGTAAACGATCAGCCTCAGTTCTCATCTTTCTGCACAGTTATTTCTTTAGGCTAGGAAGATAAAGCGAAGTGCCCATCCCACTTGGCAGAAATAAAGTGCGCAGAAACCGGAACTCAAAAAAACCAATCAAACGTGCAGACGTCTTGCATCTATTCGTTGAATTTGATGCTTGACCTGGCTCAACACGAAGAGATTATTTCTACTACGCAATGTGATTAATTTAAAGTTCTGGCACGATTCACAGCGTTGGTTTCAAGGTAGAAATTTCTGTCTAACCAACTTGTGTCTTTTCAGTTTTTTCATTATAGATGTAAACTTTATGTATTTGTAAAACAGTTCTTCAAGACGCTTGTGTGGTGATCACAAAACACTTTGAACCATTCACGTTATAAAACTGTTGTCTGCAAGTATACCAGAACAACGTCCTCCCTCCTACCAAGGAAGAAAAGCAGCGGTCGTGACAAATTTTCTTTGTTAAAGGCGAGCATTGTTAAAACCCTCTGCTTGCATTTTCCCTCCGACACTTAAAGCCTGTTTATTATATTGTTTTATTCTTGAAGCCTTAAATAAGATGAATTTTTTTCTTTTTAGATTATATAATTTTTCCCCAATTCTCCTTTTGGTTTATGCTGCGGTATATTCAAGTGACAGGAGCGGCAGCTGCGTGACAAATGATTCGCTGTATGCACCCCTAATGAGTGTGGAAATAATTAACCCTATAGAGCCCCTAAATTAATCGTCCGCAGGCGTGAATCTTCTCCCGTGGTGTCATTTCCTTCTCATCAAGAAAAAGTGCGGCTTTCAAGCTCAATAATGAAGCTTCACAAAGCGAACCGTAAGGACACCAAGACTCTAAGGACGGCGCTTCTTTCAAGCCACCTCACAAAGGCTCTGTTCTACAAAAGTGCATTCTCCCATTTTTCTTGAAGCTATAATGCTCGCAATAACACTTTCGTTGTTATAAGCTAGAAAATTGCAGTGTTTTTTTAGCAGACCGTCGACAGAAAACACCTTTCAAGCTAATATAATGGCAGCCACACTAGGTCAGGTGTTTTTCATTATTCACTGCCCTTTTTCCACCTCTTTCGGAAGAACTTAGTGCAAGCTGTCGTAATCGAATCTGTTTACTCTTCTCCGGTGATGTCCGACAGTGTCCAACCAGCATATCCCATATCTCTTATAAATATGCTAAACCCTTAATTCAATTCAATGCAATTCGTTTATTTTTCAGAGCGGTACAAATACAAACTCTGAATGGTCCCCTGGACTAAAAGTTGCACATAGCAACTTGACGAAGGTCCAGGGGACACAAGACAGCAGTCGACATAGATTAACAAAATAAACTGCGCTCATCAAAAATCATAATGAAAATATATGTGTAAAGAAGGAGGTTTCAAAAGCATACATAAACATGAAACAGTGAGACAACAAAAAGTTTAAAAACTAAGCCACGTCTATAATGCAGAACATTCATTCATGGTGGACAAGGATTATGCACTTAGTCTGACGACATGAACTGGTATAAAAAAGGTCTGTCATTTCGACAATGACAGCATGAGACCATGTGTCATACTTTAAAATAGAACATACTAGAAGGAACGTGATCTCAACTCTGTTCCCGAGCTCGGCGTATCTCTTGTTTATTTTCTTTTGGTACCATTTACTTTTACTTTATACTACCTGTGCCCGAGTTTTTTTTTACCGTTCGCAATACCTAACCGAGTCTTTGAGTCTTTATAAAAGTATGCCCATAGCAAGAAGCGCGCGGACCACTGGAATAGCCTTTCTTGCAGTAGCGGCCACTGCGATAGCGAATCCTAATTTTATAAAGGACAGAGGCAAGGTAAGAACTTAGAGCCCTTCAATTTTCAAGGCAGAGTAATGCCAGTAGCTGTCGTGGAGCAATCGGTCCTTCGGATATCGTCAATGTCCGGAGAGAGATAAGATGTAAAGTAAACAAAAAGGGCGACCACTTAACGGCACATTTTCGAAAGTTTCCAAGCCAGCCACTCCACTTTTTCTTCAACCAAACTAAACCAAAAGGGCTCGTAACCAGACCAAACCTTTCCAGTGTTTGTGGAAACGAAAAGCAGCACGTCCCCGTGTGGCCTCAACTCCGGACGGCCGCCAACTCAGGATGGCTCGGCAACAATTCTTGAACGGGTACAATGATTAATGCCACTGTCACTTCTCTTGAAAGGAGAGAATGCAGACTTGGGGACGGAGGAGAGACAGGGTGGGCCCGTGCCTTGCTCCTTGTGCGCTCTGGAAGGCAGCTGACATCCGTCCGAAGTTGACAGAGATTAACATGTATCTGCCCCTTTCCGTTTCCACAAAGAATGAGCACCTCCAGGAGACGAGACATTTTGGTTGAACTTAGTTGAAAGGTAATTTGACGGTGATCCCGACTCGTGAAGTTGGCATGTGAGTTTAGAAAATAGGCTGAAATTTGAGGAAGCTGGTCTGCCACAAGTCAAAGCTCCGTGTGATGCTTGTTTGAGAACCCTGGTCAAAATAATACCTGTTTAAACATCGGCTCATGTCGGACGCAAAGGCCTGTATCTTATCATTCTGTAATTGAGAGAGAAGTCTATGTCTAAATGTAGAAACAGAAAGCGAGTACGCCAAAGTAGGCCGCATATTATATTTGTTTTGTGGTGTGGATTGTTAGGTTTGTTGCGCTGTGTTCATTTTGGTTCGAAAACAGCGCGAACAGACGAAACACAGAGAACAAGGAAACACACCGGCGATCGCTGACTCGCACCTGCATTTTTTATTCAGAAAAAAAAAACATAATTAAAACTAAGAAGCTTCTTGCCTAACTAAGGGAGAGAAACAAACGATGGAAAAAATAACTAGTGACGCTGCAGAAAGACCTGATGATTTGCAAGGCAGACGTCCGCACGTGAGGAGTTTAACTGCTTTGTAAGCAGGCTTCCAATACGTTCTCGCGCGCCGTTTATGTGTTTCTCAGGAACATATATTCCTGTACGGAGAGCATATCTCAGCAGCTGGCGGCGAAGAAACTTTTCGAAGTTTTCGGTTCATATTGGTTTTCGGCTGGGTCGCAGTGAGCGTGGGTCTCACGCGATCTAAAGAAGCGCGAAGTTTTTCTCTTCCTTATGAACTCAGCGGAGAAATTAACTTTCGCGAAACAACCACTAGAAGCCTTCGTGCGGTGTAACGAGGTAAATATACGTGCTTTACAAGGAAGAAACCTAAACTCTCCCCCTTTTCAAGGCAGCATACGGCCCGCCCAGGGGCAGAAAACCCGGGGTAGCGTTTCTGGAAGAAAGGAGTGTTGAAGAAACGGTTAAAAACAATGCAGAAACGGGTTGCTTTCCACAAGAAGAGAAATGGAGGAGGTTTACCCGAAAAGTGGCTTCCATCCTCTTTTGGTGAGGAACAAAACAAAGAAAAGAAAGAGCGTGATGGATGTCGTGCACTGAATTTTTGCACAGTCCCGTGCGGAAGCTTGGCGACCGGTTTCGAAATTTCCTTCTTTTGCGTTATTGCGGAATGTCTCCAGC